>NC_137897.1:72210420-72844307 GCF_963455335.1 Martes martes
CTTTTATTTAGAGAGTATCAGTAGCCATTTCATTCATCACTACACAAGGGACCTACATAAAGAGTAGCATTCAATGACACCAAACAGACCAGAACTCCAACCAGCAGGAGTGCTTGTAAATGCTGTTTCCCTATGTTTCTTTTTTTACTTTTCAGGCAATTATATGCAGGTCTTTATTTGAAGAAAAAGATTATTGAATCAGAACAATAATGGGGAAAGTTTTAAACTGAAATCTTTAATTTAAAAAGCTGTTTTATGTAAAATGAAAACTATTGCAATGTCATATATATAAGCTTGGTCATTTGCATAAATATACTTTAATCTTCTTATTAGGAAATTATTTGTGTTATAGAAATAACAGTAACAAAATATTCTGTAGATTATCTTAGAAAAATATTTATGGCATTGTTTTCAATGTGCCTATTTTCCTAGTATCGATGTAATTTTGTTTGTATTCCTTTTATGGCTCTTCATCTTTAGTCATGGTATCAAAAATTGCGTGCTTCTACCTCCAGCCATTTGATTGACTCCTAGCAGTTTGATATCCATGTTTGTTCCTCTGTTAAAAGTACCTTTTCTATAGCCTCTAGTTACTATCTCTCAAATTCTGTTAGCTATTTCTTATCACCCTTCATTTCATGTTATGCTTGAGAAGACCTTCCCAATATATACTCTCATTTATTTATTTATTTTAAAAACTCAGTGATCTTAATACATCCGTCACATTGTGTAGCCATCACCATTATCTGAAACGTTCTCATCACCCAAAACAAACCCCACACCCAGTAGGAGTCACTCCATATCTCCCATCTTCCATCCTTTGCTCTTTACAATCAACTGATACATCTTTCTACCAATTTGCCTACAATCAACTGATTTATTTTTCTACCAATTTGCCTATTCTGGACACTTTATCAAAATAAACTCATACTATTTGTGGCATATTGTGTCTGGCTTCTATTGTTTAGCATGATTTCAAGATCCATGCATGTTGTAGTATAAGTACTTCCATTTGGTCTTTAGACATTCATCAGTCAGTGGACATGTGGGCTGCTTCCATAATTTGGCTATAGTAAATATTGGTGCCATAGACATGGGGGAGCATATATCTATTTGAATTTTAGTATTTTGAATACCTAGTAGTAGAATTGCTGGATCATAGGACAGTTCTGTTTTTAACTTTTTGATTAACCTCCAAACTATTTTCCAGAGTGACTGCACCAGTTTGCATTGCACCAACAGTGCAGGAGGCTTCCGCTTTCTCCACATCCTTGCTAAACACCTGTTGTTTCTTGTGTTGATTTTAGCCATTCTGACAGGTATGAGGTGATACCACATAGTAGTTTTGATCAGTGATAATGTTGAGTATCTTTTCATATGTCTGGGGGACATCTGTATGTCTTCTTTGGAAAAATGTCTATTCATGCCTTCTACCCATTTTTAATTGACTTACTCATTTTTTGGGTGTTGAGTTTTATAAGTTCTTTATATAATTTAGATACTAATTCTTTATCAAATGGCATTTGCAAATATCTTCTCCTAGTCCATAGGTTACCTTTAGCGTTGGTGATTGTTTCTTCCACTGTGTAGAAGCTTTTTATCTTGATAAAGTCCCCAATAGTTCATTTTTGCTTTTGTTGTCCTTAACTCAGGAGACATATCTAGTAAGAAATTGCTATAGCTGATGTTAAAGATGTTATTGCCTATGTTCTTCTCTGGGATTTTGATGGCTTCCTATCTCACATCTAGATCTTTCATCCATCTTGAACTTCTTTTTGGGTATTGTGTAAGAAAGTGGTCCAGGTTCATTCTTCTGCATCTTGCTGTCCAATTTTCCCAATACCATTTGTTGAAGAGACTATATTTTTCCATTTGATATTCTTTCCTGTTTTGTGGCAGATTGACTGACCGTATAGGTATGGGTTCATTTCTGGGTTTTCTTTTCTTTTCCACTGACCTATGTGTTTTTTTTTGTATGCCAGTACCATACTATTTTGATCACTGCAGCTTTGTAATATAACTTGAATCTGGAATTGTGATGCTTCCAGCTTTGCTCTTCTTTTTTAAGATTGCTTTGGATATTCAGTTGTACTTTGTAGTTCCATATAAATTTTGGGGAAATTTGATCTAGCTCTATAAAAATGTTGTTGGTATTTTGATAGGGATTACATTATTATGTGTAGAGTGCTTTCAGTAGTATGGATAGTTTAACAATATTTTGTTCTGCCAATCCATGTGCATAAAACGTCTTTCCTTGTGAATTTCTTTGTGTCACGTTCATCAGTGTTGTATAGTTTTCTTTCACATCCTTGGTTAGATTTATTCCTGGGTATCTTATGGCTTTGGTACAGTGGTACAATTAAGGATTGATTCCTTAATTTCTCTTTCTGCTACTTGATCATTGGTGTATAGAAATGTAATAAATTTCTGTATATTGATTTTATATACTGTGAGTTTACTGCATTCGAGTATTAGATAAAGCAGTTTTTCGGTGGAGTCTTTCTGGTTTTCTGTAGAGTATCATGTCATCTGCTAATAGTGTACATTTAATTTTTTTATATTGTCTAATTGCTGTTGCTAGGAGTTCTAGTACTATATTAAATTACAGTGTTAAGAATGGACATCCCTGCTATGTTCCTGACCATAGAGGGAAAGCTCTCAGTTTTTCCCTATTGAGGATATTAGCTGTGGGTTTTTCATATATCTCCATGACTTTGTAGAGATAAGTTCCCTTTAAACCTACTTGTTGCCCTTTAAACCTATTTGTTGAGGGTTTTTATCATCAGTGGTTATTGTTGTTTTTCAAATGGTTTATCTGCATCTAGTGAACAGATCATATGGTTCTTAACTTTTCTTTTATTAATGTGGTATATCTGTCATACTGATTAATTTGTGGATATTGCACCACCTTTAGAATGCAGGAGTAAATCTCACTTGATTTTGTGAATGATTTTTCTGGGGTGTTTTTTGAAATCACTTTCCTTGCATTTTATTGTGAATTTTTGTATCCATGTTTATCAGGGATATTTGCCTGTAGTTCTCTTTTGTAGTGGAGTCTTTATTTGGTTTTAGTATCTGGGTAATGGTGGTTTCTTAGAATGAATTTGAATTTTTCATACCTTTTCTGTTTTTAGAATACTTTGAGAAGAATGGGTATTAACTCTTATTTAAACATTTGGTAGAAATTGCCTGTAAAGCCAACTGGTCCTGTACATTGGTTTTTTGGAGTTTTTTCATGACCAGTTCAATTTCTTTGCTGGTTATCAGTCTGTTCAAATTTTCTATTTCTTCCTATTTGAGTTATGGTAGTTTATATGTTTCTAGGAATTTATCCATTTCTTCTAGAATGTCCAACTTGTTGGTATATAGTTCATATAGTTTTTCATGATATTTTCTTTGTTTGTATTTCTGTGGTGTTGTCATTTCTCTTCTCTCATTTGCTATTTTATTCATTTGGATCTTTCTCTCCTTTGTGGTAAGTCTGGCTAGAGGATTATCAACTTTACTGATTTTTTTCAAAGAAGCAGCTCCTGATTTCATTGATCTCTTCTTTTTGTTTTGGTTTGGTTTAGTTTCTCTATCATTTATTTGTGTTGTAATCTTTATTATTTCCTTACTTTTGCTGGCTTTCAGCTTCATTTGCTCTTCCTTTTCTAGTTCCTTTATATATAAAATCAGGTTATTTGGGATTTTTCTTGCTTCTTGAGGACCGCCCATATTGCTGTATACTTCCACCTTAGGACTGTTTTGCTGCATCCCAAAGGTTTTAGACCATTATTTTTTCATTTTCACTTGTCTCCATGTATTTTTTTAAATTTCTTCTTTAATTTCCTGGTTGACCCATTCATTGTTTCAGAGCATGTATTTGTGTTCTTTCCAATTTTTTTTTTTTTTAATTGTGGTTGACTTCTGGTTTCATAGTGTTGGTTCCTGAAAAGATGAGTGTTAAGACTTCAGTCTGTTTGTATTTGTTGAGGCCTGGTGTGTGATCTAGTATGTGATGTATTCTAGGGACTGTTCCATGTGCACTTACAAAGAATGTGTATTCTGGTATTTTAGGATGGAATGTTCTGAATATATCTTTGAAGTCCATTTGGTCCGATGTATCATTCCAAGTCATAGTTTCCTTACTGATTTTCTGTTTAGGTGATCTGTTGTTGTAAGTGAGGTGTTAAAGTTCCCTATTACTGTTGTGATACTATTGATTATTTCCTTTATGTTTGTTATTGTTTTATATATGTGGATGCTTCCAAGCTGAGTACATAAATATTTACAATTGTTATATCTTTTTGTTGGATTTTTCCCCTTCATTATGATATAGTGCCCTTCTTTCTCTTTTGTTACAGTCTTTGTTTTAAATTCTAGTTTCTCTGATATAAGTATTGTTACCTTGACTTGGTTTTGACATTCGTTTGTGTTTTCCTTTCCTTGATACTGTCACTTTTAGTATTTCCTTTCCAGACAAAGAGCATCCTTTAATATTACTTACAAGTCTGCTTTATTTTTCGTGAACTCCTTTAGTTTTTTTGTTTGTTTGTTTTTCTTTAAAGTCTTTATCTCTCTTTCTGTTGTAAATGATATCCTTGCTGGATAGAGTATTCTTGGCTGCAGATTTTTCCCATTCAGCACTTTGAATATATCATGCCACTCCCTTTGGCATGCTACATTTCTTTTGAGAAATCTCTAGCTACCCTTAATGGGTCTTCCCTTGTAATTTAAGGACTTCTTTTATCTTGCTGCTTTTAAGAATTTCTTTTTCATTATATTTTGCAAACATAATTACAGTATGTCTTGTTGTTGGCCTACTTTTATTGATTTTGATGGTAGTTCTCTATGCCTCCTAGCTCTGGCTATCTGTTGCCTTCCCCAAATTAGGGAAATTTTCTGCTATTGTTTCTCGACATAAATGTTCTGCCCCCCTTTATTTCTCTTCTCATTCTGGGCCTCATATAATATGAATATTACTGTATTTGATGGAGTCACTAAGTCTGTTCTTGTTTTGCATAATTCTTCTTTCCCTCTTTTATCCAGCTTCATTATTTTCTACTTTTTTGTCTTCTATATCACTAATTCATTCCTCTTCTACTTCCAGCCTACTCTTCAATGCATCAAGCCTGTTTCCAATCTCATTTATTGTATTCTTCATCTCTTTTTGATTGTTTTAATAGTTTTATTTCTGTGGTAAGTGTCTCACTGATGTCTTCTATTGTTTTCTCAAGCTCAGTGATTATCTTTACGGTTGCCTTAAATTCTCCATTAGGCATGTTACTTATATCTGTTTCACTTAGATTTCTGGCTATGGCCTTATCTTATTGTTTCATTTGAGATAAATTTCTCCATCTTGCCATTTTGTCTGAGACTCTGCCTTCTTTTCTGCCTTCTTTTCTGCTTTAGAAATGCCAGTTATATCTCCTGCTCCTGAAGGTAATAACCTTACAAAGAAGTCATGTAGTGCTGCGGGTCTGGTGTTTCAGGGAGCGTCTCTGGTGTGAGCTACATGCACTCTGTTGTCTTTTTGCTTTTGTATCCTTTAGGCTAGTTGTTTGCAGAAGCTCTCTTTGCCTGCTTTGGGCTGTGTTTGATTCCTGGCCTGAATGTTACAAGTTGTAATTTTAGGTGCTGTGTTTTGCTTGTGAAATGAGACCTGATTCCTGCTATACCAGAACTGAAGCCCTGCAGAACTATCTGGTCATGAGATGTGTGGACACAGGGTTTTCCTGTTCTTCTGGGGGAGGAATTCCCTGTGCTGAGACTGAGGCAAACTTGACTTGAGAGACCAGTCCTTCCAGAGCATAGGGGGTTGGGGCTTTGTGTAAGCTAGTTAAGTTGCCAGTGTTGGTGTTTGGCTGCTTCCCATAGGTGCCTTTGTGTTTATGTTGCCAGGTAGGGGAGGGAAATGGTGCAGGCCAGCTCTGTTGTTTTCAGAGAGGTGTCTCTGTGAATGCTGCCTCCCTGGGATGTGCTCTGAGTAAAGTTAATAATCTCCCCACTGTGTGCTACAGGTGTTCTTTAGATTGCTGGTTCCTTGCTGTCTGCCCTCAGGTTTTTTGCAAGCCTTCTCTCCAGGAGCACAGACATGCCCTCTGGGCTTTACCTCAGCCAAGTTGGTTGACCTTTAAAAGTCCAGGGTTTAAGTCCTGCTGGTTCTAAGAACTCATGGAATTCAGCCCCTTTCCTTTTTTTTAAGCCAGTGTCCTTGGGGAAATGTTTTTCTTGTGTATTTTCTTATGTCCTCCTCTCTCTCTTGTCCTCCTCTGTGACTATTCTTCCTTCCCTTTGCAGCCCCTAAACCATATCTCTGTACTTTCTACCTTTATCTTTACGGTTACTTCTTTCCCTTTAGTTGTGGAGTTTCTTCTGTAAATCTTCAGGTTGATATTTGTGGTATTTAGGATGATTTGATAGTTACATATTTGTGTTCCTGGAACAAGATGAGCCTAGAGTTCTCCTGTCCTGAGGTCATCTTCCTCTCCAGCCATCTCTTTCTATTATGGTTTTATTTGCATTTCCCTAGTCACTAATGATGTTGAACAGCTTTGCATGTATTCATTGCATATTTCTGTATCCTTTGTACATATATGTTTGGATTCTTTGTCCATTGTGAATTGCATTATTTGTCATTTTATTGTTGTAAATATCTTCTCCCATTCTGTGGGTTGTTTCTTCAGTTTCTTGGTGGTGTCTTTAGAAACACAAAAATTTTGACTTTGATAAAATCCAGTTTATTTTTTTTCTTCTGTTGATTGTGTTTTTCATGTTACGTTTTAGAAACTGTTTGCCTAATTTTTGGGTGGTGAGGATTTGTACTGATGGTTCCTTCTAAGAAGTTTATTGTTTTTTCCAACCTCATTCTTTTGCATGTGTATATGCAAAGCCATTTGTTAAGATTATTTTTTCCCATAACTTTTTTTTGTTAAATATCCATTGGCTGGATTATTGGGATTATTTTTGGACTCCCGATTTTTTTTTTATTTCATTGATCTATATCTTTATGCCAGTAAATCACTGTCTTCATTAGTATAACTTTGTAGTAAGTAGCATTATGGCTTCGGCAAATGTGAGTCATTTCTCCCCCTCTTTTGGTGAATACTTTTTTGGTACTTACCCTTCTCCTTTCTTATGATGATCAGCTTTTCTTCCCATCAGTTTTTGACTGGTCTCAGGTTTTTCTTTTAATATTCTTTTTTTAATTTATTTTTTATCTTTTTAAAAAAGATTTTATTTATTTATTTGACAGACAGAGATCACAAGTAGGCAGAGAGACAGGCAGAGAGAGAGGAAGGGAAGCAGGCTCCCTGCTGAAAAGAGAGCCCGATGTGGGGCTCGATCCCAGGGCCCTGGGATCATGTCCTGAGCCGAAGGCAGAGGCTTTAACCCACTGAGCCACCCAGGCGCCCCACTTTTAATATTCTTGACTGGCATACATCACACCAAGTGCCTACCAGTATCACCTCTTCTGATTGCTTTATACAACTCCATTTTATTCATTTAGAAAGTATTCACAAAATCTGAGGAATAGGAGGTAGAAGACAAATATCCCAGTATGGTGTTTAACCACCTTTGGGTTGCATAATAAATATAACTCAAACATGAAGTGAATCATAGAGGAGGATGCTAAGATAGTAGGGATGGAGAGAAGTGTTTTGAGAAATCCTTAAAAGGTAGAATGACAGAAAAATAATTGGATATTTGAGAAATAATTGAAAAACAGTTAAGTTTTGCTATGTATTAGTAAAACCCTGATTACCAGTATCTTCCCTTTTTCTTCCACCAATTAGACAATTATCTTTGAATACAGTAAATGACAATATCATTTCATTCAAAAGCACTAAAGTATAGGGGTGTCTGTGTGGCTCAGTCAGTTAAGCGTCTGCCTTAGGCTCAGGTCATGGTCCCAGGGTCCTGGGATTGTGCCCCATGTTGGGCTCCCTGCTCAGTGGGGAGTCTGCTTCTCCCTCTGCCTGCTGTTCCCCATGCTTGTACGCTCTCTCTCTGACAAATAAATAAAATCTTTAAAAAAAGGAAGCGCTTAAAGTATGATGCAAATCACTTTGATGGTTTTGTTATACTTACTAGTAATTTAATATTATAATGTTATGTTATATACATCATGCATGCTCATAAGATGTAAACTCTGTTCGGCAGCATGCGGAAATATATGGATCACAGCAACAAAGAGCGTATATTTTCATATTTAGGGTTTTTAAAAAAGACTTATTTACTTAAGAGAGAGAGAGTGGGGAGGGCAGAGGAAGAAGGAAAGAGAATCCCAGGCAGACTCCCCACCAAGCGTGGAGCCCAATGTGGGACTTGGTGTCTCAGGACCCTGAGTTTATGATCTGAGCTAAAACCAAGATTCAAATTCTTAACTGACTGAGCCACCCAGGATCCCCTCACTTTTAGCTTTATTTTCACAATGATTTTAGTGATTCTCCTCATGTTTTCCATGTGTATTTTAAATTACCTTTGTCAATTTTGCTATACCTGATTCACATATAATGTGATATATATATATATATAATGTCAACGATTTCATTTTTAAGGAAATACTTACATTAACCACTTTGGATTTTTTAGTGCAACATTCTTCCATAGAACTTTGGAAATCAGTGCTATCAACTGTACTATGGTAGCATAGCTAATGATTGTAAATTAACTCATGGCTTAAATGCTAGTGAGTAGAGACATATGCTTAAAATAATCTTTATATAAGGAAGTATACTTTAGAACCTTTTTGCCTTTCATTTCTATATTCTGGAGCGTTGATTTTATTTTCTTTTTAGTTTAAGTGCTTTATTCAGGACTTTTGGTTATTTGTCCAGCTCCATAGACATTACTTCTTTTACCTCTTTATGCATCCATGTTGCCTTGTTCTGCTTCCCAAAGCCTACTGGTTAACCATCCTTTGCTGTGTTTGTCAGCTCTAGTGTATGAGTTTGAATCATATACTTAGGGGAACATTAGGTATTTGTTGTAGTCATTGTCCACAAGTTACCTCAAGGCAGCCATTTATGTATGGAAGCCATTGTTTTCTGGAACCCCATAGAGGCCTCCATGACTAGTTTTCATTACAGTGCCAAATGATAAAATTTTGAAGACTGACCTTCAAATGAAAATGCTGTTTTCATTAGTCTGCTGGTGAGAAAGAAACTGAAACCCTGAAAACAGTGTAGAGAGAGTTGGAGAAATAATGGAAAAAAAAAGTACCCAAACCCCTAATTCTATCAACTTGATAGCCTGTCTTCCCCAAAGGATATTCTTTGTAGTTAAATGTATTCCCATCTTTTTTCCTAGCATCGTTGATTTGGGGGCTGCCTACTTATATCCTATTTTGTGCGTGAGATTTTAATTGCACATGTTACTTGTGCTTCTTTGCTTTCTTTTTTTTTTTTTTTAGAATTTTTATTTATTTATTTGACAGACAGAGATCACAAGTAGGCAGAGAAGCAGGCATAGAAGGGGGAGGAAGCAGGCTCGCAGCAGAGCAGAGAGCCTGATGTGGGGCTCGATCCCGGGACCCTGGGATCATGACCTGAGCCGAAGGCAGAGGCTTTAACCCACTGAGCCACCCAGGCGCCCCTTCTTTGCTTTCTTTAGTCAATGCACATTTATTAAATGCCCACTTTCCCCCCCTAGGCTCTATGCTGAATTCTGAGGATACAGAAATAAGATTTTACATCCTCAGGGAACTCAAATATAGTAGGGAACATAGGACTATAGACAGATTATTATTATAACATGTGATAAACATCAGAATAGAGACAAATAGGGTACTGCAGGACCATGAAGGAGGGAGGGCCACTGACCTCAGATGAAGGGAATTAAGCAAGAATTCCCAGTGGATGTTGATGCCAGGTCTGAGTTTCAAAGATTTAATAAGGATTAGCTAATGAAAAAGGAAATTGCAGTTGCAAAGACTTCTAGGCAGAGTAAAAGTACACATTGAGGTGTGTGTTAAGGTATGAGAAATTGTGGTATATTGAGGCAGCTCTTTAAGTATGGCTTGTGGACAGTGTGCTTCTAGGGAAAGTGGTAAGTAAGGAGTATATAGAGGCAAGAAGTCAGAAACTCATTAATGTCCTACTGTGCTATATTTAGGAGTTTAAATTTTTTATCCTAAAGACAACATGGAATGTGAATTTTGTGCAGAGAAGTGATATTTTTAGATTAAAAAGTTAGAAAAATCCCTCTGAATATGGTATGAAGATTACTGGGACCTCGTTGGGAGTGTGAAGGGGACACTTGGACTTGAAGAAGACCTGTCTGGAGCTTATTTCTTGAAATATAGGGAAGACATTGCACATGCCCAAACTAAAGTAATGGGAATAAAGGCTGGTACAAATTCTATAGATGCAGAGAGTATAAAATGTGATTCTTAGAATTGATAAGGCTATTATATTACTCAGTTTACTAAATTATCTTTCCATTTGCTGAATTCATCTCTCTCATCTTGATTGGAATTTTGAGTGTTGGTTGGCAATTTAGTACCCAAATCTTTGAACTACTGTCTAGTTTTATGCCACTAGATAGCTAATAATAACTATCATGTATAGGTTTTTTACTAGTCTTATTTACTTAATTTTTAAACTCTTAGAGTCTGGTATGGTATCTCACACTTGTTCACTTTTACATCTCTAATTACTAACATATTCCACCTAAAAAGTAGTGAAGTCTACAAATTTTAGTGTTCAGAATTAGAAAAAATTATCCAATTACACAAGGACTTATACAGTTTCCTAGAACATTTTTGAAAGAGTATATGACTGAAATTTTATTTGTATCCTTTCAGTTTTGCCTACAGGATGCAACTTTTTATTTAAGAGAGTTTGACTTATATGATTAACTACTTTGATGGTTTTGTTTTTCTTAAATATTTCGTTAAGCCTATTTTTGGTCAAAATAATTTCCCTTGCTGGTATGTCTATGGGGATGACTCTTTACTTCACACAATTATTTCCTGAATGCCTAATCTATTTGAAGGTATGTCATACTGTGTAAGACACCTTGATGGTCTTAAGGAACACATGTAAGCCATTATTTGGTCTCCTTCCCCAAGATCCTGGATTCTGTATTTTAAAAGTCTCATCCACTGCCTCCTGTCCACAAAAACTTTTCATCTTTTTCTAGTATAAAAACAATTCCTAGTGTGCTATTAAAATTTTTGAGAATGTTTGATTTTCAGATATAATTATGTTTCCATAGATACATCTAGATTACATATTCATTGTGTCAAGAAATGAAAATGTGAGATTTTTTTTGTGCAAGATTAAAAAAAAATTAAAACCAGTTAGCAATTTTAAATATTTGGAATCATCATATTCAAAATGTACTACTTATTTTCCACAGTAAGAAAGTAGCATCTCAGTCCAGAAAGATGAGAGTTTTAATAAACCAAGTCAGGTGCATTAGTGTGCTAGTAAATTTCTTTTTAAAATGTTCACTTTTGGGGTGGCTGGGTGACTCAGTCCATTAAGCATCCGACTCTTGGTTTTGGCTCAGGTCGTAATCTTAGGTCATAATCTTAGGATCCTGGGATTGAGCCTTGCATTGGGCTCCTTCAGTGCAGAGTCTGCTTGTCCCTCTCCATCCCCTTCTGCCCCTCCCCAACCAGGTTGTGCACACATGTGCACCCACGCTTGCTTGGTCTCTCTAAAAATAAATAAAATCTTTAAAAAAATATAATGGTCACTGATGTAACATAACTTTCTTTTAAGTAAATAAAGAACTTTATGAATTACTTAAAGCCTCTGTATTTAAGCACAATAAAGTAATAGAAAATGTCTAAATAATATAACAACATCCGTAATCACATACATTTTTCAAAGATGTTTAAAAGAAATGGCCTGGAAAACTAAAGTCACTCTCACAAGGATTAGCAAATTCTTTCAAGGTCAGAAACCTTGTGGTACATATGCATAATTTTTTAAAGAGTTGGTGGATCAAGCTAACTTTTCAAACTCCTAAAATATGTTGCATAAATCTGCATCTTGGTGATTATGAAGTTATGAGGGCCCTCAAAAGAAGACATACACAGGTTTAAAGAGTCAGTGTGATTTAACATGCTGTTTTAATGTCAAATCCTTGTGTTACATATCAAAGTTGTTCTGATAAATGTCATGAAAGGAACTGCCCTAGAAACTGGAAATATCTTCCTTGGTGTTTTTCTGAGAAAGAGTGAACCAGAGACAGAGAAGATAAGCAGGGCAAGTGGCAGAAGGCAGAGGGAGAAGCAGGCTCCCCACCAAGCAGGGAGCGTGTTGTGGGGCTTGATCCCAGGACCCCGGGATCATGACCTGAACTGAAGGCAGATGCTTAACCAACTGAGCCACCCAGGTGCCCCTCATCTGGGAATGTCTTAAGTCAACTTTTTATTACCTTTACCTTCTATTGCAGATTATTGACAATTTAATAGGAATTTCAAATTTAAATTATAAAAATTCTTAATTTACTAATTTGGTTAATTTTTATAGAGCAGGCATTTGGTCTTAGACGGTGATGTGGTCTTGTAAATTAAAGTTAATGGCATATACTTTTATTACTACTAGAAACAAAAAAATAAAAGAGTGCAGGCCAGATAGCATTTGGTCAGAAGTGTTCATATATGGAATTAGAATCTAAAAAGTAAATTAAAAAGTGGGGCATCAGCTGGCTCAGTCAATAGAGTATGCGACTCTTGATCTCAGGGTTATAAGTTTGAGTCCCACATTGGGTGTAAAGATTAAAAATAAAATCCTTTTTGTTTAAAAAAATATTTTATTTGTTTATTTGACAGAGAGAGGCACAGCAAGAGAGGGAACACAAGCAGGGGCAGTGGGGAGGGAGAACAGGCTTCTTGCTGAGCAGGGAGCCCAAAGCAGGGCTCCATCCCAGGACTCTGGGATCATGACCTGAGCTGAAGGCAGACGCTTAATGACTGAGCCCCCCATTTGCCCCTAAAAATAAAATCTTTAAAAAATTGAAAGTCAGTAAGAAAACAGAATATAATTATTCCAATAAGCATTGCAGTCCACATTCATTATTGATATATAGATAATTAACAGTTTTAAATATATTATGAGTAGAAATACATGCATCACATAGATTGGTCTTTAAAACAATCAGTATGATATATACAGGATAGAAGTTTTTTTAATGTTGTTAGCCTAAAGTATCAAAGGAAAAAAAAAGGGGAAAGTGAAAATCAATGTGGGATTGTCAAGTCTGCAAAATATCGTAACTTGGAATTGTAAAGAAGTGAAAGAAAAGTCAAAAACTTCATCCTCCAGCAATGTTCTTTTATAAGATAGGATGAAAATTATAGAAATGAAACTACTGCCATGTAATGATTTAAAAATTAATCCATATTGAGACCCCTGCACCACTGTGTTATTTTAACATAAGCTCCTTCTGTCATTTAGCTAAAACTAGATTCAGAACATTATAGTTCAGGTAGGAATATATTACCATTGTAATTACTACCACTACTACTTAATTAAAAAAAAAGGTGTGTGTGTCGGGGTGTCTGGATGTACAGTTATTTAGGAAAACTCTCTGTGTAACAGTGAGCATGGTAGTTTTCTAGACACTCTTGGTCTCAGAGGTCTCCATTAAAAAGAACAAGGATTGCTACTTCTCACACCTTGTCAGATACTGGGCATATTACCTGCATGAACAATGGAGGCATTGAGGGTAGCAGTCTACCTTTGTGATAACCTTGTTTATACACTTACAGAACATATTGACTATAGTATGCATTATTTCTATAACACTACCAGAGCCTTGCTTGCAAGATTTTGTAAGAAATACACAAGAGGAAGGAATCATAGACCTCAGATTCTGAAATGTCTAATACAGTCACAGTGATGCAGTGCTTAGATGAACTATAGCAGATTTAATGAGCAATCTAGGATGAAGACACATGTACTGGACACACCAGGGAAAGAGATTGAATGTACAGGGACTAATTAGCATGAAATATGAATACATTCATATAAATTGTCTTGATCTATGGGATGTCTTCATTATTGGGAATGATTTTTGCATGAAGTTAATGGAGAGAAATTCAGAAGTTACTCCGTATAAAGAATTTTAAAGTAGTGTTTTAACTTTTTGATTCTATGCAGACTCAACATCTGGAGCAAAGAAAAAAATGCGTATCATAAAATATTATGACCAAATGAAATGAATCTGTTTTTTGCAAAGTATCAAACAAGGTGGAAATGGTAGCTATCCTTCTTCTAACCAGTTAACTTAATTAACAAGTAGTTTGACCTCAATATCTTGAATCAGAGATATACTCGATATTGATTATCATTTTGCTATTTTAAGTAAGCTGATCTGAACACATTCTACTATACATTAATGCCTCTAGCTAGACTTGATAAGCTTGGATTCAGATCTTTGGGGTGGGGGGGGCTCTAAGATGTCTTTACCAAAGAAATCATCATTCATGAGGAAGGATTGAGAGAGAGAATGGAATTCATTTGTTTCAAGTTTGTTTAAGGCTCGTGCGAAGGGGAACCAGAGAAGTGGTAGGAAGAACAATATTCAAAATTAGACTTAACTCCAATTGATAAACAAAAATCCAGAATTAAAATATCCATTTGAATATTCACTCAATTTACACAATATTTTTATTAATTTAAGATTTGAAATTTAGGGGTGCCTGGGTGGCTCAGTGGTTTAAGCCTCTGCCTTCGGCTCGGGTCATGATCCCAGCGTCCTGGGATCGAGCCCCGCATCAGGCTCTCTGCTCAGTGGGGAGCCTGCTTCCTCCCTTCTCTCTCTGCCTGCCTCTCTGCCTACTTGTAATCTGTCTGTCAAATAAATAAATAAAAAATCTTAAAAAAAAAAAAAAAGATTTGAAATTTAGCCTAGGAACACCTAGAATTTAAAACTATTTTTGCAAATCATTAAAGACCCTAAGTTTGAGGAATTAATCTTATTTTCCCCACTCTCACCCCTGTCAAAAGATTACAGCATGATTGCTTGGTTAAATGTATGGCTAGATTTTACATAAAATACACAATGTTAATATTTTATTTTATATCTGACTTCAGTAACATTTTTCATGTGCTTTGTGTTTATAGACATCTTAGAACCTACCACAGAAGTCAGTATTCTTGAAAAAAAGTCAGTGTGTTTGAGATGTGAAAGTAGAACAAAAATTGCTAAAATATTTTATGGAATACTTTTAAGAAACCAATTATTTGTGAAGTGCCTGGGTAGGTCAGTTTGTTAAGTGATTGACTCTTGTTTTCAGCTCAGGTCATGATCTCAGGGTCATGAGATAGAGTCCCATGCTGAGCTCCACACTCAGTGGGAAGTCTGCTTGAGGATTCTTTCTCACCCTCTCCCTCTGCCCCTCCCCCACTAAAATAAATAAATAAATCAAAAAAAGGGGGAACAGATTATTTGTATATAGGTTATGGGACTACATGCCATGTAGCAGAAAAGCAGGCTCTGTACAGCACTTACCATGTTCATTGCTTTATGGTTGCCCACAATACTAACTCACACCTTTATATACATGAAGTGTGTATAAAGCCGTACAGAAAGCTGGCAGTGTGGTGGTAATAAATAGAATAGGAGTAGGAACACATTTAGAAATAACCATCATTCTATCAGTCCCAACTTTGAACAGGTCAAAAGCACAGTGTTGTTTTTTTGTTTTTTTTTTTAAATTTTTTATTTATTTTCAGCGTAACAGTATTCATTGTTTTTTCACCACACCCAGTGCTCCATGCAATCTGTGCCCTCCCTAATACCCACCACCTGGTTCCCCCAAGCTCCCACCCCCTGCCCCTTCAAAACCCTCAGGTTGTTTTTCAGAGTCCATAGTCTCTCATGGTTCACCTCCCCTTCCAATTTCCCTCAACTCCCTTCTCCTCTCCATCTACCCTTGTCCTCTATATTATTTGTTATGCTCCACCAATAAGTGAAACCATATGATACTTGACTCTCTCTGTTTGACTTATTTCACTCAGCATAATCTCTTCCAGTCCTGTCCATGTTGCTACAAAAGTTGGGTATTCGTCCTTTCTGATGGAGGCATAATACTCCATAGTGTCTATGGACCACATCTTCCTTATCCATTCATCCGTTGAAGGGCATCTTGGTTCTTTCCACAGTTTGGCGACCATGGCCATTGCTGCTATAAACATTGGGGTAGAGATGGCCCTTCTTTTCACTACATCTGTTTTTTCATTTCAATTTTAGGCTACTTTTGAGAAGAGAATTGACTGACCAAAGGTGGGTCATGAGACTGTTTGTGTGACTGCTCTTTACTTTAATGCAACATATTTGACCTTAGGGATACTCACTTTAGAGAGGTGCAGTAAATGCATGACAATGAAGATAGCAAAGGATACTTGCTGAGTGCTGAGCATTTAGAATGTGCTCCGTAATGTTCCAGATGAATTTACCTAAGAGTCTTCATTTAATTCTAGCAGATTCCTTTCATGTTACAGGTATTATTTTTGATCTCAAAATTGCAGTTGGAGAAACAGAATTTGAAGAGATAATTAGTTTGGTTGAAGTCATACAACTTTTAAGTGTAGATTCAGAATTCACTTGTTAAATCCATGTTTATCATAGAATTGAATGTATACCTCAGTTTTTGGTTTATAACAGTATAATTTAACACATTTTATGTTTGTTAACATACTGATATAAAATAAACTTTTTCAGAGGAAGAGTTAAGATAGCAGGGTAGTAGGAGGACCCTAGGCTTGCCTGGTTCCTTGCACTCAGCGAGATAAATATCAAATCATTCTGAATACCCAAGAAATTGATCTGAGGGCTGACAGACCAAACTGCGGAACTAGATGGAGAGAAGAGCCCACATCGTGGATGGTTGGAGGTGCAGAGATGTGATTTGGGGGAGAAGTGAATTGTGGGTCCTGGGGAGGGGAGTAGGCTCTTGGCCTTCACAGAGGTGAGAGAATAGAACACAGGATCCCACAAGGAAAACACTTGCCCAAGGCCGTTGGCTAGGAAAATGGGAGGCGCTGATTTTTGTGGAGATTGGAGTTTGGAGTTACCTGGCATGGCAGGTGTGGTGCCAGACGGGTGTTACATTGCTACTGTGGAGAAGAAGGGCAGATAGCCTGGGGTATAAAAGGCATGGGATTGCCTGGAATGTACTAGGAGAGATAATTCCTTTCTTGAAGCTCATTTGAAAGAAGTGGCATTGCCTCCAGGGACAAAGGAGCATGTGAGTGCTTTTTTTTCTTCCCCAGCCCTTTAGCATAAACTATCCTCAGTATGCAGCACAGAACTAACAGTGGCAGCATAAACCTACTTACACCAAGCCCTCCCTCGACCCCTGCACTCTCTAAGTACTATTTTTCTCCAGATTGTATGCCTGAGAATAGGTGGAGCTGGACCCTTCCCCAGAACAACACAAAACCTTCCCGCCACTCACACCATGGCAACTGACTATAGAATTCTGCAGTACTTCAGTTCTAATGGAAATAGCATCAGATCTCTTAACAAGCAGACTGGAGCATACCTGCTTAAAACCACGTTATGATAAAGGTCCAAACACTCCCCACTGCAGCAAAGGAGAAAATGCAGAGAACTGGCCTGAGGGAAAGAGCAGCTAAAAGACAGTAGCAGAGTGCAGACAGAATATGCCAAAGACACTTCCCGAAGCACCAGTCCCTGGACAATATATGACCTCTTCTTTATAAAGCCAGTAGTATCGTGAACAGGAAAAATAACGGGCTTTCCTAACACAGAGAAGAAGACAGAGACGTAGACAAAATACCAAGACAGAAGAATTCATCCCAAAAGAAAGTACGAGGATAGGTCACAGCCAGGGATTTCGTTGAAACAGGTACAAGTAATATGCTGAATCCAGAATTTAAAGCAATAATCTGGCTGGGCTTGAGAAAAACTTAGAAGACCCCAGAGAATCCCTTGCTGCAGAGATAAAAGACCTAAAAACTAGCCAGGCTGAAATAAAAAATGCAATAACTGAGATGAAAAAACACGTGGATGTAAGGACCACAAGGATGGAAGAAGCACAGGAACAAATAAATGATATAGAAGTTAAAATTATGGAAAAGAACCTGAAAAGAAGAGAGAAAGAAAAATATTGGATCATGAATATAGATTTAGGGAACTCCGTGACTCCATAAAATGTAATAACATTCATATTATAGGAGTCCCAGAAGAGGAAGAGAGGGAGAAAGGGGCTGAAGGTTTAATTGAGGAAATTATAGCTGAAAACTTCCCTAATCTGAGGAAGGAAACAGACACCAAAGTGCAGGAGGTACAGGGAACTCCCATCAAAATCAGCAAAAGGAGGGCATACCAAAACATATCATAGTTATTTTTACAAAATACAGAGATAAGTAAAAAATCCTTAAAGCAACAAGAGAAAAGAAATCCCTAACTTACAAGGGACGATGAATAAGGTTAGCACCAGACTTATCCACAGAAACTTGGCAGGCCAGAGCAAGTAGCGTGATATATTTAGCATGCTGGGTGGGATAAATATGCAGCCAATAATACTCTATACATCAAGTGTATCATTCAGAATAGAAATAAAGAGATTACCAAATAAAAACTAAAGGTGTTTGTGACCACTAAACCAGGTGCACAAGGTATATTAAAGGGGACTCTTTGAGTGGGAGAGAAGGACCAAAATTGAAAAAGTCTAGAGCAGAACAGAGAAAGTCTCTAGAAATAACAATAAAACAGATAATAAAATGATACCAAATTCATGTCTATCAATAATAATTCTGCATATAAATGGACTAAATGCTCCAGTGAAAAGAAATAGGGTATCAAAATGGATTAAAAAAAAAAGACCTGTCTATAGGCTGCCTACAAGAGACACATTTTAGACCTAATGATACATACAGATTTAAAGTGAGCGGATGGAGAACCATTTATCATGCAAATGGATGTCAAAAGAAAGCCAGAGTAGTTTATTTATATGAGAAAAACTAGATTTTAAACTGAAGATTGTAAGATGAAGAAGAGCAGTATATCAAAATGAAGAGGTCTATTCAAAAATATTTAACAGTTGTAAATATGCCCCCAACATGGGAGTATCCATATATATATAAAATAACAACAAATGTATAGAAACTCATTGATAGTAATACAGTAATAGTAGATTTTCAATCCCCACTTACATCAACGGACAGATCATCCAGGCGGAATATCAAGAAAGAAACAATGGCTTTGAATAGCAAACTGTACAAGATGGACTTCGCAGATAATATTCACAACATTTCATCATAAAGCAGCAGAATACATTCTTTTCAAGTGAACATGGAACATTCTCCAGAACAGATCACATACTGGGTCACAAATCAGGCTTCAACAAGTATAAAATGTCTGAGATCATACCACATATATTTTCAGACCACAGTGCTATGAAACTTGAAGTCAACCACAAGAAAAAATTTGGAAAGACCAGAAATACGTGGAATTTAAAGAACATCATAGCAAGAATTAATGGGTCAACCAGGAAGTTTAAGAATTAAAAAAAAATGGATCAAATGATAATGAAAACCTTGTCGTTCAAAAAAACAAAACAAAACAAAACCTTGTGCTCCAAAACCTTTGGGATGCACAAAATGCAGTCCTCAGTGGGACGTATCTAACAATATAGGTGTACCTTAAGATGCAAGAAAATTCTCAGTATACAACCTAACCTTACAGCTAAAGAAACTAGAAGAACAACAACAAATGAATCATAAAGCCAGCAGAAGGGAAATAATAAAGATTAGAGCAGACATAAATGAGAAACAAACAAACAATAACCAGTAGAACAGATCAGTCAATCCAGGGAGTCATTCTTTGAGATAATTAAGAAAATTGATAAACCTCTATCCAGACTTCTCAAAAAGAAAGGAGAAAAAATAAAAATCACACTCAAAAAGTAGAATCACAAATTAGAGAGGAGAGACTACAACCAACACCACAAATATACAAGTAATTTGAAGAGAATATTATGAAAAAATATATGCCAACAAGTTGGACAATATGGAAGAAATGGCTAAATTCCTAGAAACATATAAACTACCAAGACTAAAACAGGAAGAAATAGAATACTTGAAGAGACCTATAACCAGCAAAGAAATTGAGTCAGTAATGAAAAATGTCCCAACTAAACTAAAGTCCAGGACTAGATGGCTTCCCAGGGGAATTCTACCAAACATCTAAAGAAGAGTTAATATCAATTTTCAAACTGTTCTGAGAAATAGAAATGGAAGGAGAACTTCCAAACTCATTCTATGAGGCCAGCATTACCTCAATTTCAATACCAAAGACCTCACTCAGAAAGAGAACTACGAACAGTATCCCTGATGAACATGGATGCAAAAATTCTCATCAAAATACTAGCAAATTGAACCCAACAGTGCATTGAAAGTATCATTCAACATCATCAGGTGGGATTAAAAGCAAAGCATCATATGATCCTCTTAGTAGATGCAGAAAATGCATTTAATAAAAAACAGCATCCATTTTTGATTTAAAAAAAAAAAACAGCTCAACAATATTGGAATAGAGAGAACATACCTCAACATCATAAAGGTGATATATGAAAGACCCCCCTCCCAGCGAATATTCTCCTTAATGGGGGGAAATGAGAGCTTTTGCTCTATGGGCAGAAAAAAGACAGGGATATCCACTCTCACCACTGCTATTTAACGTAGTACTGGAAGTCCTAGCTTGAGCAATCAGAAAACAAAAAGAAATAAAAGGCATCCAGATTGGCAAGAAAGCAGTGAAACTTTCAATATTCACAGTCAACATGACACTGTAGGTACAAAACTCAGAAGATTACACCAAAAAATTGCTAAGACTGATAGATGAATTCAGTAAAGTCCCAGGATCAAAAATCAGTGTATAGATATCTGTTGCATTTCTTCACACCAGTAATGAAGCAGCATAAAGAGAAATCAAGGAACAGAACCCATTTATAATTGCACAAAAAAACTATAAGATACCTAGGAATAAATATAACCAAAGAGGCAAAAGATCTGTACTCTGAAAACTATAGAACACTTACGAAAGAAATTGAACATGATAGAAAGAAATGATAAAACATCCCACGTTCATGGATTAGAACAAATATTGTTTAAATATCTATACCTACCCAAAGCAATCTACATATTTAATGCAATACTTATGAAAATACAACAAGCATTTTTCAGAGAGCTAGAGCAAACAGTCGTAAAATTTGTATGGAACTGCAAAGTACCCCTAAATAGCCAAAGCAATCATGGAAAGGAGAAGCAAAGCTAAAGACATCACAATTCTGGACTCCAAGTTATATTTCAAAGCTATTGTGATCAAGACAGTATGGTGTTGGCACAAAAGCAAATATATAGATCAATGCAACAGAATAGAAAACCCAGTAATGGACCTACGAGTGTATGGTCAACTAATTTTCAGCAAAGCAAAAAAGGATATCCAATGGAAAAAAGACAGTCTCTTCAAAAATAGTGGTGGGAAAACTGGACAGTGACATGCAAAAGAATGAAAGTGGACCACTTTCTAATTGCATGCACATAAGCGACTTCAAAATGGATAGAAAGACTTAAGTGTGAGAAAGGAAGCCATCATATCCTAGAGAAGAACACAGGCAGCAATCTCTTTCACATTAGCCATAGTAACTTCTTACTAGATACGTCTCTGGAGATAATGCAAACCAAAGCAAAAATGAATTATTGGGCCTTTATCCAGATTTAAAAAACCTCCTGCACAGCAATGGAAACTATCAATAAAACTAAAAGGAAACCTTTGGAATGGGAAGACATTTGCAAAGACATATCTGATATTGGGTTTTTTTTTTTTTTTTTTTTTTTTAGATTTTATTTATTTGACAGAGAGAAATCAGAGCTAGGCAGAGAGGCAGACAGAGAGAGGGGGAAGCAGGCTCCTGCTGAGCAGAGAGCCCGATGTGGGGCTCGATCCCAGAACCCTGAGATCATGACCTGAGCCGAAGGCAGAGGCTTAAACCACTGAGCCACCCAGGCGCCCCTGATATTGGGTTATTATCCAAAATCTAAAAGAACTCATCGATCTCAGCATCCAAAAAACATAATCCAGTTACAAAATGGCCAAAAGAATTGAAGAGACTTTTTCCGGAGAAGACATGCAGATGGCCAACAGACACCTGAAAAGATGCTCAACATTACTCATCATCAAGGAAACAAATCAAAACTACAATGAAATATCCCATCACTCTTGTCAGAGTGGCTTAAATTAAAAGCATATAAAACATCAAGTGTTGGTGAGGATGCAGAATCTTCTTACACTGTTGATCAGAATATAAACTGGTGCAACCACTCTGGATAACAATATGGGATTTTCTCAAAAAGTTAAAACTAGAATAACCCTGTGATCCAGCAGTTTCTCTACTAGCTGTTTACCCAAAGGATACAAAAACACTGATTCAAAATGACACATGCACCCAGATATTTATAGCACCATCATCAGCAATAGCCAAATTATGGAATGAGCCTAAATGTCCATCAACTGATGAATGGAAGGGGATGATTTAGTATATATATGCAATGAAATATTTGTCATGGATAGAGGTACAGTGTATCATGCTAAGCAAAACAAGTCAGTCAGGGGCGCCTGGGTGGCTCAGTGGGTTAAAGCCTCTGCCTTCGGCTCAGGTCATGATCCCGGGGTCCTGGGATCGAGCCCCGCATCGGGTTCTCTGCTCAGCGGGGAGCCTGCTTCCCTTCCTCTCTCTGCCTGCCTATTTGGCTACTCGTGATTTCTGTCTGTCAAATAAATAAGTAAAATCTTTAAAAAACAAAACAAAACAAAACAAAAAACAAGTCAGTCAGAGACAAACACCGTATGATTTCACTCATAATTGGAATTTAACAAACAAAAATTATGTATGTGGAAATAAAATAGACACAGGCAAACCATAAAGCAGACTCTTAATTATAGAGAACAAACTGAGGGTTCCTGGAGGGGTGGTGGGTGGGGGAATGTGGTATGTAGGTGATGGGTATTAAGGAGGGCACCTGTAATGAACACTGTTTTCTGTAAGTGATGAATTACTAAATTCTGCTCTTTAAAGCAATATCAAATTATGTGTTAGCTAACTTTGAATTAAAGAAAAAATAAGTTTATAAGAAACTAAAGAGAAAAAGAAACTGGTTTTTAGTTTGTATATCACAACAAATACATCCCAGTCAATTTGAATGCTATTTAACTTACAGGTTTTTACAGCAGTATGGACAAGTCATCATTATCCAGGTTAAGATGTTGTAAGAAATATGTTAGGCCCTGAGATGAAATACATTAATCCTTCCTGACCTGACAGGACTGCAGCTCACATTTTCTGATGTCAGGACTTTGAGCAATCCTGCCTTTGGGTGGTTTATCTTTTCCAGTCGTTTGAGACTTGGACTTGCATTGAATGTACTTTGAGTTTCATGTGTATCTCAGCTTTGTTAGTCTGTATTTGGGTTGTTTTGAAGAGTTTTCATTTTCATATGTAGATTGACACATTTTTATACTTGTTGCTGGAGGCACTTCTGCAGTGCTACATTTTAGAAATCAAAATAATAAATAATACATTTGGTGTTCATTGTTTTTCTCTTCCCAGCTTTTTGATGAGTGTAATTTTTCATTGGAAATGTTTGTAGCATTTCTTTTTTTCTTTTACTCTTTTTGCTTTTTATCTTTTTCCAATAGTAGTAATAATTTGTTTTTTGATAGGCCTAGCATTTCCTAATTTGAAAATATATTGTTCATTTTAATAGACCTTTTTTGCAGCACCTTTAGTCTTACAGAAAACTTAAACAGAATTCTCTTATACCTTTTCCCTTCCTCACAGAATTTCACCTATTATTAACATCTTGCATTAATGGGGCACATTTGTCACAATTGGTGAACCAATATTCATATGTAATTATTAACTGAAGTCCATCCTTTACATAAGGGTTCATTCTTTATTTTGTATAATTCTATGGATTTTGACAAATGCATATTTTGTATACTACATACTGATACTTAACTTCTCCTTTGATGATAAAGTAGTCATCTCTCCTTTGGTTTATATATTCATTCATTCACTTACTTCAACTGGAGAAATATATGATTTCTCCAGTAACTACTTATTTAGTGCTTTTTATGTAAAGACACTCTGGCAGATGCTAAAGCAAATTGCCAATCTATGCATCTCCAGAGATGAAATTAGGCAATGCCTGTGAAAGGTTTTATAAGGGAACCCTAGGCTGAGAGAATGGTATATTAATTAACTTGTGATTTAAGATTCCTGATTATGAAGGGTTTTCCTAACTTCAGACGGGGTTGGCATCTTCCATTTATGGGTCAGATATTTATTTGCAAGAAAATGGGGTATGGCACTGTTTTAAAAAGGGTTGTTTTGTGGGCATTTCTCTCTTTGTTATAGATATCACTTCATATCTTCCCTATTAAATGGTAGTGGAGAAGTTTGAAAAAGGACTGTTTTTCTTTGTAACTAATTATTCATTGATTTTGTGAAAGTAAGCTAATTGGAAGTTTTTACTTAATAAACTTCACCTTAATAAATTTTTGCAATAAATCTATCAATTAATGGGAAGCATTTGTAATACTTATATCCCCTGTGGTGGGTCAGCAGTGAATGGGCCGATCATTTCTGTTATTGGAACAGAGTATTACAAATAATAAATTCAGATGTGCATACCTACACACATGACAGCAGAAATGAAAAATATTAATACAGAATTGAGTTAAATCCATTTTCTTTTCTTATTCAATCATTCTTTAATTTTTTAAATTTTTATTTAAATTCCAGTTAGTTAGCATATAGTATAATAGTTTCAGGTGTAGAATTTAAGGATTCATCACTTCTATGCTGCACCCAGTGCTCATAACAAGAGTATTCCTTAATGCCCATCACTTATTTAACCCATCCCCTCATCTACCTCCCCCTGTAATATTATCAGTTTATTCCGTATAGTTGAGTCTTTTTCTTGGTTTCCTTCTCTATCTCATTTTTCCCCCCTTTGATCATTTCTTTTGTTTCTTAGTCAACATATGTATGAAATCATATGGTATTTTTCTCTGACTGACTTATTTTGCTTAGCATAATATTCTTTAGCTCTATCCATGCCATTGCAAATGACAAGATGTCATTCTGTTTTTTGGCTTTGGACTCTTTCATCATACACAGACACACAGACACACACAAACACATTCTCTCTCTCTCTCTTTCTCTCTCTTTCTTATTTATCTACTTATCAGTCCATGGACACATGGACTGTTAAGATAATTTGGCTGTTGTAGATAATGCTGCTTTAGACATAGGGGTGTATGTATCCCTTTGAATTAGTAATTTTGTATCCTTTGGGTAAATGCCTAGTAGGGCAATTGCTAGATGGTAGGGTATGTCTATTTTTAACTTTTTGGGAACCTCTGTACTGTTTTCAGCAGTGGCTGCACCAGTTTGCATCCCCCCCAACAGTAAGAAGGTTCCTCTTTCTCTGCATCCTTGCCAACATCTGTCATTTCCTGACTTGTTAATTTTACCCATTCTGACTGTTGTGAGATGTTATCTCATTGTAGTTTTGATTTGTATTTCTGTGATGATCACTGATGTTATTTTCTTGAGTCTGTTGGTCATCTGTATGTTGTCTTTGTAAAACTGGCTATTGATACCTTCTACCCATTTTTAATAGGATTATTCATTTTTTGGACTTTTAGGTTCATAAGTCCTTTATATATTTTATATACTAACTCCTTGTCAGATATGGTATTTGTAAATAACCTCTCCCTTCTGTAGATTGGCTTTTAGAATTGTTGATTATTTCCTTTGCTTTTCAGATGCTTTTTATTTTGATGAAGTCACAATAGTTTACTTTTGCTTTTGTTTCCTTTGCGTCCGGAGACATACCTAGAAAGAAGTTGCTATGGCCAATGTCAAAGAGATTACTGCCTGTGTACTCCTCTAGGATTTTCATGGTTTCAGGACTCACATTCAGGTCTTTAATTCATTAAGAATGTGTGTGTGTGTGTGTGTGTGTGTGTGCGTGTGTGTGTGTGGTGTAAATAGCTGGTCTAGTTTCATTCTTTTGGATGTTGTCAAATTTTCCTAACACCATTTGTTGAAGAGGCTGTCTTTTCTTCATTGGATATTCTTTCCTGCTTTGTCAAAAGATTAATTGACCATATAATTGTGGGTTCATTTTTGGCTCTAGTATTCTGTTCTATTGACCTATGTGTCCGTTTTTGTGCCAGTACCATTCATTTTGATCACTACAATTTTTTAATAGAACTTGAAGTGTGGAATAGTGATGCCTCCAGTTTTGCTTTTCTTTTTCAATGTTGCTTTGGCTATTCAGCATTCTTTTTGGTTCCATACAAATATTGGTATTCATTATTCTAGTTCTGTGAAAAATGCTGGTGGCATTTTGATAGGGATTGCATTAAATGTGTAGATAGTTTTGGGTAATAAACATTTTAACAATATTTGTTCTTCCAGTCAATGAGAATGAAACATCTTTCCATTTCTTTGTGTCATGTTTAGTTTCTTTCATCAGTGTTTTATAATTTTCAGAGGACAGGTTTTTAACTTCCTTGGTTCAGTTTATTCTTATTGTTCATTGTGTAATTCTCAATGAGATCCATTTCTTGATTTCTCTTTTGCTGCTTCCTTATTGGTGTATAGAAATGCAACAGATTTCTCTATGTTGATTTTATATCCTGCAACAATAGTGAATTCGTGCATCCATTCTAGTAGTTTTGTTTTGTTTTTAAAGATTTTATTTATTTATTTGACAGACAGAGGTCACAGGTAGGTAGAGAGGCAGGCAGAGAGAGAGGAGGAAGCAGGCTTCCTGCAGAGCAGAGAGCCCGATGCGGGGCTCGATCCCAGGACCCTGAGATCATGACCTGAGCTGAAGGCAGAGGCTTAACCCACTGAGCCACCCAGGTACCCCTTTTCTAGTAGTTTTTTGGTGGAGTCTTTGAGGTTTTCTATAGAGAGTACCTTGTCATCAAGCATAGTGAAAGTTTGACTTCTTTCTCCCTGATTTGGGTGCCCTTTATTTCTTTCGTCTGCCTGCTGTGGCTACAACTTCCAGTATAGTGTTAAAAGTGATGAGAGTGGACATCTCTGTTTTATTCCTGATGGTAGAAGAAAACCTGTCAGTAATTCCGAATTGAGGATAATATTAGCTGTGAGTCTTTTGTATATAACCTTTATGATGTTGAAATATATTCCTTCTGTCCCTCCATTATTGACCGTGTTTATCAAGAATGGATGCTGTTTTTTGTAAATGCTTTTTCTGTATCTTTTGAAAAGATCATATGGTTCTTATCCTTTCTTTTATTAATGTGGTGTATTATATTGTTTTATTTGTGAATGTGGAACCACACTAACAATTCAGGAATATATCCCATTTGATCATGTGAATGATTTTTTCCAGTGTATTTTTGGATTTGCTTAGGTAGTATTTTACTGGGAATTTCTGCATCCATGTTCATCAGGGATATTGGCCTGTAGTTGTCTCTGTTTGTAGAGCCTTTATCTGGTTTTGGTTTCTTGGTAATGCTTACCTCATAGAATGAGTTTTCCAGTTTTCTGCCCTTTCTGTTTTTTGGAATAGTTTGAGAAAAATGGGTATTAACTCTTCTTAAAATGTTTGGTAGAACTCCCCTGGGAAGGCATCTATCCCTGGGCATTTGTTTGTTGTGAAATTTTGATTATTGATTCAATTTCTTTGCTGGATATAGATCTGTTCAAGTTTTAGTTCATCCTGTTTCAATTTTGCTAGTGTATGTATTTCTAGGAATTCATTAATTTCTTGCAGGTTGTCCACTTTGTTGGTGTATCATTTTTCATAATTTTCTCTTATAGTTGCTTGTATTTTGTGGTGTTGGTTATTGTTGTTTCTCTTCTCTTAAGAGTGATTTGTTTATTTAGTATTGTTTTATTTCTTGAGGTACTCCTGTATTGCTTTATACTTCCCTCTTAGGACCACTTTTGCTGCTTTGAAAAGAATCTGACCATTGTGTTTTCAATTTAATTTGTCTCCATGTATTTTTTTCATAATTTTTTATTACATTAATCACCATACAGTCCATCATTAGTTTTTGAGTAGTGTTCCATGTATTTTTTATTTTTCTTTGATTTCCTAGTTGGCTCTTTCGTTCTTTGGTAGCATGTCTTTTAATCTCCATGTATTTGTGGTCTTTCCAGTTTTTTCTCTTGGTTGACATGTAGTTTATTAATGTTGTGGTTAGAAAAGTTTATATGGTATGGTTTCAATCTTATTGTATTTAGTGAGGTCTGATTTGTGGTTTGTTCTTTTCTGGAGAATGTCTCATATGTACTTGAAAAGCATGTGTACTTTGCTGTTTTAGGATTAAATGCTTTGTATATATCTGTGATGTCCATCTGGTCCAGTAAAGCCATTGTTTCCTTGTTGATTTTCTGTTTAGATGATCTGTCAATTGATGTAAGTAGGGTGTTTAAGTCCCTTGCTATTGTATTATTATAAATGAGTTCCTTGATATTTGTTACTAGTTCTTTCATATGTTTGTATGTTCCCATGTTAAATATCTAAATATTTACAGTTATTAGATCTTACTGGTTTTTTTTAAATTTATTATGATATAATGCCCTTATTTTTCCATTGTTACACTCTTTTTTTAATATCTAATTTTTCCAATATATGTTTTGCTACTCTGGCGTTCTGTTGACATCCATTTGTGTGATAAATACTTCTCCATCCACTCACTTTCAGTCTGCCCATGTCCTTAGGTCTGAAATGTGTCTCTGGTAGGTAGCATATGGATTGGTCCTTCTTTTCTTTTTTCCCATTCTGACACACTACATCTTTTAATTGGGGTATTTAGTACATTTGCATTCAAAGTAATTATTTAAAGAGGTGCACAGAAAGGTTGTCATTTTATAACTTGTTTTCTTATTGTGTCTGGAGTTTTTCTCTGATATTCTCTTGTCTTTGTCACTTTTGGTCTCTCCTGTGCACTCAAAGAGTCCCCTATAATATTTCTTGCAGGGCTATTTTAAGGGTCACAAGTTCCTTTAGTGTTTGTCTACCCAACTCCTTATCTTTCCTATTCTGTATGATAGCCTTGTTGGATAGATTATTTTTGGCTCCAGATTTTTTCCATTCAGCACTTTGATTATGTCCTGCCACTCTGTAATGGCTTGTCAGATTTCTTTTGAAACATCTGGAGCTAGCCTTATGGATCTTCCCTTGTAAGTTAAGTATTTCTGTTATCTTGCTATTTTTTTTTAATTTTTAATTTTTTAAAGATTTTATTTATTCATCTGAGAGAGAGAGAGAGAGCTAGAGAGAACATGAGCAGCAAAAGGGGCAGAGGGAGAAGTAGACTCCTTGCTGAGCAGGGAACCCGATGCAGGGCTCCATCCCAGGACCCTAGGACCATGACCTGAGCCAAAGGTAGACACTTAACCACATGAGCCACCCATGTGTCCCTATCTTGCTGTTTTTATAATTTTCTTCTTTATCACTGTATTTTGTAAATTTAATTATCATATGTCTTGATGTTGGCCTACTTTTGTTGTTTCTGATGGGAGTTCTGTGTGCCTCCTAGATCTGGATGTCTCTTTCCTTCCCCAGAATAAGGGAGTTTTACGCTTTCATTTCTTGAAACAAATTTTCTTACCCCTTTATCCTCTCTTCTCTGGGACTCCTATAATACAGATGTTAATTATGTTTGATGAAGCCACTGAGTTCTCTAAGTTTGTTCTTTTATAATTCTTCTTTCTCCCTTGTGCTAAGCTTCTTTATTTTTCATTACTTTGTTCTAGGTCACTCATTCCTCTGCTTCTTCCAGACTGCTGTTTATTACATCGAGCCTATTTCCAATCCTGTTTATTGCATTCTTCATCTCTGATTGATTTTTTTTTAACTCTTATCTCTGTGTTAAGGTTCTTCTCACTGATACCTTCCTTTCTCATGCCCAGTGTATATACTTATTTTTGTTGCTTGAAATTCTCCATCAGGCATGTTACTTATATGTGTTTCACTTAGATCTCTGGCTGTATCTTGTTCTTTCCTCGGAATAAATTCATCTGTTTTCTCATTTTGTCTATGTCTCTGCCTACTTCTCTGTTAGTAAAGCCATTTATGTCTCCTGATCATGAAGGTGATGGCCTAATGAAGAAGAGCTCATGTAGTATCCAGGGCCTGGAGCGTCAAGGAGTGTCTCTGCTGTGTGCTGCCTGTACACTGCGGTTGTGTTTTGGTGCTCTATCCTTCAGACCGTGGGAGAAGCAGACTTCCTGCTGAGCAGGGAGCCAGTTAGGTGTAAGCCAGATAGGCAGCCATTGTAGGCACTTCACTGCAGAAGCTCTCCTTGCCTGCTGGGTGCAGTATTTGGTCTGTTGGCATTAATGTGGTGTGGTTTATCTAGGTGTGCTCTGGCCAGCTTGTGAAATGAGACTCAACACTACTTCTGCCAGAACTGAGGCCCTGTAGAAGTCTTTGGGAAACATGGTGTGGACAGGGGTTTGTGCTGGTGGTTTCTGGGTGAGGAGCCTACTTTCTGGTACTGAGGCTTTTTTGACTAAGAGGGTCCATTCTGCCAGTGTGCATGGTGGTGGGGCTTAGTGTAAGCCAGTTAGGCAGCCAGTATAGGCACTGCAGTGCTACTGACAGGTGTTTCTGTGTTTATGGTGAGAAGTGGGGGATTAAGAGGGTACTAGTGTGCTCCTTTCTTCCCAAAGAGTGTTCTCAGTGAATGCTGCCTCTCAGGGACCATGCTGCAAGAAGAGCAAATAATGTCTTAAGTGTGTGCCCCAGGCTTTTTTGAGAAAGCTGTTTCCACACTCTCTGCCTCTAGGTTTTCTGCCTGCGTTCTCGCCAGGAACAGCACAGTGCTCTCTCGGCTCTATTCCAGTGAGGCCTGCTGGTTGCAAGAGCTCAGAAAATGTAGCCCTTCTTGTTTTGCATGCCAGTGTCTTTGGTGAAAATGTTCTTCTTGTACATTCCTGTGTGTTTCTGACTGTCTCACCTTTCTCAGCGACTAGGAATCTCCCCTCCTTCCGCAGTATCTGTGACTTATTTCTCCCCTAAACCACGTCTCTGCACTTGCTACATTCTTTGATGTGACCTCTTCTCTCCCTTTAGTTGTGGAGTTTGTTCTTTTAGTTTTTCAGGTCGATTTCTGGGGTATTTAGGATGATTTGATAGTGTTATAGTTGTGTTCATGGGATGAGATGATCCCAGCGTCTGTCTACTGCTCTGCCATCTTCCTCCACTTTTTCTCTTTAGTTGTAAGATTATACATTGACTAGCTGGCCATGATGCTTTCTGGCTAGGCAGTAGCATATTTCCTTGGTAAATTCTTATATAATCTGTTGATACTGCTCTTACAGAGACTAGTTGTTTTTTGTTCGTTTTTTTGTAAACTAGCAAGTTTTATTTATTTTTTTATTAACAAATAAGGTATTTGTTTCAGGGGTACAGGTCTGTGATTCAACAGTCTTGCACAGTTCACAGCGCTCACCATAGCACATACCCTCCCCAGTGTTCATCACCCAGCACCCCATCCCTTCCACCCCTCTCCACTCCAGCATTTTTTGTTTGTTTTTAAGAAAATAATTGAGAGCATATAATTTGTAGTTAAGAAATCTGAGTTTAAACCTTAGCTACAATGCAACCAGGGAAAAGTATATTAACCTCTCTCAATCTCAGTTTCTTCAGTCATGTTAATATCTGTCTCATAGGGTTGTTAATGTATTTAAATAGAATAATGTACATGGAAAACATTACCATTCATCAGTACTTATAATTCATTGTGATTATAATGACTGTTGTATAAATCAGGTTGGAATTCTTCTTGATCTGTGAATACATTTCTGATTTTTTAATATCAGTTTATTGAACATGGGAGAATTTTCTTTCATGACTATTGGCTGTGTTTTGGGAAAAATTCCTATTAAGTGTGGAACAACAGTCCTATTCCTATTTGAGATAAGAAGCTAGTACTTTATTTTCTCCCACTCAGGCTTCTGATTTATGTTTTCTTTGAGTAAGTATCAGATGATTGGTAATGTCATAAAATCCACAAATAAATAAGTCAGTCATTGAAAAAAAAGTGTAATTAAAAATTGCTTTAACTACATTACATTTAAAATAAGAATGTTTGGTCTTTTGAGTTTTAGTATCATAATACCAACTCTGTGTGTGTGTGTGTGTGTGTGTGTGTGTGTGTGTGTTAACCTTAATGGCTGAAATACCATTTGTATTTATTTCTGTTTTGTGAGGTAACTTCAACTTTGAAAGTTCCATAACAATAAAATAAATGAAACAATTATAATCACTAGAGAAAGCACTGCTTCTTAGCAACTTATTTTTTTTCTTTGCTACTTAAGTTGACATTGAAACTAAATTTAAGCAAGTTTATATTGACAAACACTGCTAATTTGGAATTCACTATAGTTGGTTAAAATACATCAAAACAATCAATATTTTAACCAGCTACTTTTAAGTAGGTATAAAATCCTTACCTGTTTGCTTTTATTTTTAAAACAACCTTGAAGTTTGAATTTTAAAGCCTACATGTCTGGCAATATCTATACATTAAAATACCTAGAAATAAATTCTAATACTTCAAGTTACCCATTTAGACGTTTTTTCCATTTAGACATTTAAAATGTGATTTTTTTTGGTATTATCTAGAGTAAAAGCTGACCAAAAAAATGGACATTGTTTTTGATAATAAAGTTCATAAATTTATATATACAGTTATTACATTAGAACTCTTTTCCTTATTAGCAGTATTTCAAATGAGTGAATACCTTTTTTAGAATCTGAGCAAGCTTCACCATTTTCAGCATTTCAAATGTAGACAACCTAGGATGAGTCAGTTTTTACAAAAGGCTTTATCTCTGGAGCTCTTATGCTAACTCTGCTTGACAGAAAGTGAGGATTTTGAAAACTCCCTTCTGCTCCTTAGCCTTGCAGTGTTTTAGTTGCCCTGTAATAAAAATGGAGGAAAAAAAATGAAAGGCCTAAATAGAGGGAGTTTTATAGCTTGGGATGTTTTATGTTTCATAGATTTATTTTGTATTTAAATAGTGGGGTAGGGAGACTTAATAGATTCTGATACTATTCACTTTTTTTCTGTTTAGGAAGTCAGTTGTACAGAATACCAGTTTACTTTTTATATAAAAATAGTAATATTTTGGGGTGCCTGGGTGGCTCAGTGGGTTAGGCCTCTGCCTTCGGCTCAGGTCATGATCCCAGGGTCCTGGGATTGAGCCCCGCATCGGGCTCTCTGCTCAGAAGGGAGCCTGCTTCCCCCTCTCTCTGTCTGCCTGCCTCTCTGCCTACTTGTGATCTCTGTCTGTCAAATAAATAAATAAAATCTTTAAAAAAAATAGTAATATTTTACCTTTTCCAAGAGGGTAATTTTAATGGTAACTAATAGAGATTTACTAGAAGGAAATTGTAGGTATGCTTTTTATATTTATAAAGTATTTTGAAGGCCATGTATGAATTCTGTATGTAAATATACTACCAATAAAATAACACCACTAATATAATTGAGATATCAAAAAAAGAAAAATCGGGGAACCTGGGTGGCTACGTTGGTTTAGCATCTGACTCCTGATTTTGGCCCTGGTCAATATCTCAGGGTCCTGGGATCAAGTCCCACTTTGGATTCCATGCTCAACGTGGAGTCTGCTTGGGAATCTCTCTCTTCTTCTCCCTCTTTCCTCCTCCTGCTAGTGTTCTCTCTCTGTCTCTCTCTAAAAAAAGGGGAAAAAAATCTACTTACCTTCTAGTGAGCAAAGACTTTGTTTCCCTAATTTGAATTTAGAAAGCTCAATTAAAATGCTAAAAGGAAGTAAAACAATTTCAGCCAATGCTGCTGCTATTGTAAATGCAACTTTCTTACTTGATAAAATTTTAAATGAATACTCATGACATTAAGACACCATGCTTTCAGATCATGTAATGGTAAACCACAGAATAATAGAATCATATTTGAAATGGGCATAGTTTTTACCACAGTGCAATATTAATTGCATGCTTCATATTTTCAAAATAATTTGTGACATCTGTATATAGAAATAGATCTATATAAAGAAAAATTAATAACGTTTGTGTACAAGTGTGTCATTTGTGAACTGTTACAATAGTGGTTTTTATTTGGACATATAACAAAGAAAATATGTAATGTTTTATCTTCCAAAAATACTTTGTTGTATAACAAGAAACTGAAATTTTGCAGTAAAAGAAAAAAAAATCATGAAACCGGTTGTGTGTGTTTAAAAAATAGAATTGTTTTGGTTAAATCCTACACTTTTTTTTAAAGATTTTATTTATTTTACTTATTTGACAGAGATCACAAGTAGGCAGAGAGGGAGGCAGAGAGGGCAGGGGAAGCAGGCTCCCCACTGAGCAGAGAGCCCGACACAGGGCTCGATCCCAGGACCCTGAGACCCAAGCTGGCAGAGGCTTAACCCACTGAACCACCCAGGCACCCCTAAATCCTACCCCTGACCAATTAGACACTCAGTACTATCTTTTACATTTCCTAGTATCTTCCCTTTAACATAGCTAATTCATACCTTTTCTTTTGTTCAACTTTTTTAATGCCCTACCCCTCAGTCCCCAAGGCATATATAATATAGATACATATAGACATACAGGGTGCACACATTCCAATGGCCTACCTCATAATTCATTGGCAAATCTAGAAACACTCAATAAACAGTCCATTCATCTTTCCCTGGGAAATCTATCAAATTGCCCTGCACATACTGTGGATAAAAAGAGTCTCTGCACCTATGGAAGAGTAACCTCTGTACTTAAGTAATGTTTCCTACCCTTTAGTGATTTATCTTTTTTCTTCATGCTATATTTATATTTTTTTCTTTGTAAATTGATCATTTTTAGCAGCATATGCATATGATCATGTGCTAGTATCTCCTCTGGGTGGGGGGAAGAACCACTCTCGACCTTATAGCCCTCTCTATTCCCCATATCTTTGCTTGCCAGAGAGCAGACCTCTTTGAAAGCGTTCTCTATAGTTGCTATCTTTACATTCTCATCTCTCTTCAGTCAACTCCAAGTAAACTTTCATCCCAATAGGGTCTGCTCTTCTCGAGGTCACTAATGTCCTTCTGTATTTGCTTCTCAATTATTGTTTTAACCTCTCAGCAGCAATTTGATACATTTGACTACTTCTGCTATTATAGAGGAAATTTATATACTGGCTTGCATGAGTCCACATTTTCCTGCGTTTCCTCCTTCTTCACCAGCCCATTCTTTCTCAGTTTGCTTTGTTCAGTGCTTTTGTTGATTTTGAGATACATTTTGGGGATGGAGTCAGCAAGTCTTGCTGATAGATTGGCTGTTTGAGATAAAAGACAAAAAGAAATGAGGAAAGACTCCTAATTGTTTGGCTGAAACAACTGGATGATGGTGCCATTTACTGAGAAGGGAAAGACTTGGGCAGGAGAGGAGTGAGAAGTTTTGCTTTGGCCACGTCATGTTTGAGATACCTTGTAGACAGAAATCATAGTGATGATGTCAGGTAACTAGTTGGACTTGAGTGTAGGATTCCAGAAATTAGTTATACCTAAACTTAAAATTTGAGATCATTGTCACATACATTAAAGTTTTAAAGTAATAAGTCTGTATAACATCACTTTGTGAATGTGTATACACAGGGAAGAGAAGGAAATATGGGATCAAGCTCTGGTGTATTCTATCAGTTAGAGATTGGGAAAAAGACAGTTTCAGCAAAGCAAATCAAGGAAAATATGACTAGAAAAAAGTAGAACAGTGTGCTTTTATAGAACCAAGAATAAGAAAGTATTTCAAGAAGTAGGATAAGATCTGAGAGATAGGTAGGATGACTATGAAACATTCACTGAGTTGGCAACATTGAGGTCATTGATGGCCTTAAGAAGCTTCACAGGAGAGTTTGACCTAGGTGCCACGTTGGCATGAATGAGTGAAGTAAGAGGTAAGCAAGTATATGCACTGTGGATAGAAAGCTCTTAAGAAGTTTGGCTCTGGAAGGGCACAGAGAGGGTGGTATCTGTGGGATAGGGATGGCATTAGGGGATTTTACTTTTATTTTTATTTTATTTTGTTTTGTGAGGTGGGAAATGGTAAAATATCTTTGAGTGCTGAGGGGAATAATAGAGTTGGGAAGGAATTTTGGAGATACAAAGTAGAAATAAGTACATAACAAGTGAAAGGAAAAAAAAAGAGAAAGTAGCTCCGTATGTGGAAGAACTTACAGTTATAGGAGAATCTTTTTCTCTTTTGTAATAGGAAAGAAGAAAAAGATGGTGCAAGTGCAGGTCTCCTTGCTGGTGGCATGATTAGGGTGTTGCCGTTTGATGATTTCAGTTTTTTCATGAGTTAGGTAGCAGGGTTGGCAGTTTAGCCAACAGTATGGGTTGGTTTGATGAGGACTAGATCATTTAACAAAATTTGAAATGATTATTGATGAAGTGTTGCCATCATTGCTGGACAGTATAGAGTGTTCATTTGAAACTAATGATCGTACTTTTGAATGATATAACTCTTCCCAGTTATATTATTTTTCCATAAATTCTTTGGTGTGTGGGGTGCCTGGGTGGCTTAGCTGGTTAAATGGCTCCAGTTAGGTTCGTGATAAAAGGAGCAAGACTGATACAAAGCGAAGGTCAAGCAAAGCTTTATTTCATGCCAAGCATCGAGAATCAAACCGACCATTCGGGGCCGCCTCTTACAGAGAAAGCGAGCGACTCCCAGCCTACAGACTAACTTTTATAGAGCAAAGGCCATGTGGTTGAGCCTGGCCACACACAGGTGGCCAATGAGATTGCAACACACAGAGAAAGCTGCACAGTCATGCTAGGTCACACACGGGTGGCCAACTGAATTACAATTCACCCCATAGTAGCTATTTGAACTAGCCTATCACCTTGGTCAGAATTGGCACCCAAAAGGTGCCCAAAAGGCGGGACCCACACTCCTTGGTAGCTAGGGAGACAGTATGTGCGCTCCACTGATTGGATGTCTCCACCTGGCCCGACTCATCCCTGCATTCAGGCTCTGTTATCTCCACCTGACCTGACCCGCCCTTGTATTTGGACTCTGTTATCAGGGACTGGTCCACCATATTTTACTGGTTTCCCAGACTTGCTTTTAAGTAAGTTCCCCTGGGGGTGGGAGGCAGGGTCAGTTTAAGTTTTACTGCATAAACAACAAAATCACTGTTTAACTGAGATGAAATCGCTCTGGCTAAATAGGCCTTTACAGCTGCCTTTGGCTTATGTCATGATCCCAGGGTCCTGGGATCGAGCCCCTCATTGGGCTCCCTGCTTGTGTTCCCTCTCTCACTGTGTCTTTCTCTCTGTCAAATAAATAAATAAAATCTTAAAAAAAAAAAAAGAAATTCTTAGCTATGCAAATGCAGGCCCTGAAAATGCAGTAGAAGCATTAAGAAAAAAAAATGTATATGGTATATTAAATAGTGATTACAAATGCCTAGTAATATTTATTTGGCCATGAAATTTAAAGTAGATGGAGAAGGAAGTGAGGACAGGAGAGGAATGATGGATTATGAGTCAAAGGACTGGTATTTACAATAAAGATTGATTCGGCAGGGTTAATTGATTAATTGAGCTGCAACTATAGGAGAAAATGTCATCAGATAATGTGATTGAATTGGGTTTGGGGAGGTTATTTTTGGTGCCCAGAGAATGACCATGGGATTGAGTGGCTTTGTCTCAATTTGGAAAAGAATAGACATGAAATTGAGAGACTAGGTAGATTTTGAACTTGGATGGTAAAGTCCATGAAAACAATAGAAGTTAGAGCAGACAAAAAAAAACAATGTAACTTGCTAAAGTCCTCAGGAAATGAAGGTGAGTGACTAAGAAATATGAAAATCAAATGGAAGGTATAGCTATATAGCTATAGGTATATAGCTATACCAAAAAATGGTATAGCTGGATTATTATAGTGACGACCTATTTATCTTACGAGGATATTATGAAATTTAAATATTGGCAAAGCAGTTAGCTTATAAACCAATGAGTGAATGAAAAGCACATCATACACTGTTAGAGGTAGCCAAATGAAAATGGGTTCCTTATGTTTATCTAGTTTGGGTGGTATATTTAATGAGGGCAGTTTAGATAAAATAACAGTAATGATGCATAGCTATGAGTATAATGAAGTTTTTTTTACTTTAATTCCACTGTAGTTAACATAGTGTTGTATTAGTTTTAGGTGTAAAATATAATGATTCAGCAATTCCATATATTTCTCCGTGCTCATCAAGATAAGTGTACCCTTAATCCCCTTCATCTATTTCACACATTCCCCCACCACCTCCCATCTGGTAACCATCTGTTTATTCTTTATAGTTAAGAGTCTGTTTTTGGTTTGTCTCTTTTATTTCCCCTTTGTTTTTCTATTTTGTTTCTTAAATGCCATGTATGAGTGAATTCATATGACATTTGTATTTTTCTGACCAGTTTGTTTTGCTTAGCATTTCACTATTTAGAGCTATCCATGTTGTTGCAAATAGAAAGATTTCTTTTTTTTTTTTTTATGATGAAATAGTATTCCATTCTGTATATATACCGCATCTTCTTCAACCATTTGTCAGTTGATGTCTACTTTGGCTGCTTCCATATCTGGCCTATTGTAAATTTTGCTGCTATAAACATAAAGGTGCATGTATCCCTTTGAGTTGATATTTTTATATTTGGATAAATACCCAGAAGTGTAATTGCTGGATCATTTCTATTTTTAACTTTTTGAGGAATCTGTATACTGTTTTCCAGAATGTATGGACCAGTTTGCATTCCCACCAACAGTGCATGCAAGAAAATAGAGGTTTTATTTTAGGTTTTTATTTGGAAATCATTTCAAACTTCCAGAAATTACAAGAATAAGAGTACTACAGAGAACACTTTTATATGTATTTTTATCCAGATTCACCTACCCTTGACACCTTTTCTCCAGCCTGCCCCTGCCCCCACCGCCGCACAGTCTCTTTCTTGCTGTTTCACTTTGCCTCATCCTCATCTTTGTCACTGATTCCTTTTCTTCAACCTTCTTTAATCTAGAACATTTCCACAGCCTAGTTTTAAACAACATAAATCTCTTTTTCTGTAATGGAGTGTTTTTATCTTATATATGTCTAATATTTCTTCATGATTAGAATCAAGATATGCATTCTTGGCTATAATTGTAGATAGTTGATACTGATTTAGGTATCGCATCTGGAGGGACACAATATCTGTCTGCCTGTCATTGGTGATGTTAATTTAGATCACTTAGTCAAGGTATTCTACAATTTTTTAGTGTAATTACTATTTTTCACTTGTAATTAATAAGCAGTCTATATGGAAACACTTCAAAACCATGCAGATAGGGGCACCTGGATGACTCAGTGGGTTAAAGCCTCTGCCTTCAGCTCAGGTCATGATCCCAGAGTCCTGGAATCAAGCCCCGCATCAGGTTCTCTGCTCAGCAGGGAGCCTGCTTCCTTCTCTTTCTCTGCCTGCCTCTCTGCCTACTTGTGATCTCTGCCTGTCAAATAAATAAATAAAAATCTTTTTTTTTTTTTTAAAGATTTCATTTATTTATTTGACAGACAGAGATCACAAGTAGGCAGAGAGGCAGGCAGAGAGAGAGGGAGAGAGGGAGAAGCAGGCTCCCCGCTGAGCAGAGAGCCTGATGTGGGACTTGATCCCAGGACTCTGGGATCATGACCTGAGCCGAAGGTAGTGGCTTAACCCACTGAGCCACCCAGGTGCCCCAATAAATAAAAATCTTTTAAAAAATGCAAATATCCTGCTGCTTATCAAAATTTTCCTGAAGGTTATCCAATATTTACCATAATGGTTGCAAAATGATTTTCCAAATTTAGTACTCCATAGAACTCTCCATATTCTGCTGTAAACAAGACCCCTCATTTCTGATCTATTGATTTATTTATCTGTTGATCTGTCTACTTATTGATTGATTTATTATCAGAATGGGCTTTTAAGTTCCTATTGTGCAGTGGTTTATAATTTATTACTGAATTATTTCAGTGATCAATTTTTCCCAGATTTCATCAGAGAGAGCCCCTTCTAGCTATCTTATCTTTGTGACATATCTCTCCCTTTTCTTTTTAGTACTTACTTTCTGATATAAAAATATTTTTATTTCATAAAAAATATAAAAATATTTTTATTTCATCTTGTACCTACCCTTCCATAGCGCTGGACTCAGCTATTTCTCTAATAAACTTGGTTCCTTCAGTGGGGCATTTTATGACACATCAGTATCTTGATGGTGGGTATGTGTTCCTTGTTACTGAAACAGAAGAAAAGACAAGTTACTTTTAAATTAACATAGTGTAGAATGTTAAAAATATGATAAGGTTATGACATTTTTAGCCAAGTAATGGGATTTAACTTTTATAAGTGTCACTTTTGTGATAGAGGTATGAAATCATTTCAGACCCGTATGTGGGTAGCCTAATTATAATTAATAAGTTTAATTTTCAAAAATAATAGTGTGTAAGGTAACAAATTAGCAAATACTTACCTGCCCTAACAAAGAAAATACTGTTAACTTATGCAATGGCCATATATTAAGACTCTATTTGAATTGTTCTAGTGACTTAGTTAATAAAACAATAAATTAAAATTAAAACAGACTTAGACAAGAGATTTTAGTGAAAAAACAGAATTCGTTTCCACCTCCAAAAGTTGAAGTTAAACAATAGCTGTGAAAATCCATTCTGGAGTACTTACTTTAAATGGACAAAACTGTTTCTGAACCTCTCAGATTATGGGTTTTCATAGTTTTTCTATGTATAAATAGTTATTTGACTTTTTTCAACATATTTTTTGTAGTTGGGAAGTAAAATTTGATGTTGCAAATTCCTACATAATCAATAAATTGAGTAATTCAATTCAAAATTCAATTCAAATCTCCTATTTTTTTCAAAATTCACTGTTCTATTTTCTTTTCTTTTCTTTTTTAAAGACTTTATTTGACAGAGAGAGAGAAACTTCAGAAGTAGGCAGAGTGACAGACAGAGAGAGAGGGAGAAGCAGACTCTCCCCACTAAGCAGAGAGCCTGACATGGAGCTCAATCCCAAGAACCTGGAATCATGACCTGTGCTGGATGCTTAACTGAAGACACTTAACTGACTGAGCCACCTAGGCGCCCCCTATTTTATTTTCTTAAATCACACTAATTCCTATCCTCCTCCTAAGAACCTAATTTTTTTTTCCATCACTCTTGCATTACTTCACCTTTGTATTAACTGACCTTTCTAGAAATCAGGATCCACTGAAGTACAGCAATAGAAACCTAGTTAACACACTTACTTTCTATTACACATTAGTTGCATATATACAATATGCAAGGCACTGTGTAGGAAGCTCTGTTTCTTAAGTTACTTGAATTACTGTTGTTTCTGGTGAAGTTGGTAATAGAGTTTGCTTCCTCACTACCAAACTGCATTACAGCAGCTTATCCGATATATTACTCAGTAGTTTGCTAAGACATGAGGTCAGAACTTAAGGTATATAACATGATACTATCAGTGCTGTATCTGGTAGTGAGAGCAGAGAAACTTTATCTCTTTTCCTCAAAATATATTTTTCTTAAAATCCCGTATTATGGACTATTAAGTTTCCTCTCAAACATACCTTGGAGTTCATGGTATAGCATTTCCCCATCCTCTATGACAGCGATAATCAAATGCTTACTTTTTGAAACATTTTCTTGACATCTCCAAACTGGGTATTTTTTTTTTTTAACCAGTGCTTCTTTTTAGATTCATCTTTTCCTTTTATTGCCTCTCGTTTTATGAATAATGTATTCTCACTTGGCTCCTTAAGTAGTAGTACCATTATTATGAGAGTATATCCAAAGAATTTCTTTTAGATTGACCTAGTCCATGTGAATCATCAACAACATACAAGAAATGATTTTTTTTTCCCCTCTCTGGAAAGGAAATACTTTTACTAACATTGAAACTGGAGTTATCTTTGAACTTTATTCAAATGTGTCAGGTTTGTAAAACCATACAAAGACATTCACTTAGCTTAAGGGAACAGAAGAACTTTGTTATGTTGTTTGTATTACATTAAACTAGATCATTGCCTCGGGATCCTATTTAATATGTCCATCTGATTCATAATTTTTTTGTAGCCTGTTTTCATTTGGCTTGCCTCATGTTTGGAAAGCTTGGCATTTATTTCTATTTTATTTTTTACATTATCTGTACATTCATTAATCTCAGTAATGTTACTTGCTGGATTTAAAGTAGTTTACGTTGGCATATTGTGTTTCGAATTTACACTCTTGGTGTGAAGGAGGTAACATGGTTTGTAGGTTTACAGAATACGTATTTTTAAAGTATCAGTTTCCATAAATTCTTAAAACATTGTATTTAGTTTTTGGTCTTACGTTTACCTAGAACAATATGAATGTTAAATATACTTTCATTCTCATTTGTATTATTGATTTAAAGAGACCTTAAATTCCTATAGCAAAATACATTTCTCCCTTTCTGGCTATCTATCTTATAATTAAGGTGATATCAAAGACAGATTAGAATATTTAAGTCATTAAGTTTTAATTCTTAATTGCACAATCTCCCCTGGCAGGGTTGTTAACTTTTATGATACAGGGAGGGCAGAAATTCAGCCAAGACTTTTATTTATTTATTTATTTATGAACAGGGCTATACAGTTTCCATTTTTCCAGGTGGTATTGGGAATATGTGAATAGATCACACAGCTGCTGGCTTGGTGGATTCTGGGGGTATGTTTAGCAGATGCTTGCAGAATCTGGAATTTGAAGTATCCCCAAATACATCTGGCAACACAGATATATACTTTCTGGTTTAACATTTCAAATAATGTCTGTTTCTTTGCATCTTGATGGTTTATAATTGTCTAAGTGGTATATAACTGCTTTATTTCCTGGTTTTTGGTTCCCTGCCCTCCAAAGACATTTAAATGGCTAGGGGATATACCTACCATAACCTTCAAATTAGATGGACATTCCTATTAAATAGCTGAATATATTTTTAAGGATAATGTGGAATTTCTATAATTAGCCAATAGTTTACCTATAAGAAGGAAAAGGAAAACCATAACCAGCCTCATTTCCATCACTTATTTCTATAGCAAAATCATTATCACTGATGTGGGCTAAAGAAGTACCATTTTCCCCACATTTCATCTGAGATGAGACAACCTTTGACAAACTTGCACCAACCTAATTTTTTATCATTTACCTCATTAGCTGCTTTGGTTAAAAATAAAAGCTGCCGGGGGTGCTTGGGTGGCTCAGTCAGTTAAGCGTCTGACTCTTGGTTTTGGCTCAGATCATGATCTCATAGGTCTTCTCTCCCTCTGGTCCTCCCCTCCTCATGCATGAGCATGTATTTTTCTCTCTCTCTAAAAATGAATAAATATATCTTAAAAAAGTAAAAGCTGACAAACTGAGCATTTTAGATGCCTAAGATCAGTTTGTAGGCCTTCAGTATAATGATTATTGAACATATGCTTGTTTAAGCTAATTTATTTGATAATTCAGTTTTTATTGAGCTTCATGAAGGGTACTTTGCTAAGTATTTTGAGATCTACAGAAATGATTAAGTTAGACTTGGACCTTTATATCTAGGAGCTTAATGTTCAAAAATAAGACAATGCACAAAACTAATGGTGGGATTGAAATGAAATTGTGCCAGATTTAAGGGTATAAAGGAAGGGGACATTAGGGAGATAGTGGAAGACATTATAAAAGTGGAGTAATTTAGCTGGACTTTTATGGATGGGTGAAATCCAGGCCTTTAACAATGTAGATGGAGGGAGGGAGAGATGTTTTCAGCAGAGCCAATTGTATATTGGAAATCCTGGAGCTTATGTCATTCTCTGCAAACAATAGCAGAAGGAGATTACCTTTAAAGCAAATGGCAGAAAATGGTGTTACAGATGTTTGAACTGGGTTGTGAGTATCTTTTAATAGTTGGCTTAGAGATTCAGATTGGAGTTCTAGCAAAATTTGGAAGCATGAGGGATCTTAGAAGTTTAGTGAGAGGTTCTGAGGGCCTGAATAAGAATGGCACCTGCCTTTACAATTAGAATCTGTGGACTAGGGGACGTATTATTGTAGTGTAAATAGGGTATAGGGAGGGAATAAATATGACTAGAATTTTAAGACTACATCACCAGAAAAATGGATACTTTTAACAGAATAAATAGGGTAGGGAAATAAAGAGGAAGAGCGGACCAAGAGGTAGATGATGAATGGATTTGGGAAACGGTAAGTTTGGTTTGCTAGTTACCAGCATTGAGGAAGAAATATCCGGTTGGTTTTGAAATGCTAGTCTAATCTTGTGTAAAAATTTCTTGAAAGTATATTCTTGGGAGTGAAATTATTGGGTCATAGAATCTGCACATTATTAGCAAAACTAGTATTGTTTTTGCACTTGTTTTATGAAGTCATTTTTTGTTTAGATTTGCCCACATATTTACCACTTTCTTTGCTCAACATGCCATCGTATGTTTTCAACCTTTGTCCTGGGATCATTTTTCTTTGTTGAAGTATATCTATTAAAATTTCTTTTAGTGGGGGTCTCTTGCTCCTTTTTTTTAAAGATTGATTTATTGGGGGGACTGGAGAGAGCCCGAGCTGGGGGGGGAGTAGAGGGAGAAGGAGAGAATCCTCAAACAGACTCCCTGCTAATCTTGGAAGCCGACTTACAGCTGGATCCCAGAATCCTGAGCTGAAATCAAGAGGAGCCTCAGGCTAAACCAGCTGAGCCACACAGGCACCCTTCGTTTGTTTTTGAAAATACCTTTATTTTTATCTCTCTTTGAAAAATATTTTTGGACATTCTAGGATATTATTTTCTCCCCATACACTGAAGACGTCATTCCCCAATTTTGGCTTCTGTTGTTTTTGGTAAGTTAGTTCTCACTTTGTATTTTTAAGTAATATCTTCTTTTGTGTATTTGATTGTAAGGTCATCTATCTACCTTTGTTGTTAAAGAGTTTGTATCACAATATATAGGCGTTGATTTTTTTTTTTTAATTTATCCTACTTGGAATTTTTTGAGCTTTCTCAGTCCGTGTATTTTTGTATTTCTAGAGTACTGGAAAATTAGTCATTACCTTCTCAAATATTGCCTCTGTCCCATTCTTCCTTTTCTAACATTCTGGAGATTGATTATAGAAATTGTACTTTGTTACTCTATGCTACATTTCTCTTAACCTCTTTCATATATTCCATCAATTGATCTTTAATCACCAGATACATTTTGGAAAATTCCTTCAGCTGTATCTTCTAGTTCATGAATATCCCTCTTAAAGCTGTGTTTCATCTGTGCTAAAACCACTCCATTGACATTTAAAATTTTAAGTATTACTTTTTTAATTTCAAGAAATTTTCTTCTTGATCTGCTAGGTCATTTTAATATCTTGATCTCATAATTGTAATTACTCTATTTCTTTAAACATATTAAACATGGTTATTGTTTCTTTTTTTAAATTAAAATTTTTTCAGTGTTCCAAAATTCATTTTTTATGCACCACACCCAGTGCTCTATGCAATACATGCCCTCCATAATACCCACCATCAGGCTCACCCCACCCCCCACCCCCCCTCTAAAACCCTCAGTTTGTTATACATTTTTCTGTGGGATATTTTAAGGCCTCTTGTGAGGGCTAATCTCTTCAGAAGAGACTCATGTTTGCTTTTGGTAGATTGCTACCAACGTAGGGTAATGTCAAAATTTTGGCTTAAGGTTTTTGTTTGTTTTGTTTTGTTTTGTTTTGCTTTATACTCTTGAGGGACTGTGAATTCAGACGGTATGAGGACTGGCTTATGACTAGGAATTCTTGGAGAATATTTTTACCTTCTCATTTAGCACCAAGATTTTACATTGACAGTTTTCTTTTTAGGCCCTTTGAGAGATGAAAAAGCTTATTTTTAATTTACTGACAAACTGAGTTGTAGTTCTGTGGAATTAATGGGGCAGTTATCTCTTACTCTTTCCATTATGATCAGACCCTGAACTTGGTTTCCATTCCCCCGTACTTGATGCCTTAGAAATTGATGATCAGGTTCATTTGGTTTTAGCATATTCACTCAAAGTCAAAGCTGACTCCACTGATGTTCACCTCTCTGAGATTTTTGACTTTCCAGTTTTCCTTAACTTGCTTGCCAGATTATCTGTGCGTTATAAATTATTCAAAAATATTCAACATTTTGAATCTTTTGGAGTGGGAACTGTCAGAGTATACATTTTATCATACTTTCAGAGATAGAAGTTCCGGTGATCCTTTAAAAAAAAAAAAAAAAGATTGATTTATCTATTTGAGAGAGAGAGAAATCCAGAGTGCACACCAGAGCGGAAAGAGGCAGATGGAAAGGAGAGACAAAATCTCCAGCTCCACATTCAGTGCAGAGTCCTATGTGGGGCTCAATCCTACCACCCTGAGATTATGACCTAAGCCGAAACCAAGAGTTGGTGCTCAACTATCTGAGTTACCAAGGCACCCCTGGCTGATCCATTTTTATGTGGACATGTGATATCTCAAAACGATGTATTCTTGTATAGGTTGCAGTTTCTTAAACATGAGACATTAGTACTTGAATACAGAAATCATGGTGTCTACTCTTTTTCTGACTAAACTTACTAAGACTCACTTTTGAACAGGGAAATTACAACTATATACTGAAGAATTAAAATGATTCAAAAGGTAATTTCATGGGCAAGAATTATGTTCTGTCAGTAGTTACAGTTTCCAGGCTTTCTTTCACAGAGTTCTCCCCATGCCCATTCACAAAAGAAATTTAAAAAACAGGCTGGGGACATGACAAAAATTACTACTATCTACATAGAACATTATCTTACTAATGGGCCCTTAATTATGAATGCATTTGTACTTCTGTGTATATATGTGTGATTTCTGATTCTTAGCTCAGGATTTGAGGGCATTAAGTGAAAGTTGCCAGAGTACAGTTTCTTCAGGCTTGAGAAGCTCTGGCAGAGGCTGTGTTTATCATGTAAAGTGACTTGACACTAAGATTTTGCCACAGAAAAATTGGTCCTAGTTGTTATCTGCTACTAATAATGGGTTTTACCAGGGAAACACATATGCCAGCTATTATGTTTCATGCTAGTGATAAAAATAGAAGACATAAATTACAAAATCACCATTATTAAATATAATATTCAGCAATGAGTGAGCATGGCATCTTAAATGCAATTTAATTATGGATATTAGGGTTAATGTTCATTAACAATGGAAAGGCTGGCTTTGAATTTGTTAAATTAGAGTATGTTTTAATTTCTAACACATAGAATTTTAATAATTTTTACACTTTGTCATTATAGTACTTTCATTCAGTTCAGCAAGCATTTTTTTTTTCAATGCTTCTTATTTACCAAAATGGTACTAGTTTCTGGTTATATAAATATGGTCAAGATATGGCTGATATCTTTAAGAAGCTCGTACTTAGTTGAGGAACTGAACATCTAAATTAATCATAATGCAGTATATTAAGTACTACATCAAGGTAGGAGCAAAAAGCTGCAGAGAAAGGTGTAATTAATTCTGCTTGAAGGAGTTCAGGGAAGTATCCCAGATGAGATGATATTTTAGCCCTGCCAAATGTTTTTAGACTGAGGAGTGGAATATAAAGATCTTTCGCCAAAGACATACAGGCTTGGAATTCCCTTATTTTTTTCAGAAATGGTGATATTCTGGTGTGGCTGGAGCATTGGGATACCTGGGGACTATTCCTTTAATTTCCAGCCAGGTTTTGAAAGACCCTGAATGCCATGCTTATTACTTATGTTTTACCCTACAGGTAGGAAAAAATAGTAATAAAATCATAATGTTTTAGAAAGGTATCCCCAGTAGTGAATGTATAGGAGAAACTGGAGTAGAATGAAAGTAGTACAAAAATAAATTTAGAAGACTACAGTCAATTCATAGCATTTCCATACACCTTAATACATCATTGTAGTTATCTGTTTCCTTTCAAGACAGAAGTTGTGCTTTAATCAGTTGTACATTCACATTGCCATGTATAGTTCATGGCTATAGAACAGACAGATTACTGAATGAATGGTCTGAGCAACAATTGTTGAAGACTCTAAACAAGACAGTAGAAATGGAGGCAGAAAAAAAAAAAGAAATAGAGTCAGAATTTTGGAGGGTAGGCTTAGCCAGAGAAGGGGCAAAGATGACTTGATGGTTTCTTACTTGTATGGTATTATTGGTTTCTGATACTTTCCACCAGTGTAGGGGACATACAATCCAGTTTTTTTGTTACTGGATGTGAGTTCATGTTGGAACATCTTTATTTAGAGGTCCTGTGGAAGAGGTAAGAAATTGGACTTATGAGTCTACAACTCAGGGGAAAGGCCTGCAGTAGAGATACAGATTCAAGAAACATAAGCACATTAACTAATGGTCAAAGTCAGGGTAGGGGATCACACAGGTTGAAAATATAAAGTAAAAAGATGAGAGCATGGCTAGGTAGAAAAAGAGAATACAGTGTGGAAAACGAAAGGTTAGTCAGAAGCATAGGATTGTCACAGAAGTGTGTGGTCTTTGGTCATTGAAGAGAAAGTTTCCAGGGGTGCCTGGGTGGCTCAGTGGGTTAAGCATCTGCCTTCAGCTCGGATCATGTGGGATAGGCCCTGTGTCAGGCTCCCTGCTGAGCAGGGACTCTGCTTGTCCTCGCCTTCTGCCCCTCCCCCACTCGTGCTCATGCTCTTTCTTTCAAATAAATAAATAAAATCTTTTAAAAAAGAGAGGGAGAAAGTTTCCAGAACAAACTGTGTGGATAATCTAAGAAACTCAGTAATTTCCTATATGGGTGCATATGATATTATGGGAATAAATGTAAGGCACATATATTAATTTATATTTGGAAGATGACCACCCATATCTGATGGTATATAATTTCAGGTCCTAAACAACAGGACAATTTTTAGGAAAGTATGAAGAGAACAAAGAGCAAATACTTCTTGATTCATGTCTTATCTAATAGAATGGTGCTCATTTTTCAAGTGTGCAATTCAAAGTATTATTTTTTTTAGGTGTGTTTGTGTATCCTAGTCCCATTGATTACATGCTTTAAAAGGTTTTGATGTGGGCACATATAGAGGTTGTAGCTGTAAGAGCATTTATGTGGTGGTAAACTCTAGCATTAATAATTGCTGAAAATGCAATGTCTTCTCTCTTACTGTATTTGACAGGTTTTTTGTTATTATTTTGACATTATTTTGCTGAGAGGTAACTTATCCCCAAAGGCATTTTATGCTGGAGATATTTCATTATACTTTGTGTAGAAGGCTTTCTAGTGTGTACTCTTACTGTGGATTATTAATTACTAGAATTACTTAAGGAAAATTCTTACTGAGATTCTTTATTTTGAAAATGATAATGACCATATGCATTAGAAGGTTACCCCAGAAAACTGCCAGTAAATAATTACCCTTGTCTTTGGGAAACAGTGAAGTCATTGCATCATGCTTCAATTACGATTAAATATATCTGTGGACATAATCATTGATTCATTTTTATTCTTTTTATTAAACCAAATTTTTCCTTTATCATCTTTAGTTTTAGAATTTGGTATATCTGGTGTCTTTACCTATAAAATTACAGAACCCCATGTCTTTGTATAACTCACTTGATTAGACTGCATGCTGTGTAGTATTTGTAACATTATCATTGCGGGCCATTGAATGGAAATTGCATTTATTGGAGGTTCTTATTAAGTGCTAGTCACTCTACTTCATGTTTTATACCTGTTAGTTCACTTAATGAAATGATATATAGAATTATATTTCCTGTTGAAAACTATACTGATCTTGGTTTGTAGCCAACGTTTATTACTCATTATTTGGACAAAGTTACTCCAGTGCTCAGAACCTGAATTTTTGTATAGTAAGAATAGGATATTTACCTTGGAGAATGATTATGATAATTAGGAGATGAAGATGTACAATCTAAGGCACTTTTTCAATACGAGGTAGTAATATAATCGACATCATTACTACTAAATGGTAATTCATGCATGACATACAGAGAAATGGGGGTATAGGCAATCGCCTTTTAAATAAAATTTTAAACAAAAATTTAATTAAGATGTTAATTTGGCAATCATGTTTTTATCTTAGGTTTCTTAAGGTCAGTGACTATTTCCTGGAATTCCTTCACTTCCTAGGGTAACACCTTGCTTCCAATTAATTGTATTGTATTGAAATTGTTTGAGGCAGCATGCTTTTATCATGAAATTAGCGTGGCAAATTTTGTTCTTTCATCTGAATATTTTCTCTTAATAAACTACATATGCAGTCAGTAAGTTGAGAAAGCCACCTGCTGTCTTGTTAGGGCACCTAGCTGGTCCATCTGTACTCAGCGTAGAGGGAAGTTTTAGTAGCTACCATTAGGTCTACATATTGTCAGATTTCACACCTTCAGGACACTGTAGGTAATTGGGTGAAAACCAGTTTATTTGCTTCAGCTAATGTTCTAGATTAGCACTTTACACTTTAATTTAATCCTGATAGGAGAATTAGATAGTGTTTTAATCTTCATGAGCAGTTTGTTATCCATTATATTTTGTATTCCAATAAAAATGGTATAGGCTGCTGCTTCTGGAACATTTAATGTTGAACATACCAATTCTGCTCATTTGTTCACTGAAATAGACTGAATGTGTTTCTTTGCCATAGATGTTGACAGGACCTTATGGACCATGATTTTTGTATGAACATTTGGCTTTTTTTTTTCAAAGATTTTATTTATTTATTTGACAGAGAGAGAGAGATCACAAGTAGGCAGAGAGGCAGGCAGAGGGGGAGCAGGAAGCAGACCCCCCGCCGAGCAGAGAGCCTGATGTGGGGCTTGATCCCAGGACCCTGAGATCATGACCTGAGCTGAAGGCAGAGATATAACCCACTGAGCCACCCAGATGCCCCAAAATTTGGCTCTTTAAGCAGTAATTTCCAGTCTAGTTCTATTGGTATTGCTACATACTGTTTTTATTTTCCAATGACAGTGGAAAATGCTATTTTCTCATCAATCAGAAGGGGGTGTGGTACTTCCTTACTGTCTATGGATTCTCTTTTCCTGGCTGATTTTGTTAAGGAGCAATTCCAGGAAGCTTTAGGCCATTGTATCATCTTGTCTCATTCCATTATAGATATTGATGCAATATGGATCATTGAACAGTATAACCTCTTTTGCAGTGTTTCTTGATCTTGTTCAGTTAATCAGCATATGCTGGTTTCTTCTGAAATCATTTTGGACGTAAAAACTGCTCTTGAGTTTGACAATGAGATACCTTCTTGTAATAGGCAAACTTACACAAAGTTGAGATTCAATCACTTTGTTTCTTTCTCCTTCATACTATATTGTTATTTTTCCTACTAAACTTCTCAAGTGAATACTTGTTATTATTTCTATTCACTTCTTCCTCACATACTATAATACAGTTTCTGTTATCATTGCTCTGTCAAAATTGCTCTATATGGTCTGAAAATGGGCTATTTTTTTCTAGTCTTTTTTCTTTTTTTTTCCAGGACTTAAGACTATGCTTGACCTTGATGCCTTTATCTGTTGAAATATTTTCCGTTTGCACTGTGGGGACAGTTGTTCTCCCTTGTTTCTCACATATTTTCATTGTTCTTTTTGTTCTCTTAGTTGGCTGTTCTTTCTTTGTGTTCATGCCTTGGGACATCCTTCCAAATCTTCTGTCCTGATTTCTTTCTCACTCCCTTTTCACTAGCTGTTTAGGCTTTAGTTACATCTTAAAGACAGATAATCATAAAATTTCACGTTTCTCTTTCTCCACCCTTCTAATTTTTCCACTATAATTTTTACATAGTTTATTCACATACCTCTTGAGTATCATTTTCTATGTACTATGGGAGGTGGGATGGATATGGGAGATAAAGTTGTACTAAGTATGTTGTCTTCCCTGTGAGTTTGTAACTTAGTGAAGGCAATAAGATGCATATATGAGCCTTAATTAAGTAGGTCAATATGTGGAAAATACCATATTGTTGATATAGGTGGGGGGGGAAATGTGGTAATTAGAGAAGGTTTCATAGAGAATGTGACACTTTATTTAGTTCTTAATGGGTAGATAAATGTTTGACAGCAAAGATATGAAGGGAGGTGAGCTCAAAGTATTTTACAGTCATTTAGGAGTCCCATCATTCCTTTTCTATGTTCAGGTAAACTTGTCTTGGGAAGAGAATAGGCAGAAATCACTTAAAATTAGAACCTGTTATATTTTCATTGATATTAGGCACATAGAATAACATTATATGTAATAACTCATGCCATAACCATAATAAATAAAAAATGCATATATTTTAGAAGCAGAACATAAAGTGTGATTTTAAATAAGTATAACCATTTCATTTTCTCTATTTACTTACTCCTATTGTATCTTGTATGCCTTGTTTTTTTTAAAGTACTACACTGGATATCAGATGCAGTCTCTGCCCTTTTAAATATCTCTTTGGATTTATTTCCATGGATTTCCATGAAAGCTAGATATATTAGTGAGTCTTTCATTCTTCTTCAAGAATTATCATACCCAACGTTGGAGTTTGTGTTTTTTAATGATATTTTAGAACAATTTTCCAGTAAGAAATAGGAATCTATCATTTCTAATTAGCCAACTGGAAGCTTTTTTTGTAGTCTCTACACCCAGTGTTGGCCTCAAACTCATGATAAGGAGATCAAGAGTTGGATTCTCTACCAACCGAGCCAGTGAGGCACTCCAAGTTTGAAGCTTTTAATTTGATTTTATTTCTTTATGACACCTCTGTTTCAAATTTTTATTTATTGGCTTCCTGCTCTCTCTGCATAATTATTATGTGCTTACATTTGGATCCAAACCATTCTAGGCTAAAAGCAGAGGCACATATTGGTGGCTGCTATGAGGAAAGGAAAAATTAAACCCCATAGTGCTGGGACTGAAGTGGCTGGGGTGAAGTAAAGGCCAGCTTAATGGTGAGAACAGCCTGTTTAAAATTTTTCTAGGAAAAAGAGTCAGCAGGTTGCTGACTTGATCAAGTTAAATTTATTTGCTGTCTGTGACTATTAGTAGCTGCTTCTTACCTGGGCTATTTCTTTTCTCAAGTATCTGGTAAAACTTTCAATTCAAGGGATTTCAGATTTTTTTTTAATATAATGCAGGTTCCATTCTAATCTTTATGAAATGTTTTACTTTATATGGTAATAGCTTTCTCTGCATTCTATAGATTTCACAGAAACTTGGGGCCGTACATTGAGGGTATAATTGACATTTGAGATTTTTTTTTTAATGTCCTGGGATTTCATGTTTAATCTTAAACATTGCTTTCATCTTATGCCTTTATGCCATTTTGAACAATATGGGACCCTATCTTATCTACTTCTTAGGCTCAGAAATTAAGAGAAGTACACGATAGGCAATTACCAATTATTTACAATAAGTGACTAGGGTTATGTTCTTGTTTTATACTCTATCTTTTGCAGTTCTGCAGCACTGTTTTACTATTTTTTTTAAAGATTTTTTTTATTTATTTGACAGACAGATCACAAGTAGGCAGAGAGGCAGGCAGAGAGAGAAGGGAGGAAGCAGGAAGCAGGCTCCCTGCTGAGCAGAGAGCCCAATGCAGAGCTTGATCCCAGGACGCTGGGATCATGACCTGAGCTGAAGGCAGCGGCTTTAACCCACTGAGCCACCCACGCGCCCCAGCACTGTTTTACTATTCCTAGAAGATAGTTCTTACAGAAGACAGAGTTTGTAATAGCTGGGCTCTTGTCCAAAAACTTTTTAAATTCTTAAAAGCCTATAACCCAAACTGTTTCTAACATTTAGTAGAATAAAATAGCTCATGTAAGATCATTGTTAAACTGAAGCCACCTATGATATAGTTAATGATATGAACACATACACCCACAAACCGGTTATCAATGACTCCACATGAAACTAATTGTATCTATTAAAAAGGTTTCATAAAAGTTGACTTAATTTACCTTAATAAACAGCTTACAGGTTGACTCAGGTTATCATTATTCTCATGGTTTATTTTTTTCCCAAATCCATTTGTTAAAGAGACTGTTTTTTTTCCCATTGGATATTTTCTTTTCATGCTTTGTCGAAGATTAATTGAGCATGTAGTTGTGGCTTCATTTCTGGGTTTTCTATTCTGTTCTGTTGATCTCTGTCTCTTTTTGGGCCAGGACCATGCTGTATTGATAACTAAAACTTGGCAATATAACTTCAGATCTAAAATTGTGATACCTCTAATTTTGTTTTTCTTTTTTTTCAGGATTGCTTTGGCTATTTGAATATTTTCTGGTTCCATACAAATCTTCAGATTGTTTGTTCTAGCTCTGTGAAAAATCGTATTGGTATTTTGATAGGGATTACATTTAACATGTAGATTGCTTTGGGTAGTATGGACATTTTAACAGTATTTGTTCTTCTAATACATGAAGATAGACTGACTTCCCATTTATTTATATCACCTTCAATTTCTTTCATCAGTGTTCTGTAGTTTTCAGAGTACAGGTCTTTTACCTCTTTGGTTAAGTTTATTCCTAGATATTTTATTATTTTTGTTGCAACTTTAAATGGCATTGTTTTCTTAATTTCTCTTTCTGCTGCTTCATTATTTTTTATAGAAATACAACAGGTTTTTGTATAACGATTTTGTTTCTATGACTTTACTGGATTCATTTATCATTTCTAGTAGTTTTATGGTAGAATCTTTAGGGTTTTCTGTATATAGTATCATGTCATCCGCAAATAATGAAAATTTTCTATCTTCCTTACTGATTTAGATACCTTTTATTTCTTTTTGTTGTCTGATTGCTTTGACTAGGATTTCCAGTACTGTTTCAAGCAACAGTGGTGAGAGTGATCATCCTTGTCTTGTTCCTGACCTTAGAGGAAAAGCTCTCAGTTTTTCCCCAATAAGTGTGATGTTCCCTGTGGAGTTTTCATAAAAGGCCTTTATTATATTGAGATATGTCCCCTCTAGACCTATTTCTCGGAGTTTTTATCATGAATGGATGTTGTATTTTCATTATCTAGTGAAATGATGGTATAGATTTTATCCTTTCTCTTATTGATGTGATGTATCTGACTGATTGTTTTGTGAATATTGAACCACCCTTGCATTCCACAAATAAATCCCACTTGATCATGATATATGATTTTTTAAATGCATTATTAGATTCTGTTTGCTGTTATTTTGTGGAGGATTTTTTTATTCATATTCATGAAAGATACTAGCCTGTAGTTTTCTTTCAGTGTCGTTTCTTTATCTGATTTTGGTATCTCAGTAACACTGGCCTCATAGAATAAATTTAGAATTTCCTTCCTCTTGAATTTTTTGGAGTAGTTTGAGAGGGAGAGGTATTAACTCTTCTTTAAATCTTTGGTAGAAGGTGTCTCTGAAACCATCTGGTCCTGGACTTTGTTTCTTGGGATGTTTTTGATTACTGACTCAAATTTAGTTCTGGTAATTGGTCTGTTAAAATTTTCTATTTCTTCCTACTTCAGTTGGGAGGTTATATATTTCTAAGATTTTATTCTTTTAGGTTGTCCAGTTTCTTGGCACGTAATTTTCATAATATTCCATTATATTTCTATGTACTTTTATGGTATCAGTTGTTATTTCTTCTGTTTCACTTGTGATTTTGTTTATTTCAATCCTCTCTCTGTTTTTCTTTCTTCATTTTTTGTCCTTTTTATTTTTTTTATTTTTTGGTCTTTTTTTCTTTTTCTTTTTTTGTTTTTGCTGAACCTGGCTAGAGGTTTATTAGTTTTGTTGATCTTTTCAAAGAACCAGCTCCTGATTTCATTAATTGGATCTGTTGGGGTTTTTGTTTGCTTATTTGTTTGTTTGTTTTAGTTTCTATATCATTTATTTCTGCTCAGATCTTTACTATTTTTAAGCCTTGTGCTGATTTTGGGTTTTGTTTTTTTCTTCTTTTACTAGCTCCTTTAGATGTTAGGATAGGTTGTTGATATGAGATTTTCCCCTTGCTCCTTGAAAAAGGCCTGTATTGCTCTAAACATCCCTCTTAGAATTGCTTGTGGACTGTTAATATTTTCATTTTTGTTTGTTTCCTTGTAATTTTGTATTTCCTCTCTGATTTATTCGTTTTCTTTTTTTAATTTCTTCTTCAATTTCCTGGTTAATCTATTCATTGTTTAGTAACATATTATTTAAAACCTTCATGTATTTGTGCTCTTTCCTGATTATTTTCCTTGTGGTTGATTTATAGTCTCATAGCATTATGTTCAGAAAATTTGCATGGTATGACTTTGATCTTTTTGAATTTGTTGAGACTTGTTTTGTTGCCAAATATGTGATCTGTTCTGGAAAACATTCCCTGTGCACATGAAAAGAATGTGTATTCTGTTCTAGGTTGGAATGTTCTGAATATATCTAAGTCCATCTGGTCCAGTGTGTCATTCAAAGCCAGTTTCCTTGTTAACTTTCTATTTAGATGATCTGTCCATTGATGTAAATGGAGTGGTGAAGTTTTTATTATTACTGTCTTACTGTCATTTTGTTTCTTTATATTTGTTATTAACTGTTTTATGTATTTGGGTGCTCTCATGTTGGATGCATAAATACTATTGTTATACCTTCTGTTGGATTTTCTGCTTCATCATTGTATAGTATCCATCTTTGTCTCTTGTTATAGTCTTTGTTTTAAAGTCTGTTTTATGTAAGGTAAGTATATCCACCCTCATTTTCTTTTAACATCCATGATGACATCATGATTCCATGAAAGATGTTTCTCTATCTCCTCACTTTCAATCTACAGGTGTCTTTAGGTCTGAATTGGGTCTCTTGAAGACAATATGTAGATGGGTCTTGTTTGTTATTGTTTTTTGTTTTTAATCTGTCACCCTTTGTCTTTTGATTCAAACATTTAGTCCATTAACATTCAAAATAATTATTGGGAGATATGTATTTATTGTCATATCATTACTTGTTTTGTGATTGTAGTTTTTCTCTCTTTCTTGTCTTGCTCTCTTTCTTAGGGGTTATACTTGGATTCTTTTCTGTTTATTCTTTGCATGTTTATTACTGGCTTCTGATTTTTGGTGAACATTAAGTTTATTTATAGCATCTTCTGCACATAGTGTATATTAAATTGATTTTCACTTACTTTTCAACTCATTCTTTATTCTTCACCCCCCACATTTTAGGTATATGGTGTCATAATTTACCTTCTTTTATTTTGTGAATCCCTTGACTGATATTTATAGATACAAGTATTTTAACTGCTTTTGAGATGCCTACTTTTCATACTCTCACTTAATGGTCTTTACTTTTCACTCAAAGAATCCTCTTTAGTATTTCTTATATGGCTGATTTAGTGCCCATTAATTCCTTTAGGTTTTGTTTGTGTGAAAAATTCTTTATATCTCTTATTCTGAATGATAGCCTTGCTGGATAAAGTATTCTTGGTTACAGATTTTCCCCTTTCAGCACTTTGAATATATTGTGCCACTCCCCTCTGGCCTATAAAGTTTTTGCTGAAAAATCCCTTGATAGGTTTATTGAGTTTGTCTTGTATGTAACTATCTTATTTTCTCTTGCTCCTTTCATTTTTTTATTACTTCTTTTTGCCATTTTAATTTCTTTGTGTCTTGTTGTGGACCTCCTTGGAGTGATTTTTTGGGGAGATCTTTGTGCCCCCTTGATCTAGATACTATTTCTCCAAATTCAGGAATTTTTCTGCTATTTTTTAAAATAAATATTCTGCCCCTTTTATCTCTCTCTTTATTTTTTTTTCATTAATTCATTCATCTGCTTCCTCTAGCCTGCTCTTTATCCCATCAAGTATATTTTTAATTTGATTTTGTGTTCTTCATCTCTGATTATTTCTTTTATCTCCTTGTTAAGGACCTCATTGATGTCCTCCATTCTTAAGTCCAGTCAGTATCGTTATAATCATTACTTACAATTCTGTATTGGGCATATTACTTATATCCATTTCACTTAGGTCTCTGTCCTATTCTTTCATTTGGGACATACTCCTCTGTCTCCTCATTTTGTTTAACTCTTTGTCTGTTTCTGTGCTAGGGCAGGGACTCTGCTTCATAATGCTCTCCAGATTCTTCCAGAGCCAAGGCTGCTGATTTTAAAAAGTTCAGGGGGTTTTTGTTTTTTTTTTTTGTCCTGCTGGTTATAAGAACTCATGAAATTCAGCCCCTCTTGCTTTCAGAGCCAGATGTTATGGGGATTTATCATCCCCTTGAAGTATCTCTGATATGATAGTTTGTTTCTTATCCTTCTTGATGATGCCACTGGCTCCCTCCATATCTTAGACAATCAGTGTCCATGTAGCTGTCAGACCATGCCTCAGCCGTTACTGTTTTCTTTGATGTGGCCTCTTCTCAATGTTGTGGAGTTTGTTCTGCTGGTCTGTGGGTGTTTTTCTGGGTTATTTATCCTGATGTGTTATCAGTTTGTATCTCTGGGATGAGGCAAGCTTATGGTCTTCCTGCTTTTCCATCTTCCCAGCCTTCCTTTGCTTTCCTTTTCAATAGAAAATCGTTTTTTTTTTTTCTTTTCTCTTAGCATTGCAACAATTAGACCTATAAAAAGCTAGTGACAGTAATATCTAACATTAATTTTAGTGTGCATTATTTGTATATATATTTTAAATTAGTACATGAAATATATTCTTATTTAGTCCTAAAAATTCTATGTGAGATTCTTGCCCTCAAGGAAGATATCTAATTGACAGTTTATTTTAAAATAAACAGAGTTGTCTTGAGGTTCCTTTGCTTTCTCTTAAAATCTCTTTACTTGTCACAATAGGTGCCCTGTCATTGACCAAGTATTGCCTTAGTGTTAGATTGTGAACTTCAGAAGAAATTACAAAGAGGACTTCCATGGTTTACTAGTGATGCTATTTGCACTTTGAAATTTGAAGAGTATTTATTGAGCTATTGATGTTATATGCCATGGAGCTATTGTTCCAAACTTTCCTAATACCCAGAATTACCTGGGTTTTTTTTTTAAGAGATACAGATCCTGAGGACCAACCTATAGAAATTTGGATAATCTGCTTCAGTAGTTCTTGGTGTGTTTAAATCCAGATTACCAGTAGATGAAAACATAGGGAAGGACAGGGAGACGATGTCAGTCATTCTGTGTTTTTCATAGCATAATAGAGAGGATGATAGGTTGAGAAGAAATAGGGTTATAAGTCTGTTCAGTCTAAAAACAGGATAATATTAAGTTCATTTGAAAATTTTATACTTATCATGTCTTTTCACATTTCCAATATGGTCTTAAATAGAAAGTCACCAGGAGACAAAGTTTGACTTTAAAAAAAAGGAAAAAAAAAAAAAGAACAGTTCAGGTACTCCCTCTTCTATCCTTCTCAAAATTTTTTCTAAAATTTCCTTTAACTTCAAGAGAATATACTGATGCAGTTTCTGAACTAAAGAAAATTACTACTGAAAGATAAAATTGAAACCAGTTGGAATCAGAAAGGGGAAAACAGAGACAGCATAACTGTGGTTGTTTTCCACTGAGCTCAGCCAGCAACAAGCCAAATTGAGAACTCAATAATATTTTTATGTACTTAAGAAGAACTGTATTATATCAAATTCAGAGGTCTTGTTTATGTGTGTCTTTTACAGAATACAGATTTCATGCCATAATAAACCAGCATATCCCAAGTGAATCATTATCAACCATTGTAGCTCCTTATTAGCTCTCATTTACCAGGTATTGATGGGGTGGTAGAAACTACTTTTAAAATTTTAGTAAGGCTGATTTTTTTATGGCCACTTTAATGTACACATAAAATCCTAAGAGACTATATAGGGAAAAAAAAAGAGACAGTTGTGATTTGGGATCAAACCTTTGATCCCTGTTGGATTGACACATTTAAGAAAGCATGAGGTGTATATATGTATTTGATTATGAGAATGGTATTTCAAAAATAGGATTACTAATCAACAGTTATATTAAGTTGCTTCTAGATGCTGTTTTGCAAGGAAAATGTTGAACATTTACTCACATTTTCAAAGATTGAAGCAAGAATAAATTTCCCTCAGTTGCCAAAGGAAGGGGATCAGCTACCAGATACTTATTGAAGACCTGTTATGTCAAGGGTTGTCAAACTATAGCATGCCAGATCTAGCCCATCAGGTATTTTTATAGAAGAGGCATTACTCAATCATTGCCATTCTCATTTGTTATTTATTATCTGTGACTTCCTTCACATTACAGTGTCAGAGTTCCATACAGTTCCAACAGAAACTGTATGACCTGCAAATCCTAGAGTATTAAATATCTGGCTCTATCCAGAACTCTCACTTACACATTCTAGAATTTGCCTGAACTCATTTTCAAAGGCTTTCTTGGTTCATTCCAGGGGTGTATGGGGGAGAGGTGATCATGACTCATCAGCTCATGTTCTTTTGGTTTGGGCTTCCTCCTCAAACCTTTGCCTGTGCTGTGTATAACCATTTTTTAATCTGGTGACTTCTGAGCCCTTGAATTCCTGATGTAATCTCTCAGCCTCTTACTCCAGCTCTTCATTCATAAATTACACAAAAATTGGTTTACAAGGCTGGACTAGGTGGGAATGCATCCTCTAAGCTGGTGGTCCATCTCTAGTCCTCTTTTTCATCTTCTTCTGTCAACTATTAAAAATATAATTAACACCCGGCATCTCCTGTAGTGATTACTGACCACCAAACTCAGAATTCTAGTTTGAGTAAGCAAGGTTGCCAAGCTATTTATAGTAAAAGAAGCCACAACTTTGAAGACACAGCTTTGGTTAGAACACAAGAACTCTGTGAAAGATATTAAAGCATGGAGTATGTTTAATGTCTCTACTGAACCCTCTTATCTTAAATTATTTAGTAGTAAGTATGTGGTAGGTAACTGTGACTCTCCTTTTGTATTTATGAAGAATGGTAGAGCCTAGTGTCAATAGCATGGACTTTGGGGTCAGACAGTCTAGGATTGAATTCCAGCTCTGCCATTTAACTTTTCTCTGAGATCTATTGAAAGTCCTTGGGGATCTCACTTTCCTTATTGTAAAGTAGTAATAATACTGATACTGTTATGGACTGAACATTTGTGTCTCCCTAAAATTTATACATTGAAGCCCTAGCTCCCAGCATATTACAAGTAATTAAGGTTAAGTGAGGTCAGAAGCATGGGGCCCTGATCCAATAAGACCACAGAAGTTACTCACTCTCTTTCTTCCTGAATACACACAAAGGGAAAGCCATGTGAGCACAGAGTGAGATGGTGACCACCTACAAGCCAAGAAAATAGCCTTCAGAATAAAACCTACCTTCTCAGCACCTTGATCTTGAAATTCCCTTGCTCCAGAACTTTGAGAAATAAATCTGTTGTTTAAGCCACCCAGTCTGTGACATTTTCTTATGGCAGCCTGAGTAGACTAATACAAATACCTCCCTTTCATAGTTACAAGGGAAATCCATCCAGTGGAGTGTCTGGTGGTAGTTGCATATATACTCTTAATTAGTATGTGTACCCAGTATTTTCCAGGTCATATGAATCTGGGTATAGAAATAAAAATTATAAAACTATTGTATGAATAATACACCTGAATTGGTTTTGCTGGAAGTCGTCCTCTACAGGTCTCTTTAACTGGTTTAAGAATTCTTCATGGGAGACTTACTTGTATATATAATGCCTATATGTTCCTTAATTTTTATATGTTTAACCTTCAGAGTATCCTTTGTAAGGTTTGTTATTCATTGAAACTCTTAAATTGCTTTTTTTTGAATTCAGCCATTTTTACAGATATGATAGTGCCATATGCCAATCAACAGTTCTGTTTCTGTTAGCATTGATTTTTCTTGTTTTGTCTGCACAGGAATGTACAGATGTTTTAATATTTTTGTTGCAATTTGACTTTCGCTTATAATGTGATAAATAAGAAATGAATATGTTGAAACCAGTGATAAGAAATATGTGTATCAAACATAAAACTATTGTGAAGATTGAATTCCTTAGTCATGCTGAAAGCAATGAATCCTTAAGCCTCTCCTCATAGAACATCATTATGTTGTTGAAATTTGGTTTATTTGAATTTCACTAATAAATTCTGATAGGCCTCTAGGGCTAGGCCACCAGTTGATGTGTGTCACTTTATTCTTCCTGCTCTATTGATGGAGCCACTTGAAGACTAGGCATCATTTCTATGCTTCATCCTCTGGTGCACAAAGTACTTTTTCCCCAATTTGTACCACAAAGCATTTTTGTCCTATGCACTCATATATTAGAGACATCTTTAGTGGTGAAATCCTTTTGTTCCTTATCTTTGTTTCTCTGTTCATTTTTGAATTGATAGTATATTTACATGGTTTAAAATTCAAGAGGTACAAGAATAGTATACAGGGAAATTGCTTTTTCTCATCTCTGTACCCCAGCTACTCAGTCCCTCCCCTAGAAGTAACTAATGTAATACATTTCTTATATTTCCTCCCAGATACATTTTATGTATACACTAGCAAAGACATATATTTTTCCCTCTTTTTTTTTCCGTAAATGGTAGTACTGCATAGTTTTGTATATCTTGGTTGCTTCATCTAACAATATTTATTGAAGTTTGTTCCATATCATTCTATAAAGATCTTCCTTGGTCTTGGATATAGCAGCAGAGTGATACATTGAATGGACATTCCATAGTTTAATCTTTCTTCTATTGATGAGCTTTTGGGTTATTTCAGATCTTTTGGTATTATAAGTAATGCCCAGTTTAACATAATTTATTGAATCTGTCTGCAGTAGATGAACACTTATGACCTTTTGCTATTAACAATACTGAAATACATACATTGTATAAAATTCATTTTGCACAAATAAGAGTATATATATAGTATGAATTCCAAAATAATGAGAGTGCCTATTTTTTCCAGGAATGATTCTAGATGGTAGCATGTAACAGTGAACAAAACAGTGACAAATCCCTCTTTTTAATAGAGCTCATATTAGGGTGCCTGGGTGGCTCAGTGGGTTAAGGCCTCTGCCTTTGGCTCAGGTCATGGTCCCAGCGTCCTGGGATCAAGCCCCGCTTCAGGTTCCCTGCTCAGCAGGGAGCCTGCTTACCTTGCTCTCTCTCTGCCTGCCTCTCCGCCTACTTGTGATCTCTCTCTCTCTGTCAAATAAATAAATAAAATCTTAAAAAAAATAGAGCTCATATCAAAGCAGAAGGTAGACAGTAAAATAAAAAATAGATTTGATGTCAGATGGTGATAATTGCTTCTGAGAGAAATGAAGCAAGCAAGGAGGAAAATATGTGGCAGGAGGGAGGAGTTCTGATTTGGAATCACATCATCAGAAAAGATTTCTTTGAGAAAGTGACATTGAATAAAGATCTGAAAGAAGTGAGGGAATATTTTGGGGTGACATAATAGCAAGTGCAAAGACTCTGCTGTAGGAATTGTTCTGGTATTTTTGAAGAACAGCAAGGAAGCTTGTGTGGCTAGAGTGAATGAGAGGAAAGTAGCAAAAGATGAGATCAGAATAGTTATGGAAGGGACATGAAATATGAAGTAGGATATTCTGTGCTATTGTGAAGACATTTCTTTTTACTGTGAATAAGGCAGGAAGCCATTGGAGGGTTTTGAACAGTAGAATAACATTAATTAGTGAATTGACAGGGTAGAATGAAGAAGGGAAAAGTTGGAATAGAGACAGGTTATTAGGCTACAACGATAACTGAGGCTAGAAGTAATGGTGGCTTGAAACCCTTAGCTAGAAGTGGAGATGATGAGAAGTTATCAGGTACTGGATTTCCCAAAAAATGGGATGTAACCTGTGAGAGGGAAGAGTTAATGATAACTCATTTGTGTATGTGTGTGTGTGTGTGTGTGCACGCACATGCGCATGTGGTGCCAGTGTATGTTTTGCTTGAACAATTAGGATTGGGTTTCCATTTGTTGAGATGGTTAAGACTATGGGAAGAGCAAGTTTGGGTGTAAGATAAGGAATATGTTATAGGATGTGTTAAATTTATAGAGCTTATTAGACAAGTAGAAATATCCAGGAGATGAGAATCTTCTTTTTGGATACATAGTTTTCCAGTGAGCCTTCACTTGAATAAATCCTTGGTGAGATCTACATACAGCACTGACCTTCAAGCTTATGTTCAGCTATACCTGAAACCCAGACTGAAAAATCATGGTTACGAACATTTCAAGGTGTTATTTTGTTCAGTCTTGCTCACAAGGTTAACTGGCCTTTGCATTAAATTCAATTGTGTGCATAACTTGTACCAGTCTGAAATAGACCACATTATAAAAGAAAAACTTGAATATGATGAATATCCAAAGTGTTCTCAAGAAGAAATATCCTATTAGTGTGGCAGTACTGGTTTTATCATCGTAATTCCTACTGTTGTGTTTCTTAGCATTCAGCTTTGACATACTCAGCTCTTGGGATTTATTGCTGGACTTACTGATTTGTGGCATGAATTAGGAAATTTTGCATAACAGGGAATTCTCTGAGTGTGTGGGATGGCCAGAAAAAATATCAGTCCATACATACAAAGTTGGAGCCAACTTACAAGTAAATGAATTAACTATAAAGCTTGAATAAGGTACTTCACCGAGGTTAAAGGTTAGCAAGAATAAGTTCCACCATCTTATTTGTCAAATACTAGGTTGAGGTAAGAACCATGCTTCCATTTTGGTGTTTAAAATATCACTTCAGGGGTGACTGGGTGGCTCAGTTGGGTAAGCATCTGCCTTCAGCTCAGGTCATGATCCCTGGGTCCTGGGAATTGAGCCCCGTGTCAGGCTCCCTGTTTGGCAGGAAGCCTGCTTCTCCCTCTCCCTCTGCCTGCCTCTCTGCCTGCTAGTGCACACTCACACTCTGTGTGTATGTGTCTCTCTCTCTGTCAAATAAATAAAGTCTTTAATAAAATAAAATAAAACAAAATAAAATAAAATACCACTTCAAACGAGGGAGTTTCTACATAAATCTCTAAGTTAACTTTATTTGTCCTCCCTAAAATAAACATTACCTTCTGAGCTTTTGAAGCCCAATTGAAAATATACAACATTAGCTATGCACATGTTAACACTATGTTAAACATAGTGTTCTGGTGACATTTAGCAGTGTTCCGTAATTTGCTAAATGAGCAGGTGTACAATCATATTAGTTATGCAGATGTTAATTTGCAGTAACATGTGCTTCCTGATTTGGGGGTTCTTATCTAAACTATGACCAGTTAAAAAAATAAATAAATAAACTACCACCAGTAAGATTTGTTCCTTAATTCGGGAATTATTACAAAGTATGTATGTGTGATTCCCACTGTTTGAACCATTAATCTCGTTTAATGTGCTGTAAACTTCAGGAACATTCCTGTTAATGCCATTCCTATGGCTTGAGGTACAATGCAGGTGACAATGAAATCTCCCTTTCTGTGGGATTCCTTAGTTAGAGCACAGCTGTAGGCAACATAGAAAAAGGAAGCCTCACAGATGCAATATAGGGCACATAAGAGGAGATGGAAATGCGGTCTCATACTGCATATTGCATCAGCTTTCCCTCTCAGGATTTGATAAACAAATATGCTAATCCTCACAAAATAGATACAAAAACAGTTGAAAATAAAATTGTGCTTGCTGACCTAACTGACTAATCTTTACCTGTAGTTTTTATCATTCCTTCCGCTAGTGTTTCTGATTCCTATATACCCTTGGTCCCTGGATTGCCAAGGCTAACAGTTTATAAAGTGTATATATACATGTATATACATATACATATATGTATAAATCTGGTCATACAATTTTTATTTTTGTGTTGAAAAAATAGAAGTCTGCATAGGCTAATATAGGAAACACCCGACCGAGGTACCAGCCTCCCAGAATGAAAAAATGTTAACATTTCATCATACTTAATACAGATATTTGCTTTTAAAAAAATAAAACATTAAGAGATAAAATTGAAGTTTCCAGGGTTTTACTTGTTCCAGTATCACTTTCCTCCCCCAAGAAACACGGTCATTAATCTGCTAAGTATTTATTCTGTGTTTTCAAAATTTTGATATATATATATATATATATATATACACACACACACACACACATACATACATACGTACATACATTTATAATTTATAAACAATACATAAGATTGTTCTGTTTCATTTTTAATTAGATGAATGCTATTATACTGCATACAACATTTTCCATGATGTTTACTTTTCCATTCAGAATTGTAATTGAGATCTGTTCTTATTGGAATATTTAGCTGTAGAACACTCACTATAAATGCTGAGTTGTATTCCATTATGTGAATATAGAACAATTTATTTATCCATTTCATAGCCCCCTGGCATGTGGGTTGTTTCCAGTTTTTGTCCTGTTGTAAACATTGCTGCAGTTAACATTCTTGTCTTCTTGACTTTTTGACCCATCAATGGAAAGATTGGGTTATACTTATGGTAAGCACACTTTAGATGTATTAGATGCTAATAAATGTTTATTTTCTTTTGTTATCCTAATTTTTACTACCACTGTTGGCACAATCAAATTCTGATTTTTTTTGCCTCCTCATCTATACTCGTTATATTACAAGACTTTTTTTTACTTTAATTTGATGACTCTAAAATGGTATTTTGTTGGTTGTTTTCATTTGCATTTCCCTGATGACTGGTGAGGTTGAGCGTCTTTTTATTACTTGCTATATGATCTTGGGCAAATGACTCAAGTTTTCTGTTCTGTAGTTTCTTCCTTTATAAAATGACAATGGTAATATCTATTATATAAGGTGACAGAGGAGGTATTTAATAAAAGTTAATTTTGGTGATGATTGTGATGATTGTGATCATGGTTACTATTACTTCTAGTACTACTATCACTGTTATTGTTGTAGTTTTTCTTATTATACTTTCCCCTTTTATGTGCTATACATATATGCATATATACATATATTAATATATATCACTTATGCATGTATATCACTTATAAAGTTATATATATATATATATTCCTTTCGCCACTTTTAGTTGTATTTGTACACTGAATTTGTACACTGAATTTTTCAGTTGTATTTGTACACAGAAATAATAGATTTTCCCTGCCTGCCATTTTCATACTTCAGCTCATTTTAACATGAAATTATTTATTAAAGTTTAACACTTATTTCAACTAATACATGAAAAATTATTTCCGTATTGTTAGAAGCATTTCTGGAATGTATACAAATGGAAAAATATTTATTTATATAGAGAGATCACAGTTTTTAAATCAATATATCTAAAACAAGTTGGGCATTTACTTGTTGGATATACATATATGTATGAATAAAGTTACATAAATATTTTTAGGTGGTTTTTTAATACTACTGTTACTGGCTTTATTTATCCTGGTTTTGTGTAGAGTATACTTACTAAGAAGTGTCATATTTTTACTTCTCCACATACTCTTTATAATATGATTTAATATATCACTTGATGCTGATTTAAGATACAGGTTTTGTTAATATGAAACTACTTCCAATAACAAAAAGAATTTGTTGAGTGATATGCATATATTCATTCAAACTGTATTATTATGGTTAAATAAAATTGTAAATGTTAGCTATCTTTTGGAGATACTTCCCTAATTAGTAGTTTACATATGACCATGTATGTAAGAAAAAATGAGTAGACATTTAAGTCTATATGCATGTGCCTAGGCTCACACATAGTAGGTCTTCAACAAGTATTTGCTGGATAAATGAATGGATTAATAATATTGATGCTGACTCCAGGAATCAATCTTTCTCACTGGAATTTTGAGATAAAGTAGGTATAAAAATTTATTGTGATTTATAGTAGTTACCATTATGTAAATCATTCAGTGTTACCCATTTGTAATATCTTAATATCTGCTACAACTTACAGATATCTTGTCACATGTTGTATGTACCCACTGGGAGCAGAAATTAATAGGGGATTTATGAAAGCTGCCTAAATTAGATCAGGAAAAGATTATAGCCATGTTTACTTTATGCCAGTGAGCATCCCTCAGTTGTAAGGAAATAAATTTGTAGAACAATTGCAGATAAAAATCCAAATATGAAAGGAAATGTAAGAATACTTAATGGGGCTTTTATGTAATTAATATCTTGATGTTAACACATTTAATAATAATATAAATGTCTTTATTATACATCATTATCTTTCTACAGACAGTATTTTATGACGTTTCATTATTATTTGGTCAATTAACAGTGACAATTTAAGCACTCAAATTAATTCATCAGATTCAAAACCAGTGGCTATATGGTTTTTCTTTTGCATATGGAAAGATCACATTTGATTATAGTCCTCATTATGAACATGAGTACCATAGGGCCATTTATGATAAAATCAATTACTGAAGTTTTTGTATTGAGACTTAGAAAAAAAAATCTCTTCAGTCCCATTCAAATAATTTCAGATAATAAAATCACTATAATTTAAGTTTTTACATTATGATATTTTTGGTGTAAGCACTTTTCACATAAGATTTACCTGCTCACAAATTTTTAAGTGCACAATACAATATTATTTTTACTAACTATAGCTACAATTTTGTACCACTGATCTTTAGAACTTATTCATCTTATATAACAGAAACTTTATACACTTTGAACAGCAACTCCCCACTTCTGCCTCCCTTGGTCCCCGGCAACCACAATTCACTCTTTGTGTCTATGAATTTGACATTTTAGATGCTTTATAATTATGCAGTTTTTGACTTTCTACGACTTGCCTATTTTAAGTAGCATAATGTTCCCCAGGTTCATCCTTGTTATTATATATGGCAGGATTTTCTTTCTTTCTTTCTTTTTTTTAAGGGTGAGTAACATTTCACTATATGTATATACCACATTTCTTTATTCATTCATCTTTTGATGGACATTTAGATTCTTTTCATATCTTGGCTGTTTTGTGAATAATACTACAGTAAATATGGGAGTGCAGTATCTCTTTGAGATTCTCAGTTCTTTTGTTTATATACCCAGAAGTAGGATTGGTAGATCATATGGTAGTTGTAGTTTTAATTATTTGTAGAATCGCCGTAGTGTTCTCTGTAGAAGATACACCATTTTAAATTTCTACCAACAATGTACAAGTGTTCCAATTCCTCTACGGCATCCTCATTAACACTTCGTTTTAGTTTTGGTAAGAGCCGTTCAAAGAGCTGTGAGGTGATATCTCATTGTGGTTTTGATTCGTATTACCCCCATGATATTGAGGGCATTTCCATATACCTGTTGGCCATCTGTATGTCTTCTTTGGAGAAATGTCTATTGGGCTTAAATTGAGTTATTAAATTGCCCATATTTTAATAAATCATGGAATATTTAACTTTTTAAAGCTTTTGAAACATAGAATAAAAGTATCCTAGGATAGGTAACATTTTGAAACATTATGAAAGCAGGACATTTTTAATATAAGAAGACTTTAGTGCTATCTGGATCAAAGTTTCATATGTCATTACCTCTCTTCAAATTCTCTATTTATCTAAGCCTGTGCTGTGATCAGTAGGGAATGCTTTCAAGGACAAGAAAGCCAAAGGCAATAATAACCACTGGTTAATATTTACTGATCTTGGCAAAAACTTTATTGTTTGTGAAAGGCTGTTTAGTTAAAGAACTATTTTAAACTAGCTTTGCTCTAGTAATTCTCAAAATAGTAGTGCCCAATCATGGAAGTCTTACCATTTCTTCAACCTAAGATAAAGCCAATTTACATACTACAACGGAAATAGATTAGGATTTAGGATATTTAAGATGTCTAATCTTAATTTTAAACAACTTGTTTATTTGAGAAGGGGAGAAGTTGGAATATATTTTAATGAAAAAAATGCAAAAATACAAAGTCATACAAAATGAGCATTATGTATGTCTGGGTTACTCCAGAGTCTTGTTAGTTTGCAGAAAATCTTACAATAACTGTTATACTGTAGCATTTTCATCCTATATGTACTTGGTTAACTAGTCTCCCATAGTGGGGTTTAAGGCATATTGGGAGATTAGGACAGTTTTCTTGACTATTTCTTTGGGAAAATTTTTCTGATATTCCAGAAGTAATTAAAATATGATTCAGGTACTTTTTTTTTAAATTAACAAAGGATATGATTTTTGGACTGTCATTTTTTATATAGAGTTGTCTTAACCCGGGCATGGTTTGGACATGAGGTCATGATTTTCAAATGTAATTATTATCTAGTCTGCTTAGACTCTGTCACTTTAGATCAGTTGTAGTGGTAAAGCTTAGAACTAAATGTTAGTACTTAATTATTCAGGTAATTAATTTTATGTTATTTTTTCTAGGAAGTTCATTTAATTTTCCTATATTTGACACCATTAATACAAAGGGGGTCTTAATGGACTTGCAGTATTTGATGCATCCTATAACATGTATAGAAATTTTTCTAAATGTTAACATGTGAACACATCGCTTAGCAAAAATGTACTGTAGTTGTGTGTTGCTTTTCCTCTAAAGAAAATTAGTAACTCATTTGTGATCTCTTTAACAAAAATCAGATACGTTAAAATAATAAAAATAATGATTTCCTTAAAATGAAATTATATTTTTAAAATAATAAGCATTATTATTATGGTCATATGATTCAATGATGAAGTTTAGCAGCATACATTTGGGGGTAAAAGCATATCACTACTTGAATGAAAAAACAATGTTGGCTTTACTTTTCTCATGTTTTTTAATGGTCCCATTACTTACAACCCTATTTTTATATTAGAAGAAGTAAACTGCCAACACCTGAGTACAATAGAAACTGTGGAATTTTTGTATAGGAGGGTTTAGGGATTTGCCATAAAGCTTCATTTTCATAGCAGATAGCTACATTGTTTTTTAGTTTGGTTTTTGAAGTGGATGTTCTGAGGTAGAGCTGATGGAGGTTATGGGGGGCTAAAGCCACTCCTTGGCACTGCTGCTTCTCACAGTTTCAGGTCATTTGAACTCTTAAGACCTAGAGGATTACCTTCTGAACAGAGCATAACTAAATATTTTCTTCTAATAAGGCAAATAGTACTAAAAACTGTTATGGAGCCAAAGATAATTTAAAAAAACCAAGTCTTTGAAGTTCATTAATTATGTGCATGTAAATGGTGCTGTTGTTGTGCAACTTGCAAATGGTTCATATTTATTCTTCAAAGCAATCTCAGCAGGAATTTTTATATGACAACCTGTTTAGCAGTTAAAGTTACTTTACATACTTTAAAGCAGATCCACTGAATTAAAGACATTCTAAATTTTAGCATATTTTAGGATAAATGCATAACTGCTTTTTTCCTCAATTAATCCAAATTAGGTAGAGTTTACTATATATTTAATTCCAGTGCTACTGTAGATACCTGGTAAAGGAGTAGTGAATGTTGCACATTAGGTAAGAAACTGCAATTGATTTTTGGTACTATTTGGCTTATCTTTTCTGCTTAAGTGCTGAAATTTAATTTGTAGGGAAACCTCTAAATTGGTCTACATTATTATATTTATCCTCTTTGAACTAATGAAATAAACACATTTACTGATTTTTGGCATAAGTTTTATTAATGTAGTTAATATGCCTTACTAATTGATTTAATGTGATTGGATTAATACCATTATTGTTTATGAATAAACGTTTTTCCTTTAGTTCAAAAGAATGTAGAAGCTTCAGAAGAAAAGAAGATCCTGCCTGCAAAGAAGAAAGTGAAAGAATTGAGAATTTTGGATCCCAAAACGGCCCAGAATCTGTGTATGTGATTATTTTCTGTATAAGGGGTGGTGGTGATGGTGGTGATGAGGTGGTGATGAATATTTTTACACAAAGTTATAACTAAATTGAATAAGTATATTTAGCATCTCCTAGAAACAAAATTGTGTGTAAACATGATTTGAGTTGCCTTTTTGTCATTCTGCCAGAATGGAAACCATCATAATTTAGTCTTCCTCAGGCCAGATGAAACATGAATAATAAAGCTTTGGAAAATACTGATAATTAAGCACTGTTAGAAGACAGAGTAAGACATTAGGATCACTCACAGAGTTCAAGAGTGTCATTTTCCCCCTTTCCGCCTATACCTGGGTATATTCACTGATCACATTGGGCAAATCCTTTTATTGCCATTCCTTTATAGTTGATGTAATTGTGATGTTAGAGAGTTAAATTGTTAACCACTGCACTTAAAAACTGGTTGGTGAACTGGGGAAGGAACTAAGATGGCAAAGGAGTTGGGGGACCCAACGCTTGTTATGGCTTTTGAACACAGCTAGGTAGTTATCAAATCATGCTGAATGCTCAAGAAAATAATTGGAGGTCTGAGAGAAAAAAAAAAAAAAACAACTGCGAGTCAACAATTAGAAAAGCTACTACCTTTTGGAAGGAATCCCAGAGCATGAAGGAAGAGAAAAGGAGACAGAAGGTTTATTTGTTTCAATTATAACTAAAAACATCCTAATCTAGGGAACACAGACATCAAAATCTGAGAAGCAAAAGATTTCCTATTAAATCTAACAAAAGCTGACCATTGCCAAGGCATATAATAGTCAAGTTCACAAAATACAGAAAAAAGAATCATGAGAGCAGTAAAGGAAAAAAAAAAAAAAAGGTCCTTAAACTACAGAGGAAAATAGATCACATTCGCAGCAGATCTGTCCACAGAAACATGGCAGACCACAAGAGAGTGGCAGGCTATATTCAATGTGCTGAATGGGAAAACTATGCAAACAGAAATTCTTTATCCAGCAAAGCTGTCATTCAGAACAGGAGAGATAAAAGAGTTTCCCAGACAAACAAAAACTAAAGGAGTTCATGGCCAGTAAACCAGCCCTGCAAGAAATCTTAAAGGGGAATCTTGGAGTAGAGGGGGGAAAAAAAAAGGCAACAAAGACTAGAAAGGAACAGAGAACATCCCCAGAAACACCAAATCTACAGGTAACACAGTGGCACTATATTAATATCTTTTAGTAATCACTCTGAAAGTAAATGGACTAAATGCTCCAATCAAAAGACAGCATATCAGAATGGATTAAAAAAAGCAAGATATATCTATATTCTCCCTCCAAGGGACTCATTTTAGACCTAAAGACACCTGCAATTGAAAGTAAGGGGATGGACAGCCATCTATCATGCTAATGGATGTCAAAAGAAAGCTGGAGTAGCCATACATAATCAGAGAAACTAGATATTTAAGCAAAGACTGTAATGAGAGATGAAGAAGGGCATTATATCATAAAAAAGGATTCTACCATCAAGAAGATCTAGCAATTGTAAATATTTATGCCCCCAAATTGGGAGCACCCAAATACATAAATCAATTAATGGTAAGCATAAAGAAACTCATTGATAATAATACAATAATAGTGGGTAACTTTAACACCCCACTTAGAGCAATGGACAGATCAGATCATCTAAGCAGAAAATCAATAAGGAAACAATGTCTTTGAATGACACACTGGACCAGATGGACTTCACAGATACATTCACATTTCATCTAAGCAGAAGAATACACACTCTTTTTCCGTCTACATGGAACAGTCTCCAGGATAGATACGTCCTGGGTCACAAATGAGGCCTCAAGAAGTGCAAAAAGTTTGAGATCATACCATGCATATTTTCAGACCACAACACTATGAAACTTGAAGTCAATCACAAGAAAAAAATTCAGAAAGACGACAAATACATGGAGGTTAAAAAACATCCTACTAAAGAATGAATAGGTCAACTAGGAAATTAAAGAAGAAATTAAAAAAATTACATGGAAACAAATGAAAATGAACACTTGACACTCCAAAAACTTTGGCATGCAGCAAAGGCAGTCCTAAGAAGGAAATACATTGTAATGCAAATCTACCTCAAGAAACAAGAGAAGTCTCAAACACACCCTAACCTTACACCTAAAGCAGTTAAAAACAGAACAGGAAATAAACCCTAAATCCAGCAGAATAAGGGAAATTACTAATAAAGATTGTAGGAGAAATCAATGATACAGGAAAAAAACAACACAAAAACCATTAGAACAGATCAATGATACTAAGCACTCCTACTTTGAAAGACCCAGTAAAACTAGCCAGACATATCAGAGAGAGGGGGAGAGAGAGAGAGAGAGAGAGAGAGAGAGAGAAATCAAACAGATAAAATAACAAATGACCAAAGAGAGCTCAGAGACAAAAACATAGACATACAAACAATTATAAGGCAATACTATGAAAAATTACATGCCAACAAACTGGGCAATCTGAAAGAAATGCAGAAACTCATAGAAACTTAGACTGCCAGAACTGAAACAGGAAGAAATAGAAAACTTGAACAGACCCTTAACTAGCAATGAAATTGAATCAGTAACCAAAAATCTCCCAACAAACAGGAGTCCTGGGCCAGAAGGCTTCCCAGAGGACTTCTACCAGACATTTAAAGAAGAGTTAAAACTATTCTTCTTAAACTGTTTCAAAAAATAGAAATGGAAGGAAAACTTCCAAAGTCATTCTAAAAAGTCAGCATGACCTTGATTCCAAGACTGGACAAAGACTGTACTAAAAAGGAGAATCACAGGCCAATATCTCTGATGAATATGGATGCAAAAATTCTCAATAAAATACTAGCTAATTTAATTCACTAGTACATTAAAAGAATTACTCAACATGATCAAGTGGGATTTATTCCTGGGCTGCAGGGGTATTTCAATATTTGTAAATTAATCACTGTGATACACCACATTAATGAAAGAAAGGATATGGACCACTGATCTCAATAGATGCAGAAAAAGCATTTGACAAAATATGCCATCCTTTATTGATTAAAAACCATCAACAGAGTAAGGATGGGTGGAAAATGTCTCAATATCATAAAGGCCATATACAAAAGACCCACAGGTGATAACATCCTCAATGGGGAAAAACAGAGCTTTTCCTCTATGGTCAGGAACAAGACAAGGTTGTCTACTCTCAGCGCATTACTGTTAAACATAGTACTAGAAGTCTTAGCCTCAGTAATCAGACAACAGAAATAAAAAGCATCAAAATTGGCAAGGAAGAAGTCAAGCTTTCACTATTTTCAGATAACATGATACTCTTATGTAGAAAACCTGAAAGACTACACCAGAAATTGCTAGAAGTAATACATGAATTCAGCAGAGTTCCAGGATTTAAAATGAACTTGGAGAAATCCACTGCATTTCTATCCACCAATGATGAAGCAGCAAAAAAGTAACTAAGGAACCAATCCTGTTTGCACTTGCACCAAAAACCATGATACCTAGGAATAAACTAATTAAAGAAGTAAAAGATCTGTACTCTGAAACTTCAGAACAGTTATGAAAGAAATTGAAGAGGACACAAAGAAATGGAAAAGCATTCAATGCTCATGAATTGAGAGGACAAACATTGTTAAAATATATATACTACCCAAAGCAATCTACACATTTAATGCAAGCCCTATCAAAATACCAGTATCATTTTTCACAATCCTAAAATTTGTATGGAAGCACAGAGGACCCTGAATAGGCAAAGCAATATTGAAGAAGAAAAAACTGGAGGCAACACGATTCCAGATTTCAAGTTACATAACAAAGATGTAGTGGTCAAGACAGTATGGTACTGGCACAAAATTACACACATAGATCAATGGATTAGAATAGAAAACCAAGAAATGGACCCACAAGAATATGGTCAACGTACCTTTGAGAAAGCAGGAACAAATATCCAATGGAGAAAAGACAGTCTCTTCAACAAATGATGTTGGGAAAACTACCCCAAGATCCAGCTTTTGTATCCCAAAGGACACAAAGTATACATTTGAAGAGGTACATGCACCCTGGTGTTTGTAGCAACATTATCAATAATATCCAGACTAAGGAGAGAGCCAAGATGTCCATTGATTGATGAATGGATAGAGATTGTGTGTGTGTGTGTGTGTGTGTGTGTGTGTGTGTGTGTTTGTGTGTGTGTGTGTGTGTGTATATGTATGTAATAGGATATTACTCAGCCATCAGAAAGAATGAAATCTTACCAATGATGTGAATGCAGCTTATATGTATTATGCTAAGTGAAATAAGTCAATCAGAGAAAAACAAATTCCATATAATTTTAGTCATATGTGGAATTTAAGAAGGAAAACAGATGAACATATGGGAAGTGGAATAAGAAAAAAAAGGAGAGAGGGAAACATATAAGTATTATATAAGTATAAGAGACTCAAGGATACAGAACAAACTGAGGGTTGATGAAGGGAGGAGGGTGGGGCATGGGTTAGATATTTGATAGGTATTAAAGGGCACTCATTGTAATAAGCACTGGGTATTGTATGTAAGTGATGAATCATTGAATTCTGGTCCTGAAACCAATATTGTACTTTATGTTAACTAAATGTAAATAAAAGTTAAAGTGTTTAGTGAACCTTAAAGCCTTTAACAAATCAGTCAGCCATTAAATACGTTTTTGCTAAAGCAGCTGGACAGTTAAACCCATCTTTATTTAACTAGGCCTTAGATTTTATTTTGGCATGTTCTCCCCTCTCTATTGAATTCAGCATTTTTTTTAAAACCGCCATGTAGACTATTTTTATATTCTGAGGATACTCAAACACTATGCATGAGAAATTACATCACATCAAGCATTTGTAATTATGCAAGGAAATACCATGGGAGTTTATTTTGTTAAGATCCCTTTGTTAAGGGATCAGATTAAAATAAACAAATCATCATTCTCCTGTGAGTTGGAATGTTGCTGTCAGAAGTCTCCTAATAGTTGTGAATGTGTACATTGCTTAGCTGAGAGTACATTTTCTTTATAAAGTGAATGCTCAGTAGTTAAAAAAAAAACAGTGTGATCTTAATTGCTAGTTGATATCTGTCAACATTATTTATTTAAATTATGGAGATCTCACTTGGTGTTTATGTCTAGGTAATCATTTGCCTAGACAGTGAGGATTGGTTTTTCCTTTAAGCTCCAATGAAATCATAGAGACCTTTACATGAAAAAAAAAATCAGAGGAATACATTCATGTTCTGGTGATAAGAACATAAATGTTCATTAAAATGTGTGTTTTGTGGAAGTTAAAGTGGAATGTGTTGTTAAAAAATACTTTCTGAATTAGTGTAAGCTTTTGTCAGTGTCATCTGCTGACTTATTTCAGTATGACATATATCCAACTGAGAAAAAATTGAGAAGGAAAATTATGAAAATATAGAGCTACTAATAGTATACCACATGATTTCCAGCAGGAATTCAGATAACACTGATGACACTCTTTTTCTTATGTGGGAGAATTGCAAAGTAGATTGATATGATTTTTTTTTTGTATTTGCTGACTTTATTGTCATTCCTGAGAAGTACTGTGTTGTATGCATCTGACAATAGCCATATTAAATTCAATGTTGAATTAAAAGGCCAACTTGAAATAAAATCTCTCATTAGTCATGTTGTATCAGCTTGATCTAAAATTCATAAGCATGTAGTCATCAGCATTATTAGTAGGGGTTTTAATTTATATATAAATATGTATAACCTGTAAACATCAGAGGCTGAAATAATAGGCCATTTTGCCTAGATGAGTAGTGTAGTCAGTCTCTCAAATGGAAACTACATTCATTTGTTCCTAACTGTAAATTAATATTGGTGACAAATTTCATATTTTGATTCTATGAAAATGAGAATAAGATATTTATAAGGGCTCTAAAATTTTGATACTGTTCTATTTTTAATAAAATCTACTTTTATTTTAAGCTATTTTCCTAGGATCATATCGTATGCCATATGAAGATATAAAAAATATTATTCTGGAGGTTAATGAAGACATGCTGAATGAAGCCTTAATTCAGGTAACTTGCATATTTTCCTTTTAAAATTCATTTTCTCAGGTATTTCTAGTTTGTTATTTTCTCAATGCAGTTGTGGGAAAATGTTCTTCTGTGTTTCAATAATAGAATCAGGAGTATCTAGCTTTGTTACCCGTAAGAGTATTCGACATAGAAGATCTAAGTTTTTGGTTTGTTTCTACCTATCATTCAGTGCACATAAAATTGCATGTCACAACAACTCCGTTAAGTAAATATTATTACTACAACTTTATGAAGGTAATAGCAGGAAGGTCAAAAGGGTAAATACCTTGCTGATGACCAATTGGTAGATGTTAAAGTTATTCTTTATTAGGCGCATAACATGTGCTAGGAATTGTGTCAAGCCCTTTATATATTTTATCTCATTGAATCCTATTAATAACAATCCTATGAGGTACATACTATTGTCCTCATGTTACAGAAAAGAAAACTGAGGCTTAAGGACATTGCCCAGTATCACGTAGATGGTAAGTGGCAGAGTAGCAGAGCTGGAATTTGGAACAAGATCTCTCATAGTTCCAAATCTATTGCTTTTTCTGTTCTGTTCCATTATCCTGCCTTCCGTGAGCCAGTTATTTAGCTTGCTAAATCTCTTTCCATGTCTGAGAATACAAATGTATTAAACCAAATGATGTGCTCTGTAGAATAAAGCTCTGTACAAGATCTAACATATTATTACAATTCTTGATATTTCTGTTCCTGTCTAGTTTAATTTCTGGAAGGAAGAACTGTGAAGATTTTACTTATAAAGGCATAGTCGTTGTAAGGTTTTTTGGTTTCTGTTTTTAAGTCATGAAGGTTGCTTTGATTTTAAAGACAGTAGTTTATGCTATGAGAATTTTACCATATTGCCCTTAGACTGTCTAAATTTCAGAGTACCAGTGTCTGTCAAGTGTCTATCATTTGAGCAGGCTATGTCTGTATGGAACTTCCTATATGGAAGCTTGCGTTACAGATTACCTCATGTAAATGTTTTAAATGTAGATATTATATTATAAATTTAGATAAATAGAAATTTATTTTCTAGGGCTAAGGTTTAATGGGTTTATGTAGGCTCTTTATTATCATGATATATTTACGTTAATCTCAATAAGAGTTACACTTTAATCTCAGTAAGAGTTACGCTTTGATAAATCTCCCTGTGGAAAAGTTTTTTAAAAAAAAGTATTTTCTGTCCAGCTAGCAAGTTCACGCTTCTCTGAGTAGAGATGGAGAGCTGATCATATTTATTCTGCCCGTCTAAGTCCCATGATTCTTTGCACAAATAGTCAGAATGAGTGAGGAATGAAGCCTAAATGAGGTTTAGTTTTCCCTCTTTTTTTAATTGGACAGTTTAATTTTAAGATACAAAGAGACAAAAAAATTTCTGACTCCAAACCTTTTTAGTCTTTTCTCTGTAATTAAATTATAGTAAAATAAAATCATATTTTGAATAATTAATCAATTTAGCCATTTATTTTACCCGTGAAAACTATATAGCTTTTCCTTCACATACTTTGGTAAAGAAAAAAGAATGCAATTATTTAGAATGCTGCTGTGGTCGTTATTTGGCAGTAACATTCAAAACACTATTTTTTAAGTAATATTTTCAACTCTTCAGGGAATGTAAGAACCAGAGAAAGATTCTCACTTATGAATATCCTTCTAATATGCAACAAGCTTTTAAAATATATAGAGACACATTTATTATGTGGGATTCTTTTTCTGTTTCACTTTATTTTGTAGCATAGGGGCACCTGGGTGGCTCAGTGGGTTAAAGCCTCTGCCTTCGGCTCAGGTCATGATCTCAGGGTCCTGGGATCAAGCCCCGCATCAGGCTCTCTGCTCGGTGGGGAGCCTGCTTCCCTTCCTCTCTCTCTCTGCCTGCCTCTCTGCCTACTTGTGATCTCTTTCTGTCCAATAAATAAATGAAATCTTTAAAAAAAATCTTTAAAAAAAAAATACCAATTTGTTTCTCTTTAAATTGGGTAAGCCTGATCCAGTTTGGAGGAATGGATTGCTTTCAATTTGGAGATGACAATAAATTATGTATAAATTCTTGAATTTGCTGGTTTAATTATACCCACTATGCACTGAAAGCAACTGCTCTTGAAATCACAGTATTATTTGGGAAGATGAGTGATGGAGAATCATAAAGTATAGATCCTGCCAGGCTCCTTTAGTGCATGTTATACCAGATGCATCCATGTTATTCCTGTTTGCTGTGAATTGGGTTGAACTGGGCTTATATCATCTCTTCCTTTTTTCTAGACTTTCATTCACTTTTTTAAGCCTTTATCTCTTTCTTTTTTTCCCCCACATATTCATGTGTTTTACCCCTTGTATCCTTTGCCCCACAAATTTTGTGCCTTCTTTTTGTTGAAAGCATACCACTGAGGACTTTTTTTCAAGCCAGATTGCTTTTCTTCTCAATGCCAGACTCTCTGAAATTTCCTCTCATCCTTACCTTGCTCAGTCAAAAATCATTTCTTTCATTCTGCTTGTAGGAGAAAACAACATGTAATTTAATAGTATATGTGATTAGAATTGTGCCACTTGGATATAAGCACAGATGATATGTAACTCAGTGTGAGTTATTGAAGTTAGTAGTATGTTTATCCAGACAAATCAAACATCTGAGTATCTTTTGGTAAGGAGGAAGGTCCTGGATTGAAACAGTTACTCAGTTTGCCAGAACACAAAGGTGACTGCTTTTCTGAGGCAAGATAAAGGACTAAAATCACTACTGCTTTTTTTTTCCCCTCCCATCCCAGAAACATTTGCTTCAGTGATGCAAAAGTAATACCAATTTGTCATTCACAGGAGCTGTTTATAATTTATTTCTAATTACCATGTAGCACATTGATAATGCGTAGCATTAAATATGTATCATCAGATTAACTTTGTTGTAAGTTCTGTTTGATTACAGTGCTAAATTCTATCCATGCATAATCATAGTATATTGCTCACAGGAGATGTTTGTCTCTTCATAACAGCAAATACAACAAAAAACAAGGACACACTGCTTCCCAGAGAGTTAACACTAGTATTATCTCTCCAATATAGGTCAGTAGGCTCTTTCCAACCAGACAACTAATATATTTTAGTTACTTAGAATGAATATCTTATTTAAAAAACTCTCTATCTATCTAGTTTAATCAGCAAGAACAAGCCCAAATATCAGGCTATTAATAAGAATACCAATGTTTTCCTTATTTCAAAATGTATAAATTTAAGCTAGAAACTGATTTCATTGTGTGGAAGATGTTGAGATGTCCTAAAATACAGGAACACATGGAAACATTTAAAAAAAAGTATACCATATTTTGAGCTTGTTGAGGAGCTTTTAATATATAGAATTATGAGTTAGGTCCAAATAATGTGAACTAAATTTTGGTGATTCTTAGAGTTATTATTTCAGCTTTTAAAGTCTGTGTCAGTGTAATTTCAATTTGATCTACTGAGGAAAAAAAAATCTGAAACCATTGTTTTCAGACTACTGGGGGTAAAAATCAAATATTTATAGGCCTACTTACATATAGAACATTGACAAAGAAATGAAATAGCACTTGCAAAAAATTGATTCAAATGTTAAGGGAAAAATAAAAGTGTGTTTTACTTTAGAACGTTAGTGCATGTAAATGATTCTTAAATGCTGAGGAAAATGTGTTGCTAGGGAGATTATGGCCATATTCATAAAACATATATAGAAAATAGGATGATTAACATAGAAGGCAATGTAATATAACTGCAGAATAATTTACAAAGATATGTATTGAGCAGAGGTTTTTAACCAGGGATTCAAATCCCCCCTTTGGGGATTAATAGAATTCAGAGGCTCCTGAACTTAGATATGGAAAATACTGTATCTTTATTTGTTTAACTTTAAATTAACTGTAACTTTATTTTTTTAATTTTTATTTAATTTTTTTAACTTTAAATTAACATTTAGTATTTCATTTGATTAACAATGTAGGTAACATACCAAAGTAGTATTAATAGTACCTCTAACTTTCACTAATAGAAATCATAAATATTTTCATATCACATTACATTTGAGACAGGTATCTTGAAATATTATTTAAAGTCATTAATACTTCAAAATTACACTAGTTATTAAAGCTACCACTAGATTTTATTTTGTAATGTTTTAATCAAGATGCATATATATTGTTAATGTCACTTTTTAAAAAATATACTATTTTAATATAATCTGTTTCTTTTGTATTCCTTTGTGTTTTATTTTATTATAAGAAAAGGACCCATAAACTGGTGTTAAAGGCACAAATAAGAAGACCAGAAACTAGTACAGAAAAGTTTTCCAGTCAAGCTGACTGACATAAGTTGTTCCAGCTTCAGTCTCTCTAGCCACTAGCTATAGAGAATACACCATTGTGAAAATCCCAGACCCAGGGATGATGTTAGTACACCCTCCTAGTCCACAGAGACCAAGAAGGACCACATTAGAAGGGTAAGGAAACAGCTGTGGTCTGACCATATTTTCCTTCCCCATTATCACCTTATGGAGATCACTGGGAGCATCTGTTGGAGGGATAAGATAGAGATGGAGAATGGGGATGTAGCTTACATCAACCAGTGGATTTTTAAAGGCTTAAATGTAAGTCATGAAATCATAAAAGTCCTAGAAGAAAACAAGGGAAAAGCTCCTTGACATTGATCTTAGAAATATTGTCTTGATTTGACACTACAAAGCAAAAATAAGCAAGAGGGAGTACATCGATCTAAGCTTTCTGCACAGCACAAGAAATAGCAGAGTGAAAAGGCAGCCTACAGTATGGGAGAAAATATTTATGAACCACAGATCTGATAATAGTTAATATCCAATATATATAAAGAACTCCTACATCTTAAGAGTAGAAAACCAAATAATTTGACTTAAAAAAATCAACAAAACACTTGAAAAGACATTTTTAAAAAGATTTTATTTATTTATTTATTTGTCAGAGAGAGAGAGAGAGAGAGAGAGGACACAAGCAGGCAGAGCGGCAGGCAGAGGCAGAGAGAGAAGCAGGCTCTCCGCTGAGCAAGGAGCCCGATATGGGACTCCATCCCAGGACCCTGGGATCATGACCTGAGCTGAAGGCAGCGGCTTTACCAACTGAGCCACCCAGGCGTCCCGAAAAGGCATTTTTTCCCAGAGAAGATACTCCAGTAGCCAACAGGTACATGAAAAGGTGTTCAATATTGGTAATTATCAGGGACCTGCAAATCAAAACTGTAATGAGATAGCACCTCACATCTGTTGGAATCACTATTATAAAAAAGACGAGAGATAACAAGTGCTGGTGAGGATGTGGAGAAAAGAGACCCTTGTAAACTGTTGGTGGGAATGTAAATTGGTGCAGCCATTCTGGAAAACAGTGTGGTGATTCCTTAAAAAATTAAAATAGAACTCCTGTGTGATTGAGCCGTCACACTCCTGGGTATATCTCTGAAGGAAATGCAATCACTATATTGAAAAGATATCTTCATACCCATTTCTGTTTTTATTGGAGCATTTTATTTTTACAATAGCCAAGACATGGAAGCAATCTAGATGTCTATTGATGAATGAGTAGATTAAAAAGTTACAACACACACACACACATACACACACACACAGGAATATTACTCAGCCATAGAAAAGGAGGAAATCCTTTAATTTATAACAACGCAGATGGACCTTGAAAGCATTATGCTAAGTGAAATATGTCACACAGAGAAAATACTTCCAGGGCAGAAAAGAAAATTTTAACAGATTTATTAGAATATGTAATTGGAAGTCAGAATGGAGATTAGGACTGAAAATTGGATTTTTGGAATCAGTTGGAAAGAAATGTTTGCTCGAGTATAAGGACCAAAGATAGTGGATAGGGTATATCTACCAAAGCAGATAGTGGAAGTGACAAATGGAAGATTTAAAGACTATGTTTCTTTAGAGTACTCTGAGGGAATGGATGGTTTTATAGATATAGGAACAAAGTGAGCCACTGTGTCAGGGAAACGGCCAGATACTGAGGGGTTCACCGTAGCCAGCACAGGGGAGAATTTTAAGGAATGATGAATAGGAGAATGAGATGGGGTAAAAGATACCCCCTTTTGATAACCTGAATTTCAATGACTTACTTAGTTCAAGTAGTGGTTATTTTCTTGTAGTTTTTTCTTAAAATAATCCATACTTTGTACCAGGTTATTATATTCCTTAAGCAAATGTTCTGTTTATTGTCTTTAGGTTGAACTCTCCCTTATTTTTAAGGGACAGAAGCATTTCTTCTGGGTATGCAACTATCCACTATCCTATTTTTAGCTCATTATCCACCCACTTCATTTTCTCTTAACTTTCCTCCTTCCTTTCCACCTTCTCTTCCTCTACTCTCCATTCTCTCTTCCCTCCTTTCCTTACTTTCATTTAAATAAATTCTTTTTTAAATCAAGGGCCCTGATCTTTCTTAATAATATCTCCTCAGTGAATTATGGCTCTAGGGCATCTCCTTCATACCTGTAAATTATAAAAAATACCTCCATAGATGTCTTTCTGTAATAAATGCATGGAAGTATTTGAGGTTGCTCTTTTTTCCTCAGATAATTTCTACTCCTGCTGGCCATGTTATTCTTCTTGACCCAATCAAGTATCCAGCACTGTACCAAATGTATAGGGTCTACAGGTAGCCACATGATTATGTTTTTCCAATTGTTACTTTATGTCTCAAAACAGATTATATTAATTGAGTAACTTTTATTGGGTCCTGACATAATAGTTAGAATAAAGCATAGGTCATCTGATACATTGCCCTGATTCCAGGCAGTGCTACTCCTAAGCCATCAAACATAGATGGGTATCTATTGATTCTGCAGGGAAAAGTGATTGTTCAACTTCCCTCAATTAACCAGTTCTGGAGTATAATTATTCTTACAGTCAGGAAGTTCATGCATGTGTAATAGTAGAGCTTATTTTTGTCTCCTCAATCCATCTTTGTAATCATTGATCTATTTACGCGGCTATCGACCATCTGTATTTTATGAAGTCTGTGAGTCTGCATGTGTTCGTGTACTTTACAAGGGTTGATGACTGTAAGTATATCAATTAAGGCTATAATGGCATTAGTACTGTAGAGTTTGAAAACATTTTTCTCTTAAATAATAACTTGTATGAACCACATTCATTTCTATAATTTTTAGAGAATATGAAGCATGAGTAATAACAGGAATATTCATAAAGGATTTCTCTATTTACGCATTGTTTAAAGTATAGACCATAATTATTTTTAAGATGTGAATATAAGCAATCATTTTACTGTGTGTTGACTTTATCACTTTATTACTTTATTACTATGAGTTTCCTTTATCACGTACTATGTGGGCTTTTTTTCTTTTATTTTGTATTAATGCCTTAATAATGAGCAATTCACTTTACACCATTCTAAAAACCTTATGTTTATTTATTTTACTTACTTGAGTTTGTCTTTAAATTCTAGTTTGTTAACATATAGTATAATATTGATTTCAAAAGTAGAATTTAGTGATTCATCACATACATGGAACACCCAGTGCTCAACACAAGTGCCCTACTTAATACCCATAACGCATTTAACCCATCCCCTGCCCACCTCCCCTCCATCAAACCTGTTTATTTTTTGATAGTTAAGAGTTTCTTATGGTTTGTTTCACTCTCTCTTTTTCCCTCTCTCTTTCCCACTCTCTCTGTCCCCTATGCTCATCTGTTTTGTTTTGTAAATACTACATATGAGTGTAGTCATCTGGTATTTTCTCTCTCTGACTTGTTTGATTTAGCATAATACATTCTAGCTCTATCCATGTCCTTCCAAATGGCAAGATTGCATTTTTGACAACTCAGTGATATTCCATTATATATATAGGTATAAAAGTATACCTATATATATATATATATACCACATCTTCTTTATTCATTTATCAATTGATGGACATTTTGTCTTTTTCCATAATTTGGCTATTGTTGATAATGGTGCTATAAACATAAGGTTGCATGTGTCCTTTTTTTAATAAAGATTTTATTTATTTATTTGACAGATAGAGATCACAAGTAGGCAGAGAGGTAGGCAGTGAGAGAGAGAGAGGAGGAAGTAGGTTCCCTGCCGAGCAGAGAACCCTATGCGGGGCTCGATCCCAGGACCCTGCGATCGTGACCTGAGCCGAAGTCAGAGGTTTTAACCCACTGAGCCACCCAGGTGCCCCTGCATGTGTCCTTTTAATTTGGTATTTTTGTATCCTTTGGGTAAATACCTAGTAGTGCAATTACTGGGTCATAGGATCGTTCTTTTTTTAACTTTTTGAGGAACCTCCATACTGTTTTCCAGAGTAGCTGCACCAGTTTGCATTCCCACCAACAGTGTAAAAGGGTTCCTCTTTCTCCACATCTTCACCAACATTTGCTGTTTCCTGTGTTGTTAATTTAACCATTCTGACAGATGTGAGGTGGTATCTCATCATGCTTTTGATTTGTATTTCCCTGATGCTTAGGGATGTTGAGTATCTTTTAATGTGTCTGTTGACCATCTGGATGTCTTCTTTGGAAAAATGTCTGTTCTTGTCTTCTACTCATTTCTTAACTGGATGATTTGTTTGTTAGGTGTTGAGTTTGGTAAGTTCTTTATAGATTTTGGATAATAACCCTTTATCAGATATGTCATTTGCAGATATCTTCTCCTATTCTTTAGGTCTGTTTTAGTTTTGTTTATTGTGTCCTTCACTGTGCAGAAGCTTTTTATCTTGATGAAGTCCCAGTAGTTCATTTTTGCTTTAGTTTCCCTTGTCTCCAGAGACCTGTCTGGTAATAAGTTGCTGTGGGTATGGTCAGAGAGGTTTCTGCCTGTTGTTTCTGGTAATAAGTTGCTGTGGGTATGGTCAGAGAGGTGTCTGCTTTTCTCTAGAATTTTGTTGGATTCATGTCTCACACTTAGATGTCTCATCCATTTTGAGTTTGTTTTTATGTATGATATAAGAAAATGGTACAGTTTCATTTTTCTGCATGTTGCTGTCCGGTTCTCCTATTACGATTTGTTGAAGAGACTGTCTTTCTTCCACTGGATATTCTTTCCTGCTTTGTCAAAGATGAGGTGACCATATAGTTGTGGGTCCATTTCTGAATATTCTGTTCTGTTCCTTTGATCTGTGAGTCTGTTTTTGTACCAGTACCATACTGTCTTGATCACACATCTTTTTAGTACTACTGGAAATCCAGAATTGGGACACCTCCAAGCTTTACTTTTCTTTATCAGCATTGTTTTGGCTATTTGGGGTCTTTTGTGGTTCCATACAAATTTTAGGGTTTTTTGTCCACCTATGTGAAAAATCCTGGTGGTATTTTTATAGGGGGGGCCTTAAATGTGTAGATTGCTTTACATAGTATAGACATTTTTTTTAAAGATTTTATTTCTTTATTTCACAGAGGGAGAGATCACAAGTAGGCAGAAAGGCAGGCAGAGAGAGAGGGGGAAGCAGGCTCCCTCCTGAGCAGAGAGCCTGATGCGGGACTCGATCCCAGGATCCTGGGATCATGACCTGAGATGAAGGCAGAGGCTTTAACCCCCTGAGCCACCCAGGCACCCCTAGTATAGACATTTATGTTTTTCTTCCAATCCATGATCATGGAACTTTTTCTGTTTCTTTGTGACATCTTCAATTTCTTTCATAAATCTTGTATAGTTTTTGGAGTATGAATCTTTTATCTCTTTGGTTAGGGTTATGTCTCCCTATCTTACTGTTTTTGATGCAGTTTTAAGTGGCATCGATTCCTTGATTTCTCTTTCTGTTTATTATTGGTGTATAGAAATGCAACAGATTTCTGTAGGTTGGTTTTTGTATCCTGAGACATTACTGAATTTGTGTATCAGTTCTAGAAATTTTTTTTTTTTTGGTAGAATCTTTTGGGTTTTCTACAGAGTATCACATCAGTTCCAAATCGTGAAAGTTTTACTTCTTCCTTGCTGATTTGATTGCTTTGTATTTCGTTTTGTTCTGTGATTGCTAAGGCTAAGACTTCCAGTACTATGTTAAATAACAGTGGTAAGAGGCACCTGGGTGGCTCAGTTGGTTAAGTGATCTGCTTTCGGCGCAGGTCACAATCTCAGGATCCTGGGATCAAGCCCTGCGTCAGGCTCACTGCTCAGCTGGGAGTCTGCTTTTCCCTTTCCCTCTGGCTTATGTTCTCTCTCTCTCTTAAAATGACTGAACAAAATCTTTAAAAAAATATTAACAATGGTTAGTGGACATCCCTGTCTTTTTCCCAACCACAGAGGAAAAGCTCTTGGTTTTTCAGTGCTGAGTATGATATTAGCTATGGGTCTTTCATATATGGCCTTTATGATGTTGAGGTATGTTACATCTATCCCTACTTTTTTGAGGGTTTTTATTAGAGATGATGCTCTACCTTGTCAAATGCTTTTTCTACATCTGTTGATATCATGTCTTTCTTATCCTTTATTTTATTAATGTGGTGTGTCAGATTAGTTGATTTGTGAATACTGAACTACCCCTGCAGCCCAGGAATAAATCACACTCAATCATGGTGAATAATTCTTGTAATGTACTGTTGGATTCAATTTGCCAGTATCATGTTAGCAATTTTTACATCCATGTTCACCAGGGGTATTGGCCTGTAGTTCTCCTTTTTAGTAGGGTCTTTGGTCTTAGAATCAAGGTAATGCTGACTTTGTTGAATGAGTTTGAAAGTTTTCCTTCCATTTCTAATTATTTGAAATGGTTTGAGAAGAATAGTTATGAACTCTTCTTTAAATGTCTGGTAGTATTCCCCTGGGAAGCCATCTGGCCCTGGACGTCTGTTTATTGGGAGAGTTTTGATTACTGAGTCAGTAACTGGGCCTATTCAAATTTTTCACATCTTTCTGTTTCAGTATTGTTAGTGTGTATGGGTCTATGAATTTGTCCTTTTTTTTCAGATTGCCCAGTTTCTTGGAATATAATTTTTCATAATATTCTCTAACAGTTGTTTATATTTCTGTGGTATTGGTTGTGAACTCTTCTCTCTCATTCATTATTTTATTTATATGAGTTCTTTCTCTTTTTTATAATTTTGAGTAGCAATTTATCAGCTTTAATGAGTCTTTCAAAGAAGCAGGTCTTCGTTTTTTTTTTTTTATTTGTTCCACTGTTTTTTTTGTTTGTTTCTATATCACTTATTTCTGTACTCTGATATTTATTATTACTCTTACTCTGCTGGCTTTAGGCTTCATTTGTGGTTCCATTTTTTTTAAAGATTTTATTTATTCATTTGAGAAAGAGAGAGAGAGAGAGAGGATAAGCATGGGGCAGAGGATGAGGAAGAAGCAGACTCTCCACTGAGCAGGGAACACAACATGGGACCATGGGACTCGATCCCAGTGCCCTGAGATCATGACCTGAGTTGAAGGAAAATACTTAACCAACTGAACCATCCAGGTGCCGCTTCTGTTCCTCTTACAGCTCCTTTATGTGTAATGTTAGGTTGTGTATTTTTGCTTGTTTCTTGAGGTAGGCCCGTATTGCTCTAATCTTATCTCTTAAAACTGCCTTTCCTTTATCCCAAAGGTTCTGGACTGTCGTGATTTCAACTTTATTTGCTTCTATGCATTTTTAAAATTTCTTCCTTAATCCTATGGAACCCATTCATTCTTTAGTAGGATGTTCTTTAACTTCCATATATTTGTGGTCTTTTCCAGTGTGTGTGTGTGTGTGTGTCTGTGTGTGTGGTTGACTTCAAGTTTTATAACACTGTGGTCTAAAATATGCATGGTGCAAATGCAGTCTTTCTGTACTTGTGGGTTGATTTGTGACCCAGTATGTGATCTGTTCTGAATAGTGTTCCATGTACAATTGAAAAGAATGTGTATTCTGCTGCTTTGGGATGAAATGTTCTGAATATATCTGTGTGAAGTCCACTGTTTCAGTGTGCCATTCAAAGCCATGCTTTCCTTGTAGATTTTGTTTTTCCATTTTATTTATTAATTTATTTATTTATTTTAAATTTTAATTTTTTTTATAAACATATAACGTATTATTAGCCCCAGGGGTACAGGTCTGTGAATCACCAGGTTTACACTTCATAGCACTCACCATAGCACATACCCTCCCCAATGTCCATAACCCCACCACCCTCGCCCAACCCCCCTACCCCCAGCAACGCTCAGTTTGTTTTGTGAGATGAAGAGTCTCTTATGGTTTTTCTTCCTCCCGATCCCATGTTGTTTCATTTATTATTTTCCTACACCCCACGTTGCATCTCCACTTCCTCATATCAGGGAGAACATATGATAGTTGTCTTTCTCTGATTGACTTATTTCGCTAAGCATAATACCCTCTAGTTCCATCTGTGTCATCGCAAATGGCAAGATTTCATTTCCATTGATGGCTGCATAGTATTCCATTGTATATATATACCACTTCTTCTTTATCCATTCATCTGTTGATGGCACCTAGGTTCTTTCCATAGTTTGGCTATTGTGGACATTGCTGCTATAAACATTCGGGTGCATGTGCCCCTTCGGATCACTACGTTTGTATCTTTAGGGTAAATACACAGTAGTGCAATTGCTGGGTCATAGGGTAGCTCTGTTTTCAACTTTTTGAGGAACCTCCATACTGTTTTCCAGAGTGGTTGCACCAGCTTGCATTCCCACCAACAGTGGAGGAGGGTTCCCCTTTCTCCAAATCCTCACCAGCATCTGTCATTTCCTGACTTGTTAGTTTTAGCCATTCTGACTGGTATGAGGTGGTATCTCATTGTGGTTTTGATTTGTGTTACCCTGATGCCAAGTAATGTTGAGTACTTTTTCATGTGTCTGTTGGCCATCTGGATATCTTCTTTGCAGAAATGTCTGTTCATGTCCTCTGCCCATTTTTTGATTGGATTATTTGTTCTTTGTGTATTGAGTTTGCTAAGTTCTTTATTGATTTTGGATAGTAGCCCTTTATCTGATATGTCATTTGCAAATATCTTCTCCCATTCTGTCAGTCGTCTTTTGTTTTGTTAACTGTTTCCTTTGCTGTGCAAAAGCTTTTGATCTTGATGAAATCCCAATAGTTCATTTTTGCCCTTGCTTCCCTTGCCTTTGGCGATGTTCCTAGGAAGAAGTTGCTGCGGCTGAGGTCGAAGAGGGTGCTGCCTGTGTTCTGCTCAAGGATTTGAATGGATTCCTTTCTCACATTGAGGTCCTTCATCCATTTTGAGTCTATTTTCGTGTGTGGTGTAAGGAAATGGTCCAGTTTCATTTTTCTCCATGCTGCTGTCCAATTTTCTCAGCACCATTTGTTGAAGAGGCTGTCTTTTTTCCATTGGACATACTTTCCTGCTTTGTCGAAGATTAGTTGACCATAGAGTTGAGGGTCTATTTCTGGACTCTCTATTCTGTTCCATTGATCTGTGTGTCTGTTTTTGTGCCAGTACCACACTGTCTTGATGATGACAGCGTTGTAATAGAGCTTGCAGTCTGGAATTGTAATTCCACCAACTTTGGCTTTCTTTTTCAGTATTCCTTTGGCTATTCGAGGTCTTTTCTGGTTCCATATAAATTTTAGGATTATTTGTTCCATTTCTTTGAAATAAATGGATGGGATTTTATTAGGGATTGCATTAAATGTGTAGATTGCTTTAGGTAGAATAGATATTTTCACAATATTTGTTCTGCCAATCCAGGAGCATGGAACACTTTTCCATTTCTTTGTGTCTTCCTCAATTTCTTTCATGAGTACTTTATAGTTTTCTGCGTATAGATTCTTTGCCTCTTTGTTTAGGTTTATTCCTAGGTATCTTATGGTTTTGGGTGCGATTGTAAATGGGACTGACTCCTCAATGTCTCTCTCTTCTGTCTTGTTGTTAGTGTAAAGAAATGCGACTGATTTCTGTACATTGACTTTATATCCTGACTACTGAATTCCTGTATAAGTTCTAGCAGTTTTGGAGTGGAGTCTTTTGGGTTTTCCACATATAGTATCATATCATCTGTAAAGAGTGATAGTTTGATTTCTTCTTTGCCAATTTGGATGCCTTTAATTTCTTTTTGTTGTCTGATTGCTGAGGCTAGGACTTCTAGTACTATGTTGAATAGCAGTGGTGATAATGGACAGCCCTGCTGTGTTCCCGACCTTAGCATAAAGCTCTGTTTTTCTCCGTTGAGAATGATATTTGCAGTGGGTTTTTCATAGATGGCTTTGATAATATTGAGGTATGTGCCCTCTATCCTTACACTTTGAAGAGTTTTGATCAAGAAGGGATGCTGCACTTTGTCAAATGCTTTTTCAGCATCTATTGAGAGTATCATATGGTTCTTGTTCTTTCTTTTATCAATGTATTGTATCACATTGATTGATTTGCGGATGTTGAACCAACCTTGCAGCCCTGGAATAAATCCCACTTGGTCATGGTGAATAATCCTTTTAATGTACTGTTGGATCCTATTGGCCAGTATTTTGGTGAGAATTTTCGCATCTGTCTTCATCAGGGATATTGGTTTGTAATTCTTTTTTGATGGGATCCTTGTCTGGTTTTGGGGTCAAGGTGCTGCTGGCCCCATAAAATGAGTTTGGAAGTTTCTTCTTTAAATGTTTGGTAGAATTCCCCTGGGAAGCCGACTGGCCCTAGGCTTTTTGTTTGGAGATTTTTGATGACTGTTTCGATCTCCTTACTGGTTATGGGTCTGTTCAGTTTTTCTATTTCTTCCTGGTTCAGTTGTGGTTGTTTATATGTCTCTAGGAATGCATCTGTTTCTTCCAGATTGTCAAATTTGTTGGTGTAGAGTTGCTCATAGTATGTTCTTATAATTGTTTGTATTTCATTGGTGTTGGTTGTGATCTCTCCTCCTTCATTCATGATTTTATTTATTTGGGTCCTTTCTCTTTTCTTTTTGATAAGTCTGGCCAGGGGTTTATCAATCTTATTAATTCTTTCAAAGAAGCAGCCCCTAGTTTCGTAGATTTGTTCTATTGTTTTTTTTTTTGTTTGTTTGTTTGTTTCTATTTCATTGATTTCTGCTCTGATCTTTATGATTTCTCTTCTCCTGCTGGGTTTAGGCTTTCTTTGTTGTTCTTTCTCCAGCTCCTTTAGGTGTAGGGTTAGGTTGTGTATTTGAGACCGTTCTTCTTTCTTGAGAAAGGCTTGTATCGGTATATATTTTCCTCTCAGGACTGCCTTTGCTGTGTCCCACAGATTTTGGACCTTTGTGTTTTCATTATCATTTGTTTCCATGAATTTTTCGATTCTTTAATTTCCTGGTTGACCCATTCGTTCTTTAGAAGGATGCTGTTTAGTCTCCATGTATTTGGGTTCTTTCCAGATTTCTTCTTGTGATTGAGTTCTAGCTTCAGAGCATTGTGGTCTGAAAATATGCAGGGAATGATCCCAATCTTTTGATAGCAGTTGAGACCTGATTTATGATCCAGGATGTGATCTGTTCAGGAGAATGTTCCATGGGCAGTAGAGAAGAATGTGTATTCTGTTGCTCTGGGATAGAATTTTCTGAATATATCTGTGATGTCCATCTGATCCAGTGTTTCATTTAAGGCCTTTATTTCCTTGTTGATCTTTTGCTTGGATGATTTGTCCATTTCAGTGAGGGGAGTGTTGAAGTCCCCTACTATTATTGTATTATTGTCGATGTGTTTCTTTTATTTTGTTATCAATTGGTTTATATAGTTGGCTGCTCCCATGTTAGGGGCATAGATATTTAAAATTGTTACATCTTCTTGTTGGACAGACCCTTTGAGTATGATATAGTGTCCTTCCTCATCTCTTTTTATAGTCTTTGGCTTAAAATCTAATAGATCTGATATAAGGATTGTCACCCCAGCTTTCTTCTGATGTCCATTAGCATGGTAAATTGTTATCCACCCCCTCATTTTAAATCTGGAGGTGTCTTCGGGTCTAAAATGAGTTTCTTGTAGGCAACATATTGATGGTTTTTTGTTTTTTGTTTTTTTATCCCTTCTGATACCCTGTGTCTTTTGATTGGGGCATTTAGCCCATTTACATTCAGGCTAACTATTGAGAGATATGAATTTATCGCCATTGTATTGCATGTAAGGTGACTGGTACTCTCTGTTGTCTCTGTTCCTTTCTGATCTACTACTTTTAGGGTCTCTCTTTGCTTAGTGGACCCCTTTCATTATTTCCTGTAGAGCTGGTTTGGTGTTCTCAAATTCTTTCAGTTTTGGTTTGTCCTGGAATCTCTTTATCTCTCCTTCTATTTTCAGTGATAGCCTAGCTGGATACAGTATTCTTGGATGGATGTTTTTCTCGTTTAGTGCTCTGAATGTATCATGCTAGGTCTTTCTGGCCTGCCAGGTCTCTGTGGATAAGTCCGTTGCCAATCTAATATTTTTACCATTGTATATTACAGACTTCTTGTCTTGGGCTTCTTTCAGGATTTTCTCTTTGTCACTAAGACTTGTAAATTTTACTATTAGATGACGGGGTGTGGACCTGTTCTTATTGATTTTGAGGGGGGTTCCCTGCACATCCTGGATTTTGATATTTGTTCCCTTTGCCATATCACGGAAATTCCCTACAATAATTATCTCCAATATACCATCTGCTCCCCTTTCTCTTTCTTCTTCTTCTGGAATCCCAATTATTCTGATGTTGTTTCGTCTTATGGTGTCACTTATCTCTTGATTTCTCCCCTCGTGGTCCAATAGTTGTTTGTCTCTCTTTTGCTCAGCTTCTTTATTCTCTGTCATTTGGTTTTCTATATCACTAATTCTCTCTTCTGCCTCATTTATCCTAGCAGTAAGAGCCTCCATTTTTGATTGCACCTCATTAATAGCTTTTTTGATTTCAACTTGGTTAGATATTAATTCTTTTATTTCTCCAGAAAGGGCTTTTGTTTCTCCGGAGATTGTTTCTCTAATATCTTCCGTGTCTTTCTCGAGCCTGGCTAGCACCTTGAGAATCGTCATTCTGAACTCTAGATCTGACATATTACCCATGTCTGTATTGATTAAGTCCCTAGCTTTCAGTAGTGCCTCTTGTTCTTTTTTTTTTGTGGTGAGTTTTGCCGCCTTGTCATTTTGTCCAGATAGGAATGTATGAAGGAATAGGGAAAATACTAGAAGTGTGGCAAATACCCCAGGAAAATGTGCTTTATCCAAATCAGAAGAGACCCCAAATCGTGGAGAGGAGAAAGGGGATAAAAAGACGTTCAGAGAAAAAAAAATTTAAAAAAGAGAAGAAATAAAGGAAAAATGTAAAAAAGAAAAAAATATATAGATATTAGACTGGTGACTAGAACAGGGTTACCCACTTAATTTTGGGAGCGTTTTGGTCTCTTCGAAGAAACTACCTCCCAAAATTTTAAAGAATGAAAAACATATATAACTGTAAACACAATGAAGGGATGGAATATGCCTATAAACATAAAAAAATTTTTTTTTTCATTTCTAAAAAAGGAGTTGATAAAGTACGTTGGTTGGGAGAATAAGGAAAAAGAAAGTGGAGAGAACTTGCTCGGGCTCAAGACTAGAACAAGCCCGGAGCTAGTTTAGGGTATATTATTATCTATTAGAAGAAGTTGTACCCCAAATTTTTTAGAAGAAAAAACTTTATGTGTATAAAAAAAATAATGTTAAGTTACAATGAAGGGTAAAATATGACTGTAAGAATGAACGTTCGAAAAATATTATTTTTATTCTTTTTTAATGAAATGTATTGTTAAGATAAACTAGTTACGAAACGTTAAAGGGGGAAAGGGTAAAAGTTAAAAAAAATTAGCAGAAGAAAAAAAATAAAATTTAAAAAAATTAATTAACTAATTAATTATTAATTAACCAATTAATTAACTTAGACTAAAGAATCATTGGGAGAAAGCCATGAATTCCATGCTTTGCTTTCTCCTCCTCTGGAATTCCGCTGTTCTTCTTGCTAAATGTACTTGGTCTTGCTTGGATTTCTTGTTGATCTTCTGGGGGAGGGGCTTGTTGTAGTGATTCTCAAGTGTCTTTGCCCCAGGCGGAATTGCACCCCCTGTATCAGGGGCCAGGCTAAGTAATCCGCTCGGGTTGGCTTTCGGGAGATTTTGATCCCTGAACGCTTTCCGTAGAGTTCCGAAGGACAGGAATGAAAATGGCGGCCTCCCAATCTCTGGCCTGGAGGAGCTGAGATCTCGGGGCCCCACTCCTCAGTGCGTCCTCAGAATAAAGCACCCAATTACTCCCATCTCCCTGGTCTCTGACTGCGCTTGGAGAAATGCGTTCAATCAGTCCCATTTCCCTGGCCGGGCTCCCAGCTCACCCAGCCTGTGATGAAGCGTCTCTGTCTCTGACACACAGCTCTGCCTGAAATTTCCAAACTCTGCAGTTCCCTGAGCTCCTCCAAGGCGTGTCTCCCTGGATCTTGTGGGCTCCCCACTCACAGAGCAGTGGCTTGTGCCATGGATTACAGTTCAAGGTAACCCCGAGTTGAGAGCTCACTCCTTGGTTCTGTCTCTGTAGCTGGCTTCCCCGCTCTACTACCTGCGAGCTCGGAGATACTCAGACACCCTTGATCCTTCTGTAACCCCGTATGACCTGGGGCCACGCTGCCTCCGCGTGGGCTTCACCCTGGTTTAGCCTCTTGAGTGATGTCCCTCAGTGGAGCAGACTTTTAAAAGTCCTCATTTTGTACTCCATTGTTCTGCGGCTTGCCAGGACCTGGCCCCTCCCCCTGTGGTCTGTCTTCCCGTCGCTTTGGATTCACTTCTCCACTGGTCCTACCTTTCAGAAAGTGGTCGATTTTCTGTTTCTAGAATTGTTGCTCTTCTTCTCTTCAATCTCCTGTTGTATTTGTAGGTGTTCACAGTGGTTTGATAAGCTACGTAGCTGATCTCCTGCTACCTGATGTTGTCTCAGCCTGGTACTTCTCCGCCATCTTTCCTTGTTGATTTTTGCTTAGATGAGTTATCCATTGTTCTAAATGGGGTGTTAAAGTCCCCTACTATTTTTGTATTATTATCAGTAAGTTTCTTTATGTTTACCATTAATTGGTTTATGTATTTGGATGCTCTGAAGTGGGGGGTATAAATATTTATAATTGTTAGTTATCTCTGTTGGATAGTCCCCTTTATTATGATATTGTGCCCTTTTTCCTCTCTTGTTACTGTCTTCTATGGCTACTCTAGCTTTCTTTTGATATCTGTTAAGATGATGGATGGTTCTCCTTCCCCTCACTTTCAATCTGAAGGTGTCTTAAGGTCTCTTGTAAATAGCATATGGATGGGTCTTATTTTTTTGTTTAAATCCATTCTGATACCCTGTGTCTTTCTATTGAAGCATTTACTCTTTTTTTTTCAAAATGATTAATGATAGATATGAATTTAGTACTATTATGATCTGTTAGTTTGCTTTTTCTGGAGATTTTCTTTGTTCCATTCTAGTCTTTGTTGCTTTTGGTCTTTCCCACTCAGAGGGTCTCCTTTAATATTTCTTGCAGGGCTGGTTTAGTGGTCACAATTTCCTTTATTTTGTTTGTCTGTGAAATTCTTTATCTTTTCTTGTATTCTGAATGATAGCATTGCTATATAGTGTATTCTTTTTTTATTTTATTTCATTTATTTATTTGACAGACCGAGATCACAAGCAGGCAGAGAGGCAGGCAGAGAGAGAAGGGAAGCAAGCTCCCTGCCGAGCAGAGAGCCCGATTCCAGAACCCTGGGATCATGACCCGTGCCAAAGGCAGAGGCTTTAACCCACTGAGCCACCCAGGCACCCCTGAATAGTGTATTCTTGGCTGCATATTTTTTTCCATTCAGCCACTTTCATCTGGCCTGCTAAGTTTCTTTCATGATTCGCTGCTAACCTGATTTGTGTTCCATTGTAGGTTAGGGATTTGTTTTCCCTTGTTGCTTTCTGGATTCTTTCCTTATCTCTATAATTTGCAAATTTTACTACCATATGTCTTGGTATTGGTTGGCTTTTGTTGATTTTGATGGGAGGTCTCTGTGCCTCCTGGATTTGTGCGTTTCCTTCTTTCTCCAGATTGGAGAAATTTTCAGCTATGACTTGTTTAAAGCTTCTGCCCCTTTTTGCCTCTCTTTTTTATCTGGGACTACTATGATACTTATGTTACTCTGCTTTCCATAAAGGCTCACTGATTTCCCTAAGCCTACATTTGTGCTCCAATATTTTTCTTTCCCTCTTATTTTTGCTTTTGTTATTTTCCATAATTTTATCTTCTGTAGTACTTATTCATCCGTCTACTTCTTCCATACTTATGGTTTTGTATCTTGGTTATAGAATTTTTTATTTTGGCCTGACTAGATGATAGGTCTTTCATTTCTATATTAAGGGTCTCTCTGCTTTCTTCTATGCTTTTCTCAATCCTAGGTAGTATGCTTATGATTGTGGTTTTAAATTCTGTTTCAGGTCTATTTCTTATTAGCTCCATGTCTGTGGCCTTATGTTGTTTGTTCTTTTTGGATGAATTCCTTTGTCTTGGCATTTTTTCTAGGTCTTGTCTTTTCTGTTTTGGGGAACACCTATACCTGGTCCTATTTCCACTACAACCAAAGGTTTCAGCTCTCTTTGATCAATAGACCTGGTGCATTCAGAGTTTTGTGTTCATTTTCTGATGGAAGGCCCCATTGGTACTCTGGCTCCCAGTCACACTTGCCTATTATAAAAGAAACCTAAAGTGTACTAGAGGGTGGAGTTTGGTATAATCAGGCCCAATCCTCTATTGTGTGCTCTGTGCTGCTTGCTAAAGTCGATCCATGTTGATTGGAGGGGTGAAAAATGGCGTTAGCCTGCTCCCTTCTCTGGAAAGGTGAGTTTGTACCCACTGGTATTCAGGAATCCCTCACAGAAGTGCAAACGATCTACCCTCTTGTGTCCCAGGCTTCCATCAGATCCCTGCCTCTACTGTGTCTGTGTTCACATTATCAGCCCATGCTGGTGGCACAATGTTCCTGTCTTTCATCTCCTGCATATGCCAGGGTTTCAGAACTCCAAATTTTAGAGATCCAGTGCAATGCAGATGTGCCCCCTGATCCTCTGGGTGAGGTTTTGAGGCATTGTGGCTGGTACCAGTTTATCACAGAAAAGCAGTTGTATGACTGCTCATGGGCTTTAGTTTTAAAGTTAAGTATAACAAAAAGCTCGCATTCAGGCTAGTTGCCCTCAGCAGGTGCCTTTGATAGGAGTGTCAACCCACATTCATCTTGTTGCTCTTCAGGGATGTGTTGACTCTTATTCTCTTTTCTTTCAGCCACATAAATTTTATAATCAGTTTGTCAAGTGTAAACAACAGCAAAAATTTAATCATAATATTTTGATTACAGTTGTATCAACTGGGCAAAGTTGTGTCTGTTGAGATTCTTACATTTGATTCTTCCTATCCTTGAACATGGCATGTGTATCTATTTATTTACATCATTTTTAACAACTTTGAAAAAAAATTTTTGGCACTTCCTAATTTATCTGTTACATATTTTAGTTTTTAAAATCTACATTAGACAGTATGTTTACTATTTTATCCATGTTTGCTTAAATTTACTCATATATTTAACTTATGTTTATACCTTCCTTTTTATATGACAGCTTCATTCTAGGATCATTTTATTTCTTACTGAAACACATGTTTTTAAAGTACCTTAAATGAGATTTTGGTTATAGTAAACACTTAAAAGTTTGTTTGATAATATGTTTATTTCATCTTTGAACTTAAAATATATTTGTAATGGATATAGAATTCTCACTTTCAAATTATTTTCTCTCAGAAGTGTAAACAGATTGTTTCACCAATATCTGCTTTTTTTTTTTTTTTAAAGATTTTATTTACTTACTTGACAGACAGAGATCACAAGTAGGCAGAGAGGCAGGCAGAGAGAGAGAGGAAGGGAAGCAGGCTCCGTGCTGAGCAGGGAGCCCGATGTGGGGCTCGATCCCAGGACCCTGGGATCATGACCTGAGCTGAAGGCAGAGGCTTTAACCCACTGAGCCACCCAGGTGCCCCCAATATCTGGTTTTGATTGTTGTTTAACAACATTAATTCTTCTGTTTCTCCTGATTCATTGGGCTTCCTAAATTTAATAATTGTTATTTTATCAGTGCTGGAAAATTATTAGCCTTTTTTAGCTGTTTTTATTCAGAGTATTATCTGTCTTTTCTGCTCTCTCTCTATTCTCTATCTGTCTTTTCTGCTCTCTATTCATAGTTGCTTTTGTAATTCTAATTGAACATATTTTGAACATTCTCACTCTGTTTAGGTTTTCTTGTGTTTACATATCATAATTTGCCTTTATGTCATGTGCTTTACTGGATATTTTCTAGGCCTGTTGTCCAGTTTACTAATTCTTTTTATGATTTGTGCCTCATCTTCTGTTTTAGCTTATGTATTTATTCATGTATTATGTTTTTAGTATTTATTCAAATAAATTTCTAATATCAATTATTATATTTCTTATCTCCAGAAATTTTGTTTTTCAAATATTATGTCATGTGTCTTTATAAGTCTAATTCTATTGTTTTTGCTGAGTCTTTCTGTTGTTTTTGCTGACTCTTACTAATGTTTCTTCACTGCTTTCTATGTTATCTTTATTTTTATTGTGAACTAATGATTGCTAAACTTTATCTGTGAGAATACTTCAAAACTGAAGTTCAAAGGTAGTTTCTTTCTTGGAAATTTGCATGAATTGTTGCCAGATACCTGGGAGCACTACCAAAAACTGATCACTCTAAATTTAAATTCAGATTCATTCTCTCTCCCTTTCTCCCTGTCTATCCTTCAGTATATGTGTGTGTGTATATATATACATATATATTCTTCAGTGTGGATATATATATGTGTATGTGTGTGTGTATAAGTATATTATATATATATGTATGTATGTGTATATATATATTTGTTCTTTTTGTTTGTTTTTTGACAACTAGGTAGTTAAATTGGTCTTTTGGTCTTTTGTTGGTTTTTCTGGTCTGTTTTTGTTTTTTTTTGACAACTAGGTAGTTAAATTCTGGCCAAAAATATGCATGGGAGGTATCTTATGGTTAGAGATTTATAGGGGTGAAACCCCATACCCTAGATTCCGGAGTCAAGGCAGAAACAGGAAGATTTCATACTGTTTTCCTCTGTGGGTGAACTTTGTGTTTTTTTTTTTTTTCTTTTCACTGGGGATATTATCTTTTGGGGTTTAATATTTACACAAGGAATTGAATTTTCCTTCTCATCTTGTAAAAGGTCTAGTCTTCGTGTATGCTTTATCTTAATGTTTTAGGCACATTAAAGCTGAAAACTGTATACCACTGGAGATTGGTAGATGTTCTTAAGATCATCTTGGTCTTCAGTATTTGGTTATGTCTCTGGATTAGTGCTTTTTTTTGAAGGTATTTTTAAAGAATTTTATGTGTTCTATATATTGACAGCCCCTACTCCATTTGACTACCCAATAGACTAGGGTAACCAGTGAGGTAGAAATAGAAGTATTTTCTAAAGTATCTCAATGATGCTTTTATTGGGAAGTTGGGACACACCTACTAGATACTGCTCATCTGCCACCATGTTTAAGTCAGTGTATTTTACATTCCATGTATGCCAAGTATTGCTTCTGCTTAGTTAAAAAATCATGTTGTCAGCTTGTCATGAATACCTGATGTGTCAAAATGTCCAGTGCATTATGAATGCTTCATATTGGCTTTCTGTTCCTTTATAGAATAGCTGTATACTTTTATGCTTGTTTTGGATGCAGGTGTCTATAACCAGTTCTTATATGAAAACAGAGAAGTGGGGTGCCTGGGTGGCTCAGTTGGTAAGCATCTACCTTTAGCTCAGGTCATGATCCCCAGGGTCCTGGGATTGAGCCCCACATTGGGCTCCCTGCTCAGCAGAGAGCCTGCTTCTCCCTCTCCTTCTGCTTTTCCCATTGCTTGTGCTCTCTCTCACTCTCTGTCAGATAAATAAATAAATAAAATCCTAAAAGTAAATGCAAAAGGATAGTCAGCCAGGTATGAGTTTCTAGAATAAATCTCTTCAACTAATTGAAATGACTTTCTGGTACTATGGTCTCAGAAATAGAAGCAACCTGGTGTTTGTGTGTGTATCGTTTTTGTAGGTAGTGATGTTTTTACATTTGGATCTGCATAGGAGTGGTAACATTCTGATATTGCATGTTTTCTTTAACTATATGCAGATTCTGTTAGTGTGCTAACAGTAAAGATGGAATTGCATCATTTCATGTGATCAAACAAAAATCAGGAGAGAGAAGCACTGACTTTGTGAAGTGAATTGATTGATTATAGCATGCGTATATACCCCTGTAGAGTTGGATGAAATTTCCAGGTAGTTTTTTGGGGTATTCCACATCAAGTGCATTGCAGTACTCTCATTTCAAGATCTCTAAGCTTTTAGCACTCTTCAAATTCCCTAGGTAGTTGTGTTGACTGTTAGAGTAATATGCAGCTTTGGAAACATCTATATATAATATTTAATAATAATGCATCCTTGCATTTGTTTGTGGCAGTTTGTCATGGACATTTTAAGGTGATATCTAATGAAAGCAGAGTGTGGCATGAACAGGATATTATATACCTGTTATTGTTTTAACAGATATGAATCTATTCTATTATGTATCTGAGGATATCAGTTTGCCTACTCATATGAGAATATATTTTATAATTTATTTGAAATATGCTAATTTAAAAAAAATTAAATTGTATAATATGTAGAAGAATATTAATAAATGGATAGTCTGTGTTATATCTAGGAATAACATGTTACAGCTAGACCTGGACATATGCACCTCATATTTTTTTTTAAAGATTTTACTTATTTACTTGACAGAGGGAGAGATCACAAGTAGGCAGAGAGTCAGGCAGAGAGAGAGGGGAAAGCAGGTTCTCTGCTTAGCAGGGATGCTGAGGCAGATGCCCGGCTTGATCCCAGGACCCTGAGATCATGACCTGAGCCGAAGGCAGCGGCTTAATCCACTGAGCCACCCAGGCGCCCCTGCACCTCATATTTTATTTAATATTAATAGTCATTCATTCTGTATATTCTGTATTTTTAATTCTAAAAATCACCTTTTAGGTTTAATATGATTTCTGATTTTTATTTTTGAATACAAAGCAGTTGAAAAATGAAATAGAAGATAATTAGCATCAGAAGAATAATGTTAGTAATTATCTTCCAGTTTAATTGTAAATCATAAATTATTTTGTTTTTTAAATTTTTAAATTTTTAAAAAGAATTTATTTATTTATTTGACAGAGAGAGAGATCACAAGTAGGCAGAGAGGCAGACAGAGAGGAGAGGGTGAAGCAGGCTCCCCACTGAGCAGAGAGCCCAATAAGGGGCTCGATCCCAGGACCCTGAGATCATGACCCGAGCCGAAGGCAGTGGCTTAACCCACTGAGCCCCCCAGGCGCCCCCCATATAAATTATTTTAGAAAGCAGTGCACTTCCTCTGGAGATAGGATCATGACATTAGCAGGATTTGAATTTTCTATGTACAAAGTAGTCACATCTTTTCTCTTTATTTTTATAGAAGTTGGAAATATATCTGTGATCTCCATTAACCTACTACAGAGCTAGATTACTTTGACAAATTTAATTGAGCTTAAGTTAGGAAATGTTTGAATACCATGTGATTTCTGTGCATATATCTTTGGCTGTAGAATGCAAAAGGATGAAACTCCAAGGAGGTTTTGCTGTTAAGAGTTGTCAGAACTTGTGACTGAGGGGTAATTTCCAGTTTGAAAGCTTAGAAGATGGAGATAATGCCAGTTCTTGTTGGCAGGATGGGGGTGTTAGTAGAAGTTGATAAGAGGTAGGAATGAGAGGTCAGAGTGAGATGAATTCTCCTTTAGATTTGTTCAGTTTGAGTTAATGGTAGGACATCTAGGTGGGTCAGTTAGAAACAAGGAACTTGAAGCTGGCTACCCATGGTGAGAGCTGGAACCATTTGTTTGGCATTATTAACACTGAGGTAACACTGAGATCCTGGGAGGGTCCATGAGTTTTCTAGATGACTGGAGTTAATATTAAGTCTAAGAATTTAGAACAATTTCTTTAGGAAAAGTTTCCTTACATGGGATAAGTTGATGAATAAATAGGTAGGCAACCTGTCAAAGCCTGCCTCTTTGGAAGACACAGTTGTACTCCAAGGTCAGGAATTTTCTCACCAAGGTTTCAATGCTTGTATATCCTTTTATCAACTAATATATTTTTAAAGGAGTGGCTCTCCGGAGAGGGCTAGTAAAGCTCCCCCTGAATTCTTTAGGCCAGTTAATCAGCATTTTAACATACTTTAGTTGGCTCTCAGAGTCTATTATAGGAGTTGTCGAAATGTTAGTAATCAAAGCAAAAGGAGAGAATTGTGGCATGACCACCTGACAAGAAATATATTTGGAATCAAATGCAACACAAATCACTGTCAGTCATATGTTGATTATGGTTCCAATGTGTAGTTAGGACTATATATGACTCTTTTGAACCGGTAATCTCCATGAGGGCAGAATCTCTAGTGGTTAACATGGTGGCAATCCCATATTTGGCAGCCAGGATATATTAGCTGCATGAATGAATGAAACACAAAATAAGTATAGAACCAGGCCCAGCAGCAGTGTTTATGCCATTTAACCCAAAGAACAAGAGCACAAAAATATGATTTAAGAATATGAAATATACTCACATAATTTGAGACCTGCCATAAGAAAGTATTGAAAATCATATAATGAAGTAACATAGTTAAGGGATTGAGTTTTTTAACTAGATAAAATGGAAGAGTGTTGTGTTAAGATCACAGAGATTTATTCAGGACTTTGGGGAAACATTTCTGGTCTGGATTTAAAAAAGGAAATAAAGTATTTGTAAACGTAAGTCAAAATCTGTTTCGTATACATATATATGCATCTCCTATGTTTATATAGTGTATAATTCTATATGAAATATAAATATGTATATTATAATTATATGTCTATACATAACACACACTGTAATAATATATTTTTAAAGGAATAAATCATAAATTTAAAAAAAGAAATATTGGCCTCAATTCATTTATGTGGGGAATGATAGACTTAATTGCAGTGAACCTAACTCAACTCTTCTACTACTCAGATGACTTAATGAGATGTGAGACAAAAAAGAAAGGTTATGTTTTGGCAAGAAAGAAAGGGCATTATGGTTCAATACTTTCACTTAACTAACCTTTAAGTGTGCAGTTAACATTTAAAGGAAATTAAGTTTTGGAAGTATTATAGAGTAATTGTAAAAATGTAAAAAGTACTTAAAAGCTCATAGTCTATTAGGAGAAATTCCTTCGCATAACAGTGATGATAATCAGAAAGTGGATTTGTGATATGTAAAAGATGAAGAAAAATCTCATTTGGTGACATAGTTACTGCTTTCCACTTTGTGGTTTTGTTTGTAAACTTGTGCTCTTTGACATTTTCTAGGGTGAAACTTTCATGTTGACTGAGAATCGATCTTTTAAACACAAACCTTCAAGTATTTGAAAGAAGATGCTCAGTAGTAAACAGGAGTAGTGGCAGGGAGAAATGGAATGGGTGCAACTTTATAGGATATTTGCCTTTCACCTCACAATTTGTCAGAATCTAAATTTGCATTTTAAAATTTAGAATTTCTAGTTTCTATTATGAATAGCTTTTCACTTATAGAGTATGTCAGAACTCACCTTTGCAATTTATTTAGAGAATGTAAGTAGTGATGGTATCACTAATCTACCAGAAGTCAAAAACTGTTTTAAATTTTTTAAGTTTAAAATACTTGTCCAGTCTTCATTAGTTCACCTGGATTTTTCTTTTATTTCTAGTTACTGTTGCAGGACCCCAACTCTTTCCAAAAGCTCCTACATTGGATGTTTTTGGGGTCTCCAAAAATATCTCTTGCATCCCATACTAAATTCTTCAGCTATCATGTGGTAGCTGTGGGTAATTTTCCTCATTTCCTATTTGAAGCCTCTACTAAGGATGACTGTAATTTGGGAGAGGGGAGGAGTTTTCCCATGGGCCACAGCAACTGTATACTGAAGACCTCTAGGTGCCAAGGGTATGGGGTGTTGTGTTCAAAATACAGAAACATGTGTTTCTTCCTTTCTCTCCTTTTTAAAGAAAATTGACTAGAGGTATACCAAAATAGTGCTCATCACACAGCTCCCTTACCACAGCAGACATTTACTATGTTGAGTGTAGGCAAGCTGGGCCTGGTGATAAAACCAAGAAATACAAAAGCTGCACTCAGAATCACTCCAATCTTTTTTTCTTTTTTTAATTCTGTTATGTTAGTTACGATACAATACATCATTAGTTTTTGATGCAGTGTTCCAAGATTCATTGTTTATGTACAATACCCAGTGCTCCGTGCAATATGTGCCCGCCTTAATACCTGCCACCAGGGTTACCCATCCCCTCACCCCCCTCCCCTCTGAAATCTTCAGTTTGTTTCTCAGAGTCCACAGTCTCTCATGGTTCATCTCCCTCACCGATTTCCCCCAATTCACTTCTCCAGTCCTTTGAATGCAGGCTTTCTTCCTGATTTTAAAATACAGGTTGGATTTCTTATTGCATGATACAGTCCAGTTAGGCAGGAATTTTCTCTCCCAGGAAGCCCCTTAGTCTACCATACAAATGGACTTACAGGTGATTCCTAGGACTGTCCACTTGAGTCTCAAACCGTGCCTTGAACCAGTATAATTATGTATTGTTCATTTTCTCTCTTGACATGCTTTTGATGAGTAAGGGAAAGAGAGTGGAGGCAAATGAGTACTGGTTTGTCTCTCATCTGTTGTCGTATCCTCCTGCCTCTTCTATACAGGAATTTATGGGCATGAAAAAATACTAATGTTCAATCTTATAATACATCTTTGTGTATAAAGTTTAGTATATATGTAAAAAAAATCAGGTGTCTTTAGGGATTGACTATGATGGCCACTTGCAACATGGGATTCTAACGGAAGCTGATTTATTATACAATAAATAGTATAATAGTAGTCTGCATTTGTTACACACGAGAGAGTTTTATTCCAAATCTTACTTGTAAATAGAACATATAAGCACTGACATTTATATAAGTTTGTAACACAGCCATAAAATGGTATCCAGAATCAGAATACATCTAAGTCTGCTGAATGTGTTAAATATTTCACATAGCTGAACAGAAAAAGAGAAGGTATGTCACCTACAGTGGAGCCTTCATTGTGAAGAGGAGTTAACAGGTTACATATAGCTAGAAGAGAAACAAAATAACAGTGTTTCACATACTGAGCTGAAATTTTATTTTAAGCCTGATTCATTCTATTGTACTTCTTTTCATGGTTAAAATTGAGATAAAAAGATTGAGGGGTGCCTGGGTGGCTCAATGGGTTAAGCCTCTGCCTTCAGCTCAGGTCATGATCTCAGGGTCCTGGGACTGAGTCCCACATCGGGCTCTCTGCTCAGCAGAGAGCCTGCTTCCCCCTCTCTCTCTGCCTGCCTCTCTGCCTACTTGTGATTTCTCTCTCTGTGTGTCAAATAAATAAAATCTTAAAAAAAAAGAAAGAAAAGTTTGAAATATGCAGAATTGATACTTTTGATAATTTTAATACCATTCTTAATCCTTCTACCTTAGTTGCCTTGTACTGAAAATTTTGAAAGTGCCCAAACTGATTCTTTGTTTTTCACAATAACATACTTTACCAAAAATCCCATTAACAGAAATTTTTTTTAAAAACAATTGAGTAATTTACGTGCATTGAAAATTCTGGAAGAATAGAAATAATAAAGGGGTATTTATTCATTTTATAAAAGAAAATTATACTAATGAGGCAAAATAATGGATGTTCTTAATTTTATTTGGTTATAGGTACCTGTGGTTATATCGGTTTTCATATTTCTTTTTTTTTTAAGATTTTGTTTATTTATTTGACTCAAGTAGACAGAGAGGCAGGCAGAGAGAGAAACAGGTTCCTTGCCGAGCAGAGAGCCCGATGTGGGGCTCGATCCCAGAACCCTGAGAACATGACCTGAGCTGAAGGCAGAGGCTTAACCATCTGAGCCACCCAGGCACCCCTGTATTCATATTTCTTTTAAGTGAAAGGTCATGATTTTTTTTTATTTCATTTCAGTGTTCCAGAAATCATTGTTTATGCACCACACCCAGTGCTCCATGCAATATGTGCCCTCCATAGTACCCACCACCAGGCTCACCCAACCTCCCACCCCCAGCCCTTCCAAAATCCTCAGTTTGTTTCTCACAGTCAACAGTCTCTCATGATTTGTCTCCCCCTCCAATTTCCCCTAACTTACCTCTCCTCTCCATCTCCTCATGTCCTCCGTGTTATTCCTTATACTCTATAAGTAAGTGAAACCATACGATAATTGACTGTCTCTGCTTGACTTATTCCACTTAGCATAATCTCTTCCAGTCCCGTCCATGTTGGTACAAAAGTCGGGTATTCATCCTTTCTGATGGAGGCATTATACTCCATTGTATATATGGATCATATCTTCTTTACCCATCCGTCCCTTGAAGGGCATCTTGGTTCTTTCCACAGTTTGGCAACTGTGGCCATTGCTGCTATGAATATTGGGGTATAGATGGCCCTTCTTTTCACATCATCTGTATCTTTGTGGTAAATACCTAATAGTACAATTGCAGGGTCATAGGAAGGTCTATTTTTAATTTCTTAAGGAATCTCCACACTGTTTTCCAAAGTACCTGCACCAACTTGCATTCCCAAGAGGGTTCCCCTTTCTCCACATCCTCTCCAACACTTGTTGTTTAATGTCTTATTAATTTTGGCCATTCTGACTGGTATAAGGTGGTATCTCAGTGTGGTTTGGATTTGAATCTCCCTGATGGCTAATGAGGATGAACTTTTTTCATGTGTCTTTTAGCAATTTGTATGTCTTCTTTGGAGAAGTGTCTGTTCATGTCTTCTGCCCATTTTTTGACATGATTATCTGTTTTGTTTGTGTTGAGTTTGAGGAGTTCCTTATAGATCTTGGATATCAGCCCATGTCATTTGTGAATATATTCTCCCATTCCGTGGGTTGCCTCTTTGTTTTGCTGCCTGTTTCCTTTGCTGTGCAGAAGCTTTTGATCTTGATGAAGTCCCAAAAGTTCATTTTCGCTTTTGTTTCCTTTGCCTTTGGGGACATATCTTGAAAGAAGTTGCTGTGGCCAATGTTGATGAGGTTACTGCCTATGTTCTCCTCTATGATTTTGATAAATTACTGCCTCACATTGAAGTCTTTTATCCACTTTGAGTTTATCTTTGTGTATGGTATAAGAGAATGGACGAGTTTCATTCTTCTATACATAGCTGTCCAGTTTTCCCAGCACCATTTATTGAAGAGACTGTCTTTTTTTCCACTGTATATTTTTTCCTGCTTTGTCAAAGATTATTTGACCATAGAGTTGAGAGTCCATATCTGGGCTCTCTACTCTGTTCCACTGATCTATGTGTCTGTGTTTATGCCAGAACCATGCTGTCTTGGTGTTCACAGCATTGTAGTAAACCTTAAAATCAGGCAACGAGATACCCCCCGTTTTGTTGTGGGTTTTTTTTTTTTTGAACATTTCTTTAGAATTCGGGGTTTCTTCTAGTTCCATAGAAATTTTAGGGTCGTTTGTTCCAGCTCTTTGGAAAATGCCGGTGGAATTTTGATTGAAATGCCATTGAAAGTATAGATTGCTCTAGCCACTATAGACATTTTAACAGTGTTTATTCTTCCAATCCATGAGCATAGAATGCTCGTCCATCTTTTTGTGTCTTCAATTTCTTTCATGCATGTTCTCTAGTTCCTTGAGTACAGATCCTTTACCTCTTTGGTTAGGTTTATACCCAGGCATCTTATGGTTCTTGGTGCTATAGTAAATGAAATTGATTCTCTAATTTCCCTTTCTATATTTTCATTGTTAGTGTATAAGAAAGCAACTAATTTCTGTACGTTGATTTTGTATCCTACCACATTACTGAATTGCTGTATGAGTTCTGGGAGGTTGGATTGGATTCTTTTGTGTTTTCCATATAAAGTATCATGTCATCTGCAAAGAGAGAGAGTTTGACTTCTTCATTGACAATTTGAATAGCTTTTATTTCTTTGTGTTGTCTGATTGCTGTTGCTAGGACTTCTAGCACTGTGTTGAACAAAAGTGGCGAGAGTAGGCATCCTTATCGAGTTCCTGATCTCCAAGGGAAGGCTGTCAGCTTTTCCCCAGTGAAGATGATATTTGCTGTGGGTTTTTCATAGATAGATTTTATGAAGCTGAGGAATGTTCCCTCTATCCCTATACTTTGATGTGTTTTTATCAGGAATGGATGCTGTATGTTGTCAAATGCTTTTTCTGCATCAATTGAGAGGACCATGTGGTTCTTCTCTCTTCTCTTATTATTTGTTCTAGCACATTGATTGATTTACGAATGTTGAACCACCCTTGCACCCCATGGACAAATCCCACCTGGTCATGGTGGATAATCTTTTTAATGTACCAATGGATCCCATTAACTCGGATCTTGTTGAGAATCTTGGCATCCATATTCATCAAGGTTATTGGTCTGAAATTCTCCTTTTTGGGGGTCTTTGCCTGGTTTGCTGATCAGGGTAAGGCTGGCTTCATTGAAACAGTCTGAAAGATTTCTTTCTGTTTCTATTTTTTGAAACAGCTTCAGGAAAATAGGTATTATTTCTTCTTTGAAAGTTTGGTAGAATTCCCCAGGCAATCCATCAGGTCCTGGGCTCTTGTTCTTTGGGAGGTTTTTGGTCATTGCTTCAATCTCGTTACTAGATATTGCTCTATTCTTGTTGTCAGTTTCTTCCTGATTCAGTTTTGGAAGTTTATAGGTTTCCAGGAATGCATTCATTTCGTTAAATCCAGAATTTAACTTATTGGCATATAATTGTTGATAATAATTTCTGATGATTATTTCTATTTCCTTGGTGTTAGTCTGATCTCTCCGTTTTCATTCATAATTTTATTAATCTGGGTCCTCTCTCTTTTGTTTTGGATTAGTTTGGCCAGTGGATTATTGATCTTATTGATTCTTTCAAAAAACCCACTTCTAGGGGCACATGGGTGGCTCAGTGCGTTAAAGCCTCTGCCTCCGGCTCAGGTCATGATTCCTGGGTCCTGTGATCAACCCCCGCATCAGGCTCTCTGCTCATTAGGGAGCCTGCCTCCCCTCCTCTCACTCCGCCTGCCTCTCTGCCTACTTGTGATCTCTGTCTGTCAAATAAATGAATAAAATCTTTAAAAGAACAAACAACAACAACAACAACAAAACAGCTTCTAGTGTCATTGATGTGTTCTACTGTTTCTCTAGTTTCTACCTCATTGATCTCTGCTCTAATCTTGATTATTTCCCTTCTTGTATGTGGGGTTGGCTTAATTTGTTGTTGATTCTCCAGTTCTTTAAGGTGTAAAGAGGGCTGGTATATTCTGGATTTTTCAATTTTTTTTGAGAGAGGCTTGGATGACTATGTATTTTTCCCCTTAGGACTGCCTTTGCTGTATCCCATAGGTTGTAGATGAATTGTTTAAGTTCTTTGATTTCCTGATTGATCCAAACATTCTTTCTTTTTTTTTTTTTGATCCAAACATTCTTAAGCAAGGTGGTCTTTACCTTCCAGTTGTTTGAATTCCTTCCAAACTTTTTCTTGTGGTTGAGTTCAAGTTTCAAAGCATTGTTGTCTTAGAATATGCAGGGAATAATTTCAATCTTTTGGTATTGGGTGAGCCCTGATTTGTAACCCAGTATGTTGTCTATTCTGGAGAATGTTCCATGTGTACTTTAGAAGAATGATTATTCTCTTATTTTAGGGTGCAATGTTCTGTTTATATCTATGAAGTCCATCTGGTCCATTGTGTCATTCAATGCTCTTGTTTCTTTAATGATTTTCTGCTTAAGTGATCTGTGTATAATTGAGAGTGGCGTGTTAAGATCCCCTACTATTAATGTGTTCATATCAATATGACTCTTTGTCTTGATTAACAGTTGTCTGATGTAGTTGGCTACTCCCATTATTGGGGCATAAATATTTACAATTGTTAGATCCTCTTGGTGGATACACCCTTTAAGAATGATGTAGTGTCCTTCTTTATCTCTGACTACAGTCTTTAGTTTAACATCTAATTTATCTGATATGAGAATCACTACCCCAGCTTTCTTTTGAGGCCTGTTGGCATGTAAGATGCTTCTCCATCCCTTCACTTTCAGTCTGGATGTATCTTTAGGTTCAAAATGGGTCTCTTGTACACAACATACGGACGGGTCCAGTTTTTTTTTTCCAGTCTGTAACCATGGGCCATTTTATGGGAGTGTTTAGGCCGTTCACATTGAGAGTGATTATTTAAAGATACATTTTTTATTGACATTGTGTTGCCTGTGAAGTCCTTGTTTCTATAGATTTCTCCATAAATTTTTGTTCTGTGGCACTCTTGGGTTCTTTCTTCTTTTATAGAACCTCCCTTAATGTAGTGCCATCTTGGTGGTCACATACTCTTTTAAACCTTACCGGTCTTGGAAGCTCTTTATCTCTCCATCCATTTTGAATGTCAGCCTTGCTGGTTAACATATTGTTGGCTGCATGCATTTTTCCTTTAGTGCCCTGAATACGTCTTGCCAGCCCTTTCTAGTTGCCCGGTTTCTGTGGGCAGGTCTGATGTTATTCTGATGGACCTTCCTCTGTATGTAAGGCATCTCTTCCCCCTAGCTGCTCTCAGGAGCTCCCCTCTAAAATTATGATTCATCAGTTTCACAGTCAGGTGTCTTGAGGTATTTCTAGATTCTATGATATTGGGGGGTGTGACCTTTTTGCCTCTAGGACAGGAACACTGGTTCCATTCCCCAGATGGGAAAATTTTCATGGAGAATTTGTTCAACTATATCTCAACTTTTAGTCTTCTTTCTTTCTCTTCCCCCTCAGGGATCCCAATTATTTGATGTTGGAATGTTTCATGGGGTCATTTATTTCCCTAATTCTGTTTTCATGGCTTCTAAGCCCTTTGTTCTAGGCCTCCTCCTGATCCTTTTTCTCTGTCAGTTTGTCCTCTAGATCACTAATTCTGTCTTCTGCCTCGGTTACCCTAGTTGTTAGAGAATTTAGATTAGATTGGAACTCATTGATAGCATTTTTAACTTCATAGTGGGCATCTTTCACTTCTGCCCTAATCGATTCAATGTTGTCATTAATGGTTTTCTCCAACCTGGCCATTGCCTGGTTAATTGTTACCCTGATTTCCCTTTCTGACATACTGTTTATGTCCATATCCAATAGCTCTGATGGAGAGGGCACAGTCTCTGAATTTTTCCTCTCTTGGATGTTCTTCATCCTAGTCATTTTGATGACAGATGGCTGAAGGGATGTGTAGCTGAATGTATCAACCATGATCCAGGCAAGGTGCACCCTCGAATGCTTCTGAGCAATCAGGAGTTCTCACCATAAAGAAATTTAAAAAGAGAGAGAAAAAGAATGATACAGGGAAAAAAAAAAAAAAAAGGAGAGAGAGAGAAGACCCAGCCAGAGTGGGCCCCAGTGGTTAGATTTATAAGGTATACAGACAAAAACAGTCAAACAAAAAGACAGACAAAAGTAAATGACAAGGAAAAAAAGAAGAGAACCCACCAAAATGAACCCCAAGTATAAGATTTATATAGTACCAGAACAGAAAGAAATACACAGAATCAGTGATAGAGGAAAAAGATGGGAGGATGGTTATAAATCCTCAGTGTGTGGGAGGAAGGTTATTTTGATTCTTCCTGGGTGTCTCTTGATACTTTTGTTAAAGGACTCAACTTTCCATAGATAAAGGGGAATGAAAACTGATTTACATATAGGGGTAGTATTGATTGGGGAAAGAGGATTACCTTGAAGCTTATCTCTATGTGTATATTAAAAAAGTAGAAAAGCAAAGGAAAAAAAAAACAGGTATATGTATCAAAAAAGTTCAAGTTAAAAGGTTATTATGGAATTTGTTGTATTGAACCTCTCACTGGGATGGTAAATGGTTAAAAAATGAAAAATGAATTAAAAAGTACGAGAGTAGTAGGAACGAATTAAAAATAAAAGTTTTATCTATGAAATATACTGGTTTTAGGCCAGTACTGTGAGTTTAATATCTTCTTTTCCCCTGATATTAGGGTTTTCCAGTTTTGTGGGGACCCTGTAGTAGTTGTCCTCTTGTTTTTTTGGCTGGCGTTCTGGGGGAGGGCCCTGCTGCATTGTTGGTCAGACAGTCTTGCTTTGGTTGAGTCCTCCTGCCCCCTATGAAGGGGCTGGCCTCTGAGGAAACTGACTTTTCAGGCTTTTGTTCTCTGGAGGTTTTTTTGTTGGTGGTGGTGGTAGTTTTTGTTTGTTTTGTTTTGTTTTGTTTTGTTTTGTTTTTCCCTTGGTATCTCTTTGAAGGTTTAGAGGAAAGCAAACTGTACCCAGACCTTGTCTCAGAGAAGCCTCAGTCTGTTCTCCTCTGAGTGTTAGAGCACACAGACTTCCCCTCTGCAACTTCCCACCAGCAGAGCATGTCCCCAGCCACCGTCTCATGGGTCACACCAACTCCCGCTTGTCTCTGCACCCTGGTGCTAATAAATCCGCAAGCTGTGTTCGTCCAGGGAGCCCGCTTCCAGTGGCTGCCTTTGCCTGGACTGCTGTCTGTTGCAGACAGCCAGAGAGATCCAAACCTGAGATAGCGTGCTGAGAGTTTTACACCCGCCTGGGCTGGGAGTGTTCAGATTCTCGCCAGTCCTAGAGACCACAGGCTGGCAACCTGTAAGGACCTCTCTCAGGGGAGGGTGTGGAGTGCGGCTCAGGCCCTAGTCGTGCAGTGAGCATGCAGAGTGCAAAAGGCTGTGGTTCTAGAGAGCGCTGGCTGGTGTCCACCCAGACTCTCTCACCTGCGCAGGCGGCTCGGGGACCATGGCCTGGAGGCTTCACCCCACACTCTCAGGCACGGATTGTCGCTGATGGTGGCCCTCCTGGGTCCGTGGGCTTAAGCCTGTGCCCATGACTGCCCGAATCCACCAGTTGCCCCTTAAGATCTTTTGCTCTTTTTGAGTGTTTTCAACCAGATTCCAAGTTAATGCTGGTCCCCAGTCACAGGGCACTATTGTATTGGAGTATTACTTTCCAATGGGTCGCTTTTGGTGGCTCCCTCCCCCTTCTGTTTATCCTCCGATATCAGTCAGATCCTTCAGAACTCCGCTTTACCTCACCACTAGTGTCTTTTGCCCCGGTAGGGATCCAAAAGTGTAAAATCCTACATCTTAAACTGGTTTCATGGGTGTTCAGAGTGTTCTGGTAGATAATTAGCTCACCTTAGGGGACTTGTTGAAACAGTGTCTCCTATTTCTTCCCCATCTTGCCCCCTCTTCTGAAAGGGCATGATATTTTAGCCTTAATTTCAATACTACACAGTGGATGCTATTGCAGGCCTAGAGTTTAATGGAAATGCAAAGTTAACTGGAAGGAGGGAAAATGTAAGCAGAGAGAACAAAAGAGAACTTGTACCGTGTACAGAACATGATACAGTTGTTTCCCATGGGACTGTGCTATATGTTGCCTACTGTATCTTTTAATGTGTACTTGTATTCATTAAGGGATATTGGCCTGAGGTTGTTGTATCTTGGTATCAGGGTAATGATGGCTTCATAGAATGAGTTAGAAAGTGTTCCCTCCTCTTTACTTTTTTGGAAGAGTTTCAAAAGGATTGGTGTTAATTATTATTTAAATATTTTATGGAATTCATCAGTGAATCTATCAGGTCCTGGTCTTTTCTTTGTTGGGAGGGTTTTGATTACTTAAACAATCTCTTTAACTTGTTACAGGTCTACTCAGATTTTCTTTCTTTTTTTTCCCCCTGGACTCAGATTTGGTAGTTTGTGTGTTTCTAGGAATTTGTCAATTTCTTCTAGGTTATCCAGTTTGCTAGTGTACAATTATTCATAGTATCCTTTTATAATCTTTTTTAAACTTCTGTCAAATCAGTAATAATGTCCTAACTGTCATTTGTGATTTTAGTTATTAGAGTCTCTCTCTTTCTCTCTCTCCCTCTTCCCCCCCCCCTTTGGTAACCAATCTCTGCTAAAGATTTGTCAATTTTGAAATCAACTTTCAGTTTCATTGATTTTTCAGTTTCATTGGTTTTTCAGTTCTCTAATTAATTAATTAATTAATTACATTTTACCTCTTTTCTAATTTTTCATTTCCTTCTTGCTTTGGCTTGAGTATGATTTTTCTCTAGTTCTTTAAGGTATATTGTTAGGTTATTAATTTACACCCTTTTTTAATGTAGATGTTTATTGCTATAATTTTCCTCTTAGCAGTGCTTTTGCTGAATTCCATAAGTTGTAGCATGTTGTGTTTTCATTTTCATTCATATCAAGATATTTTCTAATTTCCGCTGTAATTTCTTCTATGACCCATTGCTTTTTAAACAGTGTTATTTTGGCATTTTTGTGAATTTTCTCCTTTTCCTTTTGCTGTTTATTTCTAGTGACATTTCCATTGTGATCACAAAAGATACTTTGCATGATTTGTCAGTTAACATTTATTAGGAGTTGTTTTTTGGTCTGATATGTAATATATCTTGAATGTTCCATGTGCACTTAAGAAGAACGCACAGTCTGCTGTTGTTAGGAAGAATGTTTTGTATAAATATTCTTTGGGGTAATCAGATTATAGTGATGTCCAAATTCTCTATTTTCTTGTTATTCTTCTGTCTTCTTGTTCAATCCATTATTGAAAGTTGAGTATTAAATACTCCACCTATGGGGCTCAGTTAGTCAAGTGTTTAACTTCGTTTTGGCTCAGGTCATCACATCTCAGCGTTGTGGGATCAAGCCCTGCATCAGGCTCTACACTCATAGCAGAGTCTGTTCATCCCTCTCTATCTGCTGTCCCCCAGTCTCTCTCTTTCTCTCTCAGATAAATAAATAAAATATTTAAAAAATTACTCCACCTATTATTTCAATTTTTTAAAGTTTTTTATTTATTTACATAATCTCTACACCCCACCTGCTACTTGAGCTCATAACCCCAAGATCAAGAGTTGCATGCTCTTCTGATTTAGCCAGCCACGGCCCTTCCACCTGTTATTTTAGAACTGCCTTTTCCTCTCTTCAATTCTGTCAATTTTTATTTCATATATTTTTGAGCTCTGCTTTTAGTTGGGTATTTGCTTATAATTATATCTTCCTGATGCATTGAAAATTTTATCAATATAGAATATCCTGTTTCTTTATATTTTTTTTATTTCAAATTTATTTTGTCTGGCAATAATATAGCCACCACAGTTTGTTTTTGTGTATGTGTGTTTATATGTGGTTACTATTTACATGGAATATGTTTTTCCATTCTTTTGCATTCAGTCTCTTTTATCTTTTTATTTAAAGCTGAGTCTCATGTGGGGCGCCTGGGTGGCTCAGTGGATTAAGCCGCTGCCTTCGGCTCAGGTCATGATCTCAGGGTCCTGGGATCGAGCCCCGCATCGGGCTCTCTGCTCAGCGGGGAGCCTGCTTCCCCTTCTCTCTCTGCCTGCCTCTCTGCCTACTTGTGATCTCTCTATCTGTCAAATAAATAAATAAAATCTTTAAAAAAAAAAAAAAAAAAAAAAGCTGAGTCTCATGTAGACTGTGTGTAGATAAATATGTTTGTTTTTAAATCTAATCTCCCAAGCCCTTTCTTTTACTTGGAGAATTTAATTTATGTACATTTAAAGTAATTATTCCTAACAAAGGGCTTAGTTCTTCCAGCTAGCTGTTTTCTGTATCTCTTACATGTTTTTGTTCCTTAATTTCTCTATTACTATTTTTATATTTATTTATTTATTTTTTTTTTGGTGGCCTACTATTTTGATTCCCATCTTTATTTGTGTTATTTTCTTACTAGTTTCTTTAGGGATTGTATTTGATATCTTAAACTTATAACAACACATTTTTAATAATAGGAGCTTAGTTTTAATAATATACACTCTTCCTATACATATTTGTCCCTTTTACATTGTTTTTGTCACAGATTGCATCGTTATACATTGTATGATCATTGACATTGATTCCTAATTATTGTGTTGTTCATTTGCCTTGTAAATCATAGGAAAAAATGTTGTAAACCAAAAGTACAGTAACATTAGGTTGTATATTTACCTATATAATTACCTTTATAATTATTCATTATTTCTTATGTCTTTGAGTTACTGTTTAGTGTCCTTTTATTTATGTCTGTAGGACCTCCATTAGTATTTCTTTTTTTTTTTAAAGATTTTATTTATTTATTTGACAGAGAGAGATCACAAGTAGGCAGAGAGGCAGGCATCGGGCGGGGGGGCGGGGAGCAGGTTCCCTGCTGAGTAGAGAGCCCAATGCGGGACTCGATCCCAGGACCCTGAGATCATGACCTGAACTGAAGGCAGAGGCTTAACCCACTGAGCCACCCCGGTGCCCCTCCATTAGTATTTCTTACAGAACAGGTTTGCTAGCAATAAATTATATTTGTTGTTGTTAATTTAGGAATATCTTACTTTCTCCATCATTGTTTAAAGGAAGATAGTTTTGCTGGATATAGAATTCTTAGTTGAGAGTTTGTTATTATTATTATTTTAATTTAAGGACTTTAAATATGTTATCCCACTACCTTTTTACTTACATTGGAGAAATCAGATGTTAATCTTACTGTGGATCCCTTAAATGTAGCAATTCACTTCCCTCTTGCTGTTTAAAAAATACTTCCTTTCTTGGCAGTTTGATTCAATGTGTCTCAGTGTGGACTTCTTTCAGGTCCTGCTCAGAATTGATATATTTGTTCATAGTTTCCTTTAGCTCATTGAACATACTTAAGATAGTTGATTTAGTGTTTTTGACTACTAATTCCAAAATTGAGGTTCTTCAGAGACAGTTTCTGTCATATTTTTCTTTTTCTTCATGTGTAACTTATGCCTTCCTATTTTTTGTTTGTTTGTTTTGTGTTTTTTTCTGGTTGTTGCTTTGTTTTGCTTTTTGCAGGCCTTGTAATTTTTTTGTTTTTGTTTAGAACTAGACATTTGAGTATTTTATAATTGTGGAATTTGGATTTTTCTACACCTCACAGACTGCTGAGTTTTGTTTGTTGAGAGCTGTAGCGATTTGTAATTTTTCCAAACAGTTGTTGCAAGCTGTATGTTCCTTGTATGTGGTTACTGGGTTTATGGTTTTATTATCTCTGCTGTCAGCCAGTAATCTGACAAAATTTCCTTAAATGGCTGGTTCCAAAAAGTAGGGGAGGTGTTCCTATTTAACTCTTTTGATAGATGCCATCTGGGGAAGCTCCTGCAACCTAAGAGGGTTGAAACCAAGGCAAGCACCTGCATTGGCCCTTCAGGGAACTGCCAAACCAACCAAAATGCATATCCTTAAATTTCAGATAACATGAGTCCCACTGCCCACCGTGGCATTAGCCAGCACCTCAAGGACACAGACACTATCTTCATAGTGGTGCTGAGGAATGGAGTTTGATACCTGTTTGTGCATGTTGTTCTCTTACCATAGAACAGCAGTGTTTCCCTTTAACAAACACTTCCCTTGTTGTAAGTATCCAAGTAGGTTTCAGTATTTTGAAGTAGTTTATTTAAATTACTCTTTCTAGCTCAGTGATTGCTTTCGTGGTGGGACCAATCCCTGGAATGTACTTTTCTGCCATTTTGTGTCGGCCCTACTTTCTTAAATCTCGTTTTCCTGCTTTTCTTCCTTTGATGTATTTTTTGAAATCCCATACATGTCCCCAAAATGTTGGTTGCATGCTAATGTAATGATAATTAGAACTGTATCATAGTCCAAGATAAACTAGGTTGAGAAGAATTCATCAATTTTGATTCTCTTCAGCATCAGACTTGAACATTCAGATTTCACTGCTTTCGCTAGGTTCTCCATTAAAGTGGGAATGCATTGTGTATTTAAGTACATTGTAAATAATGGGAGATTTTTTACAGGCTTGGTATGGTTCATAAGATTAAAGATTACTCCAAATTTTGCCCATTATGAAGAATAGAGTTGACTTTTATTATTGTTATTACACATTTAATTTTACATAGTATTTTTATGTTTTCCAAATGAATTGACTTTCTGATAGAAAATAAAGCTTAAAAATGCGATATGGGTTTAAGGTCTAGAAATTTAGTCAGTTTTACAATGTCATTTACTTCCATATGGTCTTTTTATTATCATTTATGTACTGCAGTGCATGGAAGCAAATGCATTTGTATATTTAATCAAATTAAATTGTAGTTCATTTTTTGGTTATTTATTTGGGACAGAAGGGGTGTATACACTGGTGCTATAACAGGATCATAATCAGAAACTTACTATCCTAGATAATCACTTTTAGAGTTGTTAATGTAGGCTTAACAATCCTAATAATAAAATATTTAACTTTTATACTTTTATTTCTTTTTAGAACCTTGTGAAACATCTTCCAGAGCAGAAAGTACTCAGTGAATTAGCACAGCTAAGGAATGAATATGATGACCTCTGTGAGCCCGAGCAATTTGGAGTTGTGGTATGTATCTAGCATAAGGGCCCGCAGACTGTGTTGTGATGTAGTAATTATCAGAAACAGTGAAAAGGACATTTCAATTGTTGGTTTTTTTCAAACTGCATAGCTACATAATGTTATATTTAACATTGTCAGGAAAAAAACATTATTATTATTTGTCATGGTTTTGAAAAATAAAGAACTTTAGGTTTTTATTCCACAGAGTACCTCAAGATATCTCATGGCATCTCCTCCATACTAGTGCCAATATTTATTTCTATTAATATATGAAAAGTAGTGTATATTATTGTATTGTCTATTTTATTGTCTATATTTCTTTTATTTAGGTCTTGGTGTTAGAATTTCCCCCTCCCCAATTTAGGCTAAATAAAAGAGTAGAAACTAGGTAAATAGCAATAGTTTAAAAAATTTTGTTATGTATATGTATCAGAGAAACCACAAGAATTTTTAGATTTCCTTTTGAGTGTCATTAATTAATTGAAAACTTTAAATACACTGTTACAGTTGGGAAGAAAATCTCATAAATGCATATCATACTTTAGTATGATTAAATCATTATTGGAATGAGTTGTGTTTCTTCATCCCCTCTTCATTTTAAGAGGTACAAAAGATGACTAGAGATAAATTATGTATTAAAGAATATAGTTATATGTTTTAAGCATTCCTCAAACATGCTATTGAAGTAATGGGCAAAACATGGGAAAGACAGGATGGTGATTTATTTAATCTCTTGGAGAAAAAAAATGCTGTTTTTAACTTAGGTATTCAGTACAAGTTTGTTCAGTGTATGAATGAGTAGCTGTTCTGTTGCTGCTAACTTTATCCTGGCTCCCTACCAATGTCATATCTGAATACTAAGACTCAAAATTACATCAGAACTAGTAGTCGCATACTGCGTTTCAAATATTTTATTCCCTTTTTAAAGTAACATATTTTAATTTATCTGATTTGGTACTTTGCAATTCAAAAATCCCGTTTAAAGTAAAAATGTGATAGATGGGACAGAGAACATAACTTTTGAACATGTGCAATAACTGCTTGCCCATATTCAGAGCTTATTAATTCTCAGATATGGCATTGTGTATAGTGGTATAGGAAGGTTCTGTCAAATCCTTGAAAAGAAAATCAGGAATGTATTTTTTGGGATGAGGTAGAGCTAATGTAAAGATACCTGAGGAAGATCTTTTTTCTTCTTTTTTGAATTAAGCAAATTATTCTATCTAGTCAGTTGAGCTGACTAGATAATATTTATTAATAGTGGTGCTTTAGTGCAATATTAAATAATAAAATTTTCTAGACCAAAGTCCTCATTTGAAACTTAAGCTGCTTGAATTCATACCATAATTGAAGCAAGGCTATATACTATCTGAGAATTCAGCTGATTCATGATGGTTATGAGTTTTATAGTAGGTACACTACACAGTTTCTCTGAAGTCATTTTTTTTTTCCTGAATGCTTTTTATCTTGGAAGATGTATTAGTTTGCCAAGCAAGTCCTTCAAGAGTATTATCCTTGGTGCCACACTGAGAAAATGAAGTTTGGGGACATAAAAAGCAATATACCTTCTGAACTAAAAGCCATATAGAAAATGGAAGAGATTACTTGTTTATGCACATAACGATAAATTATTCTGGGTCTGTGAATATGAAGTTACCTGATCCTCTTATTTAACTCTCCCCATCCTTAGTTACATGTCTGTAGGGAAAAAAATCAAGGACATTACAAAGTAATTTGTGCGATGTAAATCACCCAAGGTAGTATCCATCAGGATTTTCCAAATAAAATTTAGATAATCTCATATCTAGGAAAATATTTTTGAAATAATGATAGGCCCTAGTCTTTTAAGTACCTGCTATTATTGTTGCCATTATTATTTATAGAGAAAATGTATTGGGGTACTTAGAATAATATCTTATATATAATAATAAATGTTTATTGAATTGAATTATAGGATGAATATTAGACCCAACTCTGAGCCTGAGATTAAAAATAGCATATTTTAGGGACACCTGTGTGGCTCAGTTAGTTAATTGTCTGCCTTCAGTTCTCGTCATGATCCCAGGGTCCTGGGATCAAGTCCCACATCAGGCTCCTTGCTCAGTGGGAAGCCTGCTTTTCCTACTGTCTGCTGCTACCCTGCTTGTGCTCCCTTGCTCTCTATCTCTCTCACTGAAAAATAAATAAAATCTTCTAAGAAATAATAATAAAAAGTAAAAATAGCATATTTTAGATCTGTAAAAGTAAAAATTATGTTAAAACATATTTCTCCAGGTCAGTGCTAAAATTAGGTTAACTTTGGTGTGAATATACTCAAAGACTTTTTAATCCTCAAAATATATCAACAGCCTACATTTAGGAAAATTTCAGAAATGTGTAGAATCATCTGCAGTAATGAGAGAGGCTCCAAACTGGTTGTCTTGTTTCTGCTAATTCCCCCATCAATACAATTAGTGTAGTCTACTTAAAATCTATATCCAGCATGTGATGTCTGTATCGAAAACCTTCAGTGTCTCCTGGAATTTACAGAATAAAACCCAAGCTCCTTAGTATTCTCATTGTGCTGCTAACTCTGTGGTCTTATATCTCCCTGTTCTCCTTGGTGAACTGACTGAATTGGTGTCTTTATGACATTTTAGCTTTTACCTCAGCGGGACTCTCATTGCCATTTCAGCAGTTATTTTACTTGTTCCTATTCAGTGGCCTTTTATTTTCCATAGCAGCTATACCGTATCTTACCTGCTCTCCTCAAGTCTTCTAACCCTCCTCTCCCCATTCTTGTCAACTAATACCAACAGTGTAATCTCTTACCAGAGAAAAAGGAAAGTACTTAGGCTTTTAGGACCTCCAATATCTCTTCTGCCGACAAGGCTATCTCTAGACATATCTTTTATTAACCTGTTCTCTGTCAAATCTCAGAAAAAGGGATACCTTATTATTATAATTAATATTGTTCTTGCTATTATTATTTATAGAAACAAAATGTATTAAAGAGTTACTGTTTCTGATACCATGTTAAGCATTTTTACATGCACTGTCTTATGTATTCTTCATTACCCTATGAGAGTAGCACTTTTGTTAGCTCCATATTATGAATGAGGAAACCCTGTCTAAGGAGGGCTAGGGACCTTGTCCCAAGGTTCATAGTAAGTAGTAGATGTGGAATTCAAACCCACGCAGTCTGAGTTCATAGATGGTGTTTTTATTCATTTTTTATTTAAAAAAATTTTATTTTTATTAAAGAATAATTGACATACAGTAGTGTATTAGCTTCAGTGTATTAGTGATTTGATATTTATATACTTTACAAAATAGACACCACAATAAGTCTAGTTACCATCTGTCACTATACAAAGTTATTACAATATTATTGACTATATTTCCTATGCTATACCTTACATCCCTGTGTCCTATGTATTTTAGAACTGAAAGATTGTACCTCTTAATCCCCTTCAGCTGTTTCATGCATCCCTTTATTCCCCTCCCATTTGGCAACTACTAGTTTATTCTCCGTATGTATAAGTCTGTCATTGTTTTGTTTGTCATTTTTTTTTACAATCCAAATATAAGTGAAATCATATGGGGTTTGTCTTTTTTTTTTTTTTTTTTACTTATTTCACTTAGTATAATACACTCAAGGGCCATCCATGTTGCAAATGACAGGATTTCAGAATAATGTTATATTACACAGACACACACAAACGCACACACACAATATATCAAACCTTTATTCACTTATTGATAGAGATTTAGGTTGCTTCCATATCCTGGATATTATAAATAATGCTGTGATGAACATAGGGGAGGATATTTGTCTTTTCAAATTAATGTTTTTGTTTTCTTCTAAGAGATAAAGAGTGGTTTTAACTGCTATAGTGTTCCATTGTGTTTGTGTGTTTGTGAGAGATGCTCTGCTACATGATAATTTACTTATCTCTGTTTTGGGCATTAAAAGATTTCATTTATTTATGACAGAGAATGTGCAGGGGGAGGGGAAGAGGGTGAGAGACAATCTCAAGCAGAATCCCTACTGAGCAGGGAGCCAGATACGCAGCTCAGTCTTAAGACTCAGAGATCATGACCTGGACAGAAACCAAGAGTCCCAACACTAAGTGACTGAGCCAGCCAGGTATGCCTGGGCATTATTATCTCTTGCTTATTTTATACTTCTGTTATTTTATTGCCTCTTCTTTGTCATTCTGCACTTGGACTTTCTTTTCAGGAAAAAAAAAAAAATAAGGTTAAGTCACTCACTGCCTAAAACAATAAATTTATAGCTGCATAGATGGTTGAATATAAATCATTTATTGATTCCAAGGTCCCTGATAGCTGTTGCTCTCTATTTCCTAGCACCTGTTTTTTCAAAGATTCCTCTCCTTTACCTCCCATCCACTATTCAACCAGTAATCAGAATTCTGCCTTAAACAATGCATTGAAAATTATCTAAGAAAATTATCTAATCTCCTAATTGCATCTAAAATACACATCAAGTTCTACTCTTCATCTAAGCCATTACTACCTTAGCCCAAGCCAACATCATCATTTTCTTAAACAATTATAACATACTTCTAGTTTGTTTTCCCCACTCATGCAAAAGCCTTTCTCCAAGTCAGTCTCAACACAGCCCTCAAATGTGGCATTTCTGGAGTTCATTTGTCTTGCGACATATTGTTTATCTGCTTAAAGCATCAGTGCTGTTGTACGGTACTAAGGCTGCAATTTAAACTCCTCACCAGAATTTACCACCTCTCCCACTTTTGTCTCCTGTGGCTTGGCTTCTTGGTCATTATACTTCAACCACACTGTGTTTTATTTTTCAGTGTTTTGATTTTACCAGGCTCTTTCCTGCCTCTGGCCCATTACACATGCTGCTGCTGCTTACTCTCACTTGCTGCCTGCCTCTTTCCTGTTTATTCTTCCACTTTTAGCTTAAAGTTCATTTTTCCAGTGATACCTTCACTTGCCTATCAATCAAAATTAAGGCTCTCTATTAAAATCCCACAGATCACCTTTTTTTTTTCCCTTTTCCTTTCCAGAAATTATCATGGTTCTTAGTTAAATATTCATTTGTGAGTTAGTTTATTGAATGTCTATAAACCCCCACTAGATTGCAACTTCTTCAAGAGCATTCATCATGCTGATTTTATTCACATGGTATATGCTTAATATATATTTGCTGAATGTATAACTTGAATCCAAAATCAAGTGGGTTCATTTTAGTCCTAATTCTCTATCCATGTGGCACTTGATAATATTGAAGAATTTAGCTTCCTTATTGAAAATTTTTCTTTATGTGTCTTCTCTAACAATACTCTTTCTTAATTTCATTCCTATAACCTCTGCCAGGGCCCTGCATAGTTTCTATTATTATGTAACTTCTTGAATGATAAAAACAAATCTCATCAGTTAGTAATAGGCATATGCCAGAAGTGAGATTATTCCTGCAAGATTCATTAAAATTTTCATCATCAAACAAAAAACAATAAAATTGGCAAAACTTGGGAAGTAATCTGGCTGTGACTTTTTGAAAGAAATAAACTTACCTGAGATAGTGACTGGGCTGCTAAGCTTTCTCTAAACTTTTTGGTTCCTTTTAGCAGTAACATCATTGGGCTTGCTTATATTCACATGTAATAAGTTGAAAAGAAACAAAAAGGAAAAAAAGAAAAAAATAATAAGAAACGAATAATAAAGCCCAGGGACCTTTTCCTCTGTTTAGAGGCAGACTACCTGGTAAGAGAGATATGCTCATTCTCACACCTTTTATGATCAGTATTCCCTTTCTTTGGTGGTAGTGGTGGTGGGGAGGTGGGTAGATTGTCTGCATAGCATCCCACCAACTTGCCCTCCAACCGGCCTCCCACAGAACTGAATTTGGTACATCATTGTAATTATGGGCTGTACTTTTACTGGGGGGGGGTGGGGGAAGCACAGATCTTTGAAAGCTTTGCCAGTTAGAACCCCAGCAGGAGCTTTTAGACTCTTCAGAAAGTGTTTGCAGCTCAGCTGTTCTCAAACCTCAGAGCTATGGAAATTCCCACTTGTCTTGCACTGAGGATGGAGACCCATACTGCGTGTATCTATTAAACTAACACATCTTTTGAGAAAAAGAAGGCAATAATTAGTTCTTTTAGTAATCAGTACTTTGTTTTTCTGAGTTCAAAATTACCCATATTTTTCAATTAAAAACATTCTGCAGCTATAATCTAACAAAAATGTTTGAGATAGCCTTGTGCATAAAAACATTTATAATGAAAAGTACAGATTATGTGATATTGTTGATAGCCCATTAATTTTTTTCTTTTTCTATACAAATACATGAAGGCACAAGGAGTGGATTTATGCCTATAGTTGGAAGTACAACTATAAAGTCGGTGTGCTTTTAATTTTTTTTAAGCCTCATAAGAGCTAATGAGCTCTATTCAAGATAGCTTAACCAGGTGAAAAGGAAAATTCTAAAAGCTTCTTTTTCTCTCCCACATATCATCAAAGGCAATTAGTTTAGATGGAAAATTATAGCTCTTCTGTTCCATTAATATTAAACCATTATTCAGGTTTGCATATTCATTGGGAAAATCACATTTTTTTCATATTATTTCATTCAGAATGTTCAGTGTTTTGATATGTAATATCTTGTTTTTTTCTGTTTTCATTCTTTTCATAAATATGAATGCTAGCTCTTATATCTAGATGTGTATTTATTTTATCTCATGAAAAAACCAGTTTGATAATTTTGAGATCAAGTAAAAGAAAACCACTGTAACTCATTCTCAAATCCATGTGTTCATATTTTTGTTCATTTCATTAACTTATAATACTTCATTTTGTAGCAGGATTGCTTATTTACATCAGCTTTTACAATAAAATAAAATACACCTGAAAACTGAACATTCAGATTAGGCCTATGAACATGAATCAGTTTTGCTATCGATTGCTTTTCATTAAATTTTAAAAACCAGAAATTAACTCCTTTTCCCATGTTTATCAGTAATTCCTAATACAATAGCATAGCACAGCAGTCATCTTGATGGCCATTCTTGGCCTCAAACATTTGTTTTCAGGATTTTTGAAATTCTTTCAAATTCTTACTGTGATTCTCTTGAGTTTATAGCGCCTTTGGGGGCAGACTTTGTTACTGTGTTTTGTTTCAGACTAAAGACTGGTAGATGTTTGTTGATGCATAACTTCCGTGTTACCACTATCTTTGGGGATTCTCTATTAAAACTTTTAATTGAAGTATAGTTGACATACATATTAGTTTCACGTGTACAACACTGTGATTTGACAACTCTGTACGTTATACAACACTATATTTTTCCAAAGTCTCATTTTATAGATTAACTAATGGCTCTTATCTCTCCTTTACATCTTATATACAAACACTTGCCATTGACTCCATGTACTAGGTGAACTTGTATTGATTATTTTGTCCAGTGCAGGTACAAGGTATACTACAGAAAGTACAGTGATAAGCAGGAGAGATCCTTCCCTTGAGGAGGTTATTGTCTAAAAGACGATAAGGAAATTAGTTAGTAGAAAACCACAGTTCTTGCTATATTTTCATACTTCCAGGCAGAGTTTTGCTCAGTCATTGAGTCTGGATTTTACAGTTTGTATAGGGAGTTCTGTCTGCTATCTAACTTAAATCTACCCTTTTTTAATGTGTCTACATTATCATAACCTTTATTATAGTCACGGATACAAATTATTCTGTATTGTCAGTGTGCAGTGAGTCCTAATAGTATTTAACTATTTGGGACAAATATCTTATAACAAAGTATATTTGTTACAGACATATCTGTTAATTCTAATAAATTCTTAACATTATATTTTGAAGTGACTATAAGATCAATTATGTTTGCATATGATGATAGTTGAAGGTATGTTTCTTGTCAGTGCAAAAAGAAAAGTAATAGAAATAACCTTAAAGGCGGGTGACACACGGAAGCAGGAGTGACATGTGGCTATCTCCTCCTCCTTCACACATGATTTTTATACCTGTGACTTTTTTTTTTTCTCTCTGGATTCCTACAGTAGTTTGGCAGTAGATCGATATTCACCAGCTGCACAGGTAATGAAGTGTATAAAATTTAAATTATATAAACAAAAGTTGGTCTAACTCTTTGGGGAAATAACCCATTTGTAGCTGCTCTCACTAAAGCTGTCAGTGTATTTTTTTAAATATAGTACAGATCAGCTAAAGAAATGATAGCTGCTTGAGGTGATTTGATAGACAAATACCTCACAACACAAATAAATCCTGTACATAATATAACACCATGGTCAGCACCCCAGAGTACTTTAAGAAATGAATTATAAAACAAAGAATGTCAGCCAACTAAAATGCTTCCAGGGGGCACAACTGAAAAAACATATATTTCAGTCGAGTTTGTATTTTATTTAGTTATATCACTTAGGTACAGTCAAGTGCCTTCATGAGACATGAGCATTTTAATCATTGTATCTGTGGCTGGGGATGTTGCTCAGTGCTTCCTATTATTTCTACGCTTAGTTATTCAATACATTCTCTTATACACCTAGATCCTGTAATGGAGATCCAACTCTTATCTGTGTAACTAGTCTGATTGTAAAAATTCACACTTTTGATTGCAGCAAATTCTTAGTATGACTAATGCATACTAATTTGTGGCTCCTGTTAAGAGATGAATATAGCTTCACCTCCTCTGTAGTCTCTTCTTTTGAAGGGCACTTGTGGCTTAAGGACTTCTGTTTATGTTGTCAAGTTCTTTTCATGTTTCTTTTTCAAGAAACTAAGCTATATGTGCAAAAAATAAATATAATTAGGACGATTAATAATTTTTTGGGGGTGCCGGAGTGGCTTAGTCAGTTGAGTGTCCTGTTCAATCTCAGCTAAGGTTTTGATCTCAAGGTCCTGGGTTCAAGCTCTGAAGAGAAAAAAAAAATATTTATTTTCATTGTGTGTGCTTGTATATGTTCATATGTGTCTACTCCCACCCCCACCTCTGTCCCAAAATTCATTTGATGAATGAAAGCTAGTTAAATGACTTGGAGTTAGAGGAAATTAATGGCTAAAAGAAATTATTACCATAGGAGCTATACCAAAGGAAGTAGAGAATGTTCACCAATAGTATGAAACAAGTAAGAAAAACCTAAGTTGAACTGTTTTAAAGAAAACCAGTATAGAATTCTTAAATAATATACTTATACATAACCTAATTATTTAACATCAACATTCCGTCAATGTAGGAGAAATTCTTTAGAGCATATATAAATATTTAATATATTTGATGACTAGAAATCTAGGTTTAAAAATTAAGTGTTCACTCAGAGCTAGTCCTCTGATTTCAAATAGCATAGTAATAGTAATTTCTTAGGAAATATGGTTCCACTTACATTTTCTGTCATTATCTACTTTTATCTGTGGCCTAATTGCTGACTCATCTCAATTTCATGTTTGTAAATTTTCATAGTTCACCTCAGAGACAACTGGTAGTTTAAATGCTACTGATGACTAATGATTATGCAGTTAACAAAGAGCAACCATTTAGCTTCAGTAATATTTTCTTATTGTTATAAGGGATGATTTGCTTAAAACTGAGCAGCTAACTATTTTTAAACTTTGATAAAAATACTCCTTTGGAATGTCTAAAACAAACCAAAACAATAAGTTTTAAAACCCAGAAGGAATTCATTTTATGCAGAAATTTTATAGTCCTGTCTATAAAATTATGACTACTAGAAAATAAAATAACAGGCTTTATATATATATATATATATATATATATATATATATATATATATTCTTAAAGAGCATTTCTTATCTTACAGATGAGCTCAGTGAAAATGTTGCAACCTCGTCTCGAAAACATTCTTTTCAAGCTCACGTTTGAAGAGCATGTAAACAACATCAAACCAAGCATCATAGCAGTAACTCTTGCCTGTGAAGAGCTGAAGAAGAGTGAAAGCTTTAACAGACTTCTAGAGTTAGTTCTTTTGGTTGGAAACTACATGAACTCAGGCTCAAGAAATGCCCAGTCTTTGGGTTTTAAAATCAACTTCCTTTGCAAGGTAAGTTAACATTTTATAATGCTAATTTAGAATCATAATTTCATCTGTGAGAGGGGTCACTCTAAATTGGCAATAGTACATAAGCCAAAAAAAGTATGATTTAAATATCTCATTAAAACAGATAAATATATATATTTTTTTTAATTTTAGTACAGTAAAATCTCAAAGACTATGCAAAATCTGTGGTAGTATAAACTTATCTGATCAGATTTTACTGTAGTTTGTAAATTTAAAAAATTGCCTTTCATAAAGTAAATGCAATATTATACTTCAGTTCCCTTGTACTTATTTAATGTCTCTCTAAAAACTACTTGAGGAGCTAAATATAATGAGGTAAATAGCTGGGGACCTTTTTTTTAATACGCTTTGCTTATTCTAGTCAAAACTACCAATACCCTTTTTTTGTTATATATTGTTGTTACTAAGCTTATACTAGATATCTAGTCTATTAACCTACAGTTGGAAAAAAACTCAAATGACAATCATCTTATTGTTCTGTTAAGCCATTTCATAGTATTTTTTTTTTTGAGATTTTAATTCTCGTGAGAAGAAACAGAGAAACATAAAAGTGATAGTATATGGCCATTTCTAGGCTATAATGAACCACCTTATTCCAGGGAAAGACCTGTCTGTTGCAAAGAGAAAACTGAATAGACACTGAGGTGAAGGCCTGTAAGAAATCAGAGAGGGAGACAAACCATGAGATACTGTGGACTCTGAGAAACAAACTGAGGGTTTTGGAGGGGAGGGGGATAGGGGGTTGGGTGAGCCTGGTGGTGGGTATTGTGGAGGGTACATATTGCATTGGAGCACTAGGTGTGGTGCATAAACAATGAATTTCGGAACACTGAAAAAAAAATTAAATAATAAAAAAAAAAGGAAGCTAAACAGGAAAATAAATCTGAAAACAAACAGTCCCTCCTTGACATCTCACCATTCTTTCACTTTTTTTCTTCTCACAGTGTAAAACATTGAGAAACTTTGGTTAGTTCTTAAAGTACATTATAACACAAGAATCCCAGATGTAGGAATGGATATAAATTTCTATTCATGGATTAAATAGATGTGTGTTATATATACAATGACTAGCATTTTAATATGTATCAAAAATGATTTGCTTCAAGTAGTTCTAAGCCAAATAGACGGAGAATAATCTTTGTAGGTAATAACATGCATAATGGAATTATATCTATTTATTTCTTACTCATTTTTGAGTTATATTAGGAAAGAGGGCCAGGAAGATAGGGCAGATCATCTGGAATGGTAGATTTTATTAAAAAAATATATATATTTGTCCCTCTTCTTGTGATATTAGGGGACATGTGAAATTATTTGATAATGCCAGAGAGAATAAGGCTGTGCTTGTACTAATATGGAATAAATCATAGCCAGATTTATAGGATAAATCTAAATATTTAATATATTTTCATTATATTGCATACCATGTATTCAATACTAATAAAGTCAACTCTTCTGAAGATGCTATTTGTTTTGAGTATATGCTGTATGCACATGAGTGAATCAAGATATTTTTGGTAAGATGATTATAAAAATATTATAAATTAAGAGAAAAGATCATTGAAAATTTATATTATGGACCTATTTCACATTTCACTCATAAAAAGACATTTAAAACAAACTTGCCTAATTTGAATAAATATGTACCTTTTCTAAGTGTCTTAATTCCACACTATTCCAATTAATTACATGAACTGATTTTTTTTTTTTTAAGATTTTTTTTTTTTTTTTTTTTTTTTTTTATTTATTTGACAGAGATCACAAGTAGGCAGAGAGGCAGGCAGAGAGAAAGGAAGGGAAGCAAGCTCCCTGCTGAGCAGAGAGCCCGATGCGGGGCTCGATCCCAGGACCCTGAGATCATGACCTGAGCCGAAGGCAGAGGCTTAACCCACTGAGCCACCCAGGTGCCCCACATGAACTGATTTTTATAGCAAATATAAATAAGTCATTTATACATAGAAACAGAAGATGATATTAATCTCACAGAAGGATTTTACAGTTATATTCTGGAGAGAAGCTTCTTCCTGTCATCTATCTGTCAAATAAAAGTTCTTCCATACAACACTGATCTGACATCTATCACTAGAGGTATGCTCAAAGGATTCAGCACAAAGATTTTTGCCAACTTCAAATGAAATAAAAACAATCTTGTGAGAAATACTATCATGTAGTAATAGATGTTCTAAAAGGGAAGAAGTGAATATTTTAAAATGCTCCCTCCCCCCACCATTTACCAGCAGGATTTTTATCTTCAGGGAAATACTTGTCATAAAGAAAGAGAAATATCATATTCGTGCATGATATTCCCCTAATGTCTAGGATTAAGAGGATGTTCTTGGGATACAAAGGATTCTGAGTAGATGTAAATGTCTAAAATGACAGAAATTTATGAAATACATAGAAATAGGTTTGTAATCTGTTAAAATGAATTAACTACTGATGTATGTTTAGCCAGAATTGCTGTTAAATTCCAATTATATTATAGAAGATTACTTGGTTGATTTTTCTTAATTTGTTTTCCTTAAAGAATTGCAGAGAGAGGGGCTCCTGGGTGGCTCAGTGGGTTAAAGCCTCTGCTTTTGGCTCAGGTCATGATCCCAGGGTCCTGGGATCGAGTCCCGCATCAGACTCTCTGCTTGGCGGGGAGCCTGCTTCCTCCTCTCTCTCCCTCTTCCTGCCTCTCTGCCTACTTGTGATCTCTGTCTGTCAAATAAATAAATAAAATCTTTAAAAAAAAAAAGAATTGCAGAGAGAGCTTCCTTTGTAGAACACTGTTTATGCTTCAAAAATGATGCCATTTTCCCCACCTGAATTATTCTAAGGATAATTTCCTTTCCTAGTGAATTTAAAACTATAATCTGCTCTTTACAAGAAGCTACAGAGTATGTTAAAATATTCACCTACTTTTTTTTAAGATTTTATTTATTTATCAGATAGAGGGCTAGAGTAAGAAAGTTAGTGAGCACAAGCAGGGGAATGGCAGGTAGAGGGAGAAGGCTCCCCGCTGAGCAGGGAGCCTGATGGGGGACTCAGTCCCAGGACCCTGGGATCATGACCTGAGCCAAAAGCAAGCCCTTAACTGATTGAGCCACCAAGATGTCCCTTATTCACCTACTTTTAAAAAAGGAGCCATGATATAAGCAGTTAAACTTAGCAGATGTATCTTATAGTAAAATACTATTAAAAATTCAGATGGTCGGGGCGCCTGGGTGGCTCAGTGGGTTAAGCCTCTGCCTTTGGCCCAGGTCATGATCTCAGGGTCCTGGGATCGAGCCCCGCATCGGGCTCTCTGCTCAGCAGGGAGCCTGCTTCCCCCTCTCTCTCTGCCTGCCTCTCTGCCTACTTGTCATCTCTCTCTCTCAAATAAATAATAATAAAAAAAAATTCAGATGGTCACAATTGGCTCCTATAATATTTGGGAAGAAAAGGAAAACAGATGAGTTATCCTAAATGTCAAATATAACTAAATGATATCATTACTGTAAGTATGACCCTTACCACAAAATGCTTTGTTAATTTGCAGCTGAGAATTATCACTTTGTGAGTTACCAAACCAGGGTTCTGAACTATAATACAAGTTATTTCCATGCAGATGAGTTCCCCATGTTAGCTTTGCTCCTCCTTGCCTGTTGGTTATTAAAATTCTAACGAATAGCAGTGGTGCACTTCAGGATCATTTATTTATGTTTTCAGTTATATACAATAACATATAATCTGCATAAGAGCAAAACATTTGAAAATCCTTAACACTCCATAGGCACTAAGCTTTGTGGATATATCAGGTAAGGATCTTTGTTTGCAAACAAGGGAAAGTGATTCTGCCTGACTTAAGCAAAAAAAAAAAAAAAAGAAAGAAAGAAAGAAAGAAAGAAAGAAAGAAAGAAAGACAGAAAGAAAAAGGTAATTTGTCAGGAAGATATGAGGTAGCTCAACCAGAAACTGAAGAAAGGCTGAATAACTTGGCCTTTAAAAAAGCAGCAGCTGGGACTCCTGGGTGGCTCTGTCGGTTGAGGGTCTGCCTTTGGCTCAAGTCACGATCCCAGGGTCCTGGGATTGAGCCCTGCATCAGGCTCCTTGCTCAGCTAGGAGTCTGCTTCTCCCTCTGCCTGCTGGTTCCCCTTCTTTGTTCCCCTGCTTATGTATGCTCTCTGACAAATAACAAGTAAAATATTTTAAAAAAATAAAAAACAGCAAAAATGGGCAGCTTTGAGAAAATGGGAAGTAAGAACAAATGGAAAGTCTTTTCAAGAAATTGACTTTGTATTAGCTCCAACCATTTTCCTACTCCTTGCCCTGAATTTGATTCAAATTCTTATTAGAAAGAGAGACTGATTGACCTAGTATGGATTACAAGAATATTCCTTGTCCAAGGGAAGGCATTGATAACACTGCCAAGACTATCTGTGATGGAAGATTGGTCATCTCATAAAGAATGCTGTTAACCAAAGATAAGGATGCCAAAGATTAGGGGCAGGTGAATGGGGATCAGGCAGGCCCAAACAAAGACAAAATGAAAGAGATCATTGGTACACCAGGGGAATACAAACAATACAGAAAACCTTGGTACACCAGGGGAATACAAACAATACAGAAAACCTTAAAAAACTAGTGGTACAATTAAGTGGTCTGGAAACAAACTACATATTGAGTATCATGTAACATCACAAGATACGCCATCAATGAACAGCAAGATTAATGACCTTTGAGATTAACAGGGCTTCAGGAGGGAGGAATTATTGATGATGGGATGGGGATGGGCAATACTGTAAAATGGAACAGAAGGATCTTAAAGGATTGGTAGAATTAGGTTATATGAGAGAAGAAGCCACAACCTTACAAGATGGGAGAATGCTGGAATCAGAACATACCTTTTAGCTTCCATTCTGCCAATTACTAGCCAAATTTTCATGGCTGAGTCACTTGCTCTTTCTGAACTCAGTTTCCTTACCTGTGAATGAGGAAATGCAGTAACCCTTGTTTATTTTGTTATGTAGAGGTTTTTTTGGGTCAAATAAAATGAATTTTGTCAGAGTTCTTTGAAAAATTATGTTAAATGATAACTTTTTTAATGATGGTAGATAACTAGGAATAATCATCTTGTCTTTGAAGATGAATTAGAAAAGCATACTATCTGGAATATTGGGTGTACGTTGGAGACAAATGATAACGTTGGTAGGCAGATTATGAGAAGATTTTGAGTTATTTATATATGAGTTTACATAAGTTACTCTCATAAATTTTTTAAATCATTCATTTCATAACTTATAAGGCCCATGAACCTTTCTTTTTCAGCCTTGAGTTAATATCCCCTTTCCTCCATTCTATTTCTTTCTAGGCATTCTAGTTGGGCAGAGAGACATAAGAAATCATGATACAGTAGGATAATCTCCTTTTGTATATTATACAGAGAACCTGAAGAAAACATTACAGTTTACTACAGAGAAAATTTTATATATCTTTTTCATAAGGATTAATATGATAATGTAATTGTTTTCCTTTTTCTAAGATCCATCATTTCTGTAAAGTAAATGTAACATAAACGGCCTTATTTCCTAGAGACCATCATGTGGTATTAGTGACAGAATATTGTAGGTATTACCCCAAGTACACAAAGGAAAGTCTACAACTCCCCCATAGAAGTTGTAAGAAGGAAAGAAAAAAGGTTCAGTTTTAATGAGAAATGGAAGATTAGTTACCAGAAAATGTGATTTATAAAGAAAATGACTGCTGTCTATGGAAGCCAAATTTGGAAATATATAATCCAAGAGAAAATCTACAAAAAAAAGTCATATCTAAGTACTCTAAAAATTTCAGAGCTCATCATTTTTAGCTGAAATGATGTGTATCGTTTCCATATAAACTTAGAATCTTAACATAAGAAGATAACTGGTTGTGGGTGCCTCCGTGGCTCAGTCAGTTAAGCATCTCCCTTTGGCTCAGTTCATGATCCTGAGGTCATGGAATCAAGTCCCACATCTGGCTCCCTGCTCAGTGGGGAGCCTGCTTCTCCCTCTGCCCCTACCCACCACTCATGTTCTCTCTCTCTTTCTCAAAAATAAATAAAATCTTAAAGAAGAAAGAAAAAAAGAAGGTAACTAGTCTAGCCTCTTCAGTCTGTAGTTAAGAAAACTGACACTCAGAGAAGGGAAATTTTGTGTATTGTCAGGTTCTGGCTGCCACAACAGAATACCAGAGGCTGGGTGGTTAAAACAACAGAAATTAATTTTCACACAGTTTTGGAGATAGGAAGTCAAAGATCAAGGTGCTCACCTAGTTAGTGTCTGGTAAGATATGGTAATGTAATTGTTTTCCTCTTTCTAAGATCCATCATTTCTATGAAGTATATGTAATGTAAAAGGCCTTATTTCCTAGAGACCATCACGTGGTATTAGTGACAGACTCTTCCTGGCTTGCAGACAGTCAGCCACCTTCTTGCTGTATGCTCACAGAGCCTTTCCTCTGTGCCCTGCATAAAGAGTTGAGAATGTGCTTGAGAGCTCTGGTGTCACCTCCTCTTCTTATAAGGACACTAATCTAGTCAGATTAGGCCCCACCGTTTTGACTTTTTTTTTTTTTAACCTTAATTGCCTCCTTAAAGGTCTTTTCTCCAAATATAGTCACTTTGAGGGTTACCGCTTCAACGTGCAGATTGCTCAGGTTAAGGCTTTCCTGGGATGTGAAACTTTTCAGTGCTAAAATTGGGACAGTCTCAAGCAAACCAGGACAGTCAGTGGCTGCTTTAGTTATGAAACTAGAGGTAGGGTCCTAGCCTCCTAATAATACTCCATTTTTTTCTCTTTTTTAAAAACATGTAAGTTTAACAGCTTGCCTTTTACATTTTTATAATGCCCTTTACTGTTCTTTGTCTAGTTTTTGCTCTTCAGATCTTCTCTGGTTCCCACTACACACTTTGAGGGCATTATTAAAGAACTGTTCACACTTTAATTATTTTATTTCTCTTTCAAGGTGGAGAGCTTGTGGAATCTGAATGTTTATTTTCTTCCACATTAAATCCCCAGTGCCTATTTATATGAAGCCCTCAATAAATTACTCTTGAATGAAAGCCAGACAGTTGATTTAAATAAAGGATTTGTTGTGTTTGACATAAGTGTTAACTTTTTTTTTTAAGTTAGAGAATTTAGTTCCTCACAGATGTAAAGGGTATATTTTTTACCAGCAAAACTATTGAATATGTAATTGTCACACTGCTGTGGTTTATTTATAAAAACAAAAAAGTATTGTTTTCTATGAATATTAACCAGCAATTCTACCTTTAAATATGGGTTAATAATAAATATATGACTATTAATTTATAACCAAAAATATTTTGGAAAATAACCACTGTAGGATATACTGAAAGGCACTCTACCAAAGTTCAATAAATCCTAGTCAATAGTCCACACATTTGGTTGTCTGTGTTTTAACAGTTTATAAAGTACTTTCCTAGTGATTCAGGGAGGTGAATTATTATTGACCCCATTTTGCAAATTAGGAAACTAAAACCCATTGAAGTCATACAATTTTGCCAATATTAAAAAGCTAGTAAGTAGGGGCGCCTGGGTGGCTGAGTGGGTTAAGCCTCGGCCTTCAGCTCAGGTCATGATCTCAGGGTCCTGGGATTGAGCCTGCTTCCCCCTGCCCCTCTGCCTGCCTCTCTCCCTACTTGTGATTTCTCTCTCTGTCAAATAAATAAATAAAATCTTTTAAAAAAAAGAAAAAAAAAAGCTGGGAAGTATCCAAGTTGAGGCTTAAATCTGTTTTCTCTGTCCCAGACTTCGCAAGCACTCTGCCTCATTGCACTGTAACAGAATTTTTGGATATACATGGCTCAATTCAAGGAAGCATTACAGAACACCTTTGCAACATAGAATTCTGAAAATGGGGGAAAATCACATGTAGATTTTCTTGAATCTGGTAGCTTGTAAAATGAGGAATCCCTTTTCTTTACTCAAACTGAATCGGAAGTAATTGCAGAATATTAATAGAAAATTTTTCATCCTCTAATAGATTTTAATGTATCCAGGAAACAAAGCCTACATATTTGTAATAAAATAGCACTTAATAATCTGTATAATTATAGAGCTATCACTTGGCTTTGTATGTATAGGCTCTCAGAGCCTATCAGTTTTTTGTAGGCAAAGTGAGATGCTGTTCTCAAGATTTTTACAGATAAAGATCTGCTCTCCAGAAAGGACTGACCCAGCATTTCAGGGTCAGAGGCACACTTAGAATCCAACTTTTCCTAAGGCTCAAATTATTTCAGTGGCTCATGCTATTTTTAGAGTTTGATGGTCTCTTTTGCTTCACTGAAATATGTTTTTTTTTTTTTTCCCATCACACAGTGTTTAACATTATTTGAATTTGGGGGGAGTTATTGTTGATACTTCACTGAGAAGAAAATTGCTTTAAAGTATGTAATGTGTGTTGGAAAGTGCTGTGTAAGGGAAGATTAGACTCTATCAAATACAGGGTTGGGTGGAATGTTAGGTTTTCTTTCCAAACTTTCCTTTTTCTCCCTTTGGGTCCTTTAAAATTTCCTCCCTGTGGGGCTGTTTGCAGGAAAGAGTTTTCAGTTGGTGATCTCCTTGAGTCCCTCGTTGTAATCAGTGACACAGATCTAAATGTATAGCAAAATGCAGAGGAGCTCATTTATGTTAATTTGTATTTTTATGTTTATAAGAACTTTGCATTTTTATATGTCATCATGTAATACCATGACACACCATACAATTTGTTCATAATTTATGACTGACAGACATGAACATTTCAAGTTAAGGATTTGTCTGTGCCACATTATATTCTTTGAAGTAGGAATATTTATTGTTTTTGACCTCTGAAACAACTAAACAGCATAGAATGATTTAAGGACTGGCTATCATTCTTAATTTTAAATAGTTTCCTTTGTTCAGATTATTTGATGGTTAACCTTTATTTAAGTCCATTGTGTTTTATTATATTGTGCTTAATGGGCTTTCATCATTGAGAACCATTGAATAGGTTCTTGAGCTTAAAGGTAAATGTTGCACTGTTGTGGTACTATGACAGTGGTGACATTTTAGATTCAGTTTCCTTAATTGTGTCATGGGTTTTTTTTCCCTCGGTTCTTCATGTAAATCAATATACCAAAATTTATACTTTTCAAACAGCAAGCATTAGTATTACTTAAGTCAAGAAGTCCAGAAGTGTTTAAATTTATAGAACAGTAAATTTATATTTTTAAAGAAACAAGTTCTTTTAATTCCCATGTTACTTGCTATATATCCTAAAGCACATACTGTTAATCGGTGCATGTGGATTTGTGCACACAGGCAAATGGTAGTACTAAAAGATTGCTTCAGTGATTCCCATATCTCTAGTAATCAGGAAGTTCGGATACTAGCTTAGAAATTCAATCCAAAGTCCTCACATCTAATGTCTTTTGTGCCATTCAAAATCTGAACAAAACACAAGCTCTTTCTTTTAAACTTCTCTTTAAAAATGCAGCCCTCTAAAAGTTAGAAACATATGCTCTTGGCTCCTGATTTTGTAATCCCATGAGTACCACCATGTGTTTTGAAGACTGTCCTTCAGTTAGAAAACCAGCTCTTTAAAAAAAAAAAAAAAAAGAAAAAAGAAAGAAAACCAGCTCTTTTCCCACTTCTAAGATGTAGAGTTCCTAGTTTTTTTATGCTGTAGTAGTCTTTACATACAGATTGGCTCCCTAAATAGAAAGAACACTTAAAGAAGGTAGTCTGTGCTTTCTTCCAAGATGGCAATCTCAATTGTTACAGATGGTCATGACATTTTCCGGATTTATGTTAATGTGGAGATGCATTGTATCTTTCTTATTCTTCGTAGCCTACATTATGGAATTGAGATACGAGAAAAGGGAAACTGCTATATTAGCACAGGGAAAGCTATATGATCATGTGGGGCATAGGAATTAACCAGTTTTGAAGATATACTTATTTTTTTAATTAATTTATATATTTTTTATTTTATTTTATTTTACTTTTTTCAGTGTCCCAAGATTTCATTGTTTATGCACCACACCCAGTGCTCCATGCAGTATGTACCCTCCTTAATACCCACCACCAGGCTAACCCAACCCCCTACCCGCTTCCCCTCCAAAACCCTCAGTTTGTTTCTCAGAGTGCATAGTCTCTCGTGGTTTGTCTCCCCCTCGGATTTCCCCAAACTCACCTCTCCTCTCCATCTCCCAATGTCCTCCGTGTTACTCCTTATGCTCCACAAGTAAGTGAAACCATATGATAATTGACTGTCTCTGCTTGACTTATTTCACTCAGCATAATCTCTTCCAGTCCTGTCCCTGTTGATACAAAAGTTGGATATTCATCCTTTCTGATGGAAGCATAATACTACATTGTACATATGGACCATATCCTCTTCATCCATTCATCTGTTGAAGGGCATCTTGGCTCTTTCCACAGTTTGGCAACTGTGGCTATTGCTGCTATGAACGTTGGGGTTCAGATGGCCCTTCTGTTCACTACATCTGTATCTTTGGAGTAAATACCCAGTAGTGCAATTGCAGAGCTATAGGGTAGCTCTATTTTTATTTTCTGAAGGAATCTCCACACTGTTTTCCAAAGGGGCTGCACCAACTCGCATTTCCACAAACAGTGTAAGAGGGTTCCTCTTTCTCCACAGCCTCTCCAACACTTGTTGTTTACTGTCTTGTTGATTTTTTCCATTCTAACTGATCTAAGGTGGTATCTCAATATGATACTAATGATACTGATGACTAATGATGATGAACATTTTTTCATGTGTTTGTTAGCCATTTGTATGTCTTCTTTGGAGAAGTGCCTGTTCATATTTTCTGCCCATTTTTTGATGTGATTACCTGTTTTTTGGGTGTTGAGTTTGAGGAGTTCTTTATAGATATTGGATATCAGCCCTTTGTCTGTAGTGTCATTTGCGAATATCTTCTCCCATTTGGTGGGTTGCCTCTTTGTTTTGTTGACTGTTTTGCTATACAGAAGCTTTTTATCTTGGTGAGGTTCCAAAAGTTCATTTGCTTTTGTTTCCTTTGCCTTTGGAGACATGTCTTGAAAGAAGTTGCTGTGGCTGATATAAAAGAACTTACTGCCTATGTTCTCTAGGATTTTGATACATTCCTGCCTCACGTTGAGGTCTTTTATCCATTTCAAGTTTATCATTGTTTATGGTGTAAGAGAATGGTCAAGTTTCATTCGTCTATACATAGCCATCCAATTTTCCCAGCACCATTTATTGATGAGACTGTCTTTTTTCCACTGTATATTTTTTCCTGCTTGTCTAAGATTATTTGACCATAGAGTTGAGGGTCCATATCTGGGCTCTCTACTCTGTTCCACTGGTCTATGTGTCTGTTTTTGTGCCAGAACCATGCTGTCTTGGTGATCACAGCTTTTGTAGTAAAGCTTGAAATCAGGCAATGTGATGCCCCCACTTTTGTTTTTCTTTTTCAACATTTCCTTAGCAATTCCGGGTCTCTTCTGGTTCCATACAAATTTTAGGATTGTTTGTTCCAGATCTTTGAAAAGTGCTGGTGGAATTTTGATTGGGATGGCATTGAAAGTATAGATTGCTCTAGGCAATATAGACATTTTAACAATGTTTATTCTTCTGACCCATGAGCATGGAATGGTCTTCCATCTTTTTGTGTCTTCTTCAATTTCCTTCATGAGTGTTTTATAAATCCTCAAATACAAATCCTTTACCTCTTTGGTTAGGTTTATTCCCAGGTCTCTTCTGGTTCTTGGTGCTATAGTAAATGGAATTGATTCTCTAATTTCCCTTTCTGTATTTTCATTGTTAGTGTATAAGAAAGCAACTGATTTCTGTACATTGATTTTGTATTCTGCCACATTACTGAATTGCTGTATGAGTTCTAGTAGGTTGGGTTGGAGTCTTTTGGGTTTTCCATATAAAGTATCATGTCATCTGTGAAGAGAGAGTTTGACTTCTTTGCAATTTGAATACCCTTTATTTCTTTTTGTTGTCTGATTGCTGTTGCTAGGACTTCTAGTACTATGTTGAACAACAGTGACAAGAGTGGATATCCTTGTCGTGTTCCTTATCTCCAAGGGAAGGCTGTCAGCTTATCCCTATTGAGAATGATTTTCACTATGGATTTTTCATAGATAGATTTTATGAAGTTGAGGAATGTTCCCTCTATCCCTATACTTTGAAGTGTTTTGATCAGGAATGGACGCTGTTCCTTGTCAAATGCTTTTTCTGCATCAATTGAGAGGACCGTGTGGTTCTTCTCTCTTCTCTTACTGATTTGTTCTATTATATTGATTGATTTGCAAATGTTGAACCACCCCTGTTTCCCATGGATAAATCCCACCTGGTCATGGTGGATAATCTTTTTAATTGGATCCTATTAGCTAGGATCCTATTTATTTAATTGGATCCTATTAGCTAGGATCTTCTTGAGAATCTTAGCATCCATATTCATCAGGGATATTGGTCTGAAATTCTCCTTTTTGGTGGTGTCTTTGCCTGGTTGGGGGTTCAGGGTAATGCTGGCTTCATAGAAAGCGTCTGGAAGTTTTCCTTCTGTTTCTATTTTTTGAAACAGCTTCAGGAGAACAGGTATTATTTCTTCTTTGAATGTTTGGTAGAATTCTCCAGGCTATCCATCTGATCCTGGGCTCTTGGTTTTTGGGAAGATTTTGATCAGTGCTTCAATCTCATTACTAGATATCACTCTATTCTGGTTGTCAGTTTCTTCCTGGTTCAGTTTTGAAAGTTTATAAGTTTCCAGGAATGCATCCATTTCATCTCGATTGCTTAACTTACTGGCATGTAACTGTTGATAATAATTTCTAATGATTGTTTCTATTTCCTTGGTGTTAGTCGTGATCTCATTCATAATTTTATTAATCTGGGTCCTCTCTCTTTTCTTTTGGATTAGTTTGGCCAGTGGTTTATCTATCTTATTGATTCTTTAAAAGAACCAGCTTGTAGTTTCGTTGATATGTTCTTCTGTATCTCTAGTTTCTATCTCATTGATTTCTGCTTTAATCTTAATTATTTCCTTTCTTATGCTTGGAGTTGGCTTAATTTGTTATTGACTCTCCAGTTCTTTAAGATTTAAAGAGAGCTGTTGTATTCTGCATTTTTCAGTTTTTTTGAGGGAGGCTTGGGTAGCTATGTATTTCCCACTTAGGACCACCTTTGCCACATCTCTTAGGTTTGGGACCGACGTGTCTTCATTCTCATTGGTTTCCATGAGTTGTTTAAGTTCTTTGATTTTCTGGTTGATCCAGACATTCTTAAGCAGGGTGGTCTTTGCCTTCCAAGTGTTTGAATTCCTTCCAAACTTTTTCTTATGGTTGAGTTCAAGTTTCAAAGCATCGTATCTGGGAATATGGAGGGAATAATCTCAATCTTTTGGTATTGGGTGAGCCCTGATCTGTGACCCAGAATGTGGTCTATTCAGGAGAAAGTTCCATATGCGCTCTAGAAGAAGGAGTATTCTGTTTTTTTAGGGTGCAGTGTTCTGTATATATCTATGTGGTCCATCTGGTCCAATCTGTCATTCAGTGCTCTTGTTTCTTTAGTGATTTTCTGCTGGGCTGATCTGTCTGTTACTGAGAGTGATGTGTTAAGATCCCCCTTCTACTAATGTATTCATATCAATACGACTCTTTATCTTGATTAACTGTTGTCTTATGTAGTTGGCTGCTCCCATAGTGGGAGCGTAAATATTTACAATTGTTAGATCTTCTTGGTGGCTAGACCCTTTAAGAATGATGTAGTGACCTTCTTTATCTCTGACTACAGTCTTTAGTTTAAAATCTAATTTACCTGACATGAGAATCACTACCCCAGCTTTCTTTTGAGGCATATTGGTGTGAAAGATGCTTCTCCATCCCTTCCCTTGCAGTCTGGATGTATCTTTAGGTTCCAAATGTGTCACTTGTACAAGGCAGCATATGGACGGTTCCCATTGTTTTATCCAATCTGCAACCTTGTGCCGTTTTATGGGAACATTTAGGTCGTTCATATTGAGAGTGATTATTAAAAAGATACATTTTTATTGACATCATGTTGCCTGTGAAGTCCTTATTTCTATAGTTTGTCTCTGTCAATTTCTGTTCTATGTCACTCTTGGGTTCTTTCTTCTTTTGTAGAACCCCCCTTAATATTTCTTATAATGCTATCTTGGTGGTCACTCTTTTAAACCTTACCGGTCTTGGAAGCTCTTTATCCCTCTATCCATGTTGAATGTCAGCCTTACTGGATAAAGTATTCTTGGCTGTATGTTCTTCTCATTTAGCGCCCTGAGTATGTCTTGCCAGCCCTTTCTGGCTTGCTAGGTGTCTGTGGACAGGTCTGACATTATTCTGAAGGACCTTCCTCTGTATGTAAGGAATCTCTTCCCCCAGCTGCCCTCAGAAGCTCTTGTCTAAAATTATGATTCGTCAGTCTCACAATGAAGTGCCTCGAGGTCTTTCTTGAGTCATTGATCTTGGGCAGGTGTTCTTTCTTCCTCTAGCAAGAGAACACTGGCTCCATTCCCCAGATTGGGAAAATTTTCATCCAGAATTTGTTCAGTTATATCTTTTAGTCTTCTCTCTTTCACCACCCCTTCAGGAATCCCAATAATTCTGAGGTTGGAATGTTTCATGGCATCATTTATTTCCCTAATTCTGTTTTCATGGCTTCTAAGCTGTTTGTTCCAGGCCTCCTCCTGATCTTTTTTCTCTATCAGTTTGTCCTCTAGATCACTAATTCTGTCTTCTGCCTCGGTTACCCTATCTGCTATAGTATTTAGATTAGATTGGATCTCATTGATAACATTTTTAACTTCTTCCTGGGTGGGTTTCACTTCTTCCCTAATCAATTCCATGTTGTCACAAATGGTTTTCTCCAATCTAGCCATTGCATGGATAATTGTTACGCTAATTTCCCTTTCGGACATACTGTTTATGTCCATATCCAATACTTCTGTGGCAGAGGGGTCAGTCTCTGAATGTTTTCTCTCTTGGGTGTTCCTACTCCTAGTCATTTTGATGAGAGGTTGTCAAGGGGATGTATAACTGAATATATCAACCACGATCCAGGCATGTTGCACCCTGGCACACTCTCCACTGGTGTCTTCTGCCCCCATAGAGATCCAGAAGTATATAATCCTACATCTCAGGCTGATTTCATGGGTGTTGAGAGTGTTCTGGGAGACACTTACCTCACTTTAGGGGATCGGTTGAAACAGGGTCTCCTGCTTCTCTGCCATCTTGCTAGCAGGCTCGATATACTTCTTTAAATTGATATACAGACATACCTTGTTTTATTTTACTCTGCCAATTTTGTGTTTTTTACAAATTTAAAATTTGGCAACCCTGTGTCTTGCAAATCTATAGGGACTATTTTTCCAACAGCATTTGCTCACTTGGTGTCTCTGTCACATTTTGGTAATTCTCAGAATAAAGCTTTGTCATTATTGTTTGTTATGGTGATCTGTGATCAGTGATCATGACTTACTGAAAGCATGAAAATGGTTAGCTTACAGTATTTTTTAAGTAAATTATGTACATAGTTTTTTTTTTAATATATTGGTACTGCACACTTGATAGACTTAATGGACTTAATATTGCAGTGTATTGTAGTGTATATATAACTTAATAGACTTAATAGGTTACAGTGTAGTGTAAACATAACTTTTATATCTACTGAGAAACAAAAAAAAATCATCTGACTTACTTTATTGCAATATTCACTTTATTGTAGACTGACACCAAACCTGCAATATCTTTGAGGTATACCTGTAGACATGAAGGAGTATGTATAACACTATACCTTTTTCAAAAACTTGAACTCTGATTAAAAGGAATAAATTCATACCTCTCTTCTCCTACTTTCCTCTAAAAATACAGAAGTCTCATGAGCTTATTGAAAGATTTTTCTCTAAGTTGAAATAGTCCTTAATTTACATTCATTGGTACAAATTAGTCAGTTTATACTTTAAATGTAACACTCATTTGTTTTTTTCAAATCTAATTACATCTGTTTAGATATTATCACATTTACAACACTATAGGTTGTGTGAAACTTCATTTTCAAGCCCCCCCCCCCAAATTTTCAGTTTATTAAATTCTCTGGAGAACAGTAGTTTCTAAACGTAAATTGTGTGATGCAGAGTTAATTAGTATTCCTTGTTGATACTGACTGCTTTGAAGACATTGTTCTTCTTATCACATTTTTTTTTCCATTTCACTTATATATGTGAAAATGTTCTGTCCTTTAAACATACAACAGTCACAAACGCATGCACTCCCTAGGCCCTTAAGTCATCATTATATTGTGAAGCCTGTGCTGCTATCCCTGCTTTTAACTTTTATATTACAGTGAAATCTGCCTCCCATATGTCTAGATAATATGCTGTGAGGGGCAACATGAAAATATGTGGTACACAATTGCCTTGCATACTAGCTATGCTTAGTTATTGTACATTCCTGTGCAAACACATGACCTTTATGACAAGAAATTACAATTTTTGGAAGTTTTATATTAGGGGAGGGACTGAGGAAAAGGAATTAAAAGCTAGACCAAGCCAAAAAGCACACGCGCGCACCTGTGTTTATGTGTGTCTGTGTGTGTGTGTGTGTGTGTAGTGATTTAGCAAGTGATTAATAGAATGGAAGAGTGAGAATCAGGGATGATTTTCAGAATTGGATGATGAGAAAGAAAAAATGAAAGAGTGAGAAAGAATCACGGATAATTTTCATAATTGAAATGAGTTAAATATGTCTGTTTCTTGCATAAATTGATGGACCTGTAAAGAGCATTTGAAAATGCAAAGGAAGACTTTCCAATATATGCTCCTTATCTTCTGTCAATAATAATTATTTAAAAATCAACTATATATTTGTATATGAAACTATACTGAGGTTTATAATTCATTTTCAGTAGAAGACTAATATATGGCTTGGTTTATAACTCTAAATACAGACACATTGCAAGGAAACAAAAAGATGAACACAACTATAGTTTCTTTCATTTAAATTTTTGTTTTCCTCATACACTGATATAAAAAACATAATATGGTGCTATAAGTATACTTGTTGAAGTCATTGTGACTAAACAGTAATGGATATAGTTAACTGTTGTGTTGGGTAATATGGCTGACAGAGAAGAGTAATTCTGTAGTTTACCAAAAAAAAAAAAAAAAAAAAAGCTTTTTTTGTTTGTTTTTTGTCTTTGTTGTTGTTGGTGGTGGTGGTGGTGGTTCTTGGTGATTCCCCCAGGTATCAGGAGTGGCAATAAACAATTTCAGCACTGAGCAGACCCAAAAAATGATGGTTTATGGGACTAGCTGTATAGCCGTAGGTCTTGGTTGACCACAAAGACTGTTACCATAGAGGATTTAAATGAACCCAGCTGGCTTAGTATTCTATGAATTTCTGTAGTCATTTTCTGAGTTTAATCTTATGACTGATTTTGTAATTCTCACAGTGGGAGAAAGTTGACAACATGATTGGCATTTAGTGAATATAATTAATAGGTTTAAAAACAAATTCCTTTTTATCTGTAAAAGCAGTTTGAAGGGGATTTAACCCTATATGAAACTGTTGTTCAAAAAATATGACCACTGTGACAGAATGTGACTGATCATTTTATAAACTGATTTTCCTATCAAACAAAGCCATACTAGTGTAGGCATGGTATAACTTTAAGAAGAGGGTCAGTGACCATGGAAGGGATTTATATGTAGTAGTTCGTATTCAATAAAACTGAACATCCAGTTATCTCTGTGATAATTTTAGGCAATCTAAGAACTATTCATATACATATATTTTTTAGCTAGTAATTGGGCAGCAGATTTGCCAAATTATTTGAGCTCTTATTTTCTATCAAACCCTGTGCTACATGCTTTGCAGTGATAAAGAAAAATAAGACATACATCTCTAGTCCTTGAGGGCCTCCAGAGCTAATTGGGAGATACGGAATATTATAATACAAAAACAAGAGACAGGAAAGTAGGGGGAAGTGAGATACGGTGGGAGTTGGAGAGTTGGTGTACATGAGACATATTCTTTGTTGCTATAAGTACAGGTTGACTAACTACAGGAAAGTACTGCATTCAATAATAACCTATTTTGTATAGCTGCCTTACTTCTTTAGAAAGGAAAAACACAATACCAGCCCCAGTTACATGTACTTTACTTCTCTCCCTCAAACAATTGCTTAGATTTTGTTTTCCCTGGCTTCTGTCATAGGGAGAAATGCAAAGCCTTGCCATTCACTTTTAAAAAATCTGCGTTATCAGAATACTCTTTTCCCCATTTGTGCCACAGTAAGAGAGTTTTAAAAACTGCTTCCTACCTACTTTCTACAATTAAATGTTACTATTTTCAATTTTTTGGACAAAGTTAATCAGTACCTATTTAAAAACAGCACTATAACGGTACTATTCTATGACTGTTATATATGTCTATACCCTTCCTGACTCACTAATTTGGCAAAAATATCAAATAGTATTTCTTTCAGCAAGAGGATGCCATGAGATTGTCCAGGTAAATTAAATAAGTGTAAAGAAAGTAACTATTAAATGCTCAGTGTGAGAGATCACTTTAGAATTGAAGCAACCCAGTATTGAGGACACATAAGCTATTCAGGAGCTAACTATTGAGAAAAAGGAGTTCAATATGAAAATTTAAACAAGTAGCTAGATATTTATATTAAAACAGAATATTTTACTTGGAAACTTGTTCTGAGAGATGCTGAAGAGCATTGTAAGCTATTAAAAGATTTAGGGAGAGATATAGATGCATGATTCCAGTGGTCTTTTATCAATCATAGCCTGGTCAGTTCAGACCCCTTTATGTTTCCAAATTTCAGCTTCATTGAAGTATAGAACAAAATCCAAGTTATTAGTCAACTTCTAAAGCCATTTTTGTAGGACTTTTTGTTTGTTTTATTATTATTTTAAGAAGTAAAAAGACACACAACCTTGATATTTGAACTTAACCTGTAACTTTTAAAAGTGATTTTACTGGGGTGCCTGGGTGGCTCAGTGGGTTAAAGCCTCTGCCTTCGGCTCAGGTAATGATCTCAGAGTCCTGGGATCGAGCCCTGCATCGGGCTCTCTGCTCGGCGGGGGACCTGCTTCCTCCTCCTCTCTCTCTGCCTGCATCTCTGCCTACTTGTGATCTCTCTCTGTCAAATAAATAAAATCTCTTAAAAAAAAGTGATTGACCTAGAATCGTATTTACTCATTTTTTAGGTGTATAGTTTGACGAATTTTGTTACTTGTATACAGTTGTGTAACATCCATCACAATCAATATATAGAACAATTCCATCAGCCTGTATCCTCATGCCCCTTTGCAGTCAGTGCCCACTCCCAGCTCCAGACAACTGTGGATTTGCTTTGTGTCACTGTAGTATTGCCTTCCTCTAGAATTTCATATGAATGGAATCATCCAATAAATGTAGTCTTTTGTTTTACTTTATGTTTGGTGTGACTTTCAATTAACATAATGTTATGGAATATATCAGTAGTTCATTTTTATTGCTGAATAATATTCCATTGTCATTAGTTACCTTTCATCAGTTGATGCATATTTGGGTCGATTCTACTTTTTGGCTGTTAGAAATAAGGCTATTAGTATTTACACATGAGACAAATTTCGTTTATCTTGGGTAAATACCTAAGAGTGAGAATTCTGAGTCATATGTAAATTATAGATTTAATTTGAAAAGATAGTGTTTTTCAAAGTGTCTGTACCATTTTATATTCATACCTACAGTTAAATTAAACTAACAGTGAGATATCATTTCACAATTATGTTGACAAAAATTTAAAATAATGGTAATATCAAGTATAAGTAAGAATATATGTCAAAGGGAACTGCTGGTAAGAATGTAACTTGGTTCCTCTATTTCAGAAAACAATTTGGTACTATCTCAAAATGATAAAGGTACAATACACAGAAATGCTATCTAGAATATTTTCTAGATAAACTCTTACATAAGGACTCTGAAGACATGTACAAGAATGATGATAGTATCAAAGGATATCTCACAGAGTAAAAAAGCAAACCACAAAATTGGTAAGAATATTTGTAAATCACATATCTGATAAGGGATTAATGTCCAGAATATATAAAGAACTCTTACAACTCAGTACAACTCAATTACAAAAGCAATCAACTAATTCAAAAATGGTCAAAGGACTTTAATAGCCGTACCTTTAAAGCATATGGATAATAAGTACATGAAAATTTGCTCAACATCACTAATCATTAGGGAAATGCAAATCAAAACTACAGTGAGATACCACTTCATATACATTAGGATGGCTACTTTGTAAAAAATTTGAAAAAAGGTTAGTGAGGATACGAGAGATTGAAATTCTTGTGAATTACTGGTGCAAATGTCAAATGATACAGGACATTATGGAAATTGGTATAGTGGTTACATATTTGTACACCAATATTCAAAGTATCTTTATTCATAATAACCAAAAGTGGGAGCAGCCGAAGTGTCTATTGACAGATTAATGAATAAACAAAATGTAGTGTATACATATACTGAAATATTATTTAGCCTTTGAAAAGAAGGAAGTTCTGGCAATTCTTCAACATGGATGAATCTTTTTTTTAAATATTTAGTTATTTGAGAGAGAGAGAGCATGAGCAGGGAGAGGGAGAGGAAGAAGCAGAGACCCCTGCTGAGAAGGGACCCCCGATGTGGGGCTTGATCCCAGAACCTTGGGATCATGACCTGAGTCAAAGCCAGTCGTTTAACTAACTGAGCCACCCAGACACCCCAACATGGATGCATCTTAAAGACGTTATGCTAGGGGCACCTGGGTGGCTCAGTGGGTTAAAGCCTCTGCCTTCGGCTCAAGTCATGATCCCAGAGTCCTGGGATCAAGCCGCGCATCGGGCTCTCTGCTCAGCAGGAAGCCTGCTTCCTCCTCTCTCTCTCTCTGACTACCTCTCTGCCTACTTGTGATCTGTCTGTCAAAAAAAAAAAAAAAAGACGTTATGCTAAGTGAACCAAGTCAGACACAAAAGGACAGACATTGTGTGATCCCATTTGTGTGAGGTACCTGGAATAGTCAAATTCATACAGACATAGACCAGTGGTTGCCAGGGTTTGGGGCTAGTGGGTAGAAGGAAGTAGAGAGTTATTGTTTAATGGGTACAGAGTATGATATGATTAAAAAGTTCTGGAGATGGACAGTGGTGATTATTGCACAACAGTATGAAAGTACTTAATACCACCTCACTGTACTTAAAAATGGTTAAAATGGCAAAAATTATTTAATGCATATTTTGCTGTAATAAAAGAATGTTCAGAACATTATCTATAATAACATCAGTAATAATGACCCCTCCCCCAAAGAAATGGAAATCAGATAATGGAAATGTTCAATGGGAGAATGTCATTAAAATTAAAATTAAAATTAGTTGTACTCATATGGTAGAATAGTGTACAGTAGTGAAAATAATGAATGGCTATAACTACAAACATCAGCATAATTCTGTAACTCACCCTAAATAGCTGCTCCTCAATGCTGGATTCTAATTATGCTTTAGCACTATTACATATCTTGGTTCTTCAGAGTTATTCTTAAGTAGCTAAAGCCACTAATGTTGAACCTCCAAATGCCATTTATTTACAAAGTATATACATAGTAAAATTAATTCTATACACCCTTTGGGTAGCCATGGTAATCCTTAAAGCTATGCACAGAAAAAAAAAAAAACTACTCTCAAACCTCATACATACAGAACAGTTTTTATTAAGTAAAATACTCATGACAATAAATAAAAGTTCAGTTTAAGTGCTTGAACCATTACTGAGAAGAAAACACCTAACACCTTAGAGATATTTGTGCTTGTAAACTATTCCTATACCAATTTAAAATAGTTTGAATTTTGTTAAAAGTATTCTCAGAAGAATTTCTATTTGGTAATCTTTCTGTAGGTGGGTTTATTAAGAACCCTTGAAAGTACCAGACTAACTTTCATTTTAAAGTATAGACATAATTCATTAGTTCTTTCTGGCCTTTCCTAAAATAAGTATGAATATGTATATTTTAATTTGCACTGTTCCTAGCTAATGCAAATGCGTGTGCAGGCCATTCTTCTTGACTAAGTGGGACTACAAGGGAAAATGCTGAGAGATGGAGCAGAAAGACTAGGAAAGCAAAATTTGTCTTCTTTGGGAAACTAATGTCAGAAATGCCCTGCTGGGTCTGAAGGTAGCAATTGAGATGAATCCTTTTGCCATTTAATGTTGTCATGGTTTCCAGTTTAAGCTCTCCTTTCATAGATTGCTGTCATAAATTAAGGTAACATGTGTAAAACTCTTAAATTGCTTGACTTTTACCCAATTTTTATCATCTGTTCCTTTCTTGTTAGAAATACCATTATAATACCAAAATCAAGAGTGTAAAAAAGGGATGATCAGGCCTACATAAAGAATTAAGACATCTTTCCACCATAAATTATGTTTGGCTGAGGACTGTCAGCTCTGGTCATGTAGCACCCAGAAAAGCGTTTGGTGACAAATTTAGAAATAAAACCAGGAAAGCATGTTTTAAACCTGTCTGTCATAGTTACAGAGCTAATGTCTTTATGGTAATTGCAGTCCTTAAAAATACATTATCTTTCTCAGTGTTATTGCAGTGTGTGGTGGTGTTGAAGAAAGCAATAATTTGTAAACAATGCTTGGCAGAGAGCACAGAACTTAATTTTGTTTAAATAAAGGAGACTAACATTAGAATTCACGTGCTGTATGAAGACTGGCAAGTGGTAGTAGTTGTTTTGATCTATGCACTGGAGCATTCATGATTACTTAAATATTAACTGTTCTATGAATATAGAAACATAATAGGGAAAAAAGAAACATGATTAGGGCAGATTTTCACTAAAAGAAATGTAGTTGAATTTTCTGATCATCTTGGTAATTTAGATGGGTTTATTCCAAAGACTCAATCATATTTCTTTACTGCATCTTATGATCTCCTTTCTTTCCAAGCACCATCCAATGTAAATGTTTATATGTTATGTTGCTATCTGTCAAAACTCGTTCCTTGATAAGAATTATTGGGCAGTTCTGATTTTTCCTAATACATGGCCTGTTGGTAAGTTTGCTGAGTTTCATGCGGCCATTTTTATAAATACGAGGGGGGAAAAGAGGGCATCTGAAAGGCCTTCCTTAAGATACAATTTATAGACCAGACTTTTCTCACATCAAAGTTTTAATGTACTTTAAAGATAGACCGGTTTAAATGTGCCTGACCATTTAAATGTGTGCTTGACCACTTCATTTCTTGCATTCCTTTTATGAAATTCAGTGTCATCTCTGGTAAATATTCATTCCACAATAGTTCATGCAAAAAAACCTACTGTTCCTCTTGCACATTCTTGCTTCTTTCTAAAGAGAGCATTCTCCTGCAGCTGGCTGGATATTTGCTCCATTACTCAGTCTGATAATTCTCTCTGCCACTTTGTAAGTTGAGTGTGAGATTTCTTAGGTAAGGGCATAGATTCAAAGCTTTGTTCCTATATGATGTGTGATAATGCAGGAACACATTATTAAAGATTTTTTTTTTTTTGACAGAGAGAGAGAGAGAGCACAAACAGGCAGAGAGGCAGGCAGAGAGAGAGGGGAAGCAGGCTCCCTGCTGAGCAGAGAGCCCGATGCGGGGCTCGATCCCAGGACCCTGGGAACATGACCTGAGCTGAAGCCAGAGGCTTAACCCACTGAGCCACCCAGGCGCCCCTGCAGGAACACATTATTACTCTTGGCCTTCAAACCCCAAATGGCTTTGCTTACACAGGAAACACAATATCAGAATGTACCTCTGTTATGGATAGAAATGATTCTTCTTCTTTCTGCCCTCTTTTTCTTTGCATTCATCCACTGCAGCTTGATCTCTGCAGGTTCATATGAATAAACTCTGTTTGGCATGTAAGTCAAGGTGTTTGTGTACTTAGAACCAGTACATATTGGCCCAGAAATTAGGACCAGTTTAATATATTTGAAATGCAAGACTTTTATAGAAATTATTGAAGCCTGATATCTGGAACTAAAATTTAATATTCTACTTCAAAATTCTTGAGTAAATATTTAAGCAACAATTCAGATTTTCCAGTAAGAAGTGAGTTTACAGCTTGTGTTTTACTTAGAAGGCATGAATGAGCTCCTTGATTATCTAGTCCATCATTATGATAATACATAGTAGATAAGACAGTCCATAGTACCATGAAAGTATATTTTCTTTTTTTAAACATTTTTAATTAAAATTAAAATTAAAATTAAATTAAATGTAATTAAAATTAAATTAAATTAAATTAAAATTAAATTAAATTTAAAATTTAAATTAAAAATGTTTAAAAAAAGAAAATATACTTTGATTATCTAGTCCATCATTATGATAATACATAGTAGACAAGACAGTCCATAGTACCATGAAAGTATATTTTCTTTTTTTAAACATTTTTAATTTAAATTCAATTGATTAACTTATATTATTGGTTTCAGAGGTATAGGTCTGTGATTCATCAGTTTTATATAATATGCAGTGGTCATTACATCACATGCCCTCCTTAGCATTCTTCACCTAGTTGCCCCATCCCACCGTCCTCCCTCCCCTCCAACAACCCTCATTTTGATTCCTCTGATTAAGAGTCTCTTATGGTTTATCTTGTTTTATTTTTTCCTCTCTTCCCCTATGATCCTCTGTTTTGTTTCTTAAATTCCACATATGAGTGAGATTGTATAATTATCTTTCTCTGACTGACTTATTCCTTCTAGCATAACAGCCTCAATTCCAACCATGTTGTTGCAAATGGCAAGATTTCTTATTTTTGATGGCTGCGTAATATTCCTGTGTGTGTGTGTGTGTGTGTGTGTGTGTGTGTGTGTGTGTGTGTGTATTCACACCACATATTCTTTATCCTTTCATCTGTTGATGGACATCTGGGCTCTTTCCATAGTTTGGCTATTGTGTACATTGCTACTATAAACATTTGGGGTGCAGGTGCTCTTTCCAATCACTACATTTGTATCTTTGGGGTAAATACCCAGTAGTGCAATTTCTGTATTATAGCTCTATTTTCAACTTCTTGAGGAACCTCCATACTGTTTTCCAGAGTGGCTGCACCAGCTTGCATTCCCACCGATAGTGTAGAAGTGTTCTGTGTTCTCCCCATCCTCGCCAACAACTGTTGTTTCCTGACTGGTTAATTTTAGCCATTCTGACTAGCGTGAGATGGTATCTCACTGTGGTTTTGATTTGTATTTCCCTGATGTCAGGTGATGTTGAGCATTTTTTCACGTGTCTGTTGGCCATTTGTATGTCATCTTTGGAGAAATGTCTGTTCATATCTTCTGCCCATTTCATGATTGGATTATTTGTTCTTTGGATGTTGAATTTGATAAGTTCTTTATAGATTTTAGATACTAGCCCTTTCTCTGATATGTGATTTGCAAATATCTTCTCCCATTCTGTTGGTTGTCTTTTGGTTTTGTCGACTGTTTCTTTTGCTGTGCAAAAGCTTTTTATCTTGATGAAGTCATAACAACTCATTTTTGCCTTTGTTTCCCTTGCCTTTGGAGACGTGTCTAGCAAGAAGTTGCTGCAGCTGAGGTCAAAGAAGTTGCTGAGGATTCCTGTCTCACATTGAGGTCTTTCATCCATTTTGAGTCTATTTTTGTGTGTGGTGTAAGGAAAAGGTCCAGTTTCATTCTTCTGCATGTGGCTGTCCAATTTCCCCAACACCATTTGTTGAAGAGACTGTCTTTTTTCTATTGGATATTTTTTCCTGCTTTGTTGAAGATTAATTGATCGTAGAGTTGAGAGTCCATTTCTGGATTTCCTATTCTCTTCCCTTGATCTATGTGTCTGTTTTTGTGCCAGTACCATATGGCTTTGATGATTTCAGCTTTGTAATGTAGCTTGAAGTCCAGATTGTTATGCTACCAGTTTTGGTTTTCTTTTTCAACATTCCTTTGGCTACTCGGGGGTCTTTTCTGGTTCTGTACACGTTTTAGGATTATTTGTTCCAGTTCTGGGAAAAAAGTTGATGGTATTTTGATAGGGATTGCATTGAATGTGTAGATTTCTCTAGGTAGCATACATATTTTAACAGTATTGGCTCTTCCAATCTATGAGCATGGAACGTTCTTCCGTTTCTTTGTGTCTTCCTCAATTTCTTTCATGAGTGTTCTATAGTTTTCTGAGTATAGATCCTTTGCCTCTTTTGTTAGGTTTATTCTTATGTATCTTATGATTTGGGTGCAATAAATGGGATCGACTCCTTAATTTCTCTTTCTTGTGTCTCATTGTTAGTGTATAGAAATGTAACGGAATTCTGCACATTGATTTTATATCCTTCCACTTTGCTGGATTCCTATATAACTTCTAGGAACTTTGGGGTGGAGTCTTTTGGGTTTTCCATGTAGAATATCATGTCATCTGCAAAGAGTGAGTGTTTGACTTCTTTCCTTATTTGGATGCCTTTTATTTCTTTTTGTTGTCTGATTGCGGAGGCTAGACTTCTACTACTGTGTTGAACAGCAGTGGTGATAGTGGACATCCCAGACATGCTCCTACCTTTGGGGAAGTGCTCTCAGTTTTTCCCCATTGAGAATGATATTCAGTGTGGCCTTTTCATAGATAATTTTTATCATATTGAGGTATGTTCCATCTGTCCCTACATTGTGATGATTTTAATCGAGAAAGGATGGTGTAGGGCACCTGGGTGGCTCAGTAGTAAAGTGTCTGCCTTCAACTCGGGTCATGATCCCAGGGTCCTGGGATCAAGCCCCTTATTGGGCTCCCTGCTCAGTGGGAAGCCTTCTTCTCCCTCTCCCACCCCCCTGCTTGTGTTCCCTCTCTCACTGTGTCTCTCTCTGTTAAATAAATAAATAAAAATCTTTAAATTAAAAAAAGAAAGATTCTGTATTTTGTCATTTTTTTTTTGCATCTATTGATAGGATCATATGGTTCTTGTCCTTTCTTTTATTAATGACTTGTGGATGTTGAACCATCCTTGCAGTCCAGGAGGAAATCACACTTCCTGTGCTGAATAATCCTTTTAATGTACTGTTGGATCCTATTGGCTAGTATTTTGGTGAGAATTTTTACATCCATGTTCATTAGAGATATTGGTCTGTAATTCTCCTTTTTGCCATGGTCTTTTCGGGGGGTGGGGGTTGAGGTAATATTGCCCTCATAGAAAGAGCTTGGAAGTTTTCTTTCCATTTCTATTTTTTGAAACAGCTTCAGAAGAATTGGTCTTAATTCTTCTTTAATGTTTGGTAGAATTCCCCTGGGAAGCCATCTGGCCCTGGGCTCTTGCTTTTGGGGAGATTTTTGATTACTGCTTCAGAGTCCTTGCCAGTTATGGGTCTGTTCAGATTTTCTGTTTCTTCCTGGTTCAGTTTTGGTAGTTTATACATCTCTAGGAATGCATCCATTTCTTCCAGGTTGCTGATTAGTTGGCATATATTTGCTCATAATATATTCTTATGATTGTGTTTTGTTGGTGTTGGTTGTGATCTCTCCTCTTTCATTTATGATTTTATTTGTATGGGTCCTTTCTCTTTTCTTTTTGATAAGCCTGGCCACAGGTTTTTAATCTTACTAATTCTTTCAAAGAACCAGCTCCTAGTTTCATAGATCTGTTCTACTGTTCTGGTTTCCTTGCTGATTTTCTGTTTAGATGATGTGTCCATTGCAGTATGGCTCATCTTAAAGTCCTCTACTATTATTGTATTATTATCAATGTGTTTCTTTGATGTTGTTAAATTGGCTTATATAATTGGCTGTTCCCTTGTTAGGGGCATAAATTTTATAATTATTATATCATCTTGCTGGATAGACCTTTTAGTTATGATATAGTGTCCTTCCTCATCTCTTATTACAGTCTTTGTTTAATAGTCTAATTTGTCTGATATAAGGATTGCCACCCCCACTTCCTTTTGATGTCCATTAGTATGATAAATTGTTTTCCACCACCTGGCTTTAAATCTGGAGGTGTCTTTGGGTGTAAGATGAGTCTTTTGCAGGCAGAAGCATATTGATGGGTCTTGCTTTTTTATGCAATCTGTCATCCTGTGTCTCTTGACTGGGGTATTTAGCCCATTACCATTCAGAGTAACTATCGAAAGAGACAAATTTAGTGCCATTGTATTGCCTGTAAAGTGACTGTTACTGTATATGGTCTCTGTTCCTTTCTGTTCTATGTTACTTTTGGGCTTTCTCTTTGCTTAAAGGATCCCTTTTAACATTTCTTATAGGGCGGGTTTGGTGATCACAGGTTCTTTAAGTTTCTGTTTTTCCTAGAAGCTTTTTATCACTCCTATTTTGAATAACATCCTAGCTGGATAAAGTATTCTTGGCTGTTTATTTTTCTCATTTAGCACCCTGAACATCATGGCAGTCCTTTCTGTCCTGCCAGGTCTTTATGAATAGATGTGCTGCCAATCAAATGTTTCTATCCTTGTGGATTACAGACCTTTTGTCCTGAGCTGCTTCTAGGATTTTCTCTTTGTCTCTGATACTTGTAAGTTTCACATTGTATGTTGGAGTATTGACCTATTTTTATTGATTTTGAGGGGTGTTCTCTGTGCCTCCAGAATTTTGATGCATGTATCCTTCCCCAGATTAGGGAAGTTCTCTGCTATCATTTGCTTCAACATACCTTTTGCCCGTCTCTCTCTTTCCTCTTCTTCTGGGATCCCAATTATTCTAATGTTTCACTTTTCTGTATCACTTATGTCTCAGATTTTCCTTTTGTGATTCAGTAATTGTTTATCTCTCTTTTTCTCAAAATCTTTTTTCTTCATCATTTGGCCTTCTGTGTCATTAATTCTCTCTTCTTCCTTATTTATCCTAGCAGTTAGAGCCTCTGTTTTTTATTGTATCTCATTAATATCCTTTTTTATTTCCTCTTGACTAGATTTTCATTCTTTTTTTTCTTCCAGAAATGGATTCTCTAGTGTCTTTCTAATCATTATTGTGAACTCCAGTTTTGACATCTTATGTCCATACTGATTAGGTCCCTGATAGTCACTACTGCCTCTTATTTTCTTTTTTGAGGTGAATTTTTCCATCTTGTCATTCTTGCAGAAAGTGGTCGCTTTTCTATTTGTAGAGTTACAACTATTTGTTTCTTAGATCACCTGTTGAGTTCAAAGGTATTCAGAATTTGATAGCTGTCTAGGTGAATTCCTAGGACCAGATGGCATTAAGGTCTCCTAATGCTCTGGCATCTTGGACTCTCAGTAAGTATATTTTCAGTACAGTTTTTGTTGAAGTATAAGGGACAGTTTAGAAGACTTATGAATAATGTATCTAGAATTGGGACAGTGTTGAGCATACCATGTAGGTCATCTACTCTTGGGTAAGTAGGGGGTAAATTATGATACACATCAGTCTCTCTTTTCATCTAACTTAATTAAGAACATTCAGAGAGATTCTGTCCTTCAGATGCCACAAATTGCTAGGCAGTTCCTCTCAAGTTGTAAATAGATACTACGCTTTGAAGTCATGTTGACCCTTCAGCTTGTTATATGTAAAAGTAATTATGAGAGGGCCCACAGTAGCTGTGGTCAGTTGCCAAGCACCTTCTTGCCTGGCAATTCCTTTCAGAGAAGTGTAGTGGCTCTTAAACTTGAGCATCCATCAGAATCATCTGGAGGTGATATCAGAATTAATTTTTTCCATTTTTTTTCATGATAGTATTTTTTTGGTTATTTTTAAAATTGTATCAGAGTCATACAAGCACATAATTCTAAAAGTCAGCTAGTTCTACATGGTTCATTAAAATGGAATATAGTCCTCAGTCTCTCTCCACCCACTCCCCCCACCATTTCCACTTCCCTAGAAGAATCATTTTATGTTTGTTAACTGATTCTTTTACCCATCAATAAATATCATGTTTGTGTTCCTACTTCCAGATTTTCAGTACAGGCATTGTCTGTTGAATTCCCACAATGGGAGATAAAGATTCAGCTTCCTTTTCTCTACTCGCCTCTTTTACACATATGCACACTTCATAGGCCCCCTTGTTCCCAATGTAGTTATAGGGTAATTTTTTAAAAATATTTAATTTATTTATTTGTTTGACAGAAAGAGAGTGAGAGAGGAAATACACAAGCAGGGGAAGTGGGAGAGGGAGAAGCAGGCTTCCTGCTGAGCAGGGAGCCTGATGCAGCACTTGGTTCCAGGTACCTCGAGTAATTTTTGGTAGATCAATAATTAGTACACTTGTTATTATGACAGAGTAAATGCCACTGGCAGGTAAACTATGTAGTCAACTATGATTGCTTTTCCTTTGCAATATATTTTTTTGTTTATCTTTTTTTTTCATACACACAGTTTTCTGAGATCTTACCACTAATTAATCTTAAATTCTGACCATTATCTAGGTCTTCTCAATTTGTTCTTGGGAAAGTCTCTTGAAGCATTCTTTCCCAAGGATATGAAAGAAAAAACAGCTGTCATCCTCCAGCCTTCCTTTCCTATTATCCTAGGAATTCACTTGCCTCTTTTGTGTTGGATCATCTGTTTCTGCATCCTGTGTCTTCTCATTTCCTGCTTTCTTCCCTCTTTTTGATGACATTCGTTTTCTAAAACTTCCTGAGAGTTCATGAGAGGGAAATTTTTTTGAAACTTTACTTTATGATTGTCTCAGAATTTTGGTAGTCCTAGTGCCATTATCTTCTTGCTTCCAATGGCTGTTTTTGAGGCCAAAGCTGCCTTCTCATGTGACCTTGTAGGACTTAATTGTCCTCAGCGTTATGAAATTTTACAATGACATACCTATTATGCTGGCCACTAAGTGACCCTTTCAATGTGAAAACTCATGACTTTTGATCTAGAGTATTTCCTTGAGTTAATTTATGTCCTTTGTTATCTTTCTAAAACTCATGTGATTCAGCTAATTCAGTTGCATTTCTCATCTGTTTTTTCCTACTCTCTATCTCTGTCTTATTACTCTTTCTGATAAATTTCCTCAATCTGTCTTCTAATCCTTCCATTAAGTTTTTCAATTCTGAAGTTATATTATTTTTTTTCCAGGAGCTTCCATTGGAGACTTTGCTCTGAATAAAAATACCTTGTGGGATTGAGATACAGTGACATTAGTTGCACTTATTTAATCCACTATTTTTATCCAACATCTCTATATTTGCTACCTTGTATTTGTGTCAAATCTCTTAGGGTTCAAAAATGGTTTTCTATCAGTGAACGTATTGGGCCCTTACAATCTAGACCATGATATTCGGATAGGGCCTTGTGATTGTCTAGTTCATCTCTATCAATGTAGAGAGAATACCCAGTTCTCAGAGAGTTGACATGTGCTCCTTGAAAATACTTGCTTCTGTCAGAATTTACCAGAGGTATGTGAGGTGGATTATTTGTCAGGCACACTGTACTCACATAGTTTTGTTTTGTTTTTTCACTCTTTTCCAAATATATATATATATATATATATATATATATATATATATAAAATTGAGGTATAACTGAGATCCAATAAATTGTACATACTTAATGATTTGATAAGTTTTGGCTATATGTACACTCCTGAAACTGTAATCATAATCAAGATATTGACCACCCCCCAAATTTCCCCCATGACCCTTGTGATTCCTCCCTCTTACCTGCCCTCAGCCCTTCCAAAGCAACAACTGATCTGCTGTTTGTCACTGTAGATCAGTTTGCATTTGCTAAATAAAAATGGAATCATAGTGCATGGTCTTTTTTTTTTTTTTTCTTTTGGGTCAGGCTTTTTAAACATGTAACTTTTCTTAGTCCTTTGGAGGCCATACCTGACTGTCCAGGTGGAAAGTCTTTACCAGCTCAACCTCCTTCTACATCCTTTCTCTCTTACACCTTCCCATATTCCCACTCTAAGCCTTAGGGTCTACTGCCTGTGATGTTCTAGTCTTCTCTCCATCCAAGCTTCTTCTCAGGAAAGCACCACTTAATTCCATTTACACTGAGGTAGCGGATATGATTTTTGTATGTGATTTCTGCCATTATACAGAAGACAAAACCCACATTTGGCCTATGCCAAAGTAATAAAGCTCTAATAATGGAATGGATTTTCAAGCATGATCAAGTAGGTTTGAAAGAGGTTTTTGGATGGGGACCTCCGCTGAACCTCTAAACGTATACTCACTCTAATGGGGTCCTCATGTAGTACTTACCCTGCCTATAGAGAAGGAGAATGAATTGAAGTCCCCTATGGTCCCATTTAGAATTTTGGTTTCCTGAAATGTCAGCCATTTCACCTAAGAAAAGAACTAATGTCTTGCTGGCCTTCCTTCTTTTTGATCTATGTGTCAAAGAAAACAGTCCTGTATGGATAAAAGGTCACTCAGGAGGACAGGACCTCCAGGATTTGGTCTATATGTCCTTGGTCCAGGTGAGAGGGGTGCCATCAGAGATGGTCCTGGGCCATTGGACCGAAGTCCAAGCTGTTAGTGACCCACAGATCACAGGCAGGGGAGCCTGGCGAACCAGCCTAGCTCTGAAGATGCCTTGCCTGTCTCACTTCTCTTCCTACTTATTTTCACATTTAATCTTTTATTCTTAATTCATTTGCATTTAATTCTTTTCTTGTTATTTTATTTATTCATAATGATAAGTGTACTCTTTAACCCCATCACCTATTTCTCCCATTCCCCCACCCACCTCCCTTCTGGTAACCATTAATTTATTGCCTAGAGTTCAGAGTCTGTCCCTTGATTTTTCTCTTTATTTCTTTTTTTTTCTTTGCTTGTTTTCTTTCTTAAATTCTGCATATGAATGAGATCATATAATATTTGTATTTTTCTGACTTATTTCACATAGCATTATACTCTCTAGATTCATCCACATTCTTGCAAATGGCAAGATTTCATTTTTTTCTAGGGCTGAATAATATTGCATTGTTTTTGTGTGTGTATACATACACATACATACCACATCTCCTTTATCCATCCATTCATCTGTCAGTGTACACTTGGGCTACTTAAGTAATTTAGTTATTGTAATTAATGCTGTAGTAAACATAGGGGTACATGTATCCCTTTGAATTAGTGGTTTTGTATTTTTTGGGTAAATACCCAGTAGTACGATTCCTGGATCATATAGTAGTTATATTTTTTTAATTTTTTTGAGGAACCTCCATGCTATTTTCCACAGTGGCTGACCTATTTTGCATTCCCACCAGCAGTGCGAGAGGGTTCCCCTTTCTCCACATCCTCACCAATACTTGTTGTTTCCTGTGTTTTTTATTTTAGCCATTCTAATATGTGTGAGGTGATATCAATATCAGATTGATATCTGGGCAGATTGATGGGCACCATCCTCAGAGTTTCTGATTTAGTCGATTTGGTGGATAGCCCCAAAACTTGAATTTCTAAGTTCTCAGTTGATGCTAGTAATGCTTTTCAGGGAACATGGTTTGACAACCAGTGAAGCAGTTATGCCCATCCATTCTCCATACTCATTTTTTTTTAAGATTTTATTTATTTGTCAGAGAGAGAGAGGGAGAGAGAGTGAGCGAGCATAGGCAAGCTCACTACCAAGCAAGGAGCCTGATGTGGGACTCGATCCCAGGACACTGGGCCCAGGACACTGGGATCATGACCTGAGCCGAAGGCAGCTGCTTAACCAACTGAGCCACCCAGGCGTCCCTCTCCATACTCATTTTTAATTCTTAGTTCTTGCATTGCCTGATTTCTTCAGGTCTAATTATGCTGAACTAATCTGTAACAAATACTTATAATACCTTTTGTCACTGGCTTCACCATTTTCCAGCTGCTACCTGTGCTACCCCCTCTATTATCTAGTTATCATCCACAGTCAGTATTTTGAATAAATTACTTTACACATTGCTTCCTCTTTCTGTCTATTGTTTTTAATTTTGCACACCGGTACTATACTGAATCTGGGCTTGAAAGTCACCAAAGATTTCTCTGATCATCAATTCAGTCACAGTTATCTTTGGCTTCTCTCAGACATTTATTCATTCAACAAGAATTTATTGAACAAAAGAGATACAGTCCTCATTTTTTTTAAGATTTCCTTTTATTTTTATTTTATGTATTTATGTATTTGACAGGGAGAGAGAGCACAAACAAGGGAAGCAGCAGGCAGAGGTCGAGGAAAAACAGGCTCCCCGCAGAGCAGACAGCCCAACTTTGGGCTTGATCCCAGGACCCTGGGATCATGACCAAGTCAAAGGCAGAGGCTTAACTGACTGAGCCATCCGGGCACCCCAGTCCTGATTTTTTAAAAAAGATTTTATTTATTTGAGAGAGAGAGAGTACACAAGTAGGATAGAGGGGCAGAGGGAGGGGGGGAAGCAGACTCCCTGCTGAGCAGGTAACCTGATGCCCAGCTCAATCCCAAGACCCTGGGATCATGACCTGAGCCAAAGGCAGCCACTTAACCACCTGAGCCACCCAGGTGCCCCAGTATAGTCCTGACTGTGAAATGAAACCCGTAGCCACCAATGCCAAAACAGAGGGTCCATAGAACTCGAGTCAGGAGACAAAGTGTGAACAGGTGTTTGGATTGGTCTTCTGGAGCAGGGGACCCACCAAGCTAGGACTGAGGCACACATAACTAGTAAAGGCAGTTCCACTGTAGTGCAGAATCGGGGGCTGAGGAGTGCAAGGCTTGGGGTAAGCAAGTTAGGTAGCAAGTGTTGGTGCCATTCTGGTTTCCAGAAGTGGCTCTGTACTTATGCTGTGGGGCAGGGGAGGAAAATGGCACCAATCAGCCTGTTCCTTTGTTCCTGGAGTAATCTCTGCATGAATGCTGCCTCTCTGGGACATACTCTGAGATAAGCAAATGGCCTCCACACAATGATCGCAGGCACTCTTCAGATTGCTGTTTCCCTGTCATAGGTCCATGAGTTGTTTTCCTGCCTTCTCTCCAAAAACAGCTCAGTGCCCTCTGGTCTCTATCCCAGTCAAGCCCACTGACCTTTAAAACTCCAGGCTTTAAGTCCTGCTGGTTGCCAGAAGTCATGAAATTAAGCACCTCTCACTTTCCAGTATAGTTGCTATGGGGATTTGTTTTCACCATGTGCTCCCCTGTGTCTGTCTGTCTCTGACCCTTCTCTAGGACCATGACTCCCTCCCCACCACAGTGGCCGTATTCTGTTTCCCAAGCTTGAGTCTCTGCACCTCCTACCTCCTTCAAAGTGGCCTCTTCTCTACCTTCAGTCGTAGAGTTTGTTCTGCCAGTCTTCAGGTCAATTTCTGAGGTATTTAGGATGACTTGCTAGTTATCTTGTTGTGTATTATTGTGATAAGGGGACTTTAGCATCCTCCTATTCTGCTGCTATCTTCCAAGTCTCAGTAAATATTTAAATTGAACACACACATACACATACACGTACACGTACACATACACATAGAGAGAAACACAACGATGATGAATGTAAAGCACTTATCAAAGTCTCTGGCCTGTAGGCACATGATGGATGGATAAGAAATATTGGTTCCTTTTCCCCTTAAATGATGATACTACCACCCGATGAAGGAAGAAGAATATCTAACGTCATGAAGAACTGAAGTAAATGGGTAGAAATCTTCACCCATTCATACAATCAACAAATATGTATTAATTACCTAGATGTCATTGTTCTAGATGTATGTAAATGTGAACAAAGCAGATCAACAAATCCTTGTACTTCGGTAGCTGGCATTGAAGTGAAGAGGGATAGGAAAGTGTAAGTAAATAGAGTATGTAGTATATTTGAGATCAGTTCTATGGAAAAAAAAATAAAAGTGAGAGGAAGTAAGAGGTGTTGGGAGAGTGGATTGCAATTTTAGAATGAGAAAGTGACTTTTAAGTATAGATCTGGAAAGAAGGGAAGGAGCTAACCATGTGGATGACTTAAAGTGAAACCTCCCAATCAGATAGAGAACACCAGCAGTGGCACTGAGTAAGACACATGCCTGGTGAATTGAGAGAGCTAGGAAGCAAGCATGATTGAGGGGAGTGGTAAGTAATAATAGCTAGAGACACCATCATGGTAGTAATGGGGCCAGATCACTAAGGGACTTTCAGGATATGGTAATAACTTACTCTTTACGAAGAAGAGAAGCTAGAGTAGGCTTGTATTACTTTTAATCTGTTTAGTGAACATGGTCATAATAATACAGTATCTTACTCAATTCTGCAACTCTGTGGTCATAAGTACTTATTTAATGCCTATTGTATGGAGGAAAAACCTGAGGCTTAGAGTGTTTAAGTAACGTGCCCAAGGTCATACAACTAGTGAAGCATAGAATCAAGATTCAGACCTGTTTCTGTCTGCATCTGAAGTCTGTGCTTAGTAACTATTTTGATTAGAAATTTGAACTATATAAGTTGTAAAGACCCATTGGATTTGTTGAAGGAAGAGAATAGCATGGTCGTATGCAGTTTAAAGAAACATGTGTGGCTTGAATCATAGAGGATAAAATGAAGTAGAGAAAATGGAGTGCCATTCTACCTTCTCATAGATTATCTCCACATAGTTACCATTTATGTTTAAAAAATGAGCTTCACTTTCTTCCTAAAGCCAGCTCATTTGAGAGAGTCATTACTTAACTTTGTTACCAACATGATACACCCATTCTTTTAATAACCAAAATTTAAAACTTCGATATTTCCCTTTCCGTCATTCCAAATATTTTTTCAGTGACTTAATCCTGTTTATCTTTACAATATGTCTTGAATTTGTTTTCTTTGCCTTTTTTTTAAGATTTTTTTTTATTTGACAGAAAGAGAGGTATTTATTTGACAAGTAGGCAGAGAGGCAGGCAGAGAGGGCGGGGGCAGGGAGGGGCTGGGGAAGCAGGCTCCCTGCTGAGCAGAGAGCCCGATGTGGGGCTGCATCCCAGGACCCTGAGATCATGACCTGAGTCGAAGGCAGAGGCTTTAACCCACTGAGCCACCCAGGCGCCCCTCTTTGCCTTTTTTATATATATCCTAGCTATCATTTTAATTTTACCAGTCTTTGAGATTTGCCACCAGATTACTCTCCTGTGTCACCTCTTTTCTGTATAATTTTGTGTTTTTTTCCTAAGTTCTGATCTCCCTGAGTCTTTGAAGGTATCACGCATCATTTATCTCTGATTGTTATTACTCAGCACAGTCCCTGCCCAGAGTGGATCACTGAATGTATTTCTACATTCATATTTGCTTTACTCCTAACCTGCCTCCCCTTAGAAGCATATGTTGCTTCATTTCCTGAGCAACACAATATAATTTTATTCAGGCATTCACTCCAACCTACCTCTCAATAAATATGATGCCCTGGAAACTTCTGGGCTTTGTAGTCAACCTTTCTGTATATGTATGGATATGTACACACACACATACATACACACACATGAATAGAGTTTAATTTAGAAGTATTACTCTTAGAGTCCATGCAAGTGGGAACTTATGTGGAGAAAAATCTTAATTTAGAAACATAAATTGCCTGCCTAGTATGTTTTAACACTCTCCTAGGTACTATGGATAAAAAAAATATATATTGGAAAATAGGGCCTCTAACCTTGAAAAAAACCCTCATATTGCCTAGAAGAAAAACTACTGTGTTGTGGTGCCTGGCTCAGTCGGTTACATGCCTGCCTTTGGCTCGAGTCATGATCTCAGGGTCCTGGAATCGAGCCTCTGCATTGGGCTCTCTGCTCAGCTGGGAGTCTGCTCCCTCTTTCTCTCCCTCTGCCCCTCCCTGCCACTTGTGCACTCTCTCTCTCACTCTCTCAAATAAATAAAATCTTAAAAAAAAAAAAACTACTGTGCTAAAATGTTTATGGTGAAGGAACAGGGCTGAAAAAAGACATTAATTATTACTAAGATAGAAAAGTCTTCAGATAGGAGGTGGTATTTGAGTGGTCTTGAAATATGAGTAGGTAGTCACATGGTAGATAGAAGAAAAAAGGGAAGATGGAAGAAAAATCAAAAGAAAAGGGGGGGGGTCTAGAGAGAACAAGATGTGCAAAAGCATGATGGCATAACATTACATGGTGTGTTCATACATTTGTAATCCGACCAGAGTTGGGCATGCATCAGAAAACATCAGGGGACATGTTAGAAAAGTAGGCAAGGGCCAGCTCACAAAGGGCCGTATGTGCAAAACCAAGAAGTCTGTATGCTTTTCTAGTAGATGCAGGAAGACTTTGTAATAGAAACTTTGAGTGGATTCTTATCTTTTCAGAATTAAACATTTGAGGCGCACCTGGGTGGCTGAGTCGGTTAAGCACCTGCCTTTGGCTCAGGTCATGATCCTGGTTTCCTGGGATTGAGCCCCACATCAAGCTCCCTGCAAAGCTGGAGGCCTGCTTCTCCCTCTCCCACTCCCCCTGCTTGTGTTCCTCTTTAGCTCTCTGTCAAATAAACAAATAAAAATCTCCATTAAAAAAATTAAACATTTGAAAACTAAGATCTGTGTGGAGAGGTTGAATTTCCAAAAATTGTTCGGTTTAAAGAACAGTACATATGAGAAGGGAGCTTTGCCTCTATGAGAGGTGGTTATACAGTGGATAGTGACCAGTTATTTTCAGTTCCCACTGAGGACAGAGCAAAAGAAGTAGGCTTAAATCTCAGCAGAGGTGAAAATTACCTACAGAAGGGGTCTTTCACAAAAAGATTGAATGTGGCTGACGTAGATGATTAAAATGTTGTCTCAGGCTCTCTGGCTGTGCTGGCAACCACCTAATTTTCAAAGACAGGGCAAAGACTAGATTTTCAGGCTTGAATGAAAGTATTTGGAAAAAATATATTTTATGTGGTAATTAGTTATTCATATATTTTGCTATCTGCCTCAGTTACAGTATTGGAAATGTATTGGAAATGTCAAATGTAAAAATTATCTTCCATAATATAGCATTCCTATTTATTAGAAAAAAGATAAAACTATCAGAATTTGCTATAGATATAGGTGTTGTTCTGTTAAAGGTATTTTATATTCATTTACCATTTCAGAAATTTATTAAAGAATAGGTAGATACAATTAGTATAAGTATAAATTCAGTTATTAATCTTTATGTGTAACATTTTTTGGTCAGATGGTTATATTTAAAATCACTATGTGATTTACTAAATGTTGGTGCTCTATCAGTGAATATAGTGAATTGCTCTGTCTTATTTTTATTGTTATCATTAGTTGATAATAGCCTATTAAAATATTATAAAATGTTTTTAGCTCTCAAGTATTTCCAATTTCTGGAACTGCTGTTTGTGTTTTTATTATGTGGAAATATATGCAAGACATAAGATTGTAGGGTTTTTTTAATCCTTTTATATCTTACAAAGAGAAGTCATATATCTATCTAATACCTCTGCCTAACTGTGGCTGGTGAGAGGGAGACAGGGAAAGCATAGGCAGAGTTACTAAAAGGCACTTGGCTCCTGATGGAAGCAAACCTTGAAATGTTGACAATATCCTCACTACTGAGACTTAGGCAATCTGGACAAGTATTAATGGAATGTTTGATGTTAATGTAAAATTAACATAATTTCAAATTAGCCAGATTTCAAATGGAAATCAATTTTATTTCTTAATAAACCCAAACACTTTGGAAGTGGTTTTACACATACTCAGATTAGACTACTTTTGTATTACCCCAAGAGATGTTTGTATCCAACTAGAATACTTCAAAGAGCAAATTATTAAATAAATGCCATTGACTTTTAAAATTGATAAAGGGGAATGTTCTTAATTGCCTTCTGTGTTGACACTGAACAATATGTCCTGAGAGAGAGACAGTGCCTAATGTGTGAATGGTGTAGATGCAGTAAGAGAGGCTGAAGACATGATAATACAAAGTAAGTATAATAGGTCAAAAATTATTTCCCCCTGTATTTTAATAGTATCTATTTATTTTAAAATGATTGGTCTAGGGGTCATACATATAGAGAAAAGTTAAAAAGACCACATACTTGCCACAGTTATTCCCTGGCAGTTTGAAACCTTAAAATAGACTCTGTGTGAAGTTATTTAAAAAATAAATATTACAATAGAGATTTAACAGTTTGTCTCCCATACCAAATAAGGTATTCTTCAGCTTGACAAAAGAGGCACTTGTCCATGTTTGCCCATGCTTTGAAAGAAATATTTCAGTTTTTTTTTTTTTTTTTTAAAGCATACCCGTGCTCTGTCTGTAACTCTCTGATTTCAATGAAGTTACCAAGATATTTCTTTAGCTGAAATGTTATGGTTCAGTTATCTTTTTGGAATGTAACCATTGCCTCTACTAAATTTCTTAACAGGAATTAAATTAATGGACCTGACTGAATAAATATTTGTCAATTAAAAATTATTTCTGAAAATTAAGCATTTATCAGTATGCATGCCAAAAGCTGGTTTTTAAATCACCCATAAATTTGACATATGAGCATAATGCTATTTTTCCCTTTTCGTGTTTTCCTTTCCAGTATTGGCCATGTGCATTTAAAATATTTAAAATATATATATTTTTAGAACTTGGTGTCCTGAAAAGTTAGGTAGAGTTTTGTTGTTGTTATTATTAGTGGTGGTCATGGTGTGTGTGTGTCTGTATAGTTTCTACAGGGTTTATAAAATACAGATCAGTTCCCTTTCCTTCAGGAAGGTGTACCTTTAATTTTCCCTACACACCTAATTTTTTTAGGATTAAGGAATTCAGGTAATTTGTAAGGAAAAAAGAAAATGTGAATTTTCTTATAAATTGTAATATCCAGCATACTCTGAAAATGTTGCACTTTGTAAACATGTAACACTATAATCCCAGGTATAGACCTCTCTTTAGCAACATGAACCTCCCACTGACTACTCTAGGGCACAAACCTTACTTAACACAAGTTGCCCTTGAAATGTTGTTGAGGTTTGTTCTTGTAGCTTGCCCTTAAATTGTGTCATTTTAACCTTGTAGTGCTTAAAGGTGTTAGGAGGATCAGCAAGATAACACAAAATTTTAAATATTTCACCTATGTGGGATAAAGTAATCCTAGAAATTCTAAAAGCAATCACTGTGGCGTTGTGACCACCTGAACTGTCAACATCAGGCCTCCTGTGGTTGTTTGTTTTGAGCCTAGAGACTATATTTCTTTTAAGTTCTCCATATCCTGGGGACATAAATAATTGTTAAAAAGCTATAGTACAAAACAGATACAGTATATGTCTGACTGATTAAATGTGATTTTTTTTTCCTTTGTCACTAAAACAGTAGCTATTAAATATTCTGTTAATTACCTAAGTATCTTCTACAGCCTTTTCATAAACCTGTCTGGGAAAAATTTATTCTAAACAGAGTAATCCTTAAAGCTAAAAACCCCAAATTAGTATGCATATCAGTAGGCAAACCCATCATCTAAGGATTATAGCATTAAAACACCTAAGAGAATCAGAAAACTTGATACTTGATTCCGTACTTATCCTTTGTTTGTAGGTAAATCCTTGATTTCTTCTGCAGCTTAGCCTAGTATGAATGTTACATTAAAGAAAACACTTAGATTTGCATCATAGATTTTTTTGCCCAATACTTTAAAGATTTTTATCCTTCTAACTATAGCATCTCCTTTCTGAAAGTATCTCTGAAAAGGAAATACTATACATAAACAGAAAAAAAATTGTCATCACAATTGTGTGGTCAGATTCTATTTATAAATCAGCATAAGAACTTTCCAGTTTTTCTTATTTGATGGCCCATACAAGTAAAGAAGGGTAAAATGTATTTTTTATATTAATTTGCATCAGTAATGGCTACAAATAAATATAACCTCACAAACATGTCCAGCATCCAAGAATATATTTCAGTGATAAAGCAAAGAACAAATGCGGATAACATAAGCACACATTAACTTTGACTGTAATTATCAATACTTAAATTAATGCTTTTTTCTCAGAGAATAGTTCATTTTGCCATAACAATTTAGACATTTTAAAATATATATATTAAAATTAAAACTTTTGCTGGTTTTGGTCATCTTTTGTATTTTAAAATAATGGTGTGCCTTTCAAAATCTAGGGCATTGTTTCTAGGCCCCATTTGGAAGCTACCCCTAACTTTAAAAACAATTTTTTTGTTAAAGATTTTATTTATTATTTACTAGAGAGAGACAGCATGAGCACGGGGAGGGGCAGAGGGAAAGGGAGAGAATCTTAAGTAGACTCCACACTGAGCACAGAGCCTGTCACGGGGCTCCATCTCATGACCCTGAGAGCATGACCTGAGCCAAAGCCAAGAGTCAGATGTTTAACCAACTGAGCTACCCAGATGCCCCTAACATTTTTTTTTTAAATTAAATTAGTTTTAATAAATTGAGTTCATCCTTTCACTTGTTTAAGAAAAAAAACTCTATTTACATTACCCACAATATACTAAAAATATTGTTATTTCATTCCAGATCAGAGATACTAAGTCAGCAGATCAAAAAACAACCCTCTTGCATTTTATTGCTGAAATTTGTGAGGAAAAATACCGGGATATCCTGAAATTTCCTGAAGAACTGGAACATGTAGAAAGTGCAAGCAAAGGTAATTGATTACTATTTTGAAACTATTCTTTGCCTGAGTATTATATTTTAAGTGGTAAGATTAAAAAACATTAATTTTATTTTTTCTGTTTACTGATATTTGAAAAGCAAGAAGATAGTTTCCATTAGCTTATGTTTGCTAGTATAGTACATTTAATGATCTTTTTTTTACTTATGTCATTTTTTAACATTGCTAGGTTATTGACACTTTCACATCTCTGATCTGATATTATGTTCACTCATTCATTTCATAAATACTTAAGTGAATATTGTTTACAATGGAACTATACCATGGGCTTTTCATGATATCACAGTGATTGTGAGACAGATCTTGCTTATAGATTTTCTCACTGTTTCTATTATTCCACATTAGTTACATGTTAGTAAATATGACTCAGTCACAAATGTGTATTGTTAAATTGAAGGGCCAGGATACAGAAGTTCTTTAGAAAAGCAATTGCCAGGGAACTGATGCTATATTGCAGTAAGTATAATTTAACATCATATCTTAAAGGTTTTTATTTTAATAAAGAAAATAATGGTACTGTGGAATCCTGCTCTGTCTCCTATTGTTATTCTGGTCCTCATACCACAAAATAAGATACACTGGATTAAATCAAAGAAATACATTAAGGGTTTGATAATACTAGACTAGCAGAGATGACCATTGAACAATATTTTTTTTAAGATTTTATTTATTTATTTGGGTGAGGGAGAGGGGAGAGAGAGAGAGTCTTAAGCAGACTCCACGCTGAGTGTGGAGCCCAACGCGGGCTGAGACCACGACCTGAGCTGAAACCAAGAGTTGGAAGCTTAACTGACTGAAACACCCAGGTTCCCTGACTGCTGAACAATATTATACAAACAGTATTCTGGGTTTTATAGACATATATTTTTTCCCCTTCAACAAACACTAACAGGTTTATATCATTTATAATAAACTTGGGAAAGGTATATGCTTTTGAGTCCTTACTGAAAGTCCTCAGAGTTATACGGAAATGGGGAATTTTTAATTGGAAACATGAGAAATGTCACAAATAAGGACAATTATTAGATCACTTCAGTGTTATCACTATTTTTTGATTGCCCTTTACCAGAATTTCTTTTTCTAAATTTTATTTGTTTAATACGTAGATTCAATTTCAGAAAGATTTTGAGAAGTCCGTCAAGAACATGTTTAAATAAAATGATCTGTCAATTTTACAGTGATTTTTAATTCCTAATTTTTAAATTTTTAGTTCTTACATTGAGGATACTTTACATGAACATATCTGATAAACACTTTTAGTCAAAATAATCTGGAACAACTGTAATGAAATGGACAATGAAGTTTATATCAGCTTTGATTTTAAGTCTAAACTCTAGCTTATCTATATTTCTATATTTCTATGTCTATATCTATATAAATTTATACAAACTTTTAACCTCTATTGTTATTGATGAAGTTAGCTTATAACGCACAGCCTTTTGAGTTAGATATTATAAAGTTCTAATCCTAGCTGGTAACTTCTTAGTTCTATAACTTTGAGCTAGTAATTTAAACTTCCACATTTTTGTTTCCTCATCTGTAAAATGGCAGTTGAAAGTAACAAGAAGATCACATGAGTTAACATGTTTAGAGTATTCAATAAAAGGTGTGGCACTTAGTAAATATGTAGCTGTTGCTATACCACTTATCTTTATTAGTAGTAGTAGTCATAATATGTGATATACTGCTATGAATATTGTAGTTCCTGCTATTGTCTTGTTAGAAGGGGATAATTATAAGGGTGCCTATGGTTCCTATAGTCTCAGCTAACTATGTATTATATCCAGTTCTGTTTGTTTGTTTCCTGTGTCTGGGCTTTTGGTAAATACTTTCATATTTTTATTTTATACTATCACCAACTTCTTTCTCCCCATCTCTGTCAAAAGCAAAATCTCTCTGTTGTATCTTGATGATTTCTGCTTTTCTGTATTTTTCCTGCCAGTGTTTTCAAAAGATTGTTGCCAGAAATCCTCTTCCTATCTTACTATTAGGACCATAGCCATACCTACTCTCGTTATTTTGACTAGTTCTTTTTTCTTTCCCTATGAAATTCAGTCTCAATTCAAATTCTTAAGCACATTCCACCTGCTTCCATCTATCTTTCATTTCCTCCCTAGTTCTCATTTCAGTGTGCCGAGACATATATTCTCTTGAGCCTTTTTATTCCTTTCTGATAATCCTGTCTCTGTATATGATTTCATGCTGCATCCTATGCCTAGAAATCTCACCTGCCCTGTCCTCTAAGACAACTGACTATCATTTGTCAAATCCCTGTTCAGAATCCATTTTTAAAAAATATTTTGCTACTAAAGCCCTAGGAAGAAATACTCTGGAATTTGGTCTACAGGGGGAAAAAAACAAAAACAAACAAACAAACAAACAAAAAAATAGGGTGAAGGGTCAAGCCAATTACCTCTCATTTATAGTTAAATACTTTTCCTTGATATTTGAGTCTAACTTGTTAGGTTAATACACAGACCAGTCTTGTTTGAATCACATTCTGTCACCTCTAGTACTGTACATAGCATGTATATAGTCAGCCAGGAAAAACACAAATCGGTCAGTACTACATGATCAATTTTTTTTGATAATGAACTGTCTTGATGTGAAATGATCACCTTCAACAATGCAAAAAGTACCTTTCTTTTCAAACTAGAGGGATATCAATAAGATGAAATAAAATAATGATTGAATTATATGTCATATTTATTTTTTTGAGATTATTTGAGAGAGAGAAGGAGAAAGAGAGTGAGCAGGGGGAGGGGCAGAGGGAGAGGGAATCTCAAGCTGACTTCCCAAAGAGCATGGAGACCAACACAAGGCTAGATCTCATGACCCTGAGATCATGACATGTGCTGAAATCAAGAGTTGGGTGCTTCACCAACTGAGTCATCCAGGTGCCCCTATAACTTATATTTAGAGAACAATTGTTTGACTGCTAATAACTTCTTATATGTTTTTGGATTTTTGGGAACCAGATATCAATTTTGATAACATAAAGATCTTTTCTGCCTGGTATCACAATTAAATTTATTTCAGTTGTGTAGTAGAGTTATAGGCCTCAAATTGACTGACAAATAAAATGCCTTAAAGGAAAACTGAAGGTAGGAAATATGTGTGATCTGTGGATGAATTTATTTTATAATTGTGTTTATTCTTTAGCTAAGCTTCTAAAATTCTGTGTATCTTTGAATGTGCAAAACTGTGGTATAAACTTAGCATATTTTAGCATATATATTATAGCATTTATACATATTTTAGTATATTTTCCTAGACCTCTGTTAACTCAAAAGATATTGGGGGAAAACATCATCTTCACATTAAAACAGGTATATGTTATGAAACAGAATTCAAAATCCACATGAATTTTTAAAAAATGAAACAGATGACTTCAAAGAAATTTCACACTTGCAGTAGATCCCCAAGGGTGAGTGTTCAATCTTCTCTTCCATTTGGGATACCTGGTAAGAAAAGTTTATGAGGCATTGCCTAAAGAATGATACAGTGGTTTTGTTTTGGTTTGGCTTCACTTATTTATCTATGTAGTTATTGCCAGGAGCAGGGAAGCAAGCAGTCAGGGTTAGAGAGTAGAGTACCTAACTTTCTTCTAAACAGACATTCTCATGTCCTTACGAAGTTCAGCATCAAACACTACAGTGTCATTTTATTACCAGTGAAATTAATAAAATAAAATTGCTCTGGTCATTTCATTCTAGGCTAAATTATAAATCGGCAGGTCCTCTCATTCATGTTTGAAATACCAATGACTCTTTAGAGAGAGAAAAAAATGGTTGCTATAGAAACTCTGATGCCTTTAAAATACTATTTTTTTAAAAGATTTTACTGGTTATTTGAGAAAATGAGAGAGAGTGTGAGCAGTGGGGAGAGGCACAGGGAGAGTGAGAGGCAGACTCCCCACTGAGCAGAGAGCCCCATGTGGAGCTCAATCCAAGGACCCTGGGATCCTGACCTGAGCGGAAGGCAGATGCTTAATCCACTGAGCCACCCAGGCACCCCTGGAATACTTTTGATAAACCACAGTTACCTTTCCCCTAATGATTAGTTTTCAAGTTCATGTGTGTGTATATTTTGTGTACATAACTATACATATAATAGATACAGAGATATATATTGTATAAAGGATAGCCACTGTGGCTATCACTTTAACTTTGAGCTTTAAGGATTTTTACAGTTTGATTTAAAACCTTTAGTGTTTTATAGATTGGCTCCAGGGATTAAACCAAAAGAGTTATTAGTAAAGTTTAATTAAAACTATTCACTCAACAGGGAAAAATTATTTTACTGTATTTGAAAGCACTATTAATCCTAAGGTTTCACATAAATATGAAATGGGTTTCACTTCAGTTAAATTAGTGCCATCTTACAAAATAAAAGCTGTTAAATGTCCTATAAACAGTGTTAATTTCTTATGAATTAAATCAATTATTATAAATCTTCATGACCAGCTATACCTTTTGATATCTGCCGTCTTTCCATGTCATATTAGTAACTCTGATCAGCTATTTATCTACTCTGACTTCTTTATTAAAAGCTCAGACTAGAGGAAATACTATAAGGAAAAATACATGAAATGAAGAAAAAGGAAAAATGTAAAATAATAGAGTAAAAAAATTGGGGGAACAATAGCAAGAAAAAGCCAAAATATTTTCCAAAATTCCAGAGCTGGCAGAAGCTTGAGACATCATCTCATCCCTGCTAAAAAGGATCCATAATAGCAATTCATCCAGATTCATTATTTTATAGTTCAAGAAACTGAGGCCAAGAATGATGAAGGAATGATCACATAACTAGATTGGAGAATCGAGAAGGTTTGCAGACTTTGGAGTTATTTTATTACATATTTTTCAGCTCCATTTTTGCTTCCTTTGTGGTCTAAAATACACAACAGGGATTCATGCTCATATTGGAGTAAATGCTAACTAAATAAAAGATTTATTGAAGTGTAAATGTTACTACGTCCTCTCTGTCATGGTCTATAGTCTCTGCAGCCCCACTTTGACAGAATTACCCTCTCCTTTCTTTGTGTCACAGCAGCACTTTAGCCTTATTAGTAATATGGTACATACCACATTCATAGTTTTTATTCCATTGTTTGTTTTTCTCTGTATGTCCTGGATTTGTCCCTGTAGTCTCAGTGCTAGCATAGCATCTCAGAATTAAATGCTCAATAAATGTCTATTAAATTGAATTATTGCATATCATTGTAGTATAGCAGGCATATTTCAAAATATGACATGGGAAATTGATAGAGAATTGCAGCCCTAAAATTACTGCTTACTCTAAATACAAGGGGGAAAACAAGGTAAGTCAGAATAAAGAGGACACCAGAACAATATTTCCTGGTCCATATTTTTACTTCTTTCAAAAAGAAAGCTAAAATTGGAAACTATCAAGCTAATGATGGATGGGATCTAAACTTATGGAGGCCATCAAACCATAAAGCATTATGGTGAACAGTAAGGATTAAAATCTATTAGGAACTAATGGCAGCCAACTTTCTCAAGTTATATCTAACTAACTACTGAAACATCCATCTCTTGTTCTAAATTCCTGGAAAAAAAAAAGCACTTCTATATTGTTGGTGTTAGTTTTATTGAAAATCTTTGAGTTAGGGGGAAAAAAATCCTACTATTTTTAGAGCATTTAATATACAGTGACTCATAAAGCCCAAGATCTGAGAAAGTATTAAACTGTAGGATTTTCTTTTTTTTTAATAATTTTTTTAAATTTTTTAATAAACATATAATGTATTTTTATCCCCAGGGGTACAGGTCTGTGAATCGCCAGGTTTACACACTTCACAGCACTCACCATAGCACATACCCTCCCCAATGTCCATTATCCCACCTCCCTCTCCCTACCCCCCTCCCCTCAAACTGTAGGATTTTCTAGCAGATTTAAACTTTGAATTGTAATCTGACTTTTTAGAAGCACAGAATGATAATATACCAATGTGATAAAATATTTATAGAATTAATCTTACTTAAATGTTAGCAGTCTGAGTATAAAACTGAGTATAGGCATGCCTGGGTGGCTCAGTCAGTTGGGTGTCAACTCTTGGTTTTGACTTACATCGTGATCTCATGGGTTTTAGGATCAAGTCCCACATCAGGCTCCATACTCAGTGGGAAGTCGACTTGAAGATTCTCTTCCTCTGCCCCTCCCCCCACTCATGCACCCTCTCTCTCTGCCTCAAATAAATAAATCCTTAAAAAAACAAACCAAAAAACCCTGAATATACATCATACTACTATGTCAGTTTTACAGAAGTAGTTAAAATTGTTTGGCTTCTTTTGGACTTTTTCATATATACTGTAAAAATAAATAATTTTTACTGAATGAATTACATTCTGTCATATTGACATCCATAACTATCTTTTAAAATTTAAAAGAATATTTAATTTTAAGGATTCACATTCATGAATTTTCCAGTTTGTGATATTTCTTTCTTCCTTACCCACACCAAGTCACGCATATTTTTCTCACAGTGAATTTCTTTAAAATAACAGAAACAATAGAAGGTCCAAAACGTGCATAAAAATGAATTTTCAGCCTAAAACATTAAAAGGATTTAGGAAAGAAAGTCGTGTTTTGTGTGTGTGTGTTTTTTTGTTTGTTTGTTTGTTTTTTTTTTTTCTTTTTTTGCTGGTCAATAATCTAGTCATTACCAACCAGAGTTGTCAATTCATAATATATAAACACTCTAATTAATGTTCATTTCTAGAGGAAACTGTTGAAAAAATATCTTCAGGTAGCAGTGAAAGAAAACAGAGACCAGGCCATTTGGATATGAGTAAAATGTTTCAATGTAAGTCAACAATTTTTTACAGACTTACATAGGCATTTGTCAGAATACCTTAGCTTTTACATCCCCAAATCTTTTTCTGTTAGTAAGTGTGTGCACAGCTTATCTGTCTCAAATCCTTGTCCCTCATGTCTCAGAGCCTAGGCTCCTATGCTTTTTCCAAACAGAAATGCCACCCTATTCTCTCAGTCCTTATGAGCCCTGTATATATATCCTTTTGAAGGTCCACCTTAAATCTCACGCCTCCATACAAAGCTTTCCCAGTTGTTTTGACTTTCAGTGGTTTTTCACTTACCTCTTCTACAATAGTACTTATGTGAACTTTTTAGTTTGGTTCTTGATCCTGTACTGTCTTACATTATAGTATAAAGGTTTCCATGTTTATAGATGCATCCTGGCATGATACTTTCTTAACTAATGTGTGATGTCATTAGTCTGCTTTCTCAGGGCAAAATCTAGCATGATAAGGCTGTTGTAAATTCAGTGTTGGGAATGTTTATTAAACATCAGCCTGATCCTAGCTCCTATGTTTATTTAGCCCAATAGTGAAACTTTCTGGGTACTTAAATTAGCCAAAGTATATTTGCAGATACTTGATTTTCAATTTCTCACACATTAAACAACAAGGAGAAAACTAGGCCTTTAAAAAAGTATTCTTTAAAAGTGGCTATTTAGGGGGGCACCTGGGTGGCTCAGTCGTTAAAAGTGGCTATTTAGGGCAAAACAGATGTATGGTGTTAGAAATAATTACAATGGTTACTCTTTTTTTTTTTTTTAAAGATTTTATTTACTTATTTGACAGAGAGAGATCAGAAGTAGGCAGAGAGGCAGGCAGAGAGAGAGGGGGAAGTAGGCTCCCCACTGAGCAGAGAGCCCAACGCAGGGCTCAATCTCAGGACCCTGAGATCATGACCTGAGGTGAAGGCAGAGGCTTAACCCACTGAGCTACCCAGATGCCCCTACAATGGTTACTCTTGGTGTGGGTTAATGACTAGAAGAAAGTATGCGAGGTGTTCTGGAGTGCTGATCATGTTGTGTTTCTTGATCTGGATCCTGGTTACATGGGTGTGTTTATTTTGTGAAAATTCATTCAGCTGGTAACCTATATGCACAATGTATGCATGCTTCAACAAAACATTTTTAGAAAGCTGGCTATTCAAATTTTAAAAATGTATAATGACTTATAGAAAGTAAGAGAAGGATTACAGTTAATCTGAAAGATCAGTGTTTTCCCATGTGCTTAGTTAAAATGATCAAATGCATTGTATAAATATTTGCTGTCAGAATTGATCTGATGTCATTGTAAATAATTATTTTTGAACAAGTCATATGTCACTTAAGGATTTTGTCAAAGTGTCTTTTAGTCTTTAGGGTGGATAGGTACATTCTACTATTTACAAAAAACAAACACCCACCCACTGAGCATATTATATGCCATGTAAGCATTCAGGGTGATCTCTCCATAGTTGCTATCAGTATTACCCTAGCTTGTAAATCATTGAATCTTAACGTGTCCTGAGCACATCCTGAGTTAAAATTTTCACTACGTACCTGTTGCTGCTGTCATTGCTATCAGTATGTTTTTGGTTTAATGTCAGGAAATAGGATATATGGGAATGTTGCTCAGTTTTATCTCATTCTGGATTCAAGCTCATCAGTTAAAAATTGAATATTCATACATCAAATGTTACAATTTGAGTGACTCTGAAATAAAGCATGGGAATATAGTCAATGCAAAAGTTTATGGGACTGACATTAAGTAGCATTGTCAAGGTGGAGAAGGGAGAGTCAGGAAGAGGGAAAACTAACAGAAATGAAGAAAGAAGCAGCTCTCTGCTGCTACAGCAGAGTCAAAAGAAGGGATGTCTCATGCTGAGTGGAGATTCCATTATACCTCTAGGAAAAATTGGTGGAATCTGGTAATCAGCGTGGTTACCATTACTGTAGTTTTAACTGCTACTAGTCCTTCTGATGAAGTCATCGACAAGGATGAGACTGGTTTAGGAATCGAGGGATTGGGGATTTGGGGAGAGTAAAGAACTGTATCAGAGGTACCTGAGCAGTACCTCTATTCTCCACTTTTTACACATTTTAAATATGGTTTGAACACAAGAACCAAGTTGTAGGGGACTATACTGCTAGTGTGATTTCTTGAATTTAACTGAGGTCTTTTTCTGGAATTTGGATTCTACAAGTTAATGAGGTAAATTAGTAAACAGCAAATACAATATTTACTTGTTCCAATTATTTATGACCCAGACAGCTTAACCATATTTCCATGAAAAACAGTCAGAATGGAGTCGGTATTTTTATTAGATAATTCCCTGAAATAGTAACAAAAAACTCTGACCCTATTGGAAGCTGATAGCTCTGTGGCAGAGGATTCTGATAAGGTCATATCTGAAAGAGATACATGCTAGAAATATGTTCAAGGATGAGAATCATGAGATACATACCTGAGTTTCAACTTTGTTGCTACCTACTTGTAGGATCATTGGCCATTTAAGCTATCAGTTGCCTGTTTCAACAGTAATGTTTCTTAATTTGAAAAATACATACAGTCAATATTTAGCCCACGTATCCCTCAAGGTGATTATGCTAACAAAATTAAACATTCAATGTGGAAATGCCTGAGGAGAAAGGCATTATATATAAATAATAGTTTATCATTCAAGCTGTCAGGAAAATATTAATTCCAGATGATTTCTCTCAGGGGTTTTTACACTTGTTTGGTCCCATTTTTAAAGTGAAGGTCAAAATCTGCTCATTAAATGACAAAGCTTTCTGAAATAATATGTGATGTCATTAAGTTTATTTTCTTTACATTTTTTTTTACTTTTTTCCATCTTGCAGTCTTTTAGAAATAACACTCTAAAAACATGATCACAAAGGCTCATCTTACTTTAAATGATATCTAAGCTTTGATGGAAGAATCATTGTTCCAAATTCAAGAATCAGTTATAAAATTTCTAATATCCTAGGATATCTTTGTCCTAAGCATATATAAACACGAAAGAAAAGAAAAAGCTTATACTTTTAACTGAATATTCTAAATAATTAATAGTAAATGTCTAGGGAAAAATAAAAAAGGTATAAATTTTGAATATTATTATAATAACTAATAAAATGATAATAAAGCATTTCTTTTATGTGCATTTTAAATAAATGGATCCTGTTTGCATTTGTAGCAGGCTATAGCTAATGTTTATGTTAGCTATTGCTTTTTCACTTAATTGTGCATTTTTTCTAATACGTAGTAGTGATAATAATAACTACTACCATTTATAAAGAGCTTCACTAAGAGCCAGGTTCTCTATTAACCATGGTTTTATACAAAAGGAGACTGAGTCTCAGAAAGATTAAGTAAAGTGCTCAATGTCACACAATTAACAAGGGCTAAGATTTTGGCTATCCTCTGTATTCATTGTTCTTGTCAATATAACAGCAGTGAGAATAATAGCAAGAACACAATTGAAAAAGATATAAAATATGAAATTTTTATTCATAAATTTAAGATAAACTGAGAAAACAACATAAACCTTGGTAAATTCTGTGTTCTGATAGAATGTTAATTATTATAACTGGAAACACTCAATGAAATCATAAAAATACTCTTGGTTTACTCAAAACTACAGTAAACTGTTAAATATATTAAAAATGGTATTGTTAGGATTTAAGGTTTCATTCAATTGCCTATTCCTTCTATGTGTCCTTAGCGAGGAATAACACACTCTATGATAAAGATCAAAGAATAAATATTTTGGGGGCGCCTGGGTGGCTCAGTGGGTTAAGCCTCTGCGTTTGGCTCTGGTCATGGCCTCAGGGTCCTGGGATTGAGCCCCGCATCAGGCTCTCTGCTCAGCGGGGATCCTGCTTCCCCCTCTCTCTCTGCCTACTTGTGATCTCTCTCTCTCTCTATCAAATAAATAAATAAAATCTTTTTTAAAAGAAGAATAAGTATTTCCATTGCCCACCCTTCTTGAGGGATATGGTCATTAATTAAACACATGTTTATTTGACTCTAATAGTATAAGTACTTCTCGTCTCTGAGTTACACATTTTTAAGAATTTTAATTTCAGTATAATTAACATACAGTGTTATACTAGGTTTAGGTGTACAATATAGTGATTCAGCAATTTTATACATTACTCAGTGCCCATCAGTAGAAGTGTATTCTTAATCCCCATCACCTGCATCACCTGTCTCCCCACCCAAGTCCCTCTGGTAACCATCAGTTAGTTCTCTATAGTTAAGAATCAATTCTTTTTTTTTTTTAATTTCTCTTTTTTCTTTGATTTGTTTCTTAAATTCCACACATAATTAAAATTATATGGTGTTTCTCTTTCTCTGACTTATTTCACTTAGTATCATACTCTCTAGATTCATCCATGCTATTGCAAGTGGCAAGATCTGATTCTTTTTTATAGCTGAGTAATAACTCATTGCGTGTGTGTGTGTGTGTGTGTGTGTGTATTAGAATATATATTCCAATACTTATATATTTTTATATGTATACCACTTCTTCTTTATCCATTCATCTATTGATGGACACCTGATGGACACATTCATCTATTGATGGATACATAATTTAGGTATTGTAAATAATGCTGCTATAAACAAAGGGGTGCACATATATTTTCAAATCAGTGTTTTCATATGCTTTGGGTAAATACCCAGTTGTGGAATTACTGAATCATATGGTAATACTACTTTTAATTTTTTGAGGAGCCTCCGTACTATATTCCACATGATTGAATCAGCTTGCTTTCCCACCAACAGTGCATGAGAGTTCCTTTTTCTCCACATCCTCATCAATGCTTATTGTTTCTTGTGTTTTTATTTTAGCCATTCTGACAGATGTGAGGTGATATCTCATTGTGGTTTGGACTTGCATTTCCCTGATGATAAGTAATGTTGAGCATCTTTTCATGTGTCTGTTGGCCATCTGGATGTCTTCTATGGAAAGATGTCTGTTCATGTCTTCTGCCCATTTTTTAATTGGATTATTTGTTTTGTGGGTATTGAGTTGTATCAGTTCTTTATATATTTTTGATACTACACCTTTATCAGATACGTCATTTGCAAATATCTTCTCCCATTCAGTAGGTTGTCTTTTAGTTGTCTTGACTATTTCCTTTGCTGTGCAAAGGGTTTTATAGTAAATTTTTATTTTTGTTTCTCTTGCCTCAGAGGATGTATCCAGAGAAATGTTGCTGTAGCCAATTTCAGAGAAATTACTGTCTGTGTTCTCTTATAGGATTTTTATGGTTTTAGGCCTCAAATTTAGATCCTTGGTCCATTTTGAGTTTATTTTTGTATATGGTGTAAGACAGTGGTCCAGTTTCATTATTTTGCATGTAGCTTTCCAGTTTTCCCAGCACCATTTGTTGAAGAGACTTTTTCCAATTACATATTCTTGCCTCATTCATCAAAGATTAGTTGACTGTATAATCCTGGGTTTATTTCTGAAATCTCTTTTCTGTTTCATTGATCTATGTGTCTGTTTTTGTACCATTTCCATACTGTTTTGGTTACTACAGCTTTGTGGTATATCTTGAAATCAGAGACTGTGATTCCTCAAGTTTTGGTCTTCTTTTTAAAAGACTGCTGTGGCTATTCAGGGTCTTTTGTGGTTCCATACAAATTTTAAGACTATTTTTCTAGCTTTTTAAAAAAAGACAGTGGTGTTTTCATAGGAATTGCATTAAATGTGAAGATTGCTTTGGGTAGAATAGACATTTTAACAATGTTCATTCTTGCAATCCATGAGCATGAAATCGCTTTCCATTGTTTTATATCATCTTGAATTTTTTTTCAGCAGTGTTCTGTGGTTTTCAGAATATGTCTTTCATCTCCTTAAATTTATTCCTATGCATTTTATTATTTTGGTGCAAATATAACTAAAAATGTTTTCTTAATTTCTATTTCTGCCGCTTCCATTATTAATGTATAGTAATACAACAGATGTCTGTATATTTGTTTTATATCCTGCAACCTTACTGAATTCATTTATCAGTTCTAATAGTTTTATGGTGGAGTCTTTACAGTCTTCTTATATGGTATCTATATAGCATCATGACATCTTCAAATATGAAAGTTTCACTTCTTCCTTTCAAATTGGATGCCTCTTATTTATTTTTCTTGCCTGATTGCCATGCTATGACTTCCAGTACTATGTTGAATAAAAGTGGTGAGAGTGGAATCTTTATCTTGTTCCTGATCTTAGTGGAAAAGCTCTCCATTTTTGAACATTGAGTATGATGGTAACTGTGGCTTTTTCATATACAGCCTTTTATTATGTTGAGGTATGGTCCCTCTAATCCTACTGTATTGAGGGGTTTTATCATGAATGGATGTTATACTTTCTTAAATACTCTTTATGCATCTATTAAAATGATTATGGTTTTTATCCTTTCTTTTGTTGATGTGATGTATTATATTGATTGGTTTGCAAATATTGAACCATTCTCACATCCCAGGAATAAATCCCACTTGATCGTGGTGAAATTTTTTTTAATGTATTCTGAGTTGTACATTTGTATCCCCTGTTTTAAACATATCACTTTTCTTCAGTTATCTATTTCATGGTAGTTTGGACATGTTTTAAATTAATTTGTGTTTGTCCATCTATCTTTTACCACTATAAAACACACTGAATAGGTGATCTTTAGAGGAAAGTGAATTATCTCAAACATTTCTATTTATTTTATCAGTTGATATCCCAGCTTACTTAGAAACTCATTAGAAATGATCAGTGACAGGGCCCCTGGGTGGCTCAGTGGGTTAAAGCCTCTGCCTTCAGCTCAGGTCATGATCCCAGGGTCCTGGGATTGAGCCCTGCATCAGGCTCTCTGCTCAGCAGGGAGCCTGCTTCCCTTCCTCTCCCTCTGCCTGCCTCTCTGCCTACTTGTGATCTCTGTCTGTCAAATAAATAAATAAAATCTTTAAAAAAAAAGAAATGATTAGTGATGATTAATGATAGGCAAATGGTAGATGAACAGACATTCTCAGGAGAAAAATATTCCAAAATATTCAATCTCGTCAGTAATGTAAGAAATGCACATAAAACAACACAAGTTTTCAGGTTAAAAATAAGCTATATCGTATACTCAGTGCTGGCACAGGTAGTATAGAGGAGGTACTTATGTATTAATGGTCTGAGTTCAAGAGGACTTCAACTTTTTGGAAAGCAAAATATATCAAGAACCTTAAACTAATTGTAAAGCTTTGTCCTAAGAAGATGATCAGGAAAAAAAAAAAAAAAAGATGATCAGGAATAGGCACCAAGATTTATGTACAAGAGTTTCTTTGTAACTCTATTTATAACAGTAAATAATAAAAAATATCCCAAATAGCTAAGAATTAAGACAAATAATAAAGTGAATTATGGACCATACATATAATATGTTTTCATAAAGTCAAGCCTTCAGTGATCTTTAGTAACATGTCAAATAGAATATACTAAACTTTAAATAAAATAAGATATAGTAGCATCCAGATTTTATTAATTATAATATACTTAAAAGTAATATTTGCTGTCAGTAGTGTTATTATATTTTCTGTCTCTTCTATGTGTTATATACAAATGATTTTTATTTGCAGTAATTTTCTGTAATGTCACCATGAACACTGAATTAGCAAACACCAAACTATTGTTACAGGAACGAATTACAGAGTTAGGTTCCCGGGACTCTCTGGTCACAATATTTTCATCAGATGGCCTGTACATAACCATGTTTTATGTTTGCTTCTGTTTAAAAGCACCTTACTTAATATGTATGGTAGATTCATTAACATTGAACTCACAGCCAATAGCACTATAACTCATGCCAAACAAATCCTATTTAATACTTTTATTTTCCCATAAGGCACATCACAGCCTTCTTGCACTTAGAAACACCAGACAACACTTCAGCACCATGCTCGGGGGTAAGTTTTAAAAGCAAAGTTACCAAAAAAGCTATAAGAATGAGGAAAAACATGGCAATAAATATATTGCATAAGGACAGGTGTTTACAGCATGAGAGCTGAAGTATCACCTTGTTCAACCTCAGCTGGAAACATGCATCTTGGACAAGTCAAATTTTCCACCATTCTAATTATGTGCATTTCTCTGAATGACCACAAAATTGCTGCAGGTATTGATTGGGGTTACAGGCTAATTTTAGCAAATAGGCAAATTCATAAATACAGAATCCATGAATAATAGGGATCAACCATGTATTTATACTTATAATCATAAAATAATTTTAGGATATGCAGCTCATTCATTTCCTGAACAAATCATTACTAAGTACCTATTATGTGCCTAACACCATTCTAGATACTTGGGCTACAGTAGTGTATAAAACATTTCTCATTTTCATGGGAGAAACAAGTTTATAATTCTTTTCATTTATAAGTGTTATGGTGAAAAATAAAACAAGGGGGCGCCTGGGTGGCTCAGTGGGTTAAAGCCTCTGCCTTCGGCTCAGGTCATGATCCCAGGATCCTGGGATCGAGCCCCACATTGGGCTCTCTGCTCAGCAGGGAGCCTGCTTCCCTTCCTCTCTCTCTGCCTGCCTCTCTGCCTACCTGTGATCTCTGTTTGTCAAATAAATGAATAAAATCTTTAAAAAAAAAAAAAAGAAAAATAAAACAAGACAAGAGAATGAAGAATGACAGAGGATGCTATATTACATACAGTGGTCAGGGAAGCCTTTGTACATGTGACTTTCAGACAGAAACTTGATTAAACTAAAGTAAACATGTTTATATCTCAGTAAAGGGCATTCCAAGTAATGGAAACAGCAAAGGGAAAAGACTGTCAGTCTTGATATGCATAATGTATTTGAGGGAAAGTAAGGTGGCCAGTGTGGCTAGGACCAAAGTGAGTGAGGGGTAAAGAGGTTAGAGGTATAGTTAGGGGCAGGAGCATGTATGACCCTGTAACCCCTGGAATGGACTTTGGCTTTTATTCAGGGTTTGATGGGAAACCATTAGCAAGTTGAAAGTATGGAAAATTGACTTGTGTTTTAAAGAATCATTCTGCTTGCAATGTGGTGAAATGGATTGCATTAGGGCAAGACTAGAGCAAGATTAGGAGATTGCTGGAAGTTGATCAAGTGAGGAAAGATGTTAGCATCAATTAGAGTAACAGTGGTGGAGTTTATGAGAAGGAGACTTACTGTTTTTTTAAAGATTAAACCAATTGCATTTGCTGATGGATAGGATGAGAGTATGACAATATGACTTACTTAACAATGACTACAAAGGTTGGGACCAGAGCAACTGAGAAAAGATGGATTTGCCATCAAATGAAGTGGTGAAGACTATAAAAGGACCAGGTTTGGGAGTTAAGAATATCAGGAGTTCAGTTTCAGTTTCAGATGTATCAAGTTTTAGATGCCTACTAGATATCAAAATGGGGATGTCAAGCAAGCATTTGGTTATGGATATGGATATGAATCTGAAGTTCAGGGGCTAGAGATAGACATTTGAAAGTGATCATCACATAGGTAGTATTTAAATCCATGTGAGTGCATAAGATCACCAAAAGAGTGAGAGGAGATGGGGAAGAGAAGAGGCTGAAATACTGAACCCTGGGCCCAGGGATCCAGGTAACTGATAGGGTACTTTTGAGTGCATCACAAGGATGACATCTGTCTGTGAGGGTTTGAAAGTGTCTTGGACACTTACAGCTTGTAGAAGAATTTCATTTGATTGTAAAGAATAATGATAAATACAGCTTTTAGATATACTCCATTAAACCCAGGTACCAGAAATTTTTTCTGTTCTGCATATAGTATATCATTTGCATTATCTATGAAGGAGGCTTTGTTTTAAAGAAAAAAAAAGTACTAATGTACTCATGCACACATATGAGCAAAAAAAAAACATACGTGTGCACACACGCATGCGCGTGCACACACACACACAAGTTTTAACCCTGAAAATTACTTAACTTCCCTCTGTAAACTCTTTATCATTATGAATATCCATACATAGTTATTTGGAGATCAACACACAAGAAATAGTATGTAACATTTTGGGGTTGAGAGGGTCTCCAAGTGTGTAAATATTTGTCACCTAGAAATTCTTGTATTTTATATGATGATTTCTATTTTTTATTTTATGAATCTTTGGTTCCAGTGTCTTCTAATCAGAACTCTGAGTGTATTGAAATTATTAAGAAAAATGCTTTGAGTAAAACATACATTATTTTTGTGGCTTTAAGATTCTACCACCATATGTTCCTCACTGTAATTTTTTTTATTAAGGTATGATTGACAAAATTTATATGTATTTAAGTTGTACAATGTGATGTTCATTTTGTGTTTGTGTGTCTGTGTTGAGAATACTTGAGATTTACTGTGTTAGCAAATTTTGAGTATATATTATCTGTAGTCATCATGCTGTATATTAGGTCTCTAGAATTTATTCATCTTAAAACTAAAAGTTTATACCCTGTGTAAACTGGCTGTACCAGTTTAAATTTTCTATCAGCAGTATACAAAGGTTCCCTTTCTCCACATCCTCACCAACACTTGCTGTCTTTTGACTTTTTGGTAATAGTCCTAATAGGTGTAACATGATATCTCATTGTAGTTTTGATTTGTATTTCCCTGATTCTTAGTCATGTCAAGCATCTTTTCATACATTTACATGTCTTCTATGGGAAAATGTCTATTTAGGCCCTTTGCCCATTTTGTAATTCAGTTGTTTGGGGTTTTTTGCTATTTAATTGTATTAAATAGATATTTATTTTATAATTTATAAATTGCTACTTAATTGTATTAAATAGATATTGACCCCTTAACAGATACATCGTTTGCAAGTAGTTTTTCATATTTCATAAGTTACCTTTTCATTATGTTGATTGTTTCCTCTCCTGCACAGAAGCTTGTTTATTTGGCTTTTGTTACCTGTACTTTTGATGTCAAATACAAAAAATCATTGCCAAAACCAATGTCAAGGAGCTTTTACCCTGTATTTTCTTCTATGAATTTTGTGGTTCCAACTTCTCACTGTATTTTTAATTTTAAGCACTAAGGGGGCACACATCCCATCTGTTCTGTTCCCGATTTATCCCTAATGCCTAATTCTTTGACACAGAGTAAACACAGCTTTGAAGTCTATTGTCAATCTTGATCTAATTGCATCTAAACATATTGAACATCTTAAAGTACCCTATTGTATTAAACAGTGGTGATTTCTTAAAAACAATCAAGTACACAAACAGAACCCCACAGATTTAAAGGGAAGACTGATGTGTGTATCTTAATTTTTATTATATTTGTATACATTAAAATATAGTCATGCTGAAGGGGACCAAACAGGCAAGTAATCCCAGGAAATGCATGCACTTTAAACATAGGTACAGGACAAGGAGATAGCAAGCAAGGATTTTGTGGTAATGATTGCTGTAACATCTTCCAAGGCCTGCCTCCATTGTCATGTGGCAGTGAGCAACACATTTCTGATCATTCTGCATCGCTATCAGTCAAGTTAGACAACTGTCCTTCCTGCAAACAGTAAGCCAAACATCAGCCCAGCTAATTGCTTTACTTGAAAAATAACATTTACCAAAAACTTAGAAAGCTAAAATTCAAGTACGTACCATGTAAACTCCCATCTGTACGTAGATATCCACAACTGATCTTGAATTACATTTGGTACAGCTCCAGAAATATTATTTGGGTTATATTGTCCTCTCCTAGAGATGATTATACAAAAGTGATTGCTGACGTTTTAATTTTTCTCTTTTTATGACTGTTTTCAAAAAGCAGCAAAGTAGGTTATAAAATTCTCCACAATATTATATCTTTAATGATTAAACTAATAGACAGGGAATTAACACCCAGAAAGAACTATATTTCTTACCCTTGAGGGTTTTTTAAAAAATTCGTTTACAAATGCAATTTGAACTCTTTCATTATGCAATCTAATCTTATTTTATAATAATATCAAAACCTCCACGATCTGAAATCTCACTTTGTTTTTTCAAGTTTTTATTTAAATTCCAGTGAGTTAACATAAAATGTAATATTAGTTTTAGGTGTAGAATTCAGTGATTCATCACTTACGTACAAAACCCAGTACTCATCACAGTAAGTGTCCTCCTTAATACCCATCACCCATTTAACCCATGCCCCCACCCACTACCCCTCCAACAACATTCAGTTTGTTCTCTATAGTTAAGAGTCTGTTTTCTGGTTTGTCACTCTTTTCCCCCCCTATGTTCATTTGTTCTGTTTCTTACATTCCACATATGAGTGAAATCATATGGTATTTGTCTTTCTCTGACTTACTTATTTCACTTAGCATAATATGCTTTAGCTCCAGCCATGTCTTTACAAATGGCAATATTACATTCTTTTTTATGGCTGAATAGTATTCCATTATATATATATATGTATATATACACATATATAATATTCCATTATATATGTGTTACACATATATAATATTCCATTATATATGTGTGTATATATACATGTATATACACAGAAACACACACACACACACACATACACACAAATACACATATACACCACTTATTCTTTATCCATTCATCAGTTGATGGACATTTGGGCTCTTTCCATAATTTGGCTATTGCTGATGATGCTACTGTAAACATCCAGGTACATGTATCCCTTCAAATCAGTATTTTTGTTAATATAGGTAAATACCTAGTAGTGCAATAGCTGGACCATAGGATAGTTCTATTTTGAACTTTTTGAGGAACCTCCATACTGTTTTCCAGAGTGGCTGCACCAGTTTGCGTTCTCACCAACAGTATTAGAGGGTTTGCCTTTTCTCCTCATCCTTACCAATACTTGTTTCCTGTGTTGTTGATTTTAGCCGTTCTGATAGGTGTGAGTTGATATCTCATTGTAGTTTTGATTTGTATTTCCCTGATGCTGAGTGATGTTGAACATCTTTTCATGTGTCTGTTAGCCATCTGTATGATTTCTTTGGAAAAATATCTGTCCATGTCGTCTTCTCATGGTTTACTTGGGTTATTTGTTTTGTGGGTTTGAGTTGAATCAGATGTGTGTGTGTGTGTGTATAATCACTAACCCTTTATCAGATGTGTCATTTGCAAATATCTTCTTCCATTCTAAAGGTTGCCTTTTAGCTTTGTTGATTGCTTCCTTGGCTGTGCAGATGTTTTTGTCTTGTTGGAAGTTCCAGTAGGTAATTTTTGCTTCTCTTTCTCTTGCCTCAGGAGACGTATCTAAAAAGAAGTTGCTGTAGCTGATACCAAAGAGATTGCTGCCTGAGTTCTCCTGTAGGATTTGATGATTTCCTGTCTCACATTTAGGTCTTTCATCCATTTTGAATTTATTTTTGTATATGGTGTAAAAAAGTGGTCCAGTTTCATTCTTTTGTAAGTGGCTGTCTAATTTTCCCAACACCATTTGTTAAAGAGACTATTTCCCATTGGATAGTCTTTCCTTTGTCCGAGATTAGGTGACCATGGAGTTGAGTATACATTACTGGGTTTTCTGTTCTGTTCCATTGATCTATGTATCTGTTTTTGTGCCACTAGCATATTGTCTTGATTACTACAGCATTGTAATATAACTTGAAGTCTAGAACTGTGATGCCTCCAAACTTTGCTTTTCTTTCTCAATATTGCTTTGACTATTCAGAGTTTTTGGTGGTTCCATGCAAATTTTAGGATTTTTTTGTTGTTGTTGTTCTAGCTCTGTGAAAAATGATGGCGATGTTTTCGTAAGGATTGTGTTAAATGTGTAGATTGCTTTTGGTAGTATAGCTATCTTAACAGTATTTGTTCTTCTAATCCATAAGCATGGAATGTTTTTCTATTTCTTTGTGTAATTTTCAGTTTCTTTCCTAAGTGTTCTGTAGTTTTCAGAGTACACATCCTTTGCCTCTTTGGTTAGGCTTATTTCTAGGTATCTTATTATTTTTAGTGCAATTGTAAATGGAATTAATTACTTAACTTCTCTTTCTGCTGTTTTGTTATTGGCATATGGAAATGCAACAGATTTCTGTACGTTAATTTTTTATCTTGCAACTTTACTGAATTCATGTATCAGATTCTAGCAATTTTGGGTGGGGGTTCTTTTGGGTTTTATGTATAGAGAATCATGTTATCTGCAAATAAGGAAAGTGTGACTTTTTCCTTGCTGATGGATTGCCTTTTATTTTGTTGTCTTGTCTGATTGCTGAGAAGAAGATTTCCAGCACTGTCTTAAACAACAGTGGTGAGCATGGATATCCCTGTGTTGTTCTTTGCCATAGAGGAAAATCTCTTTTCTCTCCATTGAGGGTGATATTAGTTGTGGGTGTTTCATACATGGCCTTTATGATGTTGAGTTATGTTTCTTTTATCCCTACTCAGTTGAGGATTTTTATCATGAATGGATTTTCTAATTTGTCTTGTGCTTTTTCTACATCTATTGAGAGGATCATATGGTTCTTATTCTTTCTTTTATTAATTTGGTATATCACATTGATTGGCAAATATTGAACCACTCTTGCAGCCCAGGAATAAATCCCACTTGATCGTGGTGAATGATTCTTTTAATGAACTATTGGATTCTATTTGCTAGGATTTTGTTTAGCATTTTTGCATCCGTGTTCATCAAGGATATTGGCCTGTAGTTCTCTTCTTTTGTGGAGTCTTTGGTATCAGGGGTAATGCTGGCCTCATAGAATGAGTATAGAAGTTTTCCTTCAATTTCTTTTTTTTTTAATAGTTTGAGAAGAATATGTAGTAACTCTAATTTAAATGCTTGGTAGAACTCCCCTGTAAAGCCATCTGGCTTTGAAACTCCTGTAGTTTTTGTTTGTCTGGGAAATTATTATCTCTCCTTCTATTCTGAATGATGGCATTGCTGGATAGACTTTTGTTGGGAGGTCTTTGATTACTGATTCAATTTATTCGCTAGTCATCAGTTTGTTCAAGTTTTCTATTTCTTTCTTCTGTTTTGATAGTTTATATGTTTCTAGGAATTTATCCATTTCTTTCCGATTATCTGATTTATTGACATAATTTTTCATAATACCTTCTTAATAATTGTTTCTGTTCCTGTGGTTTGGTTTTTATTTCTCCTCTCTTATTTGTGAATATATTTATTTGGGTCCTTTTCTTTTTTATAATTCTGACCAGGGGTTTATCGATCTTACTATCTTTTTCAAAGAAGCAGCTCCTGGTTTCATTGATCTCTTATACGGTTTTTTGTTTTTTTGTTTTTTGTTTTTGTTTTTTAGTTTCTGTATCATTTACTTCTGCTGAAATCTTTAGTATTTTCCTTCTTCTGTTGACTTTATGCTTCATTTGTTCTCCTTTTTCTAGCCCCTTTAAGTATAAGGTTAGGTTGTTTTTTTTTTTATTCAAGACTTTCTTGCTTCTTGAGTAGGCCTGTATTGCTATATACTTCCCTCTTAGGGCCGCTTTTGCCGCATCCCAAAGGTTTTGGACCATCATGTTTTCATTTTCATTTGTGTCTATATATTTTTAAATTTCTTCTTTAATTTTCTCATTACCCCATTCACTCTTTAATAGCATGTCCTTTAACTTACATGTATTTGGGGTCTTTGCAAATTTTTTTTTCTTGTGGTTGACTTCAAGTTTCATAACTTTGAGTTTTAAATAGGTGTGCTCTGGTCTGCTTGTTAAATGAGACCTGACGCTATTTCTACTAGAACTGAGGCTTTGCAAAACTCTGTGGTCAGTAGACATGGTGTGTGCTGAGGTTTCTGCTGCTCTTGTGGGAAGATGTCCCACTGCACTGGTCCTTAGGATACTTGCCTGAGCAAAGCAGTACCAGCAGAGCACAGGAGGGTGGAACTTGGTGTGAAAAACTTAGGCTGCTAGTCTTGGCACTGTGCTGTTTCCTGAATTTGGTTTATGCTGAGGGGCAGAGGAGGAAAACTGCACCAGCCTGCTCCTTTGTGGAGAGGGATGGTCCATGTTTGCTGCTGTCAGGGAAGCCCTCCCAGAAGAGTGAATAATTTCCCCTCGTGTATCCTTGGCATTTTTCAGATCACTGTTTTCAGTGTCTCTGGGTTACTTGTCTGCCTAGAGCAGTGCAGTATGCTTTGGGCTCTATCCCAGTCAAGCTTGCTGACTTTTAAAACTCCAAACTTGAGGGACCTACTGTGCTGGTCTTCTCGGGGAGGGTCTCACTGTGCTGACACTGATGTAGGTTTGACCCAGAAGGGCAGTCCTGCCAGAGTGCAGGGCTGTGGGATTTAGAGCAAAGCAGGCAAAACAATCAGTGTCTAAGTTAGTCATCCTCAGCAGGGGTCTATGCTGAGGGGCAGGGGTGGAAAATGGTGCCCCCTGGCTCATTTGTCCCTAGGGAGGCATCTGTGCAAATGCTAGCTCTCACAAATGCAAGAAGAGGGAAGAGTCTCTTCCCATATACCTTAGGCAAATGCTCAGATGGCACTGTCTGCCCTGGGATTACTTGCCTGCTTTCTCTCCAGGAGTAGGGCACTACCCTCAAGTCTCTATCCCAGCCAAGCTGGGGGACCTCTAAACCTCCAGTGTGTGAGGCCCACTGGTTGCAAAAATGAAATCCAGCCCCTCTCATTTTCCCAACCAATGTCTTTGGGGAAGTGTTTAACTTATGTGTATGCTGTGCGTTCCACTCTCTCACCTTTCTCAATTACCAGGGCTCCCTCCCGTCTGCAGCACTTGCAATCTCTTTCTCCCCCCAAACAACATCTCCACACTTCCTACCTTCCTTGATGTGGCCTCTTCTCTCCCTCTAGTTAGGGAGTTTGTTCTATCAGTCCTCAGGTTGGTTTCTTGGGTATTCAGAATGATTTGATAGTTACCTAGCTGTATTCAAGGGACAAGGCAAGCCTAGCATCCTCCTTCTACACAGCTATCTTAGCTACCTCCCCCGGAATCTCCCTTTTTAGTAGCTGATGAGCCACAGTAATGATATTGGAAAGAAAAGGAGAGGTTTTGGAAAAAATACAGGACTTAGATATCTGTTGGATTTGGGGTATGATGTGAGTGGTAGATGAGGAAACCACCAATGAAGAGATAGGTTGCTAAAACAGTAGGAATAAGATTTATATGCAGATATTGCTCCCAAACAATATATGTGATAAATTAAAGTTACCTGTGTCTCTTTTTTCAAAACATACAATTCCCTGAATAAATTTCACTTCTAGCATCAGCAGTATCATATCATTAAATCTCCAAGGTAAAATAAAACTAGATTAGCTGTAATTTCATATCATCAATTAAGTTAGAAAGGAAGTATAAAGGAAAGAACTGTTTATTCTGCCTGATCAAATTCTAAAACAAAGGGACTCCTGGGTGACTCATTTGGTTGAGCATCTGCCTTTGGCTCAGGTCATGATCCCAGGGTCCTGGGATCAAGTCCCGCATTGGGTTCCTTGCTCAAGGGGAACCTGCTTCTCCATCCGCCTGCTGCTCCCCCTGCTCGTGCGCACTCTCTCTCACTCTCTCTCTGACAAATAATTAATATCTTTAAAAAAATTCCAAAACAAGTATATAACAGGATCAAACAATTAGCATATATGTATTTTGTGTTTTAATTGAATCTATCCTCAAGACTAATTATTTCTCTAAGATTTACTATCATTTAAGGTAGTTAGCACATAAAATTATATGTTGAGGTTTACTGTGATGTTAAAGGCTTGTGAAGTTCAAATATTTTGCAAAATATAATTTAATTTTATATTGACATTAATAACAATGGAGTCACCTTTCTCTAAATACAGTCCTGTATGAAGTAAATCACATTCAAAATTTATTATATATGAAAAGAAATGTCTATCTCTTAACAGCCTTTTTTTCATGTCTTTCTAGCAATCTTAATCATTTTATCATCTTCATCCTATGCATTACTCTGGTCTTCTGCCCTCTTAAAATGATTAATGAAGCTACTTGCAAGATGACATTTAGGACCATATTCATGTTGAAAAGTTATAAATGTTTAAATTATAAGCAAATATCTGAGACTGGAGGAAACAAAGAGCTCTATCCCCCATGAGTAATTTTTAAATTCTGCTAGAAAAAGTCAGTATAAGTTAAATCAATTTTGTGTCATTCTCCAGATTTTTGAGCTCTAAAGTTGAGCCAACTTGGCTTGAGGAATTATCTACAGACAAGAGCAGCAATTCTGTTGCTTGTCAGCATTGTTCTCTTAAACAGTGCTTACTGCCAGCTATCCAAATGTGCAATGTTCATGGAACTGTGAGTGCCCAAGCAATGTAGCACCTTAATTTAAAAATAGTGTATGTCACTGTTGCTCTTTCTAGAGCTTTTTGACTCACGTACTTGATTTCCTTTGCCTTTTTTTTCCATGAAAGAAAAATGAAACCACTCCTTTGACATTCAGGGGTAAAAAAATTGAAGTGCTAATTAAACTGTGGTGGAACAATATTATCCTCTAGTTTTACACTGACAATTTTAATACAGAGTCATTTTAACAGGCTCTGCAAATCAGAATTTTCTGGGCTCTTTATTATCTCTCTAGATCCACTGAATAAATCCATTCCCAGAGATACTGAAAATGCAAAGCAAAGCCAGGCAACAAATAACATTTATTTCATGAAAGTTTCATTGGCACGCTTACTAGCTGAAGATAAAGGGGGAAAATCTTACACAGGGAGTCCTATGATATATTACTATATACTAGAAACAAAACACAGAAGTCTGAAGATTATCAGGTATTGCTTTGAAAGGAATACAGAATTATATGGGTTTTGAATGTGTTGAAAAATGACTCAAATGTACTGAGCTGTTCATAGCCCTTGGCTTTTACTTTTTATGTGAGTTATATCTGAACAAGAATTTTATTATAGTCAGTGTTGTTCATGCTGCTATAGTTAAGGTTTGCAGCATTCCCATTACAACCCTGCTATTTCAGTTGGTGTTCATAACTCCACTTTAAAAGTCACTCTGGGCTAAAGGTTGGCATATGCATTTTCAACTTGTGTTGATAGTGATGGGTATGAGTGTGGTCAAATATGTAGTAAACATTCGAAGTAGCATATACTGCTTTTTATGGTATGAAATATTTTATTGCAATTGTATATTATGGTTCCTTAATTATAGAAATTGACAAATGTTAGCTCTGTCAGTGTAATTGATTAACAAAGTTAATGAAAAAAATTTTTTTAATCTGTTTAGTCCTTGTAGCCAAGAAACACTGAGATTTTCTTGTAGCCACGAGCCAAAACACTTCCTGTTACCAGCTGAGTAATGATTTCTTTTAAAAGCACTCCATAATTAATCAACACTACTGCCAAACAAGCGATGAGTTCTGTCCAAAGATCAGTGAGTGCCATGGGGATTAAAAGGTTAAACTGACAATTTAAGATTTTACATATACCCATGGACATGTATGCAGATACCTAACAGATTCTTTTTTTAAATGTATTTCTTTTGAAGTAATCACATTTTCCAGGCTATAAAAAGTTTCCTAGTTATGAAAACTAAAATATGACAGAAGAGTTAGTAAATACAGAGCAATTAAGGATATACAGATAATAAAGACTAATCTTAATTATCCTTAATCCCACAAACCAAGGAAAACCACTGGTTACATTTTGGTGTATAGCTTTCAAATATTTATATTTTGCATATATATAGCTACACATATTACAAAATTGGTGTCATAAATTGAATTGCAATCTGATTTTGTTTGCTATGTTGGAGAGTACAAACTTGTCATTAAATATTTTTCTAATGCATAATTTCCCTGGCTGCATAGTATTTTCCTGCATGGGTGTACTGATGTTTAATTTATCACCTATAGTTGTAGATTTTGAAATGTTTAATGATTTAATCTTACTTTAGAATTAAAATCTGATGAAATCTTTCAGCAGCTAGAATTTATTCAAGACTTTGGTCTTCTCTACTTTTAGCTATTTTCATGGCACCCTAGTTACTGGATCTCCAAATGTTAATTCATAATTATTGATTGAGAACAATATCAAAAATATAGACTTCATTACATATTGATTACATAGAGTTTCCTTTGAATTCTTATTAACTTGAGGAGTAGGCAATGGGGAAGTTTTGTTATAAATCACATTTCTCCCCCCTTTTTTTTTTTTTGAGGTGGGAGGCTTTTGCCATAGGAATAAGATATTATTTAATATAAAGAGTTCTGTGATCAGAAAGACCTGACTTTGAATCTCCGCTCTGTGCTTTCTAGTTCTGTAGGTGGTTTTTGACAAGGCACATCGCTTCTGTAAGTCTCACTTCTTTTTCTTCTTTAAGATATAGGTAATACCTAACTCACAATATTGTCATAAACATTAAATAAATTATTCTAGAAGAATTTATTTGTTTTTTCAGTCTGCTTTGGGATATGCTAGTGAACTAGACAGATGAAGCCTCTGCCCTCATGAAGCTTATGGTCTAGTGGGAGATACAAAGGACAAACTAACAGATACATAAAAATATACTTATGAATTGTGATTAGTGCTGTTGAAGCGGGAGAGCTAGGTTCTTGTCTCACAGAGTTGAAAAATTAAGCTTGTGGATAACAGAGAGTGAGTAAAGTGATAGAAGTTTATTAAGTGAAGATACAGAAAAACCTCTCAAGAGTCAGAGGGCCTTTAGGGTTGGTCTTTTATAGAAAGCTAACCAGGGAACTTAAATCCTTTTAACATCTCTATTGAGAACACCTTCAATGGCTTACTTCCTTTTTATGGGCTGGTTCTTCTTTGTTGGTCACAGGTGATTATCATAAAGACACCCACTTCCACAGCCTAGAACAGGGTGGTCCTCCACCCAACATGGTCCATTGTTTCCCCTTATCTCTGGCTTCTGCACACCTCCACATTTTTTTTTTTTTATTTCTGTGAGCCTGACCACATAGCCCTCTATCTATCTCTCCCTACCTAGCCCTGCCTATCCTTTACTCACAGTGGAAGGAAATCATAGGTGTTCCTGTTAGGTTGGATGAGTCAATGAATGTAGTCTGAAAATATGACATTTATGATTGCCAGGTAGGGAAAATAACAAGGACGTTGGGCACAAGACTGAAAGAGTTTAATATGTTCTAGGATCTGAAATGCAAATGTGGCTAGAAAATAATACAGACAGAGAAAGGGATCATAAGATAAGGCTGGAAATGTCCGCCAGGGCTAGGTAGCAGTAGAACTGAGGGCCTGGCCAAGAGAAGGCCCTCAATAAATATGTATTGTTTCCTTTCTCCTGGTCTTTCATAGATGAAGTGATCTTCGCCAAGGGTTTTGGGGGTCATGTTATATGCTTGTTTAGATTATGTAAATGTTCATCTCTGATTTGGATTGTCATCACAATGATCGTAAATGAGGTCAACCTCACTTCTATGTTTTGTGTTGATGCCTCTCCTTCTTTCCTTTAAGCCCCTCCTCCCCTTTACCCCTCTATTCCATACCACCTCATCTGCCCATGGACATATAGATAAACTGCCTGTTTGTGCTGCTCAACATATCTTGGCTTTTCCATTCTGCCATATTTACCTCTTAATCATCCCATTATGGGTATTTCCCTCTAACTGCATTCATCTTCTCTTTTTGTGATTATTTTGTAGCTCATGATTAAATCTTATGATAGAAATACTGCACATCAGTGACAGGTCAGTGAAACAGCAAGGCACATGTAAAAATTTCTCAAGATGGTGAATCTTTAGAACCAAGTTTTCTATTAAAACAACAACAGCAGCAAATAAGTCCTTCTACCATAAAAATTACCTACTCCGCATGGAACTAAAACATAAATCTTGCATAGACTTATGCCAGTTTAAATAGGTGTCTTAAAGTAACAAGCAGAGTTCATGCCTCAGATATCTTTGTATTAAGAGAGAAAAAGGTACAAATGTTAACATTATAACAAAAATAGCACTAACTTTGGTGGAAGTTGAATTGCAGTCTAATGATTTACTCTCTTTCTTTAGATGGGATAATAAAAGATATAATGAAGAACAACGTAAAATGTATACAAGAAGTGCAAGAGAACATAATTTGACCATATGTTCTATCTATATGATATGAATGCTTTTACTACTAGCAGTAATTAACCCTAAAGTACCAATTTTGGCTGACTTTACTTGTGTCAAATAGTTGCTTCACAGATTTTAAGTATTATATCTAAGTGTTATTATCAGTAAGTTATATTTAATGGGCAATCCTTATGTTTAAAAAATAAAGAGGAGTATATGTTTTTTCTAGTAATTGTTAATATTTTCTTTAAATACTGTTCTAGTAGATTTATTTGTCTAGCATAAGAGATCTTTTTAGTTAATAACATTTGGAATTTCAGAGTCTCCCTACCAAATTCTTTTTATTAAAAGTATCTGTTGTAGGGGAGGAACTTTTTTTTTTCTCTGTCCTCCTACATTCTTTAACTGTGGCCCTGTACATTAGACCAGCATAAGACAGGTTCAGAAGAGAAAAACAAGTTTTTTAATACATGAGAATACTCAGTGATGAGTATCTCAAAGGGGTGGTTAGATTTTGGATTTACATACTTTATTAAAAGAGTACTACTTTACTACTTTAGTAAAAGAGTAGTACATTATGTAGAGAAGTGAAAAGACAAAGGAGAAGGACTTCAAGTTCTAGGGACAGCAAATTGTGAAAACTAAATATGTGGGGAAAACTAATGGAAGATGAGGCATGGTTAGTAGGTTTTGTTATGTAGATTCCTTTGTTGCCATCTCCTGCACGGTTAATAGTCTTATCTTCCTGGTAGAGAGGAGAAAGGTAGAGAGTTTTTCTTGTGTTTTCTTCTTTTTAATTACCTTAGCTCAAAATAGTCCTTATGTCAAAGTGGCATATTGTGAGGTAGCATATTATACTACCCATCACTGTCATGTATACTCTAGCACAATATTATATAAGTGGGCAAGAAAGAGTGTTTATTCTTAAAATACATGTAGATTCCATCATTATCTTATTTTGACTAAATCCTCCATATCTTTAACATAATTGATCATGTTTTAATAAAACTGTCATATGATATTTAGACTGCCATTAAAAATGGTTTCTTGGGCGCCTGGGTGGCTCAGTTGGTTGAGCGACTGCCTTCAGCTCAGGTCATGATCCTGGACTTCCAGGATTGAGTCCCGCATTGGGCTCCCAGCTCCTTGGGGAGTCTGCTTCTCCCTCTGACCTTCTCCTCTCTCATGCTCTCTCTCACTCATTCTCTCTCAAATAAATAAATAAAATCTTAAAAAAAATTTTTTAAAAAATGGTTTCTTAATTAACATTTCCTAATTAACATTTCCTCTGGATTAGTAGCATTAAAATATTCACATAGGCTTTTTTTAAAAGAATTTATTGATTGATTTATTTATTTGAGAGAGAGAGAGAGAGCGCATGCTGCAGAGGGAGAGGGAGAAGCAGGCTCCCTGCTGAGCATGGATGTGGGGCTCAATCCCAGTACCCTAGGATCATAACCTGAACCAAAGGCAGATGCTTAACTGGCTGAGCTACCTAGCACCCCTGGCATAGATTTTTAAACTTGAAATTTTGAAGCATCTTTTCTTTCTTTCCTTTTTTCTTTTTCCCTCTTTTTGTTCTGTTTTTGTTACTGATATTAAGTAGTGTAATCTTTGTAAGCATAAAAACACCATTAGGATAGAATATGATTCAACTAAATGAAAATTGTCTACTATGCATAATAGTCTGTGATAGATACTGAAGGTGACACAAAGATGAGCAATATTGGGTCCCTGCCCTCCAGAGACTCAATCTAATATGGCAGGTAGCTACATAGTCCCCCTACTGCCCCCCAAAAATGGAAAATAAGGTAACGACTTTTATTGAAATCCTTCATTATAACAGTAGTAGTAGTAATTTTTTTTAACTTATGTTGGCTTTTTTTCACCTGTGGTTTAGTAGTTTTCTATTTATAGTATAATTGGTTTTACTAGCACTAAAATAAACAATATAATTCAATATTACTACAAATTCTTGCTTAAGAAAAAGTGCACAAAATATTTAGAAACCTTTCCCATTTCTAAAATTGGAGAGGCACATATAAATGTCTCATTAAATTGAATCTACTCTTCTATATGTTTGTTTATATATAGGTTATGCTTCATAGTTTATTTTTCTAGTAAAAAGTACAATAAGATATAAATATAAAAGCAAAAAGTACACATGCAAAATAAAACTATAATGCAAGATAATTGTTCAAAACACACTCTGACTGGCAAACAAAATAGAATAGCTAGCAAATGATCAGTTCTCTATGAGGAACATTATTAGATAATCTTTACTCTGAACATAACCTGGCCAATCTCAGAGTTTTTTTTTAACAAATGTACAATAAACTGCACATACATTAAATATAAAATTCAGTAAACCTTGAAATATGTGTATACCCATAAACCATCACCACAATCAAGATAATGAACATATCCACCACCCCCAAAAGATTCCTTATATGCAGGCAACCTCTAATCAATTTTCTGTCATAGATTAGTTCACATTTTCTAAAATTTTATGCACATAGATCATACAATACGTTCTCTGTTTTATGTAGTTTCTTTTGCTCAGCATAATTTTTTGAGATTCATTCATGCTGTATAGATTAATTTTTGTGAAAAAAAATTCTCTAGAAAAAACATAATTCTTCTAAAAAAAAGTTCTATGATTTTATAATTTGCTATATCAAGACATATTAAGCTAGGTCACTTTTGAAATACCAAAATAAACTCTAAAAATAAAACCAATAAAAAACCGCACAAATCTCAATAGTTTACTTGTTTATATAAATAATTTATTTTTTCAGATGGCCTAGATTGGTATCTAATCTGGTCTACAGTGCCTAACTGTGTGTTCTAATTTAATGACATCCATAATACTGTTCAGCATCTTTGCTTGTCTCAGTTTCTACCAAGATTGTGGTTCCCTGGAGGTCTACTGGTTAGGATTCAGTATTCTCAGTTTGTGTCAAGAGTGTAACCCTTTTTCTTTTCTAGGTCCTTTTAAAGCTTCCATTTCTATGTCTACTAATGGCGTTTCCACATAGGCAGTATCGTCTAGATTATAATACAGTTTTTTAATGACATCATACCCTTAGTGATGGAAAGAGAAACTTTATCATGTTGAAATTCACAGATGCTGTCAAACTGAGACACTCCATCTCCCTCTTTTACATACCATCCTTTAATAGTTACTTCTCTTATCCTTCTCCAGTGTCTGAGTTTGAATTGGACAATCTATCCCAGCAGAGCAACAGTTGTTTTCAGCAACTGATGTTGATGACGGCATGTGTTAAATGGTTATTGGTTGAGTGGGGGGCTGTTATTTTTGGGGGATCCCAAGATCTGAGTACGTGCTTTTAACAAAGGCCTTCCCTGCCATAGCCCATCCCAATCCTAGCTGTAGTTAATGTGACAGCAGCAATCTTTTACAAGGCTAAGTAAATAAGCAGGTAACTATTTTAGAATTTTATGTAGTATACAGAAGGCTATCAGCACCGTGCTGTAAATTTGTTTTTATAAAAAGATCACGGTATGTTATTATGTAATATCCTGTAGGATAGTTGCAAGTTTATAAACACTGTTTTAAGGACACAAATCATCCATTAACAATTTCCTTTGCCTCCCACTATTTGTTGTCATCTCTCAGTATCCTCAGTAATCCAAATTGACTCTGAAATACAATACATAAAATACCTAGGTAGTTCAGGGAAGGTAGGGAAGACTTCCAGCTTACAGCCCAAAAAAGCTTCATAGAAGTGGTGGAGTTCCTTATTGGGATTCCAGTAGATTGAGAGCTTGGCAGAGCCTATAAGGACTCAGCATTGTAGGAGGAAGAGAAGTTGGAATTTAAGGTAGAAAGAAAGAATTATATCAAGATACAAGATGAAGGAAGTACAACAATTTTGAGAAACCATGAGTAGTCCATCTTGGCAAAGCATAGTATATGTTTATCGAGAGAAATGACACTAAAAGGAAAATTTGAAACCATATCAAGAACAGTCTGGAATGCCATTTTAAGGTGTCTAGATTTTGTTTACAGGCAGTAGGGGAGCCATTGATGAAGTTTTAGTAGCAGAGGAATAATATCAGAGGTGGTTTTGGGAAGACGGTGGTGATATGTATGAGTAAAGTAGCCAGAAGAGGAACTAATTATTAGCTTATTGCAGTAGAGTAAGAACCTAAACCAGAATAGATGCAACTGATACCTGGAAAAATAACTCAACAGTACTTGATTTTTGTAGAGAAGAAAAGATCAACTGGCTGAATAATGATGACTTTTTTCCTTAAATATTTATTTATTTATTTATTTATTTATTTATTGTTAAGGAAAAGAGAGACTGAGAGAGAGCAAGAGTGTCGGGGGGAAGGGCTGAGGGAGAGGAAGAGAGAGAATCTCAAGCAGACTCCCTGCTGAGCATGAAGCCTGACTCAGGGCCTGATCTCATGACCCTGAGATCATGACCTGCACTGTAATAGTCAGATGCTTGACCAACTGAGCCACCCAGGAATTCCCTCTCGTTTAAAAAGATTTATTTATTTGAGAGAGAGAGAGAGTTACGCCATTTTGCTTTTAAGTGAGAGAGTAATAAATTCAGAGGAAGGAACCTATTTAAGGAGAAATTATTTTTGAATAATTTGAGTAACTTCTCTAATTTGAAGTATAGATTGAGTATATAGCTGGAATTGCCTAAGAGGGAGATGAACATGTGGTATTTTTGCATGACTATTAATAATTACCTATTTTTTTAGGTATCCTCACAAAGGAAATAATTAAAATTTTGACATTAAAACAGATCACTAAGGGAAGAGAGTGTAAGAACGTAAAAAGGTCAAGGAAAGAACTTTGGTAGACACTGCATTTGAGTATAGAAATAAGAGTTGCTAGGGAAGGAAAAGTTTGAGAAGCTGGGTGGGGAATTCATGCTAAAGCTGTGCTTAGAAAATCTGTGGAGGAGAAAATTTCAGGAAGAATGGGTAATCAACATTCTAAAATTATAAAAAAAAATAACAAGTGGGTTAAGGATAAAAAAGTAAGTTTTTGGATTTATTGGCATTGGTAGTATTTTTTTTTAAATTTTATTTATTATCAGCGTAACAGTATTCATTGTTTTTTCACCACACCCAGTGCTCCATGCAATCTGTGCCCTCCCTAATACCCACCACCTGGTTCCCCCAACCTCCCGCCCCCCACCCCTTCAAAACCCTCAGGTTGTTTTTCAGAGTCCATAGTCTCTCATGTTTCACCTCCCCTTCCAATTTCCCTCAGCTCCCTTCTCCTCTCCTTCTACCCTTGTCCTCCATATTATTTGTTATGCTCCACAAATAAGTGAAGCCATATGATACTTGACTCTCTCTGCTTGACTTAGTTCACTCAGCATAATCTCTTCCACTCTTGTTCATGTTGCTACAAAAGTTGGGTATTCGTCCTTTCTGATGGAGGCATAATACTCCATAGTGTCTATGGACCACATATTCCTTATCCATTCGTCCGTTGAAGGGCATCTTGGTTCTTTCCACAGTTTGGCGACCGTGGCCATTGCTGCTATAAACATTGGGGTACAGATGGCCCTTCTTTTCACTCCATCTGTATCTTTGGGGTAAATACCCAGCAGTGCAATTACAGGGTCATAGGGAAGCTCTATTTTTAATTTCTTGAGGAATCTCCACACAGTTCTCCAAAGTGGCTGCACCAACTTGCATTCCCACCAACAGTGTAAGAGGGTTCCCCTTTCTCCACATCCTCTCCAATACATGTTTTTTCCTGTCTTGCTAATTTGGGCCATTCTAACTGGTGTGAGTTGGTATCTCAATGTGGTTTTGATTTGAATCTCCCTGATGGCTAGTGATGATGAACATTTTTTCATGTGTCTGATAGCCATTTGTATGTCTTCATTGGAGAAGTGTCTGTTCATATCTTCTGCCCAATTTTTAATATGATTGTCTGTTTTGTGTGTTTTGAGTTTGAGTAGCTCTTTATAGATCCTGGATATCAACCTTTTGTCTGTACTGTCATTTGCAAATATCTTCTCCTATTCCGTGGGTTGCCTCTTTGTTTTGTTGACTGTTTCTTTTGCTGTGCAGAAGCTTTTGATCTTGATGAAGTCTGAAAAGTTCATTTTCGCTTTTGTTTCCTTCGCCTTTGGAGACATATCTTGAAAGAAGTTGCTGTGGCTGATATCAAAGAGGTTACTGCCCGTGTTCTCCTCGAGGATTCTGATGGATTCCTGTCTCACATTGAGGTCTTTGATCCATTTCGAGTTTATCTTTGTGTACGGTGTAAGAGAATGGTCGAGTTTCATTCTTCTACATATAGCTGTCCAGTTTTCCCATCACCATTTATTGAAGAGACTGTCTTTTTTCCACTGGATATTTTTTCTTGTTTGGCCGAAGATTATTTGACCATAGACTTGAGGGTCCATATCTGGGCTCTCTACTCTGTTCCACTGGTCTATGTGTCTGTTTTTATGCCAGTACCATGCTGTCTTGGTGATCACAGCTTTGTCATAAGGCTTGAAATCAGGTAACATGATGCCGCCAGTTTTATTTTTGTTTTTCAACATTTCCTCAGCAATTCGGGGTCTCTTCTGATTCCATACAAATTTTAGGATTATTTGCTCCAGCTCTTTGAAAAATACCTGTGGAATTTGGATCGGAATGGCATTAAAAGTATAGATTGCTCTGGGCAGTATAGACATTTTAACAATGTTTATTCTTCCAATCCAAGAGCATGGAATGGTCTTCCACCTTTTTCTGTCTTCTTCAATTTCTTTTAGGAGTCTTCTGTAGTTCCTCGAGTACAGTTTCTTAACCTCTTTGGTTAGGTTTATTCTGAGGTATCTTATGGTTCTTTGTGCTATAGTAAATGGAATCAATTCTCTAATTTGCCTTTCTGTATTTTCATTGTTAGTGTATAAGAAAGCAACTGATTTCTATACATTGACTTTGTATCCTGCCACATTACTGAATTGCTGTATGAGTTCTAGAAGTTTGGGGGTGGAGTCGGCTTGGTGGTTGCATAGTCTTTTAAGCCTTGCCGGTCTTGGACACTCTTTATCTCTCCATCCATTTTGAATGTCAGTCTTGCTGGATAAAGTATTCTTGGCTGCATGTTCTTCTCATTTAGTGCCCTGAATATATCTTGCCAGCCCTTTCTGGCTTGCCAGGTCTCTGTGGACAGGTCTGACGTTATTCTGATGGGCTTTCCTCTGTATGTAAGGAGCTTCTTTGTCCTAGCGGCTTTCAAGAGATTGTATCTACAATTATGATTCCTCAATTTTACTATGAGGTGCCTGGATGTTTTTTTTGAATTTATAATCTTGGGGGGGGACCTTTCTACTTCTAGTACATGAACACTTGTTCCATTTGCAAGATTGGGAAAATTTTCATGAAGAACTTGTTCCACTATATCTTCTAGACTTCTTTCTTTCTCCTCCCCTTCAGGGATTCCAATAATTCTGACGTTGGAACGTTTCATGGCATCATTTATTTCCCTGATTCTGTTTTCGTGGCTTCTAAGCTGTTTGTTCCAGGCTTCCTCCTGATCCTTTCTCTCTATCTGTTTGTCCTCCAGATCACTAATTCTATCTTCTGTCTCAGTTACCCTAGCTTTTAGAGAATTTAGATTAGATTGGAACTCATTGAGAGCGTTGTGAACCTCATCCCTGGTGGCCTTCAGCTCTGCCCTAACATTATGAACCTCCTCTCTGGTCGCTTTCAATTCTGCCCTAATCAATTCCGCTTGGTCCTCCATGGCTTTCTCCAACCTAGCTATTGCCTGGATAATTGTTAGCCTGAATTCTCTTTCTGACATATTGTCTATGTTGATAGCCGTTAGCTCTGTTGCAGAAGGCCCGTCCTCTGTATTTTTCTTCTGTTGGGGATTCCTCCTCCTAGTCATTTTGGTGAGAGATGACTGGACAGATGTAGCTGGATGTATCGACCGTGGTGCAGTCAAGGTGCACCCTGGAACGCTTCTGTGCACTCAGGATTCCCCACCCAAACGAGAGAAAAGAGAAAAGAAAAAGAAAAAAGAGAGAGAGAGAGAGACAGGAAAAAAAGGGAAGATAAAAGAGAAGGTTCAGCCCAAATGGGCCCCAGGGTAAGATTTATGATGTATACAAACAAAAACAGACAAACAAATATACTGATAAAAGTATATGACGAGAGAAAATTTATACATATATAAGCTAAAAAAGTAAGAACCTCGTCAAAAAGAACCCCAAGTATAAGATTTATATACTATCAGGACAAACATAAGTACACAGAGACACTGACAGAAGAAAAAGATGGGAGCATGGTTATAGATTCTCAGTGTGGGCGAGGAAGGTTATTTTGATTCTTCCTGGATGTATCTTGATATCTTTGTTAAAGGACTCAACTTTCCTAAGATAAAGGGGGATTAAAAATTAGTTTACCTATAGGGGTAGCATTAATTAGAGAAAGGGGGTTACCTTGAAGTTTAACTCTATATGAATATTAGAAAATAAAAAAAAAGGAATAAACTGGCCTAAACTAAACTAAAATTTAAAAAAAAAATTTAAAAAAGAGAAAAGCAAAAGAAAAACACAGGTGTATGTATCAAAAAGTTCAGGTTAGAAGTTTATCATGGAATTTGATGTACTGGACTTCTCACTGATGGTAAATAGGTTAAAAAATTATCTATATAAAAAAAGAAATAAAATGAACCAGAATAGTGGGAATGAGTTAAAAATAAAAGTTGTATCTATGAAGTAGTGGTGGTTGTTCTCTTGTAGTCTTTTTTTTTTTTTTCTTTCCTGGTTTGTTTTCTGGGGGAGGGGCCTGCCACGTGGGTTTTCAGTCAGTGATGTTCCCTGAGTTAAGTTCTCCAGCCCCCCTCAAGGGGGTGGGCTCTGAGGAAACCGGTTTTTTCAGGCTTTTGTTCTCTGGAGGTTTTTATGTTTGTTCACTTCTTTTCTCTCGCCTTGACAGCTTTTGATGGTTTTTGGAGGTTTAGAGGAAAGCAAACTGCACCCCGACCTTCCTCTCAGAGAGAAGCCTCAGTCTGCTCCCCTGTGGGTGCTGCAGAGCCCATATAAATTCCCCCTTGGCCGCTGGCAGAGCAGGTTCCTAGGTGCTGTCCCTGGGGACGCAGGATCTCCTGCTTATACCCAAAACCACGGCAGAGGCAGCTGTCTGGGCAGCTCCAGACAGCCAGAGAGGTTCCAAGCAGCGATCGCACACTGAGATTTTCCCGCTGGCGGGGGCCGGGGGTGCCTGGTCTTTCTAGGTCTAAGAGCGCCGGGCTTGCATGCACCTCTCCCGGGGTTGTGTGTGGGGTGCGCGCGTCTCAGGCTCTAGCAAGGCGCAGGTCCCAAAGCACCAGGTTGGGCCTTTTTGCACCTCTCTCAGGGGAGGGTGTGGGGCACGCGCATCTCAGGGTGGTAGTTCGTGCGCGTTCTCCCGTCTGGATTCTGGCTCGGCTCCCAGCCCCTTACTCCACGTGTTTTCGGGCGCGCTGGCAGCTCAGGGACCAAGACCTGGTTTCTCCGCCCGCACTCTCTCTGGCTCAGCGCCAGGGGAGGCTGTCCTGGGTCCGGGGACTTAAGCCCCTGTCCCTAGCTGCCCGGATTCCCACAATTTCCCCCCATGATTCTTTGCTCTTTTTGAGTGCTTTCAACCAGACTCCAAGTTAATGCTGGTCCCCAGACGCAGGGCACTCTCGTACTGGGGTATTACTCTCCAATGGGTCGCCTCTGGTGGCTCTCTCCCCCTTTTGTTTCTCTTCCAATATCAGTCTGATGTTCCCACTCAGCTTTACCTGCCCACTGGCGTCTTCTGCCCCTGTAGAGATCCAGACGTGTATAATTCTGATCTCAGGCTGATTTCATGGGTGATCAGAGTTCTTTGGTAGGTAGTCAGCTCACTTTAGGGTACAGGTTGAAACGGCGCCTCCTCCTACTTCCCCACCATCTTGTCCGCCCCCCCCCCCATTGGTAGTATTTTTGATGCTGTAAGGACAATTTCAAGGAGAGTGGAAAGGATAGAAATCAGATTGTAAAGGGTTAAGTAGGTCCTGGATGATAATGAAACAAAGTGAAATCTGTATAGATTGCAGTTTTTTCGAAAGGTGGACACTCCTTATTTTTGCTTTCATAATGTTAAACTGGGTCTATTATAAAGTTCAACATCACATGCAAGAAGTATCTCTATCATTTTGTAGCAGATTTTTAAAGCTATATTCATAGTTTACTCTGATTGGCATGAGACAGATTCTCTTTAGCACCATTTTAGTTCTGGATAAAATTCACGCTGGTTATTGCTGATTACTCTGAAATGCAAATAGTGCTATTTTGTTTTACAGCTATCATTTAAAAAGCCATGTACTCATTAAGATAAATATGTGCTGCATGAACAGCAAAAAAAATGAGAAAAGAAATGGACATTATTTTTATTTGTATGTTCTCTGTTACGGAACTGAATGTACTAATCTTCAAATACAAATGAGCAGCAAAAATGTAATTTGCAATTGCACAATTAACTTCTGACTAGCTTCTGTTGATTTTTAGTACTATAATCCCATACCAGGTGAAACTTCTCATTTTTGGAGATTTTATCTGACTAATATTTCTATTTGTGCCTAAATAAGGAGATTATTATGAAAAAATATTACTTTGCAGTAAATTATACTTTCATGGAGCTCAAATTATAGCTTCTCTATTGAGTTGTCGGCCATCAGGACCATTATTTTTCTTTCTATGCTGCTCTTCTTGCATTCTCCCCATCATTGACAAAGGCTTTCCTCTAATTTTCAATTGTAAAATCCCGACAGTTACTTGTCTTAGTTTCAGGCAGTGTTTTATATCTTATTTTGCTATGTTGTTACTTCTCTCTTCTTTTGCTTCATCTTTATTCTATTCGTGTGTCATCTCATTTATTTTTATATGTATATATGTATGCATATATACAGACATATGTATGTGCATATATATATGCATGTATGCACATATAATAGGTATATATACCTATTTTTATCAACCATTCCTTGATTATGGACCCCTCCAAAATGTTGGTTGCTCTCCTTCTCTTTTATTATAATTTGTCAGTGACCCTCCTAAAATAACATACATTATTTAACCAGTACTCCAAATAGAGTCTGATCTTTGCAGGATTCAGCTGAATAATACTTTATGCATTATAGATTTAAAGGTCAATCTTTAGCATATAGGTTCCCATCTTGGATTATCGGTGGTGCATTAAGATCATGCATTTAGCTTTTATAATAATTTGCTTACTGTAAGTACATGTTGACTCTGTAGTCAACTGAAATTCTCATTCTTTTTTTGTTTTTAAATGCAAACTACCAGCAAGTTCAATTATCCCTAATCCTGGACCCTGTGTAATTGATCTTTTTTTTTCTTCTTCTTTTGAAAGTATCTGTAAGATTTGTGTTTATTCCCATTAATTTTAATTTTGTTTTGTTTCAGTTTAACGTTGCTATCTGTTACAAAAACTTAGAATCTTGATTCTGTCATCTATCATATTAGAATCCCTTTGGATGTTGTGTCATTTGCAAATTTAATAAGAAAACCTTCAAATAACTTCTGAGTCATTAATATGTTGAAAAAGACAGAAACAAGAAGAAATGTCTGGGACTAACTACCAGAAAACTCCTACTAAGTTGACACCAATCTAATAATTAATGGTCTTTGAATTTAATTTTCAGCAAATTTAAAAGTATCTGACTGTACTGTATTCTGTCCATATTCTGTTTCTTTCTCACAATAGTATGGGGAGAATTTGCCCAAAGTCATCATGAAGTAAAAATATTTTAGGGGTGCCTTTGGCTTAGGTCATGATATCAGAGTCCTGGGATCAAGCCCCATGTCATGCTCCCTGCTTAGCGAGGAGTTTTCTTCTCCCTCTGCCTCTGTCCCTCACACCCACTTGTGATTTCTCTCTCTCTCCCTCTTTCAAATAAGTAAATGAAACCTTTAAAAAATATTCTGTGTATCTACTTTCTAGTTGATTTGTTCTAAGAAAGAGTTACCAGTAATTTGGCATGAATTATTTTATATAATCCGTACTAATTGATTTTTAGCATGATGTTTTATAAGCTCATGAAAACCTTTTGTTTGGCATACCCAAACATGAGGCAGGGTTGGGGATCCTTCATTTTTTTTGTAACACAATTGAGAAACACTGATAATTTTATCAAGACTTTTGCTAAATAAGAAACAGGGAAGGCATAAGAAATTTAAACAGTCTAGCTAGCAAAGTATGAAATTTAAATCTCTCTCTAGCTAATGTGGCCTCCAGGGCCTAACCTAATCTACATGGAAACCTATGAAAAAATGAGAGGCTTTGCCTTGACTCCTTATTTCCATTTTGGTCTGCTTCCATGTTTTGAGTACCATTTGATACTTATCTTACAGGATAATCATCCTGGATTTTATGACCCTTGAATATAAAATAAAGGAAGTTATATCATCTTGGCTGTCTATACCTTGGCTGTCTACCTAAGGACCACTTTCTGAACTATGTTTCTAGAATGAAAGACATGCCTTTTCTTATTGTGATTATTACCAGGAATGGATTCTTTCTCTCAGTGAGATACCACTCACCTACATTTTTGTGACTTTTTCCCATACAGATTCAATAGTGATTTTATACTGATGACCTTGACATTTATATAGTAGATATTACTACTCTGCAATACCAGGAAGTATGATCATAAACTCGCACTTAGGGACACCTAGGTGGCTCAGTCAGTTAAACATCTGCCTTCAACTCAGGTCATGATCCTAGAGTCCTGGGATTGGGTCCCACATCGGGCTCCCTGCTCAGGAGAGATCTGCTTCTCTGCCCTTCCTCTGGCTCCTGCACATTCTCTCTCTCTCTCTCTTCCTCTCTCTCTCTCTTTCTCACTCTTTCTCTCTTTTTCTCTCTCTCAAATGAATAAAATCTTAGAAAAAAATAAACTCACACTTAATCTGGTAGAAATATGGACTGTGTGTCAAAGGAAGGGGTAAGGATTAAAGACCAGTTAAGTAGCTGTTACTGCCTTCCATGTGAGTTGAGATGAATACTTTAATTAGTTTGTAATTAGTTTGTAATTAGTTAATGCTAATGAACTAGACAGTCCAAAGGTAGAATGAGAGTTTGACAAAATATAAGAAAAGGGAGAAAAAGAATCAGATGATAAATAAAGGCTTTGAGCCAAGATAGTTCAAAGTCAATACTCTTTTTTGGCAACAAAGAAATGAGGAATGATATCTACTAGAGTAAGAAGACAGGAGCAAAATAATGATGGGTTTATAATGGTACTAGCATACTCTGAGAGATTTTAAGCATACAGTTAGAAATTCCTACCTTTGAGAGATGTTTGGGAGTTGTTGCCAAAAAAGATAGTAGGTGAATTCAAAAAAGAGTCTCTAGCAGAAGAGAAAGGGCTTGCAGATAAAATCTTGGAGAATAATGCCTATATTTAGGATAGGGGTTGATGAGAATTTGCCAAAAGAGTGTTAAGAAAGAGGGAGGATAAACAAAACTGATGGTCTGTTTCTGGACCCAAGGGAAGAAAGTGTTTTTAACAAACAGTAGGGAGTAAAACAGTATCAGCAACTTCCACAAAGAAGTTGAGAAGTGTGAACTAATGTCAGTCTTCAAGTTCGGTAACAACATAATTATTAGTGACCTTCCACAGAACAGTTTCAGGAGGATGTTAAAGCAGATTGGAAGGACTTACATAAGCAGGAGGTAGAAGCAATAGACTACTTCATCCCATGTAAATAGGCATGAATATAAGAAAATGCTTTACTCTTGCTTCCTCCTATTTAACTAGTAGTTTTGTGGATGAAAGAAAAAACAGAGTTAGATAAATTTATTTGTTGAAAAATTACTACAGGGGGCACCTGGGTGGCTCAGTGGGTTAAAGCCTCTGCCTTCAGCTCAGGTCATGATCCCAGGGTCCGGGGATCGAGCCCCACATCGGGCTCTCTGCTCGGCAGGGAGCCTGCTTCTTCCTCTCTCTGCCTGCCTCTATGCCTGCTTCTCTGCCTACTTGTGATCTCTGCCTGCCAATAAATAAATAAATAAAATCTTTAAAAAAAAAAAAAAAAGAAAGAAAAATTACTACAGGTTTGCTCTACCTTTTTAATTGATTTTAACTTCAGACTGCTCAATAATAAGTATAAAATTTATCACAGGAATGAAATTAATTGAGTTCTTTGCTCTGTATAACTTTAATACTGGACAGATGTTAGTTTTCCAATAAAAGCAACAAAGGTTCTCTAAATTACTTTGAATTTACAGTGCTACAGAGCATTTTAATTACATTCATATGTTCATACTTTGAAAAATAATTTCAAATTGTTTTATGCTAATAAAAGCACATTTATGCCGTATCATGCAACATAGGAAGCATTCTCTGTGTAGAGTGGTTTATAATGATTGTAACTTTTGCATTTTCATGTTTCCTGCTTTGAAACTGCTACCATCATTTACATTCTCTAGTAATCCAACCTTGAATTTCATGGATATATATGAGCATTGTGCTAGAGAAGGTACTGGTAGAAAACTAAGAAATGAAAAAGGTAAATAACAGCCAGAGGAGTTGGCAAGATTACCTTTTCTTCATTGTTCCAAGGCAGCTATTTTAATTGAAAGTGAGAAGGAAGGGGTGTATAGTAATTTAAAATTAGGTAGATGTGAAAAGAGAAAAGCTAGGCAAATAAATCAGGTATATAAGCAAGTTCAAGAGATGAATGAGGACATTACCCTGACTGCTGAGGAAAGAAAGTCAAAAGAAAGGTTGTCTAACAAAAAGTCATGTGTTAACTCAGAGTAATCAATTACTGGCATTGACTGGGGGTCTTATAGCAGTAGTATTTGGAAGAATAGAAGAAAGATATGGCCCCATAGCTTGCATCAACCAGAGAGAAGTTTCTGAGAAAAAGACACAAAAGAAATCATTCTCTGAGTATCTGTTTGACTTTTGTTAGATTTTCTGCCTTCTTGCCCTCCTTCTGTCCTTCCCGCCTTCCTTCCTCCTGCACTAAGTAATGGCTAGATACTGCAAAAGAACTGTATACCCCCAGATTTATCTCAGGAATATGGATAGTGAATTACAAATGACATTTAAAACTACCTATTTCCATTACCATTTTAATAGAATCATTTGGTTCATCACAAATGGCCAACACCAAATGACCAAAAATATAAAATCAAACTCTCAACTAAATGAAGGGAAAAAAATAAAAAAGAAAAACCCATTCAAAAAAGAAAAGCCTTCCCTTTGCCTAGACAAAAAGAAAAAGAAAACAAAAAATGAATGGGGTTTATTGTTAGAAAATGTAACCTTTAAAGATAGAATGCAGTGTTTATTACCTCCCTCTGTAGGACAAGGCCCTTGGGAGACACTTAACTGTACAGGTAAAGATGATTTCAGAGATGCAGATTGTCAACATGCGGGTAGTAAAGGCTGTGTACTTAAATTCTGGACACTTTCCCTTAGTTTGTTTACTTCTGTGTTGTGTGCATGGATGTTTGGCTCAGGAGGAAAATTCCAGTGCTATTAGAAAATGTTTGTCTTACATAGAATCAAAGTGGCTTTATCAGTCTTAAATAACAAAGAAATAGCAGAAACAGATTTAGAGTTTAATCCATTGGTTTCCAGTCACTTGCTTAGCTACTAATGATGTGCTCTGTTTTTCAACCAAATTCCTTATGCATTCATAGTATTTGTAGCTCATTCTTTGTGTCCATCTAGTGCACTGGTCTCCAGAGGACCTGTATCTTGGAGGATAGGGACAGAGGTCATCACCAGGGTAAATGGAAAGATTTGAGATTCAGGGATGCTGGAAAGGTTTTAGAGGTTTAAAGGTTTTTCTGTGGATCTTTTGTTTCAGTAGAGTGGTGGGAATTCAGAAACAAGCACCTTTAATACTACCATTAGAGTTTAAACTTTATATTGTATAACTTTTAGAAACTTTTCAAAATATACATGTACGCAGCTTCAGATGGATGACATGGGGATGTGCCTTACTGGGGATGCTGTCCCATGTTGCTTCTTAGCAAGAGAGGATACTCAAAGGTGAGCTGAATGAACTGGGTTAGCTGGAGTCTACACTATGAATAACAGGCAGTGCTTACCTTACTACATTATCTGAAGTCAGAAGGCAACATCTTAGTTTTGGTCCTATAAAGTCCTCCTCCCCAACTCCCAATTATCTTTGATAGTGCTCTCTTTTTAATGTTAAGTGTATTCGGTTCACATGCTTAGAAACAGAAAGTTATACAATTGTTGGACTTTTCTTTCTTTTAAGCAATTTGAATAAAGTTCTTCTTTTCAAAATCCCCCAAAAGATAGGTACTAAGAAAGCACTTTTTATGTTCTCTGAGAAGAAAGGTTAATGAGTACAGACTAGAGTCCCATCCTCTTTCAGCATTACAAATGTAGGGTGTAGACTGGCTTATTTCACTTCGCAAAATGTCTTCAAGGTTCATCCATGTTGTTGCATATTGCAAAATTTTCTTCATTTTTAAGGCTTAGTATCAGTGGTATTCCACTACATGTATATATCATATTGTCTTTATTCATTTGTCTGTCAGTGGACATTTAGGTCATTTCCATAACTTGACTCTTGTGAATCTTGCTTTAGTGTACATGCTAGGGCAGATATCTCTTTGAGATCCTGATTTCAATTATATTGGGTTTTTTTTCTGTCTTTTGGTTTTTAGTTAAATTCCAGTTAGTCACCATACAGTGTAATATTACTTTCAGGTATAAATATAGTGATTCAGCACTTCTATAAAATACCAAGCGCTCATCACCAGTGCATTACTTATCCCCTTCACCTATGTAATCCATCCTCCCACCCACCTCCCCTATGGTAACAATCAGTTTGTTCTGTGTAGTTAAGAGTCTCGTTGTTGGTTTGCCTCTCTTTCTCTCTTTTTTGTTTTTTCCCTTTGCTCCTTTGTTTTGTTTCCTAAATTCCACATATGAGTAAAATCGTATGGTACCTGTCTTTCTCTGACTGAATTATTTTACTTGGCATAATACTCTCTACCTCCATATCATAGCAAATGGCAAGATTCCATTCATTTTATGCGTGAGTAATATTCCATTGTGTGTGTGTGTGTGTGTGTGTGTGTGTGTGTGACTTCTTTTTTTTTTCCAATGGTATATATACCACTTCTTTATCCATTCATCAGTTGATGGACACTTGGGCTATTTCCATAATTTTACTATTGTAGATAATGTTGCTATAAACATTGGGATTCAGGTTATCTCTTTGAATTAGTACTTTTGTATTCTTGGGTAAATACCTAGTAGTGCAATTGCAGGATTGTAGGGTAATTCTATTTTTAACTTCTTGAGGAACCTACGTACTGTATTCCAGAGTGAATTCAGTAGCTTGCATTCCCACCAAAAGTACAAAAGGGTTCCATTTCTTGACATCCTCACTAACACCTGTTGTTTCTTGTGTTGTTGATTTTAGCCATTCTGCCAGGTGTGAGGTAATATCTCACTGCACTTTTGATTTGTATTTCCCTGGTGATCAGTGATATTTTCATATTTATAATTTATAAATATATATTTATATTTTCATGTGCCTGTTGACCATCTGGATGTCTTCTTTGGAGAAGTGTCTGTCAATGTCTTATGCACATTTTTTAATTGTGTTATTTGTTTTTTCAGTGTTGAGTTTTTTTTTTTTAAGATTTTATTTATTTATTAGAGAGATGGAAAGAGAGCACAAGTAGGCAGGGCAGCAGGCAGAGGGAGAGGGAGAAGCAGGCTCTCCAGTGAGCAGAGAGTCTGATGCAGGGCTCAATCCCAGGACCCCGGGATCATGACCTGAGCCGAAGGCAGCCGCTTAACTGACTGAGCCACCCAGGCGCCCCTTCAGTGTTGAGTTTTATAAATTCTTTATATATTTTGGATACTAACCCTTTATCAGAAATGTCATTGGCAAAGATGTTCTCCCATTCTGTAGGTTTCCTTTGCTGTGCCAAAATGTTTTCTTTTGATGTTGTCCCAATAGTTTATTTTTGCTCTTTTTAACCTTGCCTCAGGAGACATTTCTAGAAGGAAGCTGCTATAGCTGATGTCAAAGAGGTTACTTCTTACGTTCCTCTTTAGGATTTTTAAGGGATTAGGCCTTACATTTAGGTCAATCCATTTTCAATTTGTTTTTGTGTATGATGTACGAATGTGGTCCAAGTCATTCTTTTCCATGTTAAAGTCCAGTTTTCCCAATACATTTGTTGAAGAAACTATCTTTTCCCCATGGGATATTCTTTCTGATTTGTCAAAGATTAATTGACCATATAATCGTGGGTTCATTTCTGGGTTCTCTATTCTGTTCCATTGATCTATGTGTCTGTTTTTGTGCCAGTACCATACTGTCTTGAAGATTATTGCTTTGTAATCTAACTTGAAGCCCAGAATTGCAATGCCTCCCGCTTTGCTTTTCTTCTTCCAGGTTGCTCTGGCTAGTCACCGTTTTTTTTTGTGGTTCTATATAAATTTTAGGATTGTTTGTTCTAGTTCTGTGAAAAATGCTGTTGATTTTTAGATAGGGATTGCATCAAATGTGTAGATTGCTTTGGGTGCTATAGACACTTTAACAATATTTGTTACTCCAATCTGTGAGCTTGGAACGTTTTTCCATTTCTTTTTGTTGTCTTCAGTTTCTTTCATCAGTGTTGTATAAGTTTCAGAGTACAGATCTTTCACTTCTTTGCTTAGGTTTATTCTTAGGTATCTGACTGGTTTTGTTGCACTTGTACATGAGATTATTTTTCTGCTGTTTAATTTTAGTGTTTAGAAAAGCAACAGATTTCTGTACAATGATTTTGTATGCTGTGACTTTACGTAATTTGTGTATCAGTTCAAGCAGTTTTGGGGTGGCGTCTTTAAGTTTTTCTATATAGAGTATCATGTCATCTGCAAATAGTGAAAGTTTGATTTCTTCCTTGCTGCTTGGATGCCTTTTATTTCTTTTTGTTGTCTGATTGTTGAGGCTAGGACTTCTAGTACTATGTTAAATAACTGTGGTGAGAGCGGACATCCCTGTTTCTCCTAACAATTCCTAACAATTGAGGAAAAGCTCTCAACTTTATCCTCACTGAGGATGATACTAGCTATAGATTTTTCATATACGGCCTTTATGATGTTGAGATATGTTCCCTCTAAACCTACTTTTTTGAGGGTTTTTAACATAAACGGATGTTGTACTTTGTTATATGTTTTTTCTGCATCTATTGAAAATTCTTATCCTTCCTTCTATTAATGTGGTATATCGTGTTGACTGATTTTCAAATACTGAACCACCTTTGAAAACCAGGAAAAATCCCATTTGAATATAGTGAATGCTCTTTTAAATTAATTGTTTGATTCTGTTTGCTAGTATTTTATTGAGAATTTCTGTATCCATGTTCATCATGGATATTGGCCTATAGTTCTCTTTTTGGGGGGAGTCTTTATCTGGTTTTGGTATCAGTATAATGCTGGTCTCATACAATAAGTTTGGTGGTTTTCCTTCCTTTTCTATTTTTTGAAATAGTTTGAGAAGAATAAGTATGAAGTCTTTTTTTTTTTTTTTTGTAATTTTATTTTAGTTTTTTCAGTGTTCCAAGATTCATTGTTTGTGTACCACACCCAGTGCTCCATGCAATACATCCCCTCCTTAATACCCACCACCAGGCTCACCCAACCCCCTACTCCCCTCCCCTCCAAAACCTTCAGTTTGTTTCTCTGAGTCCACAATCTGTCATGATTCATCTCCCTCTCCGATTTCCCCCAAATCATTTCTCCTTTCCAAATGTTTGGTAGAATTCTCCTGTGAACCTTCTGGATCTGAACTTTTGTTTGTTGGTAGATGTTTTATTACCAGTTCAATTTCTTTGCCTGATATCAGTCTGTTTAAGTTTTCTATTTCTTCCTCAGCTTTTGTAGTCTATATGTTTCTAAGAATTTATCCATTTGTTCCAGGTTGTCCATTTTGTTGGCATATGGTTTTTCATTATATTCTCTTACAATTGTTTTTCTGTGGCGTTGGTTGTTATTTCTCCTCCTTTGTGATTTTATTTATTTTGGTCCTTTCTCTTTTTGTTTTGATAAGTCTAGCTAGAAGTTTATCAATTTTATAAATTTTTTCCAGAACTGGTTCCTGGTTTCCTTGATGTACTGTGTTTTTTGTTTTGTTTTTTTAGTTTCAGTATCATTTATTTGTGCTCTAATCTTTATTATTTCCTTCCTTCCGATGTCTTTAGGCTTCATTTGTTGTTCTTTTTCTAGCTCCTGTAAGATTAAGGTTATGTTGTTTATTTGAGATTTTTCTTGCTTCTTAAGGTAGACCTGTATCTCTAGGAACTTCCCTCCAAGAACCACTTTTCCTATATCCCAAAAGTTTTGGCCCATTCATTGTTCTCATTTTCAGTTGCGTTCCTCTATTTGTTTTTTAATTTCTTCTTTGATTTCCTGGTTGACCCATTCATTGTTTATTAGCATGTTGTTTAACCTCCAGGTTATTTGTGGTCTTTCCAAATTTTTTCTTCTGGTTGACTTCTAGTTCATAGCATTGTTGTCAAAAAAGGAACATGGTATGATTTCAGTCATTTTGTATTTGATGAGGCCGGATTCGTGATCTAATATGTGATCTCTTGTGGAGAATGTCCCATGTACATTTGAAAAGCATGTGTATTCTGCTGTTTTAGGGTGGAATGTTCTGAATATATGTTAAGTCCATCTGGTCCATTGTATCATTCAAAGCCATTATTTCCTTGTTGACTTTCTGCTTAGATGATCTGTCCATTGATGTAAGTGGAGTGTTAAAAAACTCACTGTATCATTATCAGTGAGTTTTTTAATGTATGTAATTATTTTATATATTTGGGTACTCCCAAGTTGGGGGCATAAATATTTACAATTGTGAGACCTTCTTGTTGGATTGACCCCTTTATTATCACATAATGTCCTTTCTTTTACTTGTTATAGTCTTTCTTTCAAGGTCTAGTTTGTACAATGTAAATATTGCTACTCCAACATTCTTTTGACATCCATTGTGTCATAAATGTCTCTCCATTCCCTACAGCACTTTCAATCTGCAGGTGTCTCTAAGTTGAAATGAGTCTCTTACAGGCAGCATATAGATGGGTCTTGCTTTTTTTTTTTTAATCTATTCTGCCACCGTATGTCTTTTGATTGGAGCATTTACTCCATTTACACTCAGAGTAATTATTGATAGATATATATTTATTGTCATTTTCTTACTTATTTTATCATCATTTCAGGACATTTCTCTGATCCTTTCTTGTCTTTATCACCATTGGTCTCTCTTTTACACTCACTCAGAAAGTCCTATTTAATATTTATTGTAGGCCTGGTTTAGGTGGTCATAACTCCTTTAGTTTTTGTTTATTTGGGAAACTCCTTACCTCTCCTTCTAATCTAAATGATACCCTTGCTGGTAGTGTTGTTGGCTGCAGATTTTTCCCATTCAGCACTATGAATATATCACGTAACTCCTTTTGGGATTGCTTGGTTTCTGTTGATAAATGTCCAGCTAACCTTATGGGTCTCCTCTTGTAAGTTATGGACTTCTCTTGCCTTGCTGGCTTCAAGATTTTTTTTTCTCTTTATCATTATATTTTGCAAAATTCACTATAGTATGTCTTGGTGTTGGCCTGGTTTTGTTTATTTTGTTGGGAGTTCTCTGTGATCCTGGATCTGGATATCTGTTTCCTCCCCCAAATTGGGCAAGCTTTTAGCTCTTATTTTTCAAATAAATTTTTCCCCCATTTCTCTCTCCTTTTTCTGGGACTCCTTTAATATGAATGTTTTTACATTTGATGGAGTCACTGAGTTCCCCAAGTCTGTCCTCATGTTGCATAATTCTTCTCTTTTGTTCAGCTTCATTATTTTCCATTATTTTGTCTTCTAAGTTGCTGATTCATTCCTCTGCTTCTTCCTGCCTGCTATTCATTGTTTCAGGCCTGTTTCCAGTTTCATTTATTGTATTCTTCATCCCTGACTGATTCTTCTTTTAAGTCTTTTATCTCTGTGGTAAGGATCTCACTGATGTGTTCTCTTCTTTTCTCAAGCCCAGTGAGTATCCTTATGATCACTGTTTTAAATTCTCCATCAGGCATATTACTTTTATCTGTTTCCCTTAGATCTCTGGCCATGGCCTTATGTTGTTCTTTCTTTTGGGATAAATTCCTGTCTTGGCATTTTATCTAAATTTCTGCCTTGTTCTCTATTTTAGAAAAGCCAGTTATATGTCCTGTTCCTAAATTAGTAGTTTTATGAAGAAGACGTCGTGTTGCGTCCAGGGTCTGGCACTTTGGGGTATGTCTCTGGTGTGTGCTGCATGTTCTCTGCTGTTGTGTCTTGGCTGCTCTATCCTTTAGGCCAGTCATTTGCAGAGGCTCTCCTTGCTGGATATTGGCAATGTTTGGTCCCTAGCCTGAATATGGTGAGTTTTAACTATGTGTGCTCTGCTCTGCTTGTGAAATGAGACCTGACACCACTTCCATGAGAACTGAGGCCTTGTAGAACACTGTTGTTAGGAGACGTGGTATAAGAAGGTGTTTGTGCTGGCCTACTTGGGGAGTGGCTCACCACAATGGGACTGAGGCAAGCTTCAGTAAGAAGGGCATTTGCACCAGAGCTCTGGAGTATGGGGCTTGGTGTTATAATGTGAAGCAGCTAATTGTGGACACTGTGCTACTTCCTGCAGGTGGCTCTGTGTTTGTGCTGAAGTTTCAGGGAGGGAAATGGCATCAGCCAGCTCCTTTGTTCCTAGAGAGGTATCTCCATGAAGGCTACCTCTCAGGGATACATTCCAAGAAGAGCTGATAGTCTTCCTACTCTGCCCCAGGTATTCTTCAGATTGCTGTTTTCCACACTGTCTGCCCTGGGTTTTTTGCCTACCTTGCGCTCCAGGCTCTATCCCAGCCATACTGGCTGACCTGTAAATCTAGGCTTTAAGGCCTGCTGCTTGGAAGAACTCAGGAAGTTCTGTCCCTCTCATTTTCCGACCCATGCTTTTGGTGAAAAGTTCTTGTGTGTTCCCATTTGTACACCTATCTCTCTCTCACCCTTCTTGGTAATCATAGCTCCCTCCTCTCCACAGCAGCCAGGATCCATTTCTCCCCTAAACTATGTCTCTGTCCTTTTTACCATCTTCCAGTGTGGTCTTTCCTTTCCCTTTAGCTGTGGAGTTTGTTCTGTTAGTCTTCAGGTCAATTTCTGGAGTATTTAGGATGATTTGGTGATTATCTAATTGTTTTATATGATGAGATTATTCTAAATCCTCCTCCACCGCCATCTTTCCTCTTCCCAATCCCTGATTTCAATAATTTTTAGGTAAATGCCCCAGAGTGGCACAGCAGATTGAACAGTCACAGAAAGATAACATGGTTCCACTTATTTGAGGTATCTAAAATATTCAAATTTATATAATCAAATGTGGAATGGTCGTTGCTGGGTTGGGGGAAATGAGTTATTAATAAATGGTCATAAAGTTTTAGTTAAGCAAGATGAAAAAGTTTTAGAGATTTGCTATAAGACAGTGCATCTGTAGTCAAAAATAAGGTATTATATAGTTAAACATTTTGTGTAGAGAGTAGAACTCTACTTAGAACTCATGTTAAGTGTTCTTATCACAATAAAATAAAAATTTAAATAAAGGATGTATGTTCTGCTCAAAGTGTACCTCTTCCTATTTGTAATAGCATAGTACTTCATTCACCTTGCTAAGTATGGAGAATACCCCTTTAGGAACCTACTTATTCATTACTATTCTATGTTTATATGCTCTGAAATGTAACACAAACAGGACACTTTTTATACATGTGGCTTCTCAACTTTACATTTTCACAGTATTGTCAATTTATGATTAAATCTTAGGTATTTAAGGAAGAGGAAAGGAAAACTACTGGATACTAGAATGAGCTTTGTTCCCCTCCAAATCAGTGCTAAAAAAGTGAATATGAGATTACTCTAAATATCTTAAAAGAAGGAATGAAAATATAAAATATAGGAATGACCAGAAATAAAATGTATCCCAGATTCTATCTTGGCACAATGGAAAATAATAATAATAATAATAAAAAATAATAATAATAATACATGTTTAAGTGGAAGTCCTTTCCATCCCCATGTCTAACACCGAACAATATGTGTTTTTTTGTAAATATATATACCAATTTTGTAAACTAGAAAGTGTGTAAGAACAAAGTTGTGCCATGGAATTTAAGTACTAGAAGCACTGCCCTTAGGCTCCTTTGGTTCTAAAACACTGATTCATGGACCAGGGTCAATCTGTAGCATTTTTACCAGTCTGTAGTTAAATGATAATTAGGAAGCACACAAACACACACACACATGCATGCACACTCAGAAAGTTAAGCTAAACGTATTTAGTATAAAGAAATGGTCTTTTATTCTGAGATTATTTCCTTTCCATCATTTTTCATAGTAAAATATCCTACTTTTGTGAGAGCAATAGTGGTAAATCATAATTTTCCTTTAAAAACAGTGGCCGAATCAGAGAAATACAAATCAAAACCACAATGAGATACCACCTCACACTAGTCAGAATGGCTAAAATTAACAAGTCAAGAAATGACAGATGCTGGCAAGGATGCGGAGAGAGGGGAACCCTCCTACACTGTTGGTGAGAATGCAAGCTGGTGCACCCACTCTGGAAAACAGTGTGGAGGTTCCTCAAAAAGCTGAAAACAGAGCTACCCTATGACCCAGCAATTGCACTACTGGGTATATATCCTAAAGATACAAACGTGGTGCTCCGAAGGGGCACGTGCACCCAAATGTTTATAGCAGCAATGTCCACAATAGCCAAACTGTGGAAAGAACCTAGATGTCCATCAGCAGATGAATGGATAAAGAAGAAGTGGTATATATACACAGTGGAATACTATGCAGCCATCAAAAGACATGAAATCTTGCCATTTGCGATGACGTGGATGGAACTAGAGGGTATTATGCTTAGCGACATAAGTCAATCAGAGAAAGACAACTATCATATGATCTCTTTGATATGAGGAAGTGGAGATGCAATGTGGGGGGTTTGGGGGGAGATAGGAAAAGAAAAAATGAAAGAAGATGGGATTGGGAGGGAGACAAACCATAAAAGACTCAATCTCAAAAAACAGACTGAGGGTTGCTGGGGGGAGGGGGGACGGGAGAGGGTGATGGGGATATGGACATTGGGGAGGGTATGTGCTATGATGAGTGCTGTGAAATGTGTAAACCTAGCGATTCACAGACCTGTACCCCTGGGAATAAAAATACATTATATGTTTATTAAAATAAATAAGTAAATTAAAAAAAAAAAAACAGTGGCCGAATTTGGCAATATAAGAAGTTACCCCTTATTTTTATATTATTGTTGTTGTTATTATTATTTTGGCATCCTTTTGGAATCCTAACACTTGGGAACAGCTGATCTAACTTAATCTCCTTATTTCACCGTTGAGAAAAGCAAGTCCTAGACAAGTAAAGAGAGTTATCTAAGATTCGCTACTGGAAAATCATGAAATTAAAACTAGAACCGAGTCATCCATAATTCTAGACCAGAGCTCTGAATAAAGTGATCAATTTCCTAAATTATAACACATCTATAAACACAGTCTGTTTCAATTAACCTTTACTTCGTCACTTTTCTTTTTTCTTTTTTTTTTTAACCATATTTCTACTTTCCATATTTTGATATGCTAGTGCTGTACTTGGTTACCTTTGTTGTGGGGTGGTTTGTCAAGCACTTTTAAATTAGTAACTTGTTTCTGATTTTATTAAAGTGAATTAAAGGTACATTTGTGTTATCAAAAATTTAAGGCCTTTCATTGTACTTGTAGTAGGACTAAGTTGTCTCCCCATTGGTATTTTAAAAAGGCATTGATTGCATTCTTCTTGGCTGCCTTCTGGTGCTAGAGATTTCATTTTCTTGTGAAGTTTATACTGATTAGGTTAATAGAATGGGTACTTTTATGATGCATTTACTTATATGTTACACTCATTTATTTTATTTTTCTGTTTATCAAGCAGAGGTTTCACATCCTCACAAATTAATATCTGACCCAAGAATATACATAGTCAGTGTGTTTTCTCTGCTAAAATTAGGATATCAAGCCAGGTGGAAAATTTAAATCCCCTGTATGATGAGTTCTAACTCATGGTCTGTAAATAAGCTGTTATGATCATAACACTTTATCTTGGTGTAATACTTTATATAATAATACTTTATTATAATAAAAACATGTCTGGGTTTTTTTTTTTGGGTGGGGGGAGTTCAGTGCATCCTTCACATACATGGTCAGACTTTGTGTTTCTCAGTAATGCTGTGAGGACATAGGTGCTTTTATTCCCATTTAATGGATGGAATAACTGAAGCTCAGATATCTGAGTAATATTCCCCAAACTACACAGTTAGTTAGTGACAGAGTCAGGTCTAGAACCTCAGGTCATATAACTTTTAAGTTTTGCATTTGTTCTGTATATCAGCTCCATGCTAGTGCTTCTCTTTGCATGTTATTCTTTTCTTTTTAAAGATCTTTCCTTTTTTTCTTTTATTATGTTCAGTTAGCCACCATACAGTATATCATCATTGTTGATGTAGTGTTCAATGATTCATTAGTTGCATATAACACCCAGTGCTCATCACAACATATGCCCTCCCTAATACCCATCACCAGGCTACTTCATCCCCCCAACCCCCTCCTCTCTGAAACCCTCAGTTTGTTTTGCATATTATTCTTAAATATGTCTTCCCCCTTCTCTCCCTGACAGGGAGACCATTCTTAGTCAGACATCCCATTCCCATCTTAACATCCTAGAAATGTTTTCATATTGTCAAATTCGTTTTAGTGGTTCCAGCTTCTGGAATCACTTGATTTCAAACCCCATGATGAGAGGGGAGGGAAGAGAATAAATAGTATTGTTATGGAGTTTAAGCTGAATTAAATATAAAATTATAAGTTCAATTAAATGTGATCAAATGAGCCATTTTATAGCTTAACACTATACAGGAGCATATTAATTATGTCAGCAAGAGAAAGCGTCCATATTCGGATTTTAAAAGTCCATTTTTATTTTAGATCCATCAAAAACATTTCCCAAACTCAAACTACCTTCCTCAAGAATGGATTACTTAGTATCAATAGTTCTGTGATAATTAGTTAAAATATTTCAATGGGAGTGTTTAGGTTCCAACCTCACACTATATGCTAAAATAAATTAATCCATCTAAATTAGGAAAACAAAAGGTAATTAAATCAATAAAAGAAAGAGAAAAAAACTGTAGATGACTATTGTCTGATCTTAGGGTATGGCTTGGCTACACATGAAAGCTTAGGGAAAAACAACAGACAAAGTTTACTAGTTATATATCAAGTCTATAATTTATAAAAAGGTATAAAAACAATTAAAAGGCAAATGTTATGCTGTGGGAAATAGTTAAAACATATGTAACATCCAGACATACTGTATAACATTTCAGAAATTATGGGTATCAGAATAAATGTCTATTTTACCACTGAAGTTAACTTAAGTGCAGCATAGCCCCTTGAGGTGTGTTTTGGAAATTGCCATTGACTAGTGTCATTGGTAAAATGGGAAATGATTAAAAACAGATAGATTGCTGATAAACAGAAAATAGTTTATACCTTAGATGACCCACACCAGCCTACCATTTTACAAATTGTTGGTGCCGTAATATTATGTTCTGCATATTAATGAAATAGAAGGGAAGCTAATACACTCTATTGTTAGAAGAAAAAAAAAAGTCTAGGCACTAATGGGACAGTGATAAATGTGATTATATGTTTATAAGCAGAAAAGCTGGGGGGCCTGGGTGGTTCAGTCAGTTAAGCATCTGCCTTTGGTCCTAAGATTGAGCCCTGTGTCGGGCTCCCTGCTCATCAGGGAGTCTGCTTCTCCCTCTTCCTTTCTCTCCCCGCCCAGCTTGTGTTCTCTCTCTCATTCACTCACTCTCTCTCTCTCCCAAATAAATATATAAAAACTTAAAAAAAAAACATAAGCAGAAGAGCTTATATCAGTAGCCAGATAGCCAACTTATAGGCAAATAAAAACAATAAATGAATAAATGTGTAAGTAAAACAATTATTTGATATAATGTCCTTGTTTTTTAAATTAAAATAAAGCAATCCTGGCAAGATTTGATTACTTGTAATTAAAAACTATGGAATACAACATATGAAAGACTATAACACTCATGTCTTAAGAAACGGTCAGCTGAAACACATGGTAACAGTTACATAGGATAGCAAAGCATGGTAGCTTATAATCGTACACATCAAAAAATGCACACACACATGTGGGGGTGTGTGTGGTGTGTGTAGTTTAGTTATATTGCAGTGCATAGAGAAAAACAAGAAAAGGGATTTTCAATATTATATTATTTTCTCTGATAATATAATATATTTTATCAGATAGTTATTTTTAAATATATTTATCAGATAAATTATTTTATCAGATAATATAATACATTATATTATCTGTTTTGAAGCTAAGCAGGATATAACAGAAGATTGCGGCATTAGGATATCATCAGATGCTAACAGAAATTTGTTGAAAGAAAATATGGTTCTAGTGGTACGAAATTCACAAGACTAACAGCAAGGGATTTGTCATCAAATATTAATAAAGAAGTGATAGAGATACCAAGAAAGAAATAACATGAAAAGCTTCAATTTGAGCTAGTACTGGAAGTTTGTTACAGTAAGAGGAAAAATGTCCACTATTTCCTTTACCAACAACTTTTAAGATTAAAATATAGAAAATGGACTGTATTGTTATTTAAAGGATATTTCTATATTGAGGATATATTTCTAAATCTGATGTACATGTGATTTCATTCAGAAAATGCAAATGAAAAAAGATTTTTAATAAAATATTTAACCCAGTCCATTAATGAATTAACTCCATTATTTTCATAAATTGGTGATGAGGTAGATCAATGGCTTATATCAGGATTAAAGAAATTTTTAGGACATTCATTGCACATGATGGTTATAAAGTATACTCTCTAATTTATGATTTGTATCTATATATGTATAGACATGTAACTCAGAATACATAACATGGGGAATATAATTTGTTCTCAGTACACACTCATGAGTTAGGTAGTAAGCATTTTTCTTCTAGCACATGAGAAGACATACAGGTAGCATGTGGGCATTGTAAGCAAAACAGTTAGGCAGCAGCAGCACAAGAAATAACCTCTTCTATTTACCTTCCATTTAATTTTCCTTCTCTAATTACTCATTATTTTATTTTTATATATTTTCTCAAACTTCCTAATACCTACCTAATGTATGGGCTTCAATTTGTGTATATTCCTCTTAATTAGAGTAATTTAGTTACCTAAAAAGGAGAAACATTTGGATAGTTATTTATCTGTTAAAAGGTTATAGCGTAAGTTATTCTTATAAACATTTTTCAGGTATGTAATAACTGATTCAATATATAAAATGTAGCCTGTTTTTTTATAAAGAATTCTGTAGTAGAAGGTGAGCTATATCTATATTTAAAATATATTTAAGGTGCCTCGCTTAATGTTGATGACATTTGTTTCCATTCTTTTGTTTACCAGGGGCAAGAGAGTATGATATTTATATATACAGAATTCTTACTTTTCATTGAATGGCCACTAGTCTTTTGCCTTTTCTGTAGGTTAAGTTGGAAGCATTCAGATCATTTTATGATCTTGACACAACCAAGTTGACTGTCAAGGACTAAAATATTTGCTCATGCTATTAGACTGGGTTGTTCTTTCAAAACCACTTATTTTAATTATTATTTTGTGTGTGTTTCCTAAACCTTGTGTATTTCTAGTTGAATAAAGACAAATAGGAAAGAAATGACTGCCCAGTATTCTGAAGCAATCCAGTTATGTTTCCATCATTCACAGAGCTTTATAAGACTCGGGCAAAGAGACTGTCAGATTCATGATAATCAGCTGAATACATTTGTTTCTTTCAAAAGACAGTGGGAATGAATGATTCTGGTTCATGTGTCATGAATGTTGAGCTCCTCTCATGTTTAATGATAAATCTCACTGGATGACTGTAGAGAGAGATATAAGAAACCTAAGAATACCATGTTTTATCTAAAACATGCTGGTCAAATCAATGGAGGAGGAGAGAAAAGAAAAAAAAAATATATATATATATACACATGTATATTATAAGGAATCTAATATTGTAAGAAATATAATATTTTAATATATCTTTTAAGCTACAATTGTCCAATATTGTAAATGGTCACAGTAGTCTTTCCTATAAAAAAGTTACAAATGGTATGAAACTGGAACTTGTTTAATTTGAATATGTATATTATGCATATATATATATATACACACACACACACACACACACACAAACAAATGCGTTTGAATTTGTATTTGATGTACATACATTTATAATCAATAAATGTTTATCATTACATAAAATATCATTTACAAGTTTATGGAATCATCAGCTGTACCCTAAGTATATTGTTTCTTCTCTACTTTTATTTCATGAAAAGTGTAAGTGCTTCAGGCTATGGGTACCAGCTACTACATTTTTATCTGTTAATGCAGTGTGCTATGTATAGACAAGTAAGTACTTGATGGGTTTAGACAAATATAGTGAGCTTTACCTATATAGTTTAAGCAATGTTGCTGTGCTTTATCATTAAAGTTACAGTGATTTCCCAACACATTCACTTGATATCTCCATTCCTGACAGCTCTCAAATCCCCCTCATACTTCGACAGCATTGTCCTCTGCTGAGAAAGGAAAGCAGGAGATATCCTTTGTATTTCAAATATATTAGGTTAGCATGTGAGCTATGGTGAGATTTTATTAAAAGTGAGGGAAAAGAAATGTAGAAAGAAGAATTAACAAGCATAAAATAAGATGTCTTAGAGGACGCCTGGGTGGCTCAGTCAGTTAAGCATCTATCTCCCTTCAGCTCAGGTTATGATCCCAGGGTAGTGGGATTGATTCCCACGGGGGCTCCCTGCTCAGTAGGGAGTCTGCTTCTCCCTAGGCCTACCCCTTCCCCTGCTTGTGTTCGCTCGCCCTCTGTCTGTCTCTCTCTCTCTCTCTCTGACAAATAAATAAATAAAATCTTTGGGGAAAAAAAAAGATGTCTTAGGAAGGTGGAGTCTGGGTGGGTAGTAAGTGGGAAGAAAAGACTAGCCATCGGCATGTTTCAGCAAGAAGACAGTGCTCACTGAATTTTTCCATTTTCCTATTTTTGCAGTCTCCTCTCCCAATAATCAGCCACCCTTCATCTAAACAGTCACCCCCTAGGGTTGTTTTCTGATTTTACATATATATATAAAATCACTTAGCATAAAAACCGACAATATAGGGCTTGTAAAAATAACTTGCTTTATCATGATATATAATTAAAATTGCTTTTATTCTCTATATACAGGTGGAATATATATGTATATATACATACACATATATGTCTATATATAAAGATTTGTATTTATGATGCACACTAATATTTGCCGGTGGCAGTGTAATTCTGTATTCCCATCTACCAAGCAAATATTTATGGAAAGTTTGCTCTAGGGACATTTTTTTTCTTTTACACCATGTTCCTTGTCCCTTTATTGAAGCAATCTCTATATTTCCTTCTTTTTTTTTTTTTTTAATCTCCCAGAATGTTCTAGTTCTTGTGAAATATTAGTCTTCTCAGCACTGAAGCTGAGGCCTTTGTGTACTAACTGCTATTGTTTTAAGGTCTAATTTGAACCAAATCTTGGTGGTAGTTGGGGAAAGGAAACTTTCTTAAACCATGTCGATATTAATAGCAACTTAGTGCTTTGGCTTTTACTCTGATTTCTATGGAATTGAATTATTTATAACCTTTTTAGCCATGAAGAAATCTGAATATATAGTCTCTTATACTTCCTTTCTTGACTTAACTACTTTTTAAAGGTTACCTACTTTTAAAAGAGCTAGACCAGGATAATAAAAGTGCATGCCTTTTTTATTGGCACTCTTCAACTCTGTCACATGACACATTATAAAAAGACCAACTATTTAAATATTAGAATGATTGTGAATATATTTGTCATGGAGTCCTAAAACACTGCTTCATACTCATTGTGGAGTTTAATAAGGGAATTGAATACTGTGTCATAATTTTTTTCAACTGAGCACATTAAAAACCTTAGAACATGCATAAAAAATGTAAAGGGGCATGCACATATCCAAATGGTAAATTTATAGTATCTATATATCTTAGTCATATCTCATGTGATGCTGAGCAGTAAATATATATTCATTTCTCATTTGACCAATTTTAAACTCATCTTTTTTAAATTAGTGGCTTTATAGTAGTATTTATGACCAAAAAAATCAAGATAGTCATGCCTATCAAAGGTCAGGGGGTGCTTTTAAAGATGCTGTGGATCAGGCAGACACATTAAAAGCATCCTTGGCAGGAAAGATATCATTTAGCAGAGTTCTTTTAATGGCCTGTGACCTTGTTTCTATGTCTCAGTAATTACCTTTTCCAAATGTGCTCTGGATTTTGGAATCCCCCTCATTCAGATCTCAGTGTTTCGTAGTGACATCCAATTATCTCATTGCCTCCTAGTGTTTGCCACTGCCAATCTCTAGGACAATAAATCAAACCTACTGTCAATTTATTGAATTTTGGCACTGCTCCTAACCAATCCTTCATCATGCTAGCAGATGCTTTATTGGTGTTTTTGACCAAAATAATAGCTGAACTGGATATTTGCATATATTACTTATAAAAAATCAATATAATAAAACATGTTATCAGTTATATAGTATAGATACCATATAACCATCTTCAGAGTTCAGTTGAAAAACTTTAACATTTTTATAAATAATATAAAACCAAATTAGGTTTGAAAGCTATTCTTTCAGCAAGCACTGATGGACATCTTTTAAGATTATCTCTGAGAAGTTTGTAACAACAATAATAGCAGGAGTGGCAGGGCACCTGGATGGCTAAGTCGGTTAAGTGTCTGCCTTCAGCTCAGGTCATGATCCCAAGGCACTGGGATCGATCCCTGTGTCCTGCTTCTTCCTCTCCCTCTCAATCTGCTTGTGCTCTTTCTCTCTGTCAAATAAATAAATAGAATCTTTAAAAAAAAAAAAGCAAAAAAACCAGGAGTGTCAACAGTGATGATGGTTATAGCCCACATTTATATGTTCTAATTATTTTACATGAATTTAATTAATCCTTACAGCTACCTTATGAAGATAGGAACTATTGTCATTCCATTTTATAGGTGATGAAAATGAGAAATTAACATGCCCAAATTTACAAAGCTAGTGAGTGAAAGAACCAGGATTTGACCCCTATTGTTTTTTTCATGCATCAAGTTGAAGTAGTAAGAGTTGTCTTATCTTCTGCCTAGTACTTGATTTATAAGCTTCAAGGAGCTACATGAAGATAATACTTTCAGTAAGTTTTTCTTATCATCCATTACCCATGTATTTAGTAGACAAAACTATATGCAGTGATGATTTCCCTACTGAAATTATTTTTTAACTTGTAAAAGGAAGAACTTTTGGTGAATCATCTTAGAAATGAAAAAATTCTGATGTCTTTCCCTAGAAATATTCTTTATATCCCTCTATCCATCATTTAGAACTTATTGTTTGGCCAACAATATAATAGGTGATAAGAATATAATAGTAAATAAGACATGGTTTCTGTTTTTAAAAAAACTTACTTGAACTCAAGAGGAGAATAGAAACCCACTTATCTTTGTTGATTGTATATTCATTTTCTTGAAGGCAGATTAACGCTCAAGGATTCAACCAGTTCTGTGCTTTAGGTTGTAAAAATAAATTTCATTTTCAAATAAAATTTAATTTGCTTAATTGGTGCCAGTCTGTTTTCAGACTAGTTTGGGTCTAATTAATGCATTAGCTACTATTAGATAAGGGTTTCTTTTCTCTGTTAAGTACTTTTGCCAAAAGGGAATGTTAGACAGAATTTTATATAAATTTAATGTGAAGCATAGTCTGTTTTCTGTGGCATTATGTATTTAGGGATGAATATGTAGAATTTCTGAGTGTTTAAAGATAATAAAATATTCTAACAAATATTCTTACAAAAAATATCTTTGAGTAGGATGCTCATTCAGTTGGCCCAGAATTAAGCGGACTATTATGTAAGCCTTCGCATTATTTAAATTTTTATTGTATTTCTGTTTTTAACATTAAAGAAACAAAAGGATTTTCATTATCCCCTCTATTAAGAATCTAAGACTTGGTCAATACCTTTTGTCTTTATTTTTGAAGGTTTTTTGTTTTTGCCCCAGTCTTTGTCTATAGGTGATGTTTATAGACTCATATGGTCTTTATGTGAATTAATTACACTCAGTATTTTTAAAGCATGATATTCTTCCTGTGTTGCTACATTTTCTTCGTAATATTTTTTATTTATTGTGTAATCTTGACTCAAATTGATGTGCCAAACTTTATCAAAGCTGTATTGTGCTATAGAAAACAAAGACCTCTAACCTTTCACTGTTTAAAAATAATTTTATAATTTCTCTCTTTAACTATGTATACCTTTCCTTATTTTATTTCTGTGAGATGTGCCAAGAGTTAAAAACATTTTTCTGCTCTTTAATTTTCTAGAAAAATTGTCTTCCAGGAAGATTGTATAAACATACATAATCATACATCATTTTCACCACAACCTCAAAAGCAGTAGTTTTTATCTACTTTGTTTATGTTACTCCTACTTCCAAAGAAGGTCATGAGAAGAATGAGCACACAAATACAATAAAATGTAAAAATAAAAATGAGACTTTAAAAAATTGTGCCAGTAATTATACAGTGATAATCTCTTTTCTTATAAATTCCTGAGACTATGAATGGATGTTTTAAATTAACTTCACTTCTTTTCTGCTTTGTCCATTTATTGATTGAGGTCAAGTGTTCTGCTCTTTATTTCATATGAATTCTTTATGTAACATGTATTCACTGTAAATGTTTCACTATTTTTGTTTAATTATAGATACATGATTATAATTTTCACAATCTTATCAAGAATTATAACTGTGATGGGGCGCCTGGGTGGCTCAGTGGGTTAAATCCTCTGCCTTTGGCTCAGGTCATGATCCCAGGGTCCTGGGATCGAGCCCCGCATAGGGCTCTCTGCTCGGCGGGGAGCCTGCTTCCTCCTCTCTCTCTCTGCCTGCCTCTCTACCTACTTGTGATCTCTATCAGGTAAATAAATAAAATCTTTAAAAAAAAAGAATTATAACTGTGACTTAGAATATTTGTATTTGCAAATAGTAATGTAATTTAAACTTATTCTCATTTCACTTTATAGTGAAATAACTTGATTTGGAATCATAGATGCCAATTGAATTTATAGATCTGTCAGAACTATTATTATGGGCTAACTATATCCTATCTGTAGGATGTATTTATTATCCTCCTTTATTATCCTTCTTTCAATATGATTTGAACAGAAGTCTCTTCTTTTTAATATTCTATTTATTTGAGAGAGAGCAAGGGAGAGAGAGCATGAGTAGAGGGGAGAAACAGAGGGAAGGAGAGAAGCAGACTCCCTGCTGAGCAGAGAGCCTGATGCCGTGCTCGATCCCAGGACCCTGGGATCATGACCTGAGCTGAAGGCAGATACTCAACCAACCGAGCCACCCAAGCACCCCAAACAGAAGTCTCTTCTTAACTAATACACTTCTTACTATGCTTTTAGAGATGTCACACTTTCATTTTTGGTATAGGAAAATTTCACTATTTTCTATTTATTTTCTACTTTACTTTTCTAACATTGTATTTGTCCTGGCTTTGTTCAGTCTGGAGTTTCACAGACACTGTTGTTATGTGATTATGACATTGATGAGATACTGATTTATGGAATTAACATGGACATGTGCAAACTATTTTATGGTACTGACATAACAAGAAACCAGTTCAGGGCCATGATTGAGACCAGGAATTACTGAGGTTCAACAGTTTCTATTCCACAGGGTGCCATTTTGTCCCAAATGATTGATGACATTCTCCTGCCCTATTCTTCACAGATTATAAGTACATTGTTGCAAGCTAGAGCTCTGTAGATACCTGCTTCATTAAGCATGATCCCAAAATGTCATTTAATTTATTTCTTAGATTGAATGTCTCATTAAACTCTGATGAGGCCAGGAGCTACTTTGGGCTGGACTTGTTACAAAGCACTCTAATCTTAAAATTTTGTTCTGTCCCTATTGGTAAAGCAAATGGACAAGACAGTGAAATCAATGCACAGTATACTTTATCTTTGACAAACTGAAATATTGGTTTTTTTTAAAGATTTTATTTATTTATTTGTCAGAGAGAGTGAGCACAGGCAGACAGAGAGGCAGGCAGAGGCAGAGGGAGAAGCAGGCCCCTGCTGAGCAAGGAGCCCGATGTGGGACTCGATCCCAGGACGCTGGGATCATGACCCGAGCCGAAGGCAGCCACTTAACCAACTGAGCCACCCAGGCGTCCCAAACTGAAATATTGTTTTGCTAAAACAGACCCATGAGGTACAGAGATTAAAATCACACAAAAAGTAGATCAACATAAAGAGTGAATCTACAATCTTTCTTATATATTATTGGATATTATTTTATGTTATTTTAATCCCATTTTGTTTAATTTCTAGTTTATATAGACAGAACGTATCTATCTACTTAATTAAAGAAGACAGTGACCTCCCCCTAGCTCCATGTAAAAAGGAATGTTTTTGTTTTTTGAGTTACACGAGATGAGTTGAGAGTATCGGTAATAATGTTTTCAGTAAAAGGGATTACTTCAGTGGTCATTTTTCTTACCCTATGGAACATACATCTACTGCAAAACAAAACAAACAACCTTGTAACAATTATATTTCCTCTTTATTTTCCATTGTAGAATTAGGGGCATGGTCCTAGGCTGGTATGGGTAAGAGGTGGAGAAAGGAGATAAATCCTTTGGTAGACCAAATTGAAAACACTTTGTGAGCAAGGAGTTAAAATGTTGGACAGCCCATAGCTTTGCGCAGTGGCAGTATCGTAGCCAATGAGGTTTATCCGAGGCGCGATTATTGCTAATTGAAAATTTTTCCCAAAATGTTGGACAGCCCTGGGTCATACTGGCTATTAAATTACAATTTTTAGATGCTTCCTTAGGGTTTGAATTGCCATCTAGCAACTGATTTTTCTTCCCTGACTCATGCGTCCTACCACCCAGCCACTGCCGTATTGCACACTCAGAACATACAAATTCCATGCCTCTGTACCATTCTCCTGACTCAACACCAGACTTTACAGAAATCTGCTTTTCTATTTTTCCTCTGACTCTTTGCATAGCATATTAGAGAGCTGCTTTGTAGTCTAACACTTTGTAAATAAGTAGTGTCATCTAGCATATTGTGCACTGTTACCTAAACCGAATTTTTGAAAACTTCTACTTGCGTATAGGGATAACAACAGTCTCTTAGTAAAAAAAATAAATTTCACTGGAAAAAAAAAGACACCCTAACAAACCAGAGATCCATAAATACATAGAACAATTGGCCTAAAGGATTATCAGTCAATCTCCATGTTTGATGAGAAGGCAAGAAAAGAAAATCTGCAACCATTTCAATATGTATTTTAATTGTGCCATGAGATATGACCTTTCCATGATAAATGATAAGTTTTAGTTCTAAAATCCTTAAGCATTCTTTTTTTCTTTATATTAACATATAATGTATTATTTGTTTCAGTGGTAACATGACTTGAAATAATATGGTATACCCGTCCTCATTGTCTCTTCTGCTGAGTAAAAAATATCCCTATTGAGCATCAGGCCATTTGAGTTAACATTGTGAAACCTAGTTAAGAGTATATAAAATTATAAAAGATGAGTGGGCAGTGTGACAAATATGATAGTTATCAGTCTGTTTCAGGGCATGCAAAAATCTATCATGATCTTGATTCTCTATTTTGTTCATTATTCAAGAAAAGGTATATTATAACCTCTGATTTGGGTTTTGCTTAAATTATTAGAGGCATGGCTAGGGAGGCTGATTTTGGCTTTGTCTTATTTATAAAGCCTAAGTATCAAGATCCTATTTTTTTTCCTTTTTCATTAAAAAAAAAGATAAATTGTGTGGTATTGAATAATATGAATCCTTTTTAGGGGGTCAAATTTGGATTATTTTTTTAAAGTATTTTTAAAAAATTTTTTAAGACTTTATTTATTTATTTGACAGACAGAGATCACAAGTAGGCAGAGAGGCAGGCAGAGAGAGAAGAGGAAGAAGGCTCCCCGCTGAGCAGAGAGCCCGATGTAGGGCTCGATCCCAGGACCCCAGTATCATGACCTGAGCTGAAGGCAGAGACTTTAACCCACTGAGCCACCCAGGTGCCCCTCAAATTTGGGTTATTAAAGATGAAAGCAATATTTGGAGACTAGTTGCTAAAATAGGAGATGAAAATGTGTTAAAATAATAAAATAATAGATGTATTTCAGACTCTAACTTTGGTAAAAAACATAGCTCATGTTTTGACTTTTCCAAACCAGAGGAGGAAAGATCATTTCTTTCTTATGTTCCTCCCCCACTTTCTGTGCTACTCATCATATTCCTCTTAGGAATGCTTCTGCTTTCACTTGCTCTCAAAATGAAGAAATGCATTTTCCTTGAAATATGAAAATATGCACAATGTGTAGTATAGTGGTGTTAATATCATGGAGACTAACAGCTAAGCCAGTTCTTTCATTTCCTATCAAATTGCTATTAGTTACCAAAGCCATCTGAATACTATTATATGTCATGTTTTAGAATTCTGCTTTGTATTATCATATGCTTAGATGTAGCAAATATTGGTTTGCATCTTAAAAAAAGTGTTTCCAGGGGCACCTGGGTGGCTCAGTGGGTTAAAGCCTCTGCCTTCAGCTCAGGTCATGATCTCAGGGTCCTGGGATAGAGCCCTGCTTCTGGCTCTCTGCTCAGCAGGGAGCCTGCTTCCCTTCCTCTCTCTCTGCCTGCCTCTCTACCTACTTGTGATCTCTCGCTCTGTCAAATAAATAAATAAATTTTTTTAAAGTGTTTCCAGTAACTCTTAATTATATTAAATATTAGTAAAGGGCTAAATGTACTTAGGCAGTATGCAAATGTACTCTCAATTTACTATAATCATTTTGTTAAAATGGCCGTATTTTCATGTTCACTAATTCATTCAGTAAAGTTATTAAACATCTATATATCAGACATTTTAAGGATACAAAGATAGGTACAGTGTAGTATCTGACATCCAGAATCCTACACTGTAGTAAGAGAAATCCATATCTAAGCGAGTAAATTACATTGTTATTTTAACTGATATTGTACCCATATCAATTCTGTGGAATACAGTGGACATAAACAATTCTCTTGACTGAGGGCAGTTTTACTGAGTGCCTGGCTTTTGATCTTGATCTTGGAGATTAAGTTGGAGATTGCCCAGTAAAAAGGAAGGAATATAAGGGCAGGAACTGTATCTGCAAAGAAATGGAGTCATGAAAGGATTTAACATCCATAGACTAGGGAGTAGCTACTTGTAGGAGCATAGAATCAAATCTATGCTACTTGATAACTAAAATGGACTCTGACCTTCTACACACCAAATTATATTAATTGTAAAATTTGAACATGTTTTCACTACAAGATTAGGCCAAAGTATTTATTTTAGGTGTGTGTGCCATGTGTGGTGTAAAAAATTGTGAGGTCTTCATATTTATGATATTCTAGAAACTTCTTAAAAATTTTATCATACATTTTTAAATGTCTGTTATGAACTTGGATATTGGGTTTTTATTTTCCTGAGTTAATTAAGTTTCTTTCTACAATAGTAAGCACAGTTTAGATTAAGTTAAGACATCCTTAACTTGGTCAAATTTCAGAGATTCTAGTAATGAAAATGATGGAGTTTTTTTAGCCTTCTATGATCTTACTTAAAAACAATTCTCTGATATTTAGTTTGTGTATAGCACAAAATCTAGATGAATAGGTTCCATTTTCATTTTCTTTTTAATAATAACTTGCATAAAGAAAATAAATGTCCTCATCAAATCTGTCTTCTAAGAGACAGGGGCCTACTGGTCTTCCTCTCAGGGTACTTGTAATATAGTTTTCTTGGATATTAGGTGGTTTTGTTTCATTGAATCTTAGCATTTGATTGCTTTAAAAGCCTTTTATTGAGTTGGGTCAGCATTCCACATTAGGGAGATTTTTTTCCCCTATTCATGCAAAAATTCAACTGTTACTAATAGTGACATGAATCGATCACGTACACTAAGAGGGAAATAAGTTCCAGTTGTTTCAAAAACTGTTAATTTCTAGTTCTAACTGTGGGTAGCTCTGTTAAGTGAATCATATCACTGTGGAAAACAGAAACAGAAATTAAGATCTTAGCTCACTGTCAACCATGGTATCATTGAAGATGAAGGTTAAGGAGAGGAATCCTTCACTGAGTCTTCTGTCATTAGTGGAATTGTCCTCAATGTGCCCATTGGACCATGAGATTATACAATAGTGTGTGAACTGCCATATTTTATATTGAAGTATGTTAAATAAATAATGGGGCTTGACTGCTCGTTTGTGATATTAAACAGGTGCTACCTTCTATTTCCTAAGTTAATTATGTTTCTGTAGTGGTACAAAGTATATTTACCTATATAGATACACATGCATATATACATATGGTTCATATATCCTGTTGGCAATGAGGAAATATTAGTTTGTTTTCATTGATAGCTTACACACTTTAAAATGTTTTGTTCTGAAGATAGAATTACAGAATGGAGCCAACAGTTTCAACAGTTAAATCTTGGGACCAAAATTACACTATTTTCCATTATTTGTGATTTCTGATAGTATCAGAGACTTATTCACTGAACTTACCTGTTGAAAGAATTTTGAACTAACAGCTGGTTCATTCTGAAACAGAGATTTGCTTGAGAGATGTTATATAAGTTTCTTAACAAGGAAACTTACTGTACAAATGCAGATACTGTGAGGCCTCAATTAATGAATATTCTCTGGGAAACCTGTTATTTTTTATTTAATTTTTCCAGCTGTATTGATATCTAATTGACATATAACTGTGTAAATCTAAGGTGTACAATATGTTGATTTGATATATTTATATTTTATAATTACCACCATAGTGTTTACTAACCTCACCATCACATTGCATAATTACCAATTTTTTCTTCTGGTGAGAACATTTAAGGTCTATTCTCTTAGCAAGTTTCAAGTATACAATACAGTATTTTTAACTGTAATTGCAATACTGTGCATTACTTCCCCAGAACTTATTTATTTTCTTTAACTGAAAGTTACACTTCTACTAACATCTCTCCTATTCCCCCACCCCCAACCCTGTTAACCAAAATTCTTCTCCCTAGAAACCCTCTTTTGAAATGATGTTGACTATATTAAAGATATTTTATAATTATACAGAAGAGTTTTATATGGGTTATAGATAAAATTGTTAGCTCATATTATAAATTTTCAGAAAGCAATAAATGTTTGTTAAGAGAACGAGATGGTGTGGTGGGAAAGAAAAATCAGGCTGTAATACTTGTGTAACCCTGACAGAAGTCCACGTTATAAATAAAATATAACCATCTTTTGAGCCCCATCTCAAATTCTTTCTCTTCAGTGGCTCTATCCCTACTGGAGGCAATGGTTTCTTCCTCTGAATAGTCAAGCACTTTTCTTGTAAATCTTTTATGGCACTTATGATTTTCTGCCTTGAACTATATGTTTGGATGCTTTGTTCAATTATTAGAATCTAATTGGAGAAGAAATGAATGAGAATATGTGAGAAAGAGACATCTGCCATCCCTAACACAGTATTTCTTTCATGTAACGAACAGTGAGTATGCATGGAATTGAGTTTAATAGCATTAATTCGTTTAACAGTAGAAAATGTATAGTATAGTATGGGTTAAAGTCTGAGAGGCTGAGGAGGACAGAAATCAAATAAAAAGAGAAATATAGTTGATGTAAGTCTTCCAAGCTGCAATAGAAGAAAGCAGAGCTGTGCCCATCACCTTTCCTGTGCCATTCATATGCTTATCAGTACTAGACTCAAGGCCACTTTAAATGCCAGTACTGTGTCTTCTCACTCTAAATTCATCTTGTTTCCACAGGACACACTGAAGAGATACAGTTTACATCACTATCATACAAATTCTAACTCCCACTTAATTCCTTTGGCCCCCTACTTTGAAAGCTTACCTGCTGCAATAGAAAAGGAGAAAATATGCCTCAGTTTCCAGGTTTTTTATGAGTACTTACCTTGCCACCCTCATGATCACACTCTAGAGCTGTTCTGCTTGTGGTGCCATGTTCTGCTCCATGTCTACTGAGGAATCTGCCACTGCTACCAGACATACCTCACTTTTCTAAAAGCCACTGTTCTGTCCTAACCTTAGGTGAAGGAGGTATTTTACCATCATTTTATGCTTTCCCTAACTAATGAAATATTTGCTCACAATTTCACATGGGTGTTCATTCATACTTTGTTGTTGTTAACAATAACGAACACTTTTGGAAAAAGAAATTTAGGATTTCTGAAAAATCAGAGCTGAGGCATTGTCTGGTAGTATAAAGGATAGAATTTATGTTTTGAGGAATTAGGGCAAACTTTTCATGTAAGATGACATTTGAGCTCATTAGTGAAGGTAACAGTATAAAATGTATACTCAGTAAGTTAGACTAATGTTACTGAGATACCAACACATAATATGTGTCTTATTCTACTACCTTTATCAACTTTAGCGTCATGACCAAGCAGGAAAAATCAGAAAATGCCTACAAATACATGAAAAAAGAAATCAAACCAAATATTATATTCTAATACATTTCCTTATCTATGAAATGCTGCCACTCATACTTAAGACACTATTAAAGCCAGAATAGCATATCTTAGGCCCCCTCCAGATATAGAAATCTGGTAGAGAGTCTGCAGAAAAAAATTATTAAACTGTCATATAGTATGCTGAGTTTACAATGTAAGTGTTTTGCATGTATGGAATTAGCAGACTGGTGTAGGCTAGGTTGTGCATAAAAAATACTTCCTATGTTTAGCATGTTTTTCTGAAAACAAGTGATGGAGAAAGGAACATAATTATTTCATACTAAAAAGTTAAACTTCATGCTCTGTTTTAGTATTTTAGTGTATTCTATGATAGGCAAGCATATATAAGTATATTATACTATTTGACTATCTAATAGGGTACTATATGGGAACATTAAATGTAAATAGTTTCCTTATTGACTCTTTGAAGTAACTGTCAGGATTTTTTTTTATCATTTGAGGGAAAAGCATAAGTATAGAAGGTAAACAGATTTTCTTCTGTAATACTTCAAAAAATTTGAAAAGAAAAGATAAAAAAAGGAAAAAATGTACCTGTAATTCAGTAGGTCTCGTAAGTGCTATTGTGATTTTTAAAATCTCATCTTAGAGCCACATCGGCATTCTTTGGGATTCACAGCCAAAATTATAATGAAATCCATTGAATGAGTATGAATATATGTGTATATGTATATATATATACATATATGTGTGTGTATATATATATATACACATTGGCATTCTTTGGGATTCACAGCCAAAATTATAATGAAATTATAATTTTATAATTATAAATTATAATGAAATATATATATATACACATACACACACATATATGTGTGTGTGTATATATATACATGTATATATATATGTGTGTGTATATATATACATGTGTATATATATGTATATACATATATATACACACATATATATGTGTGTGTGTATGTGTGTATATATATATTTCATTATAATTTATAATTATAAAATTATAATTTCATTATAATTTTGGCTGTGAATCCCAAAGAATGCCAATGTGGCTCTAAGATATATATCTATATATAGATATATATAGATATATATCTATATATAGATATACACATACACACACACATATGTATGTATATATATACACACATATATATACATTCATTCATCACACACACACTTATATATATATATATATATGCTGACTATATAGTTTTTGTTGTTGTTTTGTTTTGTTTTGTTTTGAGGAATAGCAATGATGCATAAGTGGAAGTAGAGCTCTAAGGATAAACTGCCCTGCTAAAGGTATTAAGGTATATACTTACGCATAGTTGTAGCTTTATTGGTATGCCAAGATAGACTTTTCAGATTTTTGCAACATCACTTTTCATCTTGCTCACCAACTGATTATCTTTTATAGATGTCAGAATGATTAGATTTACCATCTGCAAAATACTCATCATTGAGAATTATAGACCACTTAGAAGATTGGCAAGGACAAGTTAAAACTGAAAATAGATCTCTCAACATCATGTGAAATCATAGCAGTAATTCAGTAAATTCTCCTGAATATTTTCCTTTTGTGGTGGGAATTGGGGGTAGTTTATATTTTGAGGTTATTTGCAGAATAAACACTGTGTATAAAATATTATACCTGTATTTATTGTCAAACCACATTTGTTAGGTAAGGCATTTTTCTCCTTCCCAGATGTACCTCACCTTTTATCAAAATGCTATTTCCTTTGCTATTCTTTGTTGAAAGTAGTTCAGTTCAAACCTTACTCCTAGAATTCTGCTACTTTTGTACTTCCCAGCTAGAGAAGTCAAAGTTCTGTTTTTATTTAAAAACCTGAATCCACACATGTTCCATTTTGACAGGCCCTCTTTTTCAGAATGACCTTATCAGTGCTTATAAATTTTAGAAGGAAAAGTAAAGAAATCTAAGATGACCTGTAATGTCATTATTTAACTTAGATCTTGAGAAGAGCAAATAGAGCAACAATCTGAAGATTGTAGATTTACCAATAAACACTTCTGTTCCTCCATCTGCTCCCCCGCCAGATAATAGTTACAGTGGAATGACATAACAGGGAGGGGTAGGAGTAGGCATTCTCCAATGGGGATGAGGTGAGAGTAGGGAAGGTAGTGTGGGAGCAGATGGTAGCTGGGAAGAGAGGGGCTCCATGGCACTGTTGGCGTGATTACAGAAAGAGAGTTATGCTAACAAGCTGTGCCAAATTCTGAATGTTTCGAAACTCCACTTTGTGGTTTGTGGCCTTGAACATTACTCATTTACTATCATCATGTAACTTCATTGCAAACAGTTCCTATAAAATTATTCTTTCTGTTATATTGGTAAATGCTATTTAAAATATATTTGTATGTATATTGTAGTTAATCTGATATGTAGAAAAAAGGTGTTCACTTGTCCTTGGTTTCCAGCTGAATAATAATTAATATGTGTAAAAACCCAGATGATAACATATGTTATATATATATGTTTATATATTTTTGTCACACAATCCATTTATATAGCAGCAGCAAATACTGTTAAAAAAACCATTTCAGTAGATTGTTGTTGTTTTTTACACTTGGTTATAGGATTCACATGAACATTTGCTTGTCTCATCTTCAGTTGAAATTCTGGTTTCCACAGAAAAAGTAGAAAATGCCCTAATTTAAATTGATATAGGTCCTTGACTAAAGTCTTAGTTTTCTGTAAAAATGCATCCATTGCAAATGTTACTGCAATTTCTAATACTTAAAGTGCCCTTAGAGAATATGGATTTGAAGTTTTAGGTCAAACCGCATGTAATTGCTGATACACAACCATTTTGAACTATAAAATGGCAGTTTGTTATGGTTTGACCTGATCTCCATCTACTTATCTATCTACCTATTATTTCTTATGTTGAACTTGGGTCAAATAAAAAATTATAAACAGTATACATGTTTTTTTTTTTTAATCTTGAAGTGAAAAAAAGATGAAATACAGTTTTCCAAACCTTCAGAGTCTAGTTCAATTAAAAGTACTGTTGGCACAGATGTTGAGATTTGTCTCCATAGCAGTGCTCTGAGAATGTTGATTGATGGTATATGATTTATTAAACAAATCTTTCCCTAATATATCTACTCAGAGTTAACACTGCTATACACAAAACTATTTGATGCAACAGAGAGGCCGTTAAGTAATGTGCTTTTGTTTAAGAATAAAGGAATTAATTCTTTTGGTAGTCACTGGAATTTCTTGCTCAAAGTTTTGTCCAAAGTTATAGTATTAAACTTCTCCCACAATTTCACAAAATGATTTTATTCCCCCCCACCTTTTTATTCTTTCTGAGACAGTGTTTAGATTGGATGAGCTGACTATATAAAGTGCACAAATGATTGGCATTGAATCTTTTTCTCTTTAATCTAAAGAATGAGGATGAAAATTGAATTGGGTTTTGTACCAAAGAATTTATATTTAGATGAAGATATTCCAACAGTATCAAAGTATTGTTTACATTTCTGTTGCAAACCCCATAGCATTACATTGAAGGAAACATCACTTTTGAGAAACATCTCAACCACATCCAGGCTTATTCCTTCATTTTGATGTTTATTTTGCTATTAGAAGAATAAAAGGAAAGTGTATTTTATTGAATAAAAAGAAAACACATTCTTGAATGACTAAATATTCCCAACCAAAGTAGATTAACCCATATGCAGAAATTAAAGTCAATTTTTATTTTTATTTTTTTATGATTTTATTTATTTGTCAGAGAGAGAGCATGCAGGCAGGGGAAGCAGCAGGCAGAGGGAGGAGCAGACTCCCCACTGAATAGGGAGCCCAATGTAGGACTCCATCCCAGGACTCTGGGATCATGACCTGAGCCAAAGGCAGACCCTTAACTGACTGAGCCACCCAGGTGTCCCTAAAATCAACTTTTAATTATAAGAATACATATTAAAATTGCATCACCTCTTGACTTCCTCCTAAAGTCATTTTAGCACATATGATATTGTGGGATAATTTTTAAAGGACAATCTAAAGGTCGTAATACCAGTTTTCTTTCATTTATAAGCTTAAAATAAAACATAGTGCTAGTATAATGTGACCCGTGAATTCTTGAGGGAGAATTGTCTTGAGATTATGGTTTGTTCTGTCGCTTTTGTTTTGTTAAAGTGCAAAATGATCTTAGTTGTGCTCTTGTCTTTGAGTTTTCCTCAGTTCTGAGTCTAAAGTGAATTTTTCTTTTTTTATAATGTTTCTTATTTTAAATAAATTAGTTTTATTATTGTACATGTAGTTCATTTTTTACTATAAACTCTATAGACAGTTTAGCTCACTGTCTACTTGGTGATTATAGAATCATTTCTAATTCTCCTTCCCTAAATTTCAGCACACTAATAAATGTTATTCTTATGTTCTCAAATAGGCCTGATTCAAATTGACTTTTATGAGCTGATGTTTTCTGGGAACATTTTAGCCTCCATCAGCTTTTGGATAGAAAGTGATAGATTGTTCTATACCATTAAAGTCTCCATGGCTTGATTATTTTAAATTCAAACACTTTTATTTTCTCATTTATTTTCTGATGTTTTTATTTATTTGGACTACCATTCCTACAAATATTAAGAAAGGTCAAGTTAGAAATACCATTTTTGATATCTTTCGTATTGTCCTTCTCCTTTTTACTATATATTTTCTAAATACTAAAACACATAAGTGGTATTTCATAAATTTTCCCTAAAATGTAGTTAAACCTGTATTTCTACTGAATTTAAATAGTAGTGTCCCAGTATGTATGAATAACAACTTTTTTTTTTAATGTTATGGTAGTTGCCATGGAGTACATCATTAGTTTTCGATGTAGTGTTCTATGATTCACTGTTTGCGTATAACACCCAGTGCTCCATGCAATACATGCCTTCCTTAATACTCATCACCGGGCCAATGGATCCCCCCACTCCCCTCCCCTCTAAAACCCTCTGTTTGTTTCATGGAGTCCACAGTGTCTCATGATTTCTCTCTCCCTCCAATTTTCCTGCCTTCATTTTTCCCTTCCTTCTTCTAATGTACTCCATTCTATTCCTTATGTTCCATAAGTAAGTAAAGCCATATGATAATTGGATTTCTCTGCTTGACTTACTTCACTCAGCATAATCTCCTGTAGTCCCATCCCTGTTGATGCAAAACTTGGGTATTCATCATTTCTGTAGCTGAGTAGATTCCATTGTATATATGGACATCTTCTTTATCCATTCATCTGTTGAAGGGCATCTCGGCTCTTTCCACAGTTTGGCTATTCTGGACATTGCTGCTATGAACATTAGGGTACAGATGACCCTTCTTTTCACTACATCTGTATCTTTGGGGTAAATACCAAGTAGTGCAATTACTGTTCCATAAGATAGCTGTATTTTTAATTTTTTCAGGAACCTCCACACTGTTTTCCAAAGTGGCTGTACCAACTTGGCATTCCTACCAACCATGTAAGAGGGATCCCCTTTCCACATTCTCTCCAACATTTGTTGTTTCTTGCCTTGTTAATTTTTACCATTCTAACTGGCATAAGGTAGTGTCTCACTGTGGTTTTGATTTTAATTTCCTTGATGGCTAGTGATGATGAACATTTTTTTCATGTGTCTGTTAGCCATTTATATGTCTTCTTTGGAGAAGTGTCTGTTCATGTCTTCTGCCCATTTTTTTGACATGATTATATGTTTTGTGTGTGTTGAGTTTGAGGAGTTCTTTATAGGTCTTGGTTATCAGCCCTTTGTAGTGTCATTTGTAAATATCTTCTTCCATTCCGTGGGTTGCCTTTTTGTTCTGTTGACTGTTTCCTTTGCTGTGCAGAAGCTTTTGATCTTGATAGAGTCCCAAAAGTTCATTTTCGCTTTTGTTTCCTTTGCCTTTGGAGACATGTCTTGAAAGAAGTTGCTGTGGCTGATGTCAAAGAGGTTACTTCCTATGTTCTTCTCTAGGATTTTGATGGATTCCTGTCTTACAGTGAGGTCTTCCATCCATTTCAACTTTATCTTTGTGTATGGTGTAAGAGAATGGTCGAGTTCTGTTCTTCTGTATAAAGCTGTCCAATTTTCCCAGCACCATTTATTGAGACACTTCTTTTCCATTGGATATTTTTTCCTGCTTTGTTGAGGATTATTTGACCATAAGTTGAGGGTCTGTATCTGGGGTCTCAACTCTGTTCTGCTGATCTTTGTGTCTATTTTTGTGCCAGTACCATGCTGTCTTGGTGAGCACAGCTTTGTAATAAAGCTTGAAATCAGGCAACATGACAGCCTGATTTCAGATGGCCTGAAAATTTGTTTTTCTTTTTCAGGATTTCCTTGGTGATTCAGGGTCTTTCTGGTTCCATACAAATTTTAGGATTGTTTGTTCCAGCACTTTGAAACGTGTCAATGGTATTTTGATTGGGATGGCATTGAAAGTATAGATTGCTTTGGCCTGCATAGACATTTTCACAATGTTTATTCTTCCAATCCATGAGCTTCAAATGTTTTTGCATCTTTATGTGTTTTCTTCAATTTCCTTCATGAGTGTTCTGTAGTTCCTTGAGTACAGATCCTTTATCTCTTTGGTTAGGTTTATTCCAAGGTATCTTATGGTTTTTGATGCTTGTAAATGGAATCGATTCTCTAATTTCCCTTTCTACAGTTTCATTATTAGTGTATAAGAAAGCAACTGATTTCTGTACATTGATTTTGTATCCTGCCACATTACTGAATTGCTGTTTGAGTTGTAGTAGTTTGGGGGTGGAGTCTTTTGGGTTTTCCACATAAAGTATCATGTCTACTGCGAAGAAAAAGAGTTTGACTTCTTCTTTGCCAACCTGAATACCTTCTATTTCTTTTTGTTGTCTGATTACTATGGCTAGGACTTCTAGTACTATGTTGAACAATAGTGATGAGGTGGGCATCCTTGTTGTGTTCCTGATCTTAAGGGAAAGGCTCTCAGCTTTTCCCCATTGAGAATGATATTCACTGTGTGTTCTTCATAGATGGATTTTATGAAATTAAGGAATGTCCCCTCTCTCCCTATACTCTGAAGAGTTTTAATCAGGAAAGGAAAGGATGCTGTATTTTGTCAAATGCTTTTTCTGCATCGATTGAAAGGACCACATGGTTCTTCTCTCTTCTCTTATTAATTTGTTCTATCACATTGATTGATTTGTGAATGTTGAACCATGCTTGTTTTTTGGGAGGTTTTTGATTACTGCTTCAATCTCTTTACTGGTTCTTGGTCTATTCAGGTTGCCAGTTTCTTCCTGCTTCAGTCTTGGAAGTTCTTAGGTTTCCAGGAATGCATCCATTTCTTCTAGGTTACTTAATTTATTGGCATATAGCTGTTGATAATAATTTTTGATGATTGTTTCTATTTCCTTGGTGTTAGTCATGATCTTTCCCCTTTTATTCATAGTTTTATTAATTTGGGTCCTTTCTGTTTTCCTTTGGATTAGTCTGACCAGTGGTTTATCAATCTTATTGATTCTTTCAAAGAACCAGCTTCTAGTTTCATTGATGTTGAACAACAACTTTTAAGCTAACCCTGAACCCCTTGTTTTGTAGTTTGATCTGTAGGGTCCACTCTATATTGATGGAAGAATTTCAGTCTATGCAGTTTAGGAAGCAACATTTATATATTCTGAGATTTTGGTTTTTTTGTTTTCTTTTGTCTTTTGGTCCAAAAAAACAACAGGTGGTGAGTCTAGGTCAAAGTAAAGAAAATTATTAACAACTATAACTGCTATCCTTTTTAATTTAAAATGAAATGAAAACCATAAGGATAGATTAGTCTCAAATATCAGTTAGAATGTCATATACTCATAAAATCAACTATTTTCTAGCCAGATTAGACTCTTAATAAATATAAAATATGATGATATTTAGTTTATTTGGGGTATGGTGTTACCTCAATAGTTATTTGTCAGTTTCTGAAAATAGCAGTTTTCAACATTTTGAGGTTTTCAGTTAGACTATAGTGACAAATGCATCTTGCTGATCACCACAGGGTTTAGTTAGTAAAATTATGATATAGCTTTTCTTTAACTATTATCAGTTCACTTAGTATCTGCTTAATCTTTTTATGCTTTAATAAAATAAGGCTAAGATTGAGATCATTAGATATCCAACTGTAATTTAGCACTGTCAAGATTAAGGAGGAGATTATGGTCATTAAGAGCAAAATGGTTTCATTTATGGACTGAGAACAATGAGGCCCATCAATAAACCACTTTCTGCCTCTAATGATCCTAATTCTCTCTAATTGTGTGCAAATCTAACAACAAACTCATTTTCTTCTTGCATTCTTGAGGGGAAAATTGTTAAATAGAAATGCTTTCTATTTAACAATTGCTTTTACTTCCTTGAATTTTGGTATATGTTCATGAATGCAGTGAATTCTTTGTTGCTGAATTATTATTTCCCTTGATGTCTTTTGAGAGAACTCTGCTGTATTTTTATTCAACTTATATTTGACAGAGGAATAGATTTTCTAAGATTAGATGAGCTCCAACAACAGTGGCATCTTAAGCCTTATATGAGTCATTAATTTTAGAAAGATATCTTCCTTAAAAAATTCCCATTTCAAAGTAGTGGAATGTTCTAAGTATTGAAAATGATCTCAGTAAGGGGTTCATAAAGGATACATCTCTTATTGGATTCTCTGTCATTCTCCCATCTTTATGGTAGAAATTCTTTTGGCCCACCTCCTTATAAATAAGCTGTCTGAGAAATCAGTGCTCACATTTTACTGGATGTAAGGCGTTGACTGATGTCCAGAATATTCTGAATGCTTGCTCCTAGTAAGCTATCCTCAAGTATAACCCGGCACATCTTTTCTTAACATTTGGAATCTTAGCTTACCATGAATATATTATGATTATATTCAAACCCACTATATATGCCAGTTGTACTTGACAGTATAATTATTTCCTACAGTTAAATATTATGGAAACGAAGAAATAATTTAAAAGAAAAATATGCCATTTTTTAAAGATTATTTATTTATTTATTTATTTGACAGAGAGAGAGCAAGAGAGGGAACACAAGCAGGGGGAGTGGCAGAGGGAGAAGCAGGTTTCAGCCCAATGCAGGGCTCGTTCCCAGGACCCTGAGATCGTGACATGAGCCAAAGGCAGATACATAATCACTGAGCCATCCAGGCACCCCAAGATATGCCATTTTCATGAGTACTATGTTGGATGCTTTGGAAATGTTTGATAGCTTAAATGTGCTGTCTAATCAGGTATGGGCAAGCAGACTTAAAAGAGAGAAACCAATTCTAAAAATCCGTTGAACTCAAATTGCTTGATGAAGGTATTTAAGTGCTAGAAACAAAAATCTAGAAACCAATCTAGAAACTGATTTAGGTATGGCATATATGCAAGTGGACCTCTACAGAGAGCTGATCAGAGTATCTTAACTCAAATAGAATACCGTACCTCTACATCAAAAAGATTGTCAAATGATGACTGATAGTTTTCAGTTAAAATATTTAAGATGTATATATCATGTTTTATGAACACCTACTTGAATTGAACTCTGATTAATTGGCCTTACCTGATTTTCTAATTATCTTCCCAGTCATGCCTAGTATATTAAAAACTTTATTCACTCTTACTCAGTAGAAATGGTAACTTTATAGTCTAAGTCCATATTTTCTTTCCTTCTACGGTGTAAAAATGGGCCATTGTGTGTTTATACCTTGAAGATACTTTTTTTGTTCCTCCCAACACAAACTCAGCTCCTAAGGTCTATTGTTATTTTACATAGTTAAGCTATTGGGGGGGGGAAACAAAACAAACTTGAAGCTATCTCTCTTGATTCTGTCTTATGAATATCATGTTACCAGTAGCGTATGGACCATCTGTCTGCAGAGGAGAATCACATGGTTGCTTGAGCATAATTTTATTGGCAATCTGATACCTAGCATCAGCGATAAATAGGGAGAACTTTTTGTTTTGCTTTTTGTTTTAAATGTTCAAAGTTACATTATGGTTTTTTTTTCTTTTACCTTTTTTTAAATTTCTTTTCAGTGTACAGATTTCATTGTTTTTGTACCACAACCAGTGCTCTATGCAATACGTGCCCTCTTTAATACCCACCACCTGGCTCCCCCAACCTCCCACCCCCCGCCCCTTCAAAACCCTCAGATTGTTCTTCAGAGTTCATAGTCTCTCATGGTTCACTTCCCCTTCCAATTTCCCTCAACTCCCTTCTCCTCTCCATCTCCCTATGTCCTCCATGTTACTTGTTATGCTCCACAAATAAGTGAAACCATATGATAATTGATTCTCTCTGCTTGACTTATTTCACTCAGCATAATCTCTTCCACTCCCGTCCATGGTGATACAAAAGTTGGGTGGGTATTCATCCTTTCTGATAGAGGCATAACACTCCATAGTGTATATGGACCACATCTTCCTTATCCATTCGTCCATTGAAGGGCATCATGGTTCCTTCCACAGATTGGCGACCGTGGCCATTGCTGCTATAAACGTTGGGGTACAGATGACCGTTCTTTTTTATTTTTTTATTCTTTTTTTTTTTTTTTTTTTTTTTTTAAGATTTTATTTATTTATTTGACAGAGAGAGACCAAGCAGGCAGAGAGGCAGGCAGAGAGAGAGAGAGGAGGAAGCAGGCTCCCCGCCAAGCAGAGAGCCCGATGCGGGACTCGATCCCAGGACCCCGAGATCATGACCTGAGCCGAAGGCAGAGGCTTAACCCACTGAGCCACCCAGGCGCCCCCAGATGACCGTTCTTTTCACTCCATCTGTATCTTTGGGGTAAATACCCAGTAGTGCAATTGCATGGTCATAGGGAAGCTCTATTTTTAACTTACTGAGGAATCTCCATACTGTTCTCCAAAGTGGCTGCACCAGCTTGCATTCCCACCAACAGTGTAAGAGGGTTCCCCTTTCTCCACATCCTCTCCAACACACGTTGTTTCCTGTCTTGCTAAATTTGACCATTCTAACTGGTGAAAGGTAGTATCTCAATGTGGTTTTAATTTGAATCTCCCTGATGGATAGTGATGACGAACATTTTTTCATGTGTCTGGTAGTCATTTGTATGTGTTCATTGGAGAAGTGTCTGTTCATATCTTCTGTCCATTTTTTGATATGATTATCAGTTTTCTCTGTGTTGAGTTTGAGAAGTTCTTTATAGATCCTGGATATCAACCCTTTGTCTGTACTGTCATTTGCAAATATCTTCGCCCATTCCGTGGGTTGCCTCTTTGTTTTGTTGACTGTTTCCTTTGCTGTGCAGAAGCTTTTAATCTTGATAAAGTCCCAAAAGTTCATTTTCGCTTTTCTTTCCTTTGCCTTTGGAGACATATCGTGAAAGAAGTTGCTGTGGCTGATATCAAAGAGGTTACTTCCTATGTTCTACTCTAGGATACTGATGGATTCCTCTCTCACATTGAGATCTTTTATCCATTTCGAGTTTATCTTTGTGTACGGTGTAAGAGAATGGTCGAGTTTCATTCTTCTCCATATAGCTGTCCAATTTTCCCAGCACTATTTATTGAAGAGACTGTCTTTTTTCCACTGGATATCTTTTCCTGTTTTGTCGAAGATTATTTGACCCTAGAGTTGAGGGTCCATATCTGGGCTCTCTACTCTGTTCCACTGGTCTATGTGTCTGTTTTTATGCCAGTATCATGCTGTCTTTGTGATCACAGCTTTGTAGTAACGTTGAAATCAGGTAACATGATGCCGCCAGTTTTATTTTTGTTTTTCAACATTTCCTCAGCAATTCGGGGTCTCTTCTGATTCCATACAAATTTTAGGATTATTTGCTCCAGCCCTTTGAAAAATACCGGTGGAATTTTGATCGGAATGGCATTAAAAGTATGGATTGCTCTAGGTAGTATAGACATTTTACAATGTTTATTCTTCCGATCCAAGAGCATGGAATGGTCTTCCATCTTTTTGTGTCTTCTTCAAGTTCTTTCATGAGTGTTCTGTAGTTCCTTGCGTACAGATCCTTTACCTCTCTGGTTGGGTTTATTCCCAGATATCTTATGTTTCTTGATGCACAATTAATGTAATCGATTCCCTAATTTCCATTTCTGTATTCATTGTTACTGTATAAGAAAGCCACTGATTTCTGTACATTGACTTTGTATCCTGCCACGTTACTGAATTGCCGTATGAGTTCTGGTAGTTTGAGGGTGGAGTCTTTTGGGTTTTCCATATAAAGAATCATGTCATCTGCGAATAGAGAGAGTTTGACTTCTTCATTGCCAGTTTGGATACCTTTTCTTTCTCTTTGTTGTCTGATTGCTGTTGCTAGGACTTCTAATACTATGTTGAACAAGAGTGGTGAGAGTGGGCATCCTTGTCGTGTTCCTGATCTCCACGGGAAGGGTGTGAGCTGTTTCCCATTGAAGATATTTGCTGCAGGTCTTTCATAGATGTTATGAAGTTCAGGAATGTTCCCTCTATCCCTATACTTTGAAGCGTTTTAATCAGGAACGGATGCTGGATTTTGTCAAATGCTTTTTCTGCATCAATTGAGAGGACCATGTGCTTCTTCTCTCTTCTCTTCTTGATTTGTTCTGTCGCATTGATTGATTTGCGAATATTAACCATCCTCGTAACCCAGGGATGAATCCCACCTGGTCATGGTGGATAATCTTTTTAATGTGCTGTTGGATCCTCTTTGCTAGGATCTTGTTGAGAGTCTTAGCATCCATATTAATCAGTGATATTGGTCTGAAATTCTCCTTTTTGATGGGTTCTTTGACTGGTTTGGGGATCAGGGTAATGCTGGCTTCATAAAAAGTTTTCCTTCTGCTTCAGTTTTTTGAAAAAGCTTCAGGAGAATAGGTATTTCTTCTTTGAAAGTTTGGTAGAATTCCCCAGGGAATCCGCCAGGTCATGGGCTCTTGTTTTTTGGGAGGTTTTTGATCACTGGCTCAATCTCATTACTAGATATAGGTCTATTCAGGTTGTCAGTTTCTTATTGGTTCAATTTTGGGAGTTTATAGTTTTCCAGGAATGCATCCATTTCATCAAGGTTGCTTAACGTATTGGCATATAACTGTTGATAATAACTTCAGATGATTATTTCTACTTCCTTGGTGTTAGTTGTGATCTCTCCCTTTTCATTCATAATTTTATTAATTTGAGCTTTCTCTCTTTTCTTTGGGATTAGTGTGGCCAGTGGTTTATCAATCTTATTAATTCTTTCAAAAAACCAGCTTCTAGTTTCATTGATACCTTCTACTGTATCTCTAGTTTCTAACTCATTGATCTCTGCTCTAATCTTGATTATTTCCCTTCTTATGTGTGGAATTGGCTTGATTTGTTGTTGATTCTCCAGTTCTTTAAGGTGTAGAGACAGCTGGTGTATTCTGGATTTTTCAATTTTTTTGAGGGAGGCTTGGGTGGCTATGTATTTCCCCCTTAGGACCGCCTTGGCTGTATCCCATAGGTTTTGGACCGAAGTGTCTTCATTCTCATTGGTTTCCATGAATTGTTTAAGTTCTTCTTTGATCTCCTGGTTGATCCTTGCATTCTTAAGCAAGGTGGTCTTTAGCTTCCAGGTGTTTCAATTCCTTCCAAACTTTCCCTTGTGGTTGAGCTCTAGTTGCAAAGCATTGTGATCTGAGAATATGCAGGGAATAATCTCAGTCTTTTGGTATCGGTTGAGTCCTGATTTGTGACCCAGTATGTGGTCTATTCTGGAGAAAGTTCCATGTGCACTTGAGAAGAATGAGTATTCTGTTGTTTTAGGGTGGAATGTTCTGTATATACCTATGAGGTCCATCTGGTCCGATGTGTCATTCAATGCTCGTGTTTCTTTATTGATTTTCTGCTTCGATGATCTGTCTATTACTGAGAGAGGTGTGTTAAGATCTCCTACTATTAATGTATTCATATCAATATGACTCTTTATCTTGATTAATAGTTTTCTTATGTAATTGGCTGCTCCCATATTGGGGGCATAGATATTTACAATTGTTAGATCATCTTGGTGGATAGTCCCTTTAAGAATGATGTAGTGTCCTTCTGTATCTCTGACTACAGTCTTTAGTTTAAAATCTAATTTATCTGATATGAGAATCACTACCCCAGCCTTCTTTTGAGGCCCATCGGCATGAAAGATGCTTCTCCATCCCTTCACATTCACTCTGGGTGTATCCTTAGGTTCAAAATGGGTCTATTTTAGACAATATATGGATGGGTCCTGTTGTTTTATCCAATCTGCAACCCTATGTCATTTTATGGGCGCATTTAGGCCATTCACATTTGAGAGTGATTATTGAGAAATACGTTTTGATTGACATCATGTTACCTTTGATGTCTTTCTGTAGATTGTCTCTCTATTTCTATTCAGTGATATTCTTGGGATTTTCCCTCTTTTATCGAACCCCCCTTAATATTTCCTGCAGTGTCGGCTTGGTGGTCGCATACTCTTTTAAGCCTTTCTGGTCTTGGAAACTCTATCTCTCCATCCATTTTGAATGTCAGTCTTGCTGGAAAAAGTATTCTTGGCTGCATGTTCTTCTCATTTAGTGCCCTGAATATATCTTGTCAGCCCTTTCTGGCTTGCCAGGTTTCTGTGGACAGGTCTGACGTTATTCTGATGGGCTTTCCTCTGTACGTAAGGAGCCTCTTTGTCCTAGCTGCCTTCAAGAGGGCCTGGCTACAATTATAATTCTTCATTCTTACTATTAGTTTTCTCAGGGATTTTCAAAAATCTATAATCTTGGGGGGAGTCCATTCTGCCTCTAGTTCATGAACACTTCGTTCCATTCATGAGATTGGGAAATTTTTCATGAAGAACTTGTTCCACTATATCTTCTAGACTTTTTCTTTCTCCTCCCCTTCAGGGATTCCAATAATTCCGACATTGGAATGTTTCATGGCATCATTTATTTCCCTGATTCTGTTTTCGTGGCTTCTGAGCTGTTTGATCCAGGCGTCCTCCTGATCCTTTCTCTCTATCTGTTTGTCCTCCAGGTCACTAATTCTGTCTTCTGTCTCAGTTACCCTAACTTTTAGAGAATTTATATTTGATTGGAACTCATTGAGAGCATTGTGAACATCATCCCTGGTGGCTTTCAGTTCGGCCCTCACACTGTGAACATCATCCCTGGTGGCTTTTAGTTCTGCCCTAATCAATTCCGTTTTGTCATCCATGGCTTTCTCCAACCTAGCTATTGCCTGGATAATTGTTAGCCTGAATTCCCTTTCCCACATATTGTCTATGTTGGTAGCCATTAGCTCTGTTGCAGAAGGCTCATCCTCTGAATTTTTCTTCTGTTGGGCATTCCTCCTCCTAGTTATTTTGGTGAGAGATGGCTGAACAGATGTAGCTTGATGTATCGACCATGGTCCAGTCAAGGTGCACCCTGGAACACTTCTGAGCAATCAGGAGTCCCCACCCAAACGAAATTAAAAAGAAAGAGAAAAAAGAAAAAAAAAAGAGAGAGGGAGAGAGAGAGAGAGAGAGAAAGAAAGATAAAAGAGAAGGCTCAGCCCAAATGGGCCCCAAGGTAAGATTTATGAAGTATACAAACAAAAACAAACAAAAAGACTGATAAAATTATATGACAAGATATATATATATATATATATATTTTACATTATATATGTAAAATCAAAAAAAAAAAAAAAAAGAAGAAGAACCTCGTTAGAAAGATCCCCAAGTATAAGATTTATATACTATCAGGACAAACACAAAAATATATATATACATATGTATATATCTATATCTATGTCTATATCTATATATAAAAGCAAAAAAAGTAAGAATCTCGTCCAAAAGAACCCCAAGTATAAGATTTATATACTATCAGGACAAACACAAATACACAGAAACACTGGTGGAAGAAAAAGATGGGAGAGTGGTTATAAATTCTCAGTGTGGGCGAGGAAGGTTATTTTGATTCTTCCTGGATGTATCTTGATATCTTTGTTAAAGGTCTCAACTTTCCTAAGATAAATGGGAATTAAAAATTAGTTTACGTATAGGGGCAGCATTGATTGGGGAAAGGGGATTACCTTGAATTTTAACTCTATGTGAGTAAGAAAAAATAAAAATAAAAAAGAATAAATTAAACTAAACTAAACTAAAATTTTAAAAAATTAAAAACTAGAAAAGGGAAAGAAAAACAGGTATATGTATCAAAAAGTTCAGGTTACAAGGTTATTATGGAATTTGATGTACTGGACATCTCACTGTGATGGTAAATAGGTTAAAAAATTATCTATTAAAAAAAATGAACCAGAATATTGAGAACAAATTAAAAATAAAATAAAAGTTGTATCTGTGAAGTATTGGTGGTTGTTCGCTTGTCATCTTTTTTTCTTCCCCCCTGGTTGGCTTTCTGTGGGAGGGGCCTGATATGTGGGTTTTCAGGCAGTGTTCCCTGATTTAAGTCCTCCTGCCCCCCTCAAGGGGGTGGGATCTGAGGAAACCGGTTTTTCAGGCTTTTGTTCTCTGGAGGTTTTTATGTTTGTTTGTTTCTTTTTTCTCGCCTTAACAGCTTTTGATGGTTTTTGGAGATTTAGAGGAAAACAAACTGCACTCCGACCTCCCTCTCAGAGAGAAGCCTGAGTCTGTTCCCCTCTGGGTTCTGCAGAGAACATAAGTTCCCCCTCAGCCGCTGGCAGAACACATTCCAAGCCGTGGTCCCTGGGGACACAGGAACTCCTGCTTGTACCCAAAACCACGACAGCAGCGGCTGTCTGGGCAGCTTCAGAGTGCCAGAGAGGTTCCAAGCAGTGATTTCACACTGAGATTTTCCTGCTGGCCCAGGCTGGGAGTGCCTGGTCTTTCCAGGTCCAAGAGCGCCGGTCTGGCGCCTGCGCGCACCTCTCTCAGGGGAGGGTGTGGGGTGCGACCCAGGCTCTGATAGCATGGCACAGTGCATGCGTGTGGACTGCAGAAAGTTTGTTCTTCTGCCAGCTAGCGAGGCTCCCAGCCCCTCACGGGAGCCGGAACCCATGCGCTCTTAGATGCGCTCGCGTCTCAGGGACCAAGATCTGGTTTCTCCGCTGCAGTCTGTCTGGCTCTGCGCCAGGGGTGGCTGTCCTGGGTCTGGCGACTTAAGCCCCTGTCCCTAACCACCCCAATTCCCACAGTTTCCCACCACGATCCTTGGCTCTTTTTGAGTGCTTTCAACCAGACTCCAAGTTAATGCTGGTCCCGAGTCGCAGGGCACTCTCGTATTGGGGTATTACTTTCCAATGTGTCGCTTCTGGTGGCTCCCTCCCCCTTTTGTTTATCTTCTGAGATCAGTCCAACGTTCCCACTCTGCTTTACCTGCCCACTGGCGTCTTCTGCCCCCGTAGAAATCCAGACGTGTATAATTCTAATCTCAGATGATTTCATGGGTGATTGGAGTTCTTTGGTAGATAATCCACTCACTTTAGGGTACAGGTTGAAACAGCGCCTCCTCCTACTTCCCCGCCATTTTCTCTCTAGGGAGAACTTTTAATGGGGCCTAAGCATAAAACGTCTGGTGAGAAAAATGTAATGCATCTACTCTAGTTGAACTTAACATTCTTATCAAGGAGACAGGATTTACAGATAAGAAACACTTAAGGAATAATATGAAACCCAGATGCTTAGAGTTTGCAGGGCATATTATATACTTTATAGGAACTAAAAGAAAGAAGACCTAAAAATTGTAATTATTGTCCAACCCCAAAATGTTTACCCCTTTTATTTTATTTTAATTTTTAAGATTTTATATATTTATTTATTTGACAGAGAGAGAGAAAGCACAGGCAAGGGCAGTAGCAGAGGGAGAGGGAGAAGCAGGCTACCCAGTGAGCAGGGAGTGGATGAGACCTGAACTGAAGGCAGACACTTAACCGTCTGAGCCACCCAAGTGCCCCTAGAGCCTTTATCCCTTTTAGTGGTTGAAAGAAAGAATGTCTCAGGAAGACTTGGAAGCCTATAGGTATTATCAATGGAATGCTCTTTTCACTGTAAATTGGAGAATAGTTGATAAAATGTAAGAATCCAAAAATAAATGCTATGTCAAGAATTACATAATATACTTAAAAACATGCCAGGACTTGTTTTTGAAGGGTAAAGAATGAACATATGATTGAAAGCATGCAATGTCAATATCCATGTGGTCAGTGAAGTCAAAAGAATTTAGCTTCTTAGAAAGGAATTAGAACTCTATTCCATCACCCATACCTTGGCATAGGTGCATTGGCCAACAAAAATGGCAGTTTCATATTATTCAACCATTTATATTCAAAATTCCCTTGAGGATGTAAATCAGTAGAAATATGTGTGTCTGTGTATTCATACCAATGGCCACGTTTAATGTATATAAGTGTGCCAGAACGATATAGAAAATAGGCTAATATTTGAATTTATATATCATTTATTCATTCACCTAATACAATCAGCATTAACAAAATACCTTATCAGTTTGTGGCACTAAGCACAATATAAGACTTATAAAAATCATTGAAGCAATGTGGGTCAACATGACACCTGAAAAACATGAAGGTATTTCCCCATGCTGTCTATTTATTATTTAGGACTTGATGTAGTTTATTCTTAGCTGACTAATAATGGATAGTAACATTTCATTTAACCCTCTGTTTATTCATTTATCCATTTCATCTTCTGTTTATTTATTCTTACTAAGTATGAGGTACTATGCTAGGCTCAGTGAGAAGTATAAAAAGTACCCCTTACCTTTGAGAAGGTGATGTGAAATAATTATTGATGAAATGATTGAAAAAGATTGAATCAGGTTGATTTTAAGAGAAAGTTTTTAAAGACGTATTTCAACCAGGTCTTAGTTTATTACAGCTCTAGCAAAGTCAGAGTTACTTGTGATAGGGAATACTAGAGCAAAGCAAGGAGATCCTTTAGATTACATAAGAAGAGGCAATAATCAGAAAGTCAAACCCATTTGTTACATTCAGGTTAGTCAGTATTAGGCATGCTTAAATAAAACTGGCCACAAAATTGAGATCCAGTTTTTAAAAGTTCAAGTTATCCCTAGGCAAATGCTTAAATCCTTAAACTATTTGCCTTTGAATTTATATTAGAAAATTTATCAGGTGTATGGAGGATATCTTTAGGAGAAATGCAGTAGTTTTCTGCCTAATACTTAAACTTTTGACTGCAAATAATATGAGATCCTGAGTCCTGAAATTATTGGGGTCGTATGTTGGATTCTGTGTTTATGGTAGAGAATTTAAAAATACTCTTTTTCTGAAGAGAGAATTCATGTAGAAAATGAATTGTGTTGATGTGAGACAAGGAAAAAAGTGTTTTCCAACTTTGCTCATTGCTCTAGTACTACTCATTAGTGTATGCTTTTTTTTTTTCTTTCTAAGATCATACCCTTTATTAGGCAGCAATATTCTTCTAATGGAGAAAAGAAAATGAGCACTTTATAGTTATGAACAGAAGACAGAGTTTTTCTATTTTTGAAAAGCAATAGAGAGAACTCTTTCCCCCCAAATGAATAAAATTTCAAAATTAGAATCTCTACTTCGCTACTCACTAAAGTGTGACAGTAGTAACAATTTGCAAAAAGAAGACTGTAGAAATGAAATAAAACAAGATTATCTTGGCAAAATTGAGATTTCTTTCTGTATGTTATGCTAAAAACGTAGCTGGGACCTGATCTTTGCAAGATCAATGAAAGATCTATGCATGAAATGTGATTTGCATATTTAAAAAATTGATTAAAATTATAGCTTTTAAGCTATACCACAGAGAAAAAGAAATAGCATAACATGGATTCAGCATTATCTGTTTATATAGTAGAGTCCACATGTTCACCAAAAGGACACTAGTACATTTTTAAATTCCAAGACAGTAAGGCTGGTGTATGAAGTCTACAAAAGCTGTTTCATTTTATGTCCACCGTGGAGATTGTGACTATTTTTTTCTTTAATATATAGGATAGAACTATATTCTCCTATTAAATTTTATTACTTTAATGCAGTCTATTCTAAAAATCTCTTGGTTTGTGTTCAGCATATTAGTCATAATCATTAGTTTCTAATTACATTCTCTAACCGATACTAGTTTTGGGGACTTCAAATGTAATTGAAGAATTTAATTTTAACTCATAATATCAGGAAATGATAGAGTTATATCAGTGTTCCAAGGAAGAACCTCCCTACCCCCAGAGGCATTTGTGAGACTGACTGAAAGCATGGAGACCAGCTGTAGTAGGTTAGTGAATGTGACCTTCAGAAAAGTGACAGATGCTGTCAAAAAGGCAAAGATGGATGCTAAAAGGCACTTTGAACAATAACTATTGATGAGAATTGCTGAGCGGCTGGATGTGATTAACAAAAGGGATAAAAAGCCAAAACTAACTGTTGTTTTAGCAATGACAATTGAAAGAATAGTGGTACCACTGGGGAAAATAGGATATTCAGAAATAGATTTTGGTTTCTGGGGGAAAGTGGTCGTTCAGGTTTGGTTATATTGCTTGTAAGGACATGGAACACCCAGTTGGTTGTGTTTAGTTGGTATGTGAAAAGAGAAGTCTGTTCCTCAAATAAGTTTGGGACTTGGATATAGAAATTTGGGGATCCTTATATATAACAAAAAAAGCTTATATATAACAAAAGCCCTTATGTAAAATAATTCATTAAGATAAAGAGTTTATAAAGAAAAGATCAGAGGTTATTGGGAATATTCCCATCTAGATGGTGGGAAGAAGCATAGAAGGCAGCAAATGAAAGTTCAGTCATATTGATCTATAGAATGAATATAGAATTTAGAATTGAAGCAGCATCTATACTTTGAAAACTATAAAACACTACTGAAAGAAACTGAAGATGCCACAAAGAAATGGAGAAACTTTCTATGCACGTGGATTGGAAGAAAAATATTGTTAGAATGTCTATACTACCCAAAGCAATCCTTCACACATTTAATGCAATCCCTATCAAAAAATACCAACAGCATTTTCCACAGAGCTAGAACAACCAATCCTAAAATTTGTATAGAACCACAAAATATCCGCTAAATAACCATGCCCGTCTTGAAAAAGAAAAGCAAAGCTGGGAGGCATCACAATTCTGGACTTCAAGTTATATTACGAAGCTATAGTGATCGAGACAGTATGCTAGTGGCACAAAAACAGACACATAGATCAGTGAAACAGAATGGAAAACCCAGAAATGAAACCACAACCAGGTGGTGAATTAATCTTCAACAAAGAAAGAATAGCCAATGGAAAAAAAGACCATCTTTTCAACAGATAGTGTTGGGAAAAGTGGACAAGCATGTGCAAAAGACTGAAACTGAACCACTTTCTTACATCATACACAAAAATAAACTCAAAGTGGATTGAAGATATAAATGTGGGAAAGGAAACCATTAAAATCCTAGAGGAGAACACAGGCAGTAACCTCTTTGACATTGGCCATAGCAACTTCTTTCTAGGTATGTCTCCTGGGGCAAGGGAAACAAAAGCAAAAATGAACTATTGGGACTTCAACAAGATAAAAATGTTCTGCTCAATGAAGGAAGCAATCAACAGAACTAAAAGACAACCTTTGGAATGGAATAGGTATTTCAAATGACACATCTGATAAGTGGTTAATATGCAAAATACATAAAGAACTGATTCAACTCAACACCTGCAAAATAAATAATCCAGTTATGAAATGGGCAGAAGACATGAATAGAGATTTTCCAAAGAAGTCATGCAGACATGTGAAAAGATGCTCAGCATCACTCATCATCAGGTAAATACAAAGGAAAACTGTAATGAGATAGTGCCTTGCACCTGTCAGAATGGCAAAATTAAGAACAGAGGAAGCAACAGATGTGAGGATGTAGAGAAAGGTGAACCTTCTTACACTGTTGGTGGGGGATGCAAACTGGTGCAGCCACTCTGGAAAACAGTATGGAGGTTCTTTAAAAGTTGAAAATAGAACTACGCCATGACCCAGCAGTTGCAGTACTAAGTATTTACTCAAAGGATACAAAAGTACTGATTTGAAGGGGCACATGCACCCCAATGTTTATAGCAACATTATCAATAATTGCCAAACAATGGAAAGAGCCCAAAAGTCCATCAACTGATGAGTGAGTAAAGAAGTACTGGTTTATATATAAAATGGAATATCCCTCAGCCATAAATAAGAATGAAATCTTGTCATTTGCAATGATGTAGATGGAGCTAGAGTGCGTTAGCTAAGCAAAATGAGTCAGTCAGAGAAAGAGAGATAACATATGATTTCACTCGTATGTGGAATTTAAGAAATGAAATAGATGAATATAGGGGAAGAAAGGGGAGAGGCAAACCACAAAACAGACTCTTAACTATAGAGAGCAAAGTCAGGGTTGCTGGAGGGGAGGTACACAGGGGAATGGGGTAAATGGGTGATGGGGATTAAGGAAGGCAGTTGTTTTGTTGAGCACTGGATTTTGTATGTAAGTGATGAATCACTAGAGATTCTATACCTGAAACTAATGTTACACTGTATGTTAACTGGAATTTAAATGAAATGAAGAAAAAAAAATGTTATATACTGTTGGCCTAAAATTAACAAAATTATTTTGTGAGTTGATAGAATTCTAATAAATACAGTATCCCTGATATAGAGTAGAGCCATTCCTGATAAGTTTCCTATGAAAAATATATCCCATGTACTGTACCTTGCTTTCTAAATATTGCATTTATACATAGAAACTTAAGAGTCAGGGAGCTGTTTTGTCCCCATCCGGCTGCCAAGCACAATTTCCCTATAGCGGTATTTCTAAAACCAACTCAAGTTGTTTTGTTTTGTTTTTTTATGTTGCACTGTTTACAAAGAGTTTCACAACTCATCTGTATCTTTATTACCACCCTATGAGATCAGCAAGGCAGATGGTATTATTCTTGTTTTACAGGTAACAAAACAGTCTCAAAGAATTGTTTAAATGTGTTCTCAAAAGTCATAGGGAAAGTAAGTGGGATTCCGGTCTTCTGCTTCCAAGACCAGCTTTCTTCTTTTGGTTATTGTGCTGTCCAACATTTATTATACATTCCCTAAAGACTCCTGTAAGTGAAATTTTAAAACGTCTTCAAAAGCAAATCCTAAAAACATATGATGAATTTATTTTCTATTTTACTGAGTAAAAACCCAATTAGGTAATACCCATACAGTAGGTCTGAGGTCTAAAGTGACTACTGGGCTCTTTCAGACACATTTTGAAGCATATTAATGATTTTGGGCTGTTTGAGTAAATTACTCTTGAGCTGGTTCTTATTGGTACCCTCCAGAGGCCCAGGAGAGTTAATTGGCTTATAAAACATATGTGGATTGCACTCAGGAAATACTTCACTAATTTCTTAACATCTGGATGTACTGTTTTAATTTTTTACTATTATGTATTCATGTCTGAAAACTGTAGCCATTTAAAAATACATACAGTAAATAAATGGTATGTACATATTTAAGAATAATTTACTATAGCTCTATGACACTTTATAAAAATGTTTAAAGAAAGAAAAGAAAAAGAAAAAAACCTTCAAGTTTATAGCACCATGTTAAAAATATCCCAGTATATCTCTAAAACTTATGAATTTAGTGTAATTTAAATAACTAAAAAACATTTTTATGTTTTGAAAGAATTACCAATTATTTTCATATTGTCTACTTTGAAAATACGGAAAACAAAATTATTCAAGATGTTTGTGTGAATATCAGTCTATGAACCAAAACAGGTTTTGTCAATCCACATCCCCCCAGAGAGATAATAAAATATCACTCTGCTAAAATCTGATTTTCACCTTATGCTAATCATACCCTTTTCCTCAGACTCCTACTCCCTTCTAAACATAACTCTCCATCAAAACAAGAAACAAAATGCAAACATCCTCCAAGAAAGAAAATTATAAAAATATAAAACCAAGAAATAAATGTTTACTTAGTAGAAAATAGGAGGTGAATGCTGATGACTCCACCACTGAAGATGAGTCCCATCCTACAGTTTGGTCTCAAAGTTCCTTGGCTTTGATTCCATCAGCATGGATTTTTCTCCCTATTTCAGCTCCCTCATAAGCATACAAATAACAGACTTTTTTAAAAAAAAGATTTTATTTTTTTTATTTGAGAGAGAGAGAGCACGCAGAGTGAGAATGAGAGGGAGAAGCAGACTCCCCACTGAGCAGAGAGCCTAATGTTGGACTCAATCCCAGGACCCTGAGATCATGACCTGAGCCAAAGGCAGATGCTTAACTGACTGAGCCACCCAGGCACCACAGTTAATAGACTTTGTCATCACCTAGAATATGGCTACCTCCAGGATCTAAAGCTTTGAAATGTACCTTTATAACCACCGTCATCCTCACATACCCCTTGCCTCTCAATTCTCAGTATGAGACTCATAATGAGTCTCTTGGCCTCATTATGACTTTACCTGCACTCTCCCTTATCCTTTCCCCTTTCTTTTTTTTTTTTTTAAAGATTTTATTTATTTATTTGACAGAGAGAGAGAGAGATTACAAGTAGGCAGAGAGGCCGGCAGAGAGAGAGAGGGGGAAGCAGGCTCCCCGCTGAGCAGAGAGCCCGATGCGGGGCTCGATCCCAGGACCCTGGGATCATGACCTGAACCGAAGGCAGAGGCTTTAACCCACTGAGCCATCCAGGCGCCCCTGTCCTTTCCCCTTTCTTAACAACCTATTAGTTCCCCCCTGGCTGCATTTGTCATGTAACCTAGTATATACATTTCAAGCACACAGTGTCTAGCACTGCAGAATCCCCATACTTTTCTAATGATGTTGGGATAGCTTTCTGTTTAGCTCCAGTTCCTTTTTTTTTTGTCCCACAACAGCAATTCCAAACTGTTTTTTGTTTAGATGGTTGTTTGGCGGGTTTGAGGGGGATTTTTTGCTTGTTTTTGTTTTTTGTTTGGTTTTTTAGCTCCCAAGCCCATCTTCTATATACCCAAAAGATCATATTTCCTCATTATTGACTAAGAAGATGGAAACTATCCCTTTCATTTACAGTCACATGTTGCAAGGAATACATTACCCTGCTTTACCAATTTTCTTACTTCCTACTGTGTAGTGTGTTACAGTCTGACGATACTGTCATCAATTTATGCATCCTTGTATGTACTTGTTTTAGTCTCTCTACAAAATTACAAGCTCCATGAAGGCAAGGACCATGCTTTGCTCATCGCTCAGGTCCTTGTCCTTTTCTATTGCAATGTTGTGCCATTAGCAGACACTAAACACGTATTAAATTAAGGATATAAATGAACTTCACATACCAGATTTAGCTTATGCTTTCCATACTTTGAAATGCTTCTTAACTAAAACTTGCCTTTTCTTATTCCTAAGAGGAAGTAGAGCATATTGAATTTAGTGTAATGACAGACTGAACTACGTAATTTCAAATACTAACTCTGCCACTTACTTGGTATATGACCTTGAGGAAATTATCTAATCTCTCTGTGCCTCGGATTTCTCTTATGTAAATAGAGATAATAACAAGATATATCTCATAGAGTGATGATGAGATTGAAATGAGTATATGTATGTGTATCTGCAACACTGAGATGAGTAACTTGGAAACTTCCTGAAATGTATTATAGTATCGTTATAAAGCCCATGTTAACTACAAATAGGTCAGTTATTTAAGATACATATTGGCCAATTATTGGATCTTCAAAAAAGTCTGAAAGGAAGTATAAGATATCATGTTGGTGAATTTGATTTGGATCCCTCTGTTTTACTTTGAGAAGTGATCATTTGGCCATAAGATTAAGTTTTGTATTGCTTTATATGGACTGATTTTTCCTTTTATACTGACTGGCTTAAAGACCTCACTTTGAGTTTCTGCATGCATGTATTGCTGTTACATTTTATTTACTTAATTTGAAGATTTTTAAAATAAATTTTACAACGGGTACTTTGATTCTAACTGTGGTATTGTGCTAACTGTCTAAAAATATGTTTTTAGTCCTGCTAAATTATTCTATTGATGTATTTGGCAGAATAAACCTAGAAATCAACTTCACCTTGTATAATTCACAATATGCATTTTATCCCCAGAAGAATAGAAGCAGACATTGTAAAGAGATACAGTTACATTGTGATAGTAGAGGAAACCAGAAATCCAGTGATCTATCTGTGTATACATGGGCAATCACTTTTGGTTTCTCTCTTTCTCCATATCCTTATAAGAGATTTGGACTAGGAAATTGCTGATGTTCTTGCTGATGTCCCTCCCAAGAGTGCATTTTTATTAATCTAGGGCACGGGCTGGTTGCCAGAGGTGGTTGGGGAAGAAATGGGGGCAAGAAATGGGGAAAGGTGGTTAAAAGGTACAAACTTTCACCTATAAGATAAATAAGTCCTGGAGATGTACAGCGTGGTGACTATAGTTGCTAAGAAAGTAAATTACAAAAGTTCTTATCACATGCAAAAAATTGTAACTATGTGAGGTAATGGATATTGACTGAATTTATTGTTGTAGTCATTTCACAATATATACATATATCAAATCAATTGTTATGTACCCAAAACTAATGCAGTGTTATGTCAGTTATATCGCAATAACAGTAGCAAAACTAGAACATAGGTCAGCAAACTTTTTTCATAAAGAGCTAGATATTAAATATTTTAGGCTTTTTAGACCACAACAGAATCCCTGTCACAAGGGATAGTGCAAAAGCAGCTATAGGCAATGTATAAATGACTATGTTCCAATAAAACTTTACTTATGGACACCAAAATTTGAATTTCATGCAACTTTCATGTGTCACAAATTTTTTTTTCATTTTTTTCAGCTACTTATAAATGTAAAAATCATTCTTAGCCAAAGGTCTGTACAAAAACAGTGAGCCAGGAGTGCCTGGGTGGCTCGGTTGGGTAAGCATCTGACTTCAGCTCAGGTCATGATCTCAGGGTCCTGGGATCAAGCCCATCAAGATTCCGTGCTCAGCAGGGAGTCTGCTTGTCCCTCTGCCCCTCCCCCAGCTTGTGCTCTCTCATGCTCTCTTTTTCTCTCAAATAAATAAATAAAATCTTAAAAAAAAAAAATAGTGAGCTGCATTTGGCCTGAGGGCAGTAGTTTGCCATCCCCTGATCTAGAATACCCAAACAACTTATATGTATATATAGTTGAGAATATATAATATGCAAGGTATTATTTCATAGTATTTATGACCATTTTCAGTTTTCTTTCCCTTATTTTATAAATGATTATGAGGCATTTGAAAAATGCCAAGGGCCTTTGACCAAATTGTGTGTGTATATGTGCGTTATATATATATTTTGGCAGAATACTTCAAAGTCTTTGGGCTTTTTATTCATCTTTTATTTGCCTAGTGTTTTCCCTCCTGTGTAGATGAATGAACATTTTCAATAGCTTTTCTTTTGTGACTTTCAAGACTGGTTGCTAATTAAATTACACAAAAGTGTCTGTAGCCCTTGTGTATTTGATGAGTCTCTTTTTGCAGGGGTGGAGGGACTTTTTAGGAACATATTTGAATATATAGAGAATTCTGAATAACACAGTTCATTTATTTGGGTCTTATGATAAAAGATTTAAAACAACAGTTTTGCCTGTAAGGTCGTTTATTCAGAACCAAAGCATATCCAGTGATTTTTTTGGGCAGGCATTGCTTCATAGAATATCTCTATAAACTTAGGAAGATTCATTCTCTTCTTTGTTAGCTATCAGATCACCCTAAATCCCAATATTCTACTCTGTAAAATGCAAAATGAGTAGGGCTCTGAGGAGCACTGTACCTGCAGGCTCTGCTATCAGGAGGAGAGACATAGGGAGCCAGACAAAGGAAAGGTCATATCAGCTGCATGTCCCCCACAGAGGCCCCCACTCCATCAGGGAGTCCCCCATGTAGTGGCCAGAGGCCACTGGCCATACTACTCTGATTCAAGGCTCCAGGGGCTACCTGGAGTACAACCCACCCACATATAATGATCCTGTAGATGACAGGATCACAAAAAGAATTAACATGTATCTAGTTATCTAGTTTTATAATATGCTACTTTTTGTGATAAGAGCTTTGTATATATTACTTTTTTTTTTTTAGGATCTTATTTATTTATTTATTTGACAGAGATCACAAGCAGGCAAAGAGGCAGGCAGAGAGAGAGAGGAGGAAGCAGGCTCCCCGCCAAGCAGAGAGCCCAACGCGGGACTCCATCCCAGGATCCCGGGATCACGGGATCACGACCCGAGCCAAAGGCAAAGGCTTAACCCACTGAGCCAGCCAGGCGCCCCTGTATTTATTACTTTATGTAATCCTCATGACAACCTAATGGGGTTAGAATTGTTTTCCCCATTTCACAGATCAGGAAACTAAGGTTCACAAAGGTTAAGTGGTTTGCACGGAATCACACAATAAGTGGCGGAGAAAGAATTCCAAGTAGGTATGTCTGACTTCAAAGGCCATGTCTTTTTTTTGCCTTAACATAGCACACCACTGGATTATTAAAATATTTAAAGCCTTGTGGTAGCAAAGTCAGGTTTTGTTTTTTAAAGGACAAATGTAGCATAGTGTGGAACCAAGTTTTATGATGCCATTATTGACTAATTTAGATGTGCATTTTTAGGAGGACAATTTAGTAGGACTATTTTTCAAATTCCAGATTAGATTCAAGTGACATTTAGTCAGATCGTCTATGTGCTAGGCAGTCTGCTAGGAGTGTTTTATTACATTATCTAAATTAATGTTAATTTTGGTTGAATGTAATTTTTCTAAAATATTGAAATATATTTTGTAATGTTTGTCCAGTTTGAGGTACTAGAAAAACTGTTTTGGGAAGAACATATGTGATGTCCAAGGCTAGATATATTTTGTCAGTAAGTATTACCAACATGACATCTGGTCATGTGTCATTGTTAGGATTTCTTGTGATCACCTCTTTAAAAATACTATTCTGCAACTTGTAAGCATCCAACTATATTTGATACTGAAATAGTAAGTGCTTTTGAATTTGGTGGGAAATTATGATAGACTTACATAGTGAATATTAATTTCTAATTTTCCAGGTTAAATGTAATGACCATTTGGGTAAATTTCTTATTTGAGTTTTCTTATCTATCACTGACTCCAAAGACAATAAACAAATCATGTACAAGTTGGGAAAATGACTTGGGCAAAAGGACTGTAACTGTTAACTGTTATTTTAGAATACTAAAGGCTAGAGATTACAGTTGCAAATGTAACTTGCTAGCTCACTGGAGAGATGATAATGTACCTTTTGAAATGGATAAAAACCTAGATGCATTTAAGAAATATATATAGATATAATGTAGAGCTGCTAGATGGACTTCATCACATCCAAGGCAGCAAAAGAATTACTGACTTGGGAACTAAAGCAGATGTGTACAGCATGCCTGTCCACTCAGTACACTCAGGAGTGGTGATTATATTGTTCCACTCTGATTAAAATTCAGGTAAGGATTATTGTTGGCCTTAAAAGAGCAGTTCACTAATAAAATCTCAGCAATTAATTACAATGAACATTCAGAGAAAAACGATCAATAGTGAAAGCTAGAAATGTATGTACCCTAAAAGAAGATTGTGGAGTACAACAAGGAAGAAGACATGCTTACTGTGAATATCCCAAGTGGAGCCAATGGGAGAGAAGGACCAGAGAAGGATAAAGCCTACATTGTGCTGTATTGGCTAAACCACCTTTAATCCTTCCCCTTGTACCACTGTTAATGTGCCAATTATGTACACTATTAAGGGAAAACAATTGAGTCTTTCACATTTCTCCTCTTCTGTTGGAGAAATTCTGGCAGATACTTTCATGGCTATGTGCTTTGAAGGCCTGGAGCTCTTTGATATACTTTACTCCCCCCACCTCCAAATGCAATTAGCTGTGTGGTTGTTATTGGCAACATTTGTTTCAAGAGAAGTATAACAGCAAGACTTTTGGGGAGGAAAAAGTCTTAATATGAATAAATGCGGTACTTGTGCAAGTTTGGAGTAACTCACAGAAAAGCAGAGTAAAGAGAGAAAATAGGAATAAATTACAACCATAGCCCAGAGGAAAATGACCTTAACCAACATTTAGAAATATTTGTACTTGGAATAAGTCAGGGACACAGGAATTATTACCTAGATTTATACAGCCAGCAAACTAAATGTAAACTAAACTATATTGTAGCAATGTAATGAAACAATGTAAGTGTTCTGAAGTAGGGTCTGTATGCAAATACCTTTCTATTATACACATCCAGCTCAGACCCCCTTCTGTGCTTGGAACCCATATATCCAACCTCCTAATTATAATCTCAATTTCAATGGTTTATGCAATTGAAGCTAAGTAGGTCTCAAGCTGAACCCTTGGTCTTTCCCCCACAAATCTCTAAATGTCTCCATTTCTGTTATTCATACCAGAAACCTGGAAATCATTCTTAGTAATTCCTTCTTCCTTACCTCTCACATTTCATCCACCCTAAGACCAGTCAGCACTACCTCTAAAATATGTACTGCAATCATCTTTCGTCACCCTAATCCAGGCCACCATCATCTTCTGTCTAGACCATAATAATTGGTTCCTAGCTTGTATCCCCTTTTCCATTATTGACCCCCTCCCTCCATTTTCCACATAGCTGCCAGAGTTTTGTTTTTTTTAATGTAAATGTCATCAACTTCTCCTGCTCACAGCCTTTCAGTGCTTTCCCACAACTCTAAAAGACACCACGTACCTCTAGAATCCGATGTCCTCCTTTAATCCATTGTTTGGTTATTAAGCAAAAATATTTAAGGTGAAGAAATTTGTGTGATGATAAAACCCTGCTGTATTTATGGACTGATTCAGTGGTGAGGAATATAGAAAATTAATACAATTATATCCTATAATTGCCTTTGTTTACATTGCAGTCTCTTATCTGTGGGCATATAGTAATCCTGTTAGTATCCATAGTCAGTAAATGAATACAGAAAATGTAACCATGAATTTACTATACTCTTCCAAGCATCTTTTATCTGACTGGTAACCCTACTACCAAGCAGAACTGCTAATCCAGGCAGCACTATTGTGGAGTGGATTCTAATGAGTCCAGCATTATGACTTCAGCACTGATACTGATTTCATGACCACCTGCATTCAGTTTGACTGAAAGTTGATGTCTTTGTATATGTACACACTTGTGGACTTGATGCGTTAGACTTGTTCTGGTAAAACCCAGTGAATTGCAAGAATATCTGTATCAAATCATATAGTCCCATTAATTTCCCTGATGAGTTCATGAACATGGTTCATGGAAAATCTGGCCACAATCACAAGAAGTACAGTCAAAAAGGCTAGCATTCTTTTAATATAGCATTATAATTTTATGACAATGCTATCTGTGTGTTTTTAATTCTTTTCAAATAGCATGTGGAAGAAGGTATTCAAATGGCTTATCAACCCTTATAATCTTTTCATACCTTATTAAGAATAAAATATACCAGTAATAAGGGCATTGTTAGTACAAGAGCCATTAAATGGTTTCTCAGAAAAATCATTTGTGAATACTTATGCAAGAAGTAGGTAGTTGTCTTGGTGTGAAATGAACAGTGCTCTTTTCTCACACCCAATTTATCAGAACTTTGGTGATATTGAATGTAGATGTTTCCTACAAGTATTTGTCTTTGTGACTTTTTCAGTAACATTAATTATTATAGCTCAAAAGTAAACACACATACAAACTTATACTCAAAATTCCAAATTTTACAGTCTTGTAATTTCAGATTTCTTAACTTAAGATTTTGTGCTTTCTTGTCTTAGGCAACAAGTCTACATTCTCCATAGCCCTTATTTTTCTGTAATTCTACTGATTCATTTTTAAGACCTCGTGTTGTAATATTAAGTAGCCTCTTGTGACATGGTTCCCTTTTACCATCACTGTTCTAATTCCAAGGTGAAAAAAAGAATGTATTACATAGATCTAACAAGTGAAGACGTTAGTACAGAATTGTCATAAAAGATTTGTCAGCATTTGAAGGTTCTGGCAAGCTTTTCTATTGAGGGGAATACCATTCTGGCCATTTACATAAAATCCCTAGGGGAGGATAATTTAGTATAGCCCAAACTCAACTCAATAAAGGCTTGACTTGACCCATTAATCATTAGGCACGGGTGGGTGAAGGATCTTTTATTGCAAGGAAAACAACCAAGCTTAGAAAAAAATTCTTCCTGATGAGAACAAACTATTCCAACAAGATTATATCCAGCATGGCTTAATAGAAGCTTCAGCTTGTATATGTGTTACCTAGTCTTGGCCTTGAGCTAAGACTGTCAGCAAGAGTAGGAGATTTCAGTTTGTTTTTTAGCCTTTGATTTAAAAATTTGCACATGCTATTTGCTGCAAGCAGAATAACAGTTGCAGAAAGACAGCAGGTAAAAGAACGGTGATTCTTCACGGGTAGTTTGACTGTCCACTGCTGGTGGTTTGGTGGTCAGGGTACAGAATTTTTATTGCAAATCAATATTCAGAGGGCTTGAGACTTCCCCTTCATCCTTCTTTACCCCAGTTATCCTCTAAGCATACCTTCCATAGTTAGTAGTAAGGTAGTACGGTGTGCAGTTCTTTTGTTCTTTTAGTTAAAAGGCTCCATTTTTTTAGTTTAAAAAAATGCATTCAGGCCGAGGACTTGTATAAATGTATAAGCCCGGACACTGAAACATGCTTAGTGAGATTTTCAGAGTTAAACACTTATTTATTTATTTCTAAAGCAGTTTTCATGTTTTCTTGTGGAAGTCCCACTGTTCTCAGCATCCATTCAGGCCATATTATGAATCTGGCTTGGAGAAACCACGCCTTATCCCCAAGGGCACACATTAGAGGGGCAAGTGATGGTCTTTGTGAACACATATTGGGGACATATATTTTTAAATTTTATTTAATGTGGATTCTAATTAAATTGTATTTTCTGTTAAGGTGACTTTGTAATAGTTACTTTTTTTTTTCTCCTAAGAATGAGTCATTTTCTAATTGACTTTTATATTATAGGAATTTTTTATTGGGGTGCCATTTACTAGTTATTTTCTTTAAAAGCCTAAGAAGTCCACAGTAATGAGCTTTTGCTGTAGTTATTATATAAACACATTTGGTTCATTTCCATATAAATATCCATGTAAATATCATTTTCATATAAAGTGAAACTATTATAAATGCACTTAAGAAAGAATACAACTGTGCCTATTGTTCAGGCTGCTTGTAATGTCCTTTTCTTTTTTACATATGCTTTCTGGATGAGTCACTTTAATGTGCTGCTCAGCTGATAATAATTCTTCAACTAAATATATTCAGTTAAGGAAAATTATGGTGCTTATAATCATGTTGGGGCCTATTCACATATAGACTTGCAAGAGTACACTTTTACTTGGCCTTTCTTAGAGCAAAGATGTAAGAAGTGCTGACTTTGTCAGTGAGTAAAATTAATAGAAACATTTAATTCAGAGAAAAAAATCCTTCAAGTTCCTAGAAAAGCTTTTATATTTACATAAAATTACACATTCTGCACATGCTCTAGAGAATGTCAGCAGAGTACTGTGATTTCTTTCCCTTAAATGTGTATCAGTTCTCTTATATAATATGTAATTGAAGAGTCTTTACATTTAAAATCTCCCTTAAAATATTGGTTTTATACTTTACTTTTATTAAAACTATGAATTAGAGCAGACCTGTCATTTAAAATGTTTTGAGTAACGATCAAGACACTCTCAAATATTTGCTTGAAGCCAGGAAAAAAGTCCATGTATATTTTTCAACTGAAGTAAGTAGATAAATAAGATTTGCTGGGAAAGTTTCTCCCTACATATAACTCAAGGGAGTATACTGAGCTTAAAAGGTTATTTATGGAGTACAAGGAAGGAAGCTGTAATAAAGAACTTGATAGATATAATTTAATTTTTTAGTGTTATAATTCAGATTCAGTAATTCAGTAGCAAAAATAATTCAGTAATAAAAGTAATTCAGTAGTAAAAAATGAAATGAGAGAAAAAAATTAAAGTGCCACCAGACTGACTAATCAGTCATTGAAAATGCCTGTAGTGGAAATTTACTCAGATAGAAAATGTTTGCACTGTCATTAAAGATCCCCTAGTTTATATTAGTGAACTAAATAATGGCAGGCACAAAAATATACCCTGAGTCTGAGATGATGCAGGAGACAAACATTTCTAACCCACTCTGGTATTTTATTGTTCTTGGAACTCTAAGTACTCTACATCTCACACCACATCCAGTAAAAATATTTCAGACTCTTTCTTGCCTTTCTCCCCCTCAACCCCCTACACACATTCTCTCTCTCCTTCCCTCCTTCTCTTTCTCTCTTTCTCAGTATTAGAAGTCATGGAGGCTAGGACCTAATTATTTTTTAAAGGTTTTATTTATTTGACAGAGAGAGAGCACAAGCAGAGGGAACATCAGGCAGAGGGAGAAGCAGTCTTCCTGCTGACGGGGGAGCCCGATGTGGGGCTCCATCCCAGGACTCTGGGATCATGACCTGAGCTGAAGGCAGACGCTTAACTGACTGAGCCACCCAGGCGTCCCAGCTAGGGACCTAATTAAATAGTTAAATAATCAATACTGACTCCCAAGTCTTAGGACTGAAGCAAATGTACTTTAGGCAGGTAAACACATGTTAATTCTAATGCTCAAAATAAACCTAAACAAAACAAAAACAAAACCCTGTTATCTTTTATGCAAGAAAAGAAATGCTAGAAAGCCAAAATAACTAACTTGTAAATGTTACAGAGGAATACAGACTACTGCACAGGTTTTAATTTCCAGAAATATTTTTTTTAAATTTGGAACTTGCTAATATCTCTAACAAATTGAGTGTTCATTAGTATAATTGTCACTGGTTCCCAGACCAAAAATTCCATGTACCCTGTAAAACCTACAAACAGGAAACACAGTCTATATTTAGTCCTTTTGATTAGAAAGGAGATTAATATTGTATTAAATTAGATATTTAAAAATATTTTATATTTAAGAAATTTAATAAATATTTAATAAAAATATTTGTTATTTTATTATATTTATTACGATATTTAATAAAATGTTTTATTAAATATATTGAATTATATTAAATCAGGCCATAGTGTGGTAGCAACTACAAAATAACTGCTTTTTTATTGTTGCTATTCAGATTATATCTAAACTGTTGTTTAATTCTTGGTGGCACATATATAGTAGGAATTTGTCTGCAGGAAGGTAGGGAAAAGAGAGAAGAATAGTGAAATATGAAATGAATATTTATAGATTACCTATATGTACCAGGTATAAAGATAGAAGCTTTATATTCAGCAAATCATTTTACTTTAATAACCAGCTTTAGGGAAGGTATTATTATCTTCATTTTGCAAATCAGGAAATGAAAACCCAGGGAGAATAAGAGAATGGCTCAAGGTAACCCAACTAGTATTTGATATGGCAAAGATTAAAACCTAAGTGGATCTGACTCCTAAGATCATGCCTATCCCCTAATTTAAGTGACATGGTATGTACCAATGGGCACAGATTTAATTTAAGTTTCTGGCCTTCTAGGTCCTAGAGACATTGCTTTACATTTATAATTTCCTGAGAAGATATCACTGGGCTCATATCATAGCCTTGTTTGAGCTTAGTACACACCTCATACAGTTTTTGTATGGATTAGATGAGTTAATACATAAAACTAGTTAGAATAAAGCCTACACATAGGGGCGCTTGGGTGGCGCAGTGGGTTAAATCCTCTGCCTTCGGCTCAGGTCATGATCCCAGGGTACTGGGATCGAGTGCCGAATCGGGCTCTTCACTCAGTAGGGACCCTGCCTCCCACTCTCTCTATGCCTGCCTCTCTGCCTACTTGTGATCCCTGTCTGTCAAATCAATAAATAAAATCTTTAAAAAAATAAGTTTACACATACTAAGTACTCACTGAATGTTAGTTATTACTTAAGAGTTCAAATAATAACAACTAACCCCTATACCTTAGGAAGACTAGTTGTAGGAACTTGGGTTTTTGTAGCCTGGGCAGATTAAGAAGATGCAAGTGACCAGGTCAGAGTCGTAAGATCAAGCCCCACATTGGGCTCTGTGCTCAGCAAAGAGTCTGCTTGAGTTTCTCTCTCCCTCTCACTCTCCCTCTGCCCCTCCCACTCATTCTCTCTCTCTCAAATAAATAAATCTTTAAAAAAAAGAAGAAGAAGAAGAAGATGCAAGTGACACCTTTCCCTTAAAATAGGGAATAGACTTGGGGCACCTGGGTGGCTCAGTGGGTTAAAGCCTCTGCCTTCAGCTCAGGTCATGATCCCAGAGTCCTGGGATCAAGCCCCGCATCGGGCTCTCTGCTCAGCAGGGAGCCTGCTTCCCTTCCTCTCTCTCTGCCTGCCTCTCTGCCTACTTGTGATATCTGTCAAATAAATAAATAAAATCTTAAAAAAAAAAAGAAAGCAAGAGGAAATAATTTCCTCCACAGCGAACTCATCCTTTAAATAAAGCAAGCAATGACTGTTGAGCCATTAGTAAATTTTTGGCAGACTTCTCTGATAAAGAATCATTTTGAAGCTTGTCAGAGCTCAACAAGTGGAACTTAATTGGAAAGTGTTGTTTGAATTGACAGATTAATAGAAAAAAAATTGTCTTTAGTGTTGGTGTTTGATTTTCAGTCTCTGAACTTCCATGTATATTTAAGGCAATTTCTCCTTCTTGAGTTATAAAGGTGTGGGTGTCAGTGTGATGAATTTGTGTCAGAAGAGTCTGGCTAAAATTTGCCAGGAGGTTGATTTTGTCAGCCTCTTAAATTTTTCATTGCAATTCTGATATGCCTCTGAATGAGAACAAAATTTACTTAAAAAAAATTGTAATAGTACTCTCTTTCTGTTTCACAGTCCTTTAATGAAAAGAACAGTGTTTCAGAGCCTGGATTTAAAAACCAGTGTCACAGTCTAACCTACTAAATTCTAATACTTAACCTTGTCTTTTCAAATAGAATCTGCCAAATGCATTGATATTGATAGAAGTGCCTTCATTTGTAGTTGGCAGTCATTCATTCATAGAGTATCTATAAAATAGTTTAAAAAGTACCTCGGCTAAGAGAGGGCATCATAAGAAATCTGGAAAATGTGCATGTATTTAGGAGCAGTTTGAATACAGTTCTTAAAATTATTGGTTGTCAATGCAGAGAGAAAAAAGTACAGATAATGTTAGGGGTAATTAAAGCAATCAATGATAGTGTTTGAGGGCACACTGAAGCCAAATTTGTTGGTATGTATGTGCATATGTATTTCTGGGGTTTGCTCTAAATTCTTATGTATCAACAGTAACTTTCACATCTCTATGCATATGAAAAGTACTAAGGATAAGAACTTTTATCATAGATGTTGGTTTATAAAAATCAGGATGTTTCAACAAAAGAAAAATATTCGAACCCTTTTTATAATTTACCTTTATATCATTTATATAGCCAAGAACATGTATCAACAAAGTAAGATCTCTTTGAACCTTGGTTTCTCTTTAATCTTCAAATTAGATTTTAAAGAATGAAATATTAGGAATTCCATCAATAAATTTAAATAGAAATGGCTTCATTTGAACTAATGGCTGAATAAAATGGTGACATTCTCTTATTAAACATGATTATTTGGTATATTATATTACACATTTTCACTTATGTCATGGAGAGTAGAATTTTTATGAGCAGTAATTCAGAAAAATGTGAGTTGACTTCGTGGAACTATTCTGCACATTAGAAAATAAATGATATTGTTTTCTTTTAGTTGTTTTATGGAATATTTGGTAAAATACTCTAAATACTTTGCACATTGTTCTTTAGTTTCAGCTCAAATTCTCAAGACCAACCTTACAGCAATGGAACAACAAATTATTAATCTGGAACGTGACATCAAGAAATTCCCCGAAACAGAAAATCAACATGATAAGTTTGTGGAGAAGATGACAATATCCTTTATTTGTTTAAGCATTTTGTTTATTAGTTTCTCTATCTCTCTCTCTCTCTCTGCCTGTGTGTGTGTGTGTGTGTGTGTGTGTGCGCGCGTGCGTGCACGCATGCACGTGCACATATGTATTTACTGTGTGGTTCTAAACTTACCAGTCTATCTGTTCAGGCTGTCTGGGTGAGATTGTGTATAGGCTGTTTTTATATCAGCAGCATAAATTTTAGTTGACAGTGTTTGGAACCGGGTAGAGTAGGCAAGGAAGCAATTATATAAGAAAAAAAAGGCCATTTCTCAAAGAAGCATTTCATTTAAAGGCCCACTAAATATGCAAGGTAAGTCTTATAAGGCTTGATTAAACCAAGAACAAAACAAAGAATCCCCTTATGTAACTAGTTGGTTAAAGGAAATGATCACCACAAGATTTTTTGGTCAGGCACTTTTTTTTTTTTTCCTCTTTGCATGTGTACAGGTATTTCCTGAGGGCACACATGAATATTAAAGGGCAATTCAGAAAATGACTAATATCAGTAGACTGAAAGGATTGAGAAGGATAGGTAAAATGAATGCCTGGATGGATGGATAGATGAATTGATGAGGAGATTATGTATTTAAATAAATTGTAGAAGCTATCTATATAACATGAAGCATTTACTTCTAAACAGATACTTTTAAACCCCTATTTTTTATACAGTACATTCAGATAAAACAGAAATATATGAAAGAAGAACTTGAGAAATAGCATTTAGCTTGAATTATTTAATGTTAAATCTAGCATCTGAAGATAAACTACATTAGAGCTGGGTTGTTGTTGTTTTTCTATTTTGGTTTTCAGAAGTTAAAGCCATATCCTCCTCCTCTAGGTTTAAATAAACATCTTGAATTGCTGATTGATCACCATTTTATATCTCTAGAGGGAATAAATACTGTAAATTCTTTATCTGATAATAAGTAAATTCTTCAACAACTATATGGAAGTCATCTTGTTTCAAGGTTAAATCTATTGCCTTTTTTTCTGTGATATGCTTACTTTCCTGCCAAACTTAGAAATTATGGTACTTAACTCAAATTACTTGAGAATGACAATTTAGATTTATGTGAAAAATGGTTTTTCATTCTAAGGCTTTGGGTTCATGAATTAATACCATATTTTATGTGGTCCGTTAGGGATGCTGAGTACTTTAATAGATAGGAATACTGGAAACATAAGTTTGTGGGTGACTAAAGGCAGGAAATCCTCAAAAATAACCTTGGATTGTATAACTTCCCATATCAGGATACTTAATGTGAAGATTTAACTTTATGATTTAACTTTGATTAGATTTTTCTTGCAAATATGTCATATTGTCTTGTGGCTGAAAACACCACCACATCTTTCAGCTTTTGATTTTAGTTCTTGCCTCATATATTTGAATTTAATTCCTGATCCTCTTGTTCTTTTTAACATTTTCTTCTTCGATTGGCTTATGGCCACATAACAACATTAAGGAGGCTTTGTTGCTCATTTATAAAAAAAAAAAAAAAGTAATTTCAGACCGTCATGAACTTGGCCTATACTTTTTATTTCTGTCTTTATGCAGGTAATTAAGCACTTTAAAATGAAAATTCAGAGCCTTCTGTATCTGTATGTTACAGATGAATGGTTATTCTTCATTTAAGTGGCACTAAAGTGTGACTGTTTGTCCACAAGGGGATTGCAAATGATATTAAAATGTATGGGGCTCTTACTTTGCATATCATACTTTTATGAAAAAAAGAATACACAGCAATTTATTTTAGGTAAAAAATTTAGAATATTAAGTTGAGTTGGTTAAAAACTCCAAGTTAGGGGTGCCTGGGTGGCTCAGTCCTTAGGCATCTGCCTTAGGCTCAGGTCATGATCCCAGGACCCTGGGATAGCCCCTGCATCAGGGTTCCTCCTCAGTGGGAAGCCTGCTTCTCCCTCTCCCACTCCCGTTGCTCGTGTTCCCTCTCTTTTTGTCTCTCTCTTTCAAATAAATAAATAAAATCCTTTAAAAATAATAAAATAAAAAGTCCAAATTAATGAGCTACGAGGATAGAACTGTTGCTCAGATTATTCTTGCTTTGGAAGACTCCATAGGCACCCATTGAGAGTTTTAATCTAGAAAATGACAAACAGTATACATGATCTTCATATGTATATATGTTATGTGAATTCTGGTGCTTAGTTAATATTTTTGTACTCTTCTGGCGCTTCCGTAAGAGAAAGATATTTTAATCAAGAAAGGATGCTGTAGGGCACCTGGGTGGCTCAGTAGTTAAGTGTCTGCCTTCTGCTCAGGTCATGATTCCAGAGTCTTGGTATGCAGCCCCACAGGGGGCTCTCTGCTCAGCAGGGAGCCTGCTTCCCTCTCTCTCTCTCTGCCTGCCTCTCTGCCTACTGTGATCTCTGTCTGTCAAATAAATAAATAAAATCTTAAAAAAAAAATCTCAGGAACTTCAATAACATTAAATCACCTTTTTAATGCATGCATGTAAAATATAATCAGATTTAGAAAGGATAATCCAGAACTTTTTAAAGGAAATGTCAAAAAAAAAAATTAACCGAGGAAGTTAAAAAAAAAGAAGAATAAAACTTCTTCTTTGAATGGAGTGGCTCAGGCTAATTCCTGCACCCTGAAAAATAGCCAATGGCTTTAGAAGGAACCTTATCACCTCTGTCTCTCTTTCTCTATCCAAAATTGGTTGCTTTTTCTGACTCAAAAAAATAGATGGAAAGAGTAAACAAAACTAATTTTATAAGGAAACGAAACGGGGAAATGTGGGGAAATTGTCTTATAAATCTAGCAAGTAGGGAGGTTTTAGGATCAAAGGGGATGATCTATTATGGATATAACAGCACTGTATATATAGAAATGCAGATTGTTCAAAAACCTAAATAACCATGTAGGGAAGTTATTGCTATTACCCTGATTTTTTTAAAAAGCAAAGTTCTTGGTATTCTTCATGGGCTTATGCTCATTATAATATTGGAAGTTGTAGTTCACTTGTGCAGTGAATTAAAATAGAATCTATATTCTTTTTTACTAAGTTTTAAAATGGTAATATTCTCATTTATTGAATGTTTCCTCTGTATTACACATTCCTAACTTTACATATTTGAACTTTTCAAAGATGTTCTTATTTATTAAATGAGGAGTATTTTCCATATCTGATGCTAAAACTGACCACCCTTATGCCTGTTCCATTGTTTTAAGCTCGAATCATGTCAGAATAACTTCAACAACTCATGAAATTATTTGTAATAGTCCTGTTGGTTTTAATTCATTAATTTCTAGAGGCTTCTCTTTTTCTCTTTGAAGAATACAAGAAATTATATACTCTACGTATGTGTTTGGCTCCTGTTGCTAATAATGGTGGGGTAAGGTTCAGAATCAAACCTGAAATCACATTTTCAGAGTTTTGAAAAATAGCCCATACTAAAAAGAGATGAGAGGGAACACTGTGAATGAATGGACTGCTGATCAATCCTTAGGACTGTTTTCTGACTTGACATTATTTGTAGGTTCTGATTTTTGCATTTGTTTTTTTTCTTTTTGACCAGTGGTATGACTGCACAAGAGTCTTTCTTGCCTTTTTTTAAAACAGAGCATCACTTTTACTTACTGCTCCTTGCTTTTTCTGACAGGAAAGAACACCATTCTTAAAAGAGGGCTTCTTAGACTTTTAAATATGTGCTGTGATTTATTCTTCACAGCTTAAACTGTCTAAAAAGCACATTAACAACATTGTTGACCTTACTACTTATATCCTGTTGACAAATGTCTTACCACATTTACTCACATAGATTTTGTCAATGACGGGGCTGTCTATTGCCCAAAATCAGCTTAGCTTTTTGATTGACTGCTGGCTAAATCATTTCACCAACTGGAGGGCAGGGAGTGTGACTCAGCAGCAGGGGCACCTTTAACACGTTGACAAGAAGAGCTAACAGAATGTTAATGACATTAACACCCTGTCAACTATCCACTCCCAGGATTTCCTCATAGTAGGAAGGAAAATCATTTGAAGTAGTTAAAAATTTTATTCCACTTTCTTTAGTAAGAGAATTTTTTCAAGATGAAAAAAAAAACCCACAGTTATTATTCAACCACAGTAATGTTAATCACATTTGAAAACATGCCAGTAACAGGTTTTAGTGAGATAATGATTCACACTTTGTAAAGTAAGTGCCATGTAATCACCAAAACAAAAACAAAAAGGAACGTCAAAAGCTAACTCCTCCCCACTTTTTTCATATGGATATAGTAATCCAGACTGTTTTCTAGCTCCTGAAGAAAAATGGAGAACTTTAGACTAGTCTGGAGCGAATTTCACTGGATCTGACTCTCTTTGATTACCTCCAAATTGCCTGCTGGTCTCAAACTCAGAAAATTAGGAAGTTCAAAGCAACAAAGCAAACTTTTTTATGAGACCGCTCAGGGAGAGAGGGTCCAGGATTAAATCAACCAACCAACCAACCAACCAACCAACAAATAAACGTGGTCAGTAATGGAGATAAGGCATACACTGAAAAGCAAATTGTTTTAGGAAACCACATAGGGAAAATACTGCCTTTTTAAAAAGGAAGATAGTTACCATTCTTTGAAATACACACTCTTCATAATAGTATCAAGTCTTTTATTTTAATTATTTGTGCCTTGATTTGAAACAGAAAGTATAATCAAATATAATAATAAAAATAAAAGTGATAATAAAATAGTAATAATAGCAAACTGTTTAGGGAATGCCATGTGCCAGTCACAGTGCTAGGAATATACACACAAATATGTACACACACACACATACACACTCATACACAAATAATCTCAAGTAATGTCCAAAGCAATCTTATGAGGTAGGTACTACTATTAAAACCACTTTAAAATATCTAAAGATTGAGTCTACAGAGGTTCAAAGATTGAACCACATGTGTGAGATCACACATAGTAAGTCTAGTTAATGAGAGCGAGGATTCAAGTCTTGATTTTTCAGACTCGAAACCTTGTGCTCATAGCCATGGTATTGTGTAGCCCTGGAATCAGAAAACTTTATAAATCTGAAGTAAATTCCACATTTGTTCACTGTGGAACTATTTATTGTTTCCTTTCCAGTCTCCCTCAAATGGGAGAAATTTTCTTCTGGGAAGATTTATAAACTAAGTTAAAAATTAGCTGCTCAGTCATACCATCTCCTCTGGAAAGCCTTCCTTAATCATTGCAATAAAAAAAAAAAATCCCTATCCCTGCATTCTCATAACATCTTAATACTCTGATTATTATACTTGCTAGCTTACTCATTCTCTGCTTATATGCATGTCTGTTTTGCACACTGGGTTATTAAGTCTTTTGAGATACAGATTCTTAGTCACTTTTGAGTACTCTGCAATAAGCCTAGCACAATGTGTTGTAGAAAGTTATCCTAATAAATGTTCTGCAAGTAAATAGAAAGCATTAGCTTCTTATCCTGTCATAACTTCAGTTTGACAAAAGAAAGGAGTCTAAAATGTTTCAAATATTATTCCTTTGTTACGTTTTGATTTAAAATGAAGATATTAAGAATTATCTCTTAGATGGAAGTCACAGTCTAAGAAACTTGCTGAATGGAGCAGGTGTTTTTTAGGATCTGTCAGGACAAAAGTTTTCTATTAGAACAGTCTTGCTTGTTTGAACTTCAGTCCAAAATTACCTAGACAATGAGCTATTTCAAACTTTGTTTAGGGAATTGATATTTGGTTCATGATGCTAATGGTGAGAAGAGTATATACTGCTCAGTTTAAAGGGTGCATAAATCCTTTTAGGCCACTAGAGACTAATCTGGGAAACCATCTTTTCAGAACATAAAATGGGATATATTTTGTCTGAAAGAGTTAATGTACCCCCCCAATCTGACAAATTCTCATTTGTTTTAAGAGATTAAAAGCTTTTCTATAAGATTTATTAACATTGAGCAGGGATGATTTTTTTTAAAGCTTAAAAAAATAAATAACCCAATATAGTTATGTTTTTTGGAGTATGGTGTGTTGAATATGCAGTTTATAGACAGTGAAAGTGATATTAGTATAACTATTCAAGTAATATACTCTTGTAGTAAACTCCCAATCGTGTACTATTTTTATAATGTAGAAAAATATATCAGTATCTTTACCTATAATAGAAATCTATCTAGTTATGGGGCACCTGGGTGGCTCAGTGGGTTAAAGCCTCTGCCTTCGGCTCAGGTCATGATTCCAGGGTCCTGGGATCGAGCCCCGCATCGGGCTCTCTGCTCAGTGGGGAGCCTGCTTCCTCCTCTCTCTCTGCCTGCCTCTCTACCTACTTGTGATCTGTCTGTCAAATAAATAAATAAAATCTTTAAAAAAAAAAGAAATCTATTTAGTTATTTATAATTAGGATCAGTTTGAGATAGAGTTTATGAAAATTACAGCAAGTAAACTTAGCTTTTCATTGAATATTTCCAGCTCTTTTCTTCTGATTTTAAACGTCAATATATAGGAGATGAATTAGCTTTATAACATGACTACTAAAAAACATGCAAGAAAAAAAACAAGTCAGTGTGTTTAGTAATCATGTGTTACAAAGGTAAAAAAGGATAATAACCAATTTCATTGTTCTAATTCATTAGTGAAGTTAGAAAGATAAAGAAATATATAACCAACATCACTGAAATTACCCAATTGAATTTTGATGAGAATGGAAAATCAATGAAAAATTAACAAAAGAATTATAGAAAAGCTTTCCAAAATCATCAGTGAGAAGAGGAATATGACATAGTCACCAATTGATGTTGTTTGGGTAAAAAAATGTCATGAGTAACAGTTGAAAATTGTTCTGAGGGGTGAAGGTATCAACCCCTCTCTACCTCATCAAAAGCAAAACATTTAGTAAATGTCCTTTTCATGGCTACTAAGGCATTATCAAATTTGTGCACAGAAAATCTGTTCAATTACTGATCTCTAGATTCTTTTATCATGGGACTGATTTGAAACCTAAAGAGATCCTATTTTATTTTACACACTGTTGAGAAATACTCTGCCCATTCTGTTTGCACCATATATATAAAAGTACCTTCAAATTTTAATGTTCTATACAAATGCAAAGCGTTTTTATTCATCCATTTGAATTAAAAGATATTTTGACTGAGTAACAAGAGACCTAAATTCTGGTCTTAGTCTTTGCAAACTTAGGAAAAATCTTCTGTTGTCCCATTTATAAAACGGAAACAATAATAACTGCCTTGCCTACCTTGAATATGTTGTTATTAGGACTAGGTATAATAATGACTTTGAACATGCTTTGTAAAATGGAAAAAGCATACATAAGGTATAATTTATCATTCTGCCCTAAACCTCACAAATGAGAAATAAAGTATTTCCCCCCAGGGAAAATCTTTATCTACAAACATGGTCTGCTTTTGTCCAACTTAATTTTATCTTTTTTTTTTTAATCTAAGTTCTAAATGCCCTTTTTAAAAAAAAATACTGAAGACCAGATACATTCTTTAAAATGTAGTGAATGACTATGGAGGAAGTAGTGTGCTTATGCTATTCCGAGGGTATCCAGATATTAGGTATTAAATAAATCTCTATGTTTTTCACTCTGGTAGAAGAGAGAAAGAAATAACAAATGGAATTTGAAGATACTTGAATACTCCATGAAAGATGACACATTAAATGCTATGGTACTTAGCAAGTAAGATTAAAGTGTATTTCCTGCTTTCAAGAAGAAATGTAGGGGCACCTGGGTGGCTCACTGGGTTAAGCGTCTACCTTCAGCTCAAGACATGATCTCAGGGTCCTGGGATTGAGCCCCGCATCGGTGGGGTTGGGGGGGGGGGCGGTCTCTGCTCAGCAGGGAGCCTGCTTCCCTCTGTCCCACTGCCTGCCTCTCTGCCTACTTGTGATCTCTCTCTCTGTCAAATAAATAAAATCTTTAAAAAAAAAATAAAAAAGAAGGGATGTAGTCAGAGAGGTAATACAATTGATAGAGGTGAGACTATAACAAACAATAAAAGATGATTTCATTGTTTAATGAGTATACCTTGGGCTGAAAATACAATAGTGTTTTCAGTATTCCTTCTCCTCTTTTTGGTCAGTGAAACAGCATTTTGGCTTTGACTACGCTTGGGAATTAACATGGTAGCTTCATTATTTTGTTGGAAATGTGTTCTCAACCCAAGCAAGTGATTCAAAGTTAAGTGTGGAAATACATTCCAAAGCCAGATGGAAATTACTTGTACATTATCCTTTATTTTCCATTAACTATCTCCCTTAGCATAGACAATTAAGAACTGGCTTTACCAACAATTCCCTAGGTTTAGTGAGCATATATTAAGCAGCTACTACAGAACCTAGTAGTATAGTAGGTACTACTGAACTGAAGCATAGAAATGAAGTAAAAAATATTCTCTCTGCTCTGAAGAAGCTTAACATTTGGTTGAGAGCACATCTATGAGAAGTCATTAAAAGCTTAGTGTTTTATAAAGTTTAGTTATGTGGCATTGGTTATAAATGCACTAAAAGTTAACCAAGTAAAGGAAGTTGTTTGGATCAGCTTCATAGAGTAGATAAGATTGAACTGCTGATATACAAGCTCTCTGTGTGCCTAAGTTTACTGTGTTGGGTTTTGTAATAATCATCTTCTGTACTACAGTTGCCTGGCACCTACTAGGGCTCAATATGTCTGGTGAATGAATAAGTACATGATTTGCTCTCTGCTAATATTTTACTTCAAGGATATTGAGTATTTTATAGAGGTGGTTGTTAAAAATACAACATACTCTCATAGATCATCCAAATTGTGATGCTGTTTGACTTTGAAGTTCATTTAATGTCTTTATTTAAATAAACCAACCAAAAGTCCCACCCATTATGTCTGATTAGATAAATACTAAAATGATTTTTGCATTCCAGGAACTTACCCAGAGGAGATTGTATTCTAGGATGGGGTTGAAGGAGGATCTAAATCTAAGATTTGAGGGGATAAACTACATATTACAGACATTTTTGTATTTAAAAACAAAATCTACCCTTTATTTCCTTTCAGTGATTCCCACATAATTCAATTAGATATTTAAAATTCACATTGCATTTTAAAAAAAAATAATTAATTGCAGCGCCTTGGTGGTGGAGAATGAGAGTGTCCAACTCTTAGTTTCACCTCAGGTCATGATCTCAGGGTCATGAGATTGAGCCCTGCATCAGTCTCTGGGCTCAGTCTGGAGTCGGCTTGAGTTCTCCCTCCCTCTTCATTTGCCCCTCCTGCTTGTGCTCTGTCTTTCTCTCCAAAACAAAATAGATAAAACTTTAAAAATATTAATTATTTATAGACACTGAGATATGTGGTACAGTGTAAGTGATATGTTATCTAACATTCCCATCTAAAAATTCAGATATCAATACATAATTGACAGTTTGTCCTCTGCTCTGTATTGTATCTTCTTTTTGCCTATACATATATTTCGTCATTTTCCCCCAACCAGTGCTTTTTTTAAAAAATTGTTTCTATTAAAATATAATGTATTATTTGCCCCAGGGGTACAAGTTTGTGAATCGTCAGGCTTACACACTTCACAGCACTCACCATATCACATACCCTCCCCAGTGTCCATAACCAACCATGCTATCCACACCCCCTCCTCCCAGCAACCCTCACTTCATTTTGTAATATTAAGAGTCTCTTATGGTTTGTTTCCCTCCCAATCCCATCTTGTTTCATTTTTTCCTTTCCTAGCCCCAAACCCCCCACTCTGCCTTTCAAATTCCTCATGTCAGGGAAATCATAAGATAAATGTCTTTCTCTGATTGACTTATTTTGCTCAGCATAATACCCTCTAGTTCCATCCACGTCATCGCAAATGGCAAGATTTCATTTCTTTTGATAGCTGCATAGTATTCCATTGTGTGTATATCAATATATATACTGATTGATATATATATATATATATCTAGAGATATAGATATCTATATCTATATATATATAGATATATATAGATATATCTATCTATATATATATATATCTATATCTATATATAGATCTATATATATATATATATAGATATAGATATAGATATATAGATCTATATATAGATATAGATATCTATATCTCACATCTTCTTTATCCATCCATCTGCTGATGCACATCTAGAATCTTTCCCTAGTTTGGCTGCTGTGGACATTGCTGCTATAAAACATGCAGGTGCACGTGTCCCTTCAGATCACTACATTTGTATCTTTAGGGTAAATACCCAGTAGTGTGATTGCTGGGTCATAGGGTAGCTCTATTTTTAACTTTTCGAGGAACCTCCATGTTGTTTTCCAGAATGGCTGCACCAGCTTGAATTCCCACCAACAGTGTGGGAGGGTTCCTCTTTATCTGCAGCCTCTCCAACATCTGTTGTTCCCTGACTTGTTAATTTTAGCCATTCTGACTGGTGTGAGGTGGTATCTCATTGTGGTTTTGATTTGTATTTGCCTGATGCAAAGTGATGTGGAGCACTTTTTCATGTGTCTATTGGCCATCTGGATACCTTCTTTGGATAAATGTATGTTCATGTCTTCTGCCCATTTATTGATTGGATTATTTGTTCTTTGGGTGTTGAGTTTGATAAGTTATTTATAGATTTTGGATACTAGGCCTTTATCTGATATGTCATTTGAAAATACCTTCTTCCATTCTGTCAGTTGTCTTTCGGTTTTGATGACTGTTTCCTTTGCTGTGCAAAAACTTTTGATCTTGATAAAGTCCGAGAAGTTCATTTTTGCCCTTGCTTCCCTTGCCTTTGGCAATGTTTCTAGGAAGAAGTCGCTGCGGCTGAGGTCGAAGAGGTTGCTGCCTGTGTTCTCCTCAAGGATTTTGGTGAATTCCTGTCTCACGTTGAGGTCTTTCATCCAATTCGAGTCTAGTTTTGTGTGAGGTATAAGGAAATGGTCCAGTTTCATTTTCTGCAAATGGCTGTCCAATTTCCCCAACACAATTTGTTGAAGAGACTGTCTTTTTTTCCATTGGACAATCTTTCCTGCTTTGTCAAAGATTAGTTGGCTATAGTGTTGAGGGACTATTTCTGGGCTCTCTATTCTGTTCCATTGATCTGTGTGTCTGTTTTTGTGCCAGTACCACACTGTCTTGATGATGACAGCTTTGTAATAGAGCTTGAAGTCTGGAATTCTGATGCCACCAACTTTGGCTTTCTTTTTCAACTTTCCTCTGGCTACTTGGGGTCTTTTCTAGTTCCATATAAATTTTAGGATTATTTTGTTCCATGTCTTTGAAAAAAATGGATGGGATTTTGATAGGGATTGCATTAAATGTGTAGATTACTTTAGGTAGTATAGACATTTTCATAATATTTGTTCTTCCAATCCATGAGCATGGAACATGTTTCCATTTCTTTGTGTCTTCCTCAATTTCTTTCATGAGTACTTTATAGTTTCCTGAGTACAGATTCTTTTCTTCTTTGGTTAGATTTATTCCTAGGTATCTTGTGGTTTTGGGTGCAATTGTAAATGGTATTGACTCCTTAATTTCTCTTTCTTCTGTCTTGCTGTTGGCATATAGAAATGTAACTGATTTCTGTGCATTGATTTTATATCCTGACACTTTTGTGAATTCCTGTAAAAGTTCTAGCAGATTTGGAGTGGAGTCTTTTGGGTTTTCCACACATAGTATCATATCATCTGCAAAGGGTGAGAGTTTGACTTCTTCTTTGCCAATTTGGATGCCTTTAATTTCTTTTTGTTGTCTGATTGCTGAGACTAGGACTTCTAGTACTATGTTGAATAGCAGTGGTGATAGTGGACATCCCTGTTGTGTTCCTGACCTTTTGGGAAAAGCTCTCAGTTTTTCCCCACTGAGAATGATATTCGCTGTGGGTTTTTCATAGATTGCTTTGATGATATTGAGATATGTGCCCTTTATCCCTACACTTTGAAGAGTTTTGATCAAGAAAGGATGCTGTGCTTTGTCAATGCTTTTTCAGCATCTGCTGAGAGTATCATATGGCTCTTGTTCTTTCTTTTATTGATGTATTGTATCACATTGATTTGCGGATGTTAAACCAACCTTGCAGCCCTGGAATAAATGCCACTTGGTCGTGGTGAATAATCCTTTTAATGTACTGTTGGATCCTATTGCCTAGTACTTTGGTGAGAATTTTTGCATCTGTGATAATCAGGGATGTCGGTCTTTAATTCTCCTTTTTGGTGGGGTCTTTGTCTGGTTTTGGGATCAAGGTAATGCTGGCCTCATAAAATGAGTTTGGATGTTTTCCTTCCATTTCTATTTTTTGGAACAGTTTCAGGAGAATAGTTATTAAGTCTTCTTTAAATGTTCAATAGAATTCCCCTGGGAAGCTGTCTGGCCCTGGGCTGTTTTTTGTTGGGAGATTTTTGATGACTACTTCAACTCCTTACTGATTATGGATCTGTTCAGATTTTCTATGTCTTCCTTGTTCAGTTGTGGTGGTTTATATGTCTCTAGGAATGCATCCATTTCTTCCAGATTGTCAAATTTGCTGGGTATTGTTGCTCATATTATGTTCTTATAATTGCTTGTATTTCTTTGGTGTTGGTTGTGATCTCTGCTCTTTCATTCATGATTTTATTTATTTGGGTCCTTTCTCTTTTCTTTTTGATAAGTCTGGCCAGGGGTTTATCAATCTTATTACTTCTTTCAAAGAACCAGTTCCTAGTTTCATTGAATGGTTCTACTCTTCGTTTGGTTTCTATTTCATTGATTTCTGCTCTGATCTTTATAATTTCTCTTCTGCTCTGATTTTTATGGTTTCTCTTCTCTGGTGGGTTTAGGCTTTCTTTGCTGATCTTTCTCCAGCTCATTTAGGTGTAGGGTTAGATTGTGTACTTGAGACCTTTCTTGTTTCTTGAGAAGGCTTGTATTGCTATATACTTCCTCCCAGGACTGCCTTTGCTGTGTCCCACAGATTTTGAACAGTTGTGTTTCTATTTTCATTCGTTTCCATGAGTTTTTTCAGTTCTTCTTTAATTTCCTGGTTGACCCATTCATTCCTTAGTAGGATGTTTTTTAGCTTCCATGTATTTGAGTTCTTTCCAACTTGCCTCTTATGGTTGAGTTCTAGCTTCAGAGCATTGTGGTCTGAAAATATGCAGAGAATGACCCCCATCTTTTGGTACCAGTTGAGACCTGATTTATGACCCAGGATGTGATCTATTCTGGAGAATGTACCATGTGCACTAGAGAAGAATGTGTATTCTGTTGCTTTGGGTTAGAATGTTCTGAATATATCTGTGATGTCCATCTGGTCCAGTGTGTCATTTAAGGCCTTTGTTTCCTTGCTGATCTTTCGCTCAGTTGATCTGTCCATTTCAGTGAGGGGGGGTGTTAAAGTCACCTACTATTATTGTATTATTGTCGATGTGTTTCTTTGATTTTGTTATTAATTGGTTTATTTATTGTTTTATTGGGCCATAGATATTTAAAATTGTTAGATCTTCTTGTTGGACAGACCCTTTCAGTATGATATGGTGTCCTTCCTCATCTCTTATTATAGTCTTTGGCTTAAAATCTAATTGATCTGATATAATGATTGCCACACCAGCTTTCTTTTGATGTCCATTAGCATGGTAAATTGTTTTCCACTCCCTCACTTTAAATCTCGTGGTGTCCTTGGGTCTAAAATTAGTTTCTTATAGGCAGCATATTGATGGGTTTTGTTTTTTTATCCATTCTGATACTGTGTCTTTTGACTGAGGTATTTAGCCCATTTACATTCAGGGTAACTATTGAGAGATATGAATTTAGTGCCATTTTATTGCCTGTAAGGTGACTGTTACTGCATATTGTCTCTGTTTCTTTTTGGTCTACTACTTTTAGCCTCTCTCATTGCTTATAGGACCCCTTTCAAAATTTCCTGTAGAGTTTGGTGTTTCCAAATTTTTTTAGTTTTTGTTTGTCCTGGAAGCTTTTTAACTCTCCTTCTATTTTCAATGATAGCCTAGCTGGATATAGTATTCTTGGCTGCATGTCTTTCTCATTTAGTGCTCTAAATATATCATGCCAATTCTTTCTGGCCTGCTGGGTCTCTGTGGATACGACTGCTGTCAATCCTATAATTCTACTGTTGTATGTCACAAACATCTTGCCCTGAGCTGCTTTCAGGATTTTCTCTTTGTCGCTGAGACTTGTAAGTTTTACTATTAGATGATGGGGTGTGAACCTATTTTTATTGATTTTGAGGGTAGTTCTCTGTGCCTCCTAGATTTTGATTCTTGTTCCCTTTGCCATCTTAGGGAAATTCTCTACCATAATTCGCTCCAATATACCTTCTGCCCCCCCTCTCTCTTTCTTCTTCTTCTGGAATCCCAATTCGTCTACTATTGTTTCATCTTATGGTATCACTTTTCTCTCGAATTCTCCCTTCATGGTCCAGTAGTTGTTTGTCTCTCTTTTGCTCAGCTTCTTTATTCTCCATCATTTGATCTTCTATATCACTAATTCTCTCTTTTGCCCCATTTGTCCTAGCAGTTAGAGACTCCATTTTTTATTACACCTCATTATTAGCTTTTTTAATTCCAAGTTTGTTAGATTTTAGTTCTTTTATTTCTCTAGAAAGGGATTTTATTTCTCCAGAAAGGGTTTCTCTAATATCCTCCATGCCTTTTTCGAGCCCAGCTTGCACCTTGAGAATCGTCCTTCTGAACTCTAGTTCTGACATATTATCAATGTCTGTATTGATTTTCCCTCGCCATCAGTACTGCCTCTTGTTCATTTTTTTTGTGGTTAATTTTTCCACTTTGTCATTTATCCAGATAATAATATATGAACGAGAGAATAAAATACTAAAAGGGTGGCAAAGACCCCAGAAAAAAGTATGCTAGCCAAATTAGAAGAGGTCCAACACCAGGGAGAGGAGGGACAAAAATAAATAAAAATTAAAAAATAAAATATACTATGTATATATTAGACTGGTGAATAGAACAGAGCCACCTACTTGATTTTTGGTGTATTTTGGTCTCTTAGAATAAACTATCTTCCAAAATTTTAAAGAAAGAAAAACTTATATATATATATATATACACACACAAAAATAAGGGTAAACACGACTAAGGGATGGAATATGACTATAAAGATGAAAATTTTTAAAAAGTTCTAAAAAAGGAATAAGAAGATAAGTTGGTTGGAAAAAGGAAGGAATGTGCTCTGGTTGGAGAACAGAACAAGGCCATGTGCTAGATTATGCTATATTTTGATCTATTAGAAGAAATTATATCCCACAATTTTTAGGAAAAAAAATATATATATACACACACACACACACATATATATATATATACACAAAAAAATAAGGTTAAATACAATGAAGGGATAAAATATAACAATGAAGGTTTTAAAAGATTTTTTAATTAAAGGTATTGTTAAGATAAACTAGTTTAAAATGTTAAAAGAGGGAAAAGGAAAAATTTAAAAAATAGAATAGGAAAAAATTAAAATTAAAAAAAATAAACTTTGCAAGACTAAAGGATCATGGGGAAAAAGCCATGAATTCTGTGTTGCTTTCCCCTAGCTCTGAAGTCTGCTGTTCTCCTTTATCTGTGAGCTTGGTCTTTGCTGGATGTTCTTGCTGATCTTCTGAGGGAGGGGCCTGTTGTAGTGATTCTTAAATGTCTTGCCCAAAGCAGAATTGCACCACCCGTGCCAGGGACTGGGCTAAGTAATCTGCTCAGCTTTCCTCTTGGAGCTTTTGTTCCCTGAATGCTTTCCGTACGGTTTGGAGGTCAGGAATGAATATGGCAACCTCCCAGTCTCCAGCCCAGAGGACCTGAGAGCTTGGGGCCCTGCTCCTTAGTGTGCCCTCAGAGATAAGCAGTCAATCACTCCTGTCTTCCTGGTCTCTAGCTGCACTCTGAGTTCACTTGGCCTGTGACTAAACTTTTCTGTCTCTGGTGCATGGCTCCATTTGGAGTCTCCAAACCCAGCAGATTCTTGCCACAGTGCTCCTCCCATAGCAGGAAGGAAATTCTCCCCAAATGTGCCACTTGTGGGGTTCCTGCTCGAAAGTCAGTGGCCCGACTCTGCTTCAGATCATGGTTTAAGGTAACCCCGGTCTGAAAGCTCATTCTTCAGCTCTGTCTCTGTAGTTGGCTGCCCTGCTCCGAAACCTGGCAGCTCTGCCACACTCAGACATCCCCGATCTTTGACCCTGTGGGACCTGAGACCACACTGTCCCCATGAAGGCCCCACCCCTACTTAGCCTCTGAAGCGATGTCCCTCAGTGGAGCAGACTTCTAAAAGTTCTGATTTTGTGTTCCACTGCTCCACCACTTGCCGGGAGCCGTCCCTTCCTCCCATGGTCTGTCTTCCCATCGCATCAGATTCACTTATCCGCTCATCCTACCTTTCAGAACGTGGTCGATTTTCTGCTCTTAAAATTGCTGCTGTTCTCTTCTATCTCCTGTTGATTTTATAGGTGTTTGGAATGGTTTGATACCCATCTAGCTGAACTCCTAGGATCTGATGTCATTTCAGGCTGCTACTCCTCCACCATCTTGCCCCCAGAATCTATTTTGTCATTTTTTAATGCCCAAATATGCCTTGTGAATAAAGCGTTTGTATACTGTGAGGTATGCAAAACTGAATAAAACTTGCATGTTTCATATCAGAAACATATAAGTTTAAAAGCCAAATCAACAGTATACCCAAGTGATAAGACAATATGGGTATGAGGTATATCTCATTGTAGTTTTGATTTGTATTTCCCTGATGATGAGTGATGTTGAGCATTTTTTTTTACATTTGTCTGTGAGCCATCTGTATGACTTCTTTGGAAAATTTTCTGTTCATGTTTTCTGCACATTTCTTGACTGGATTTTTTTTTTCAGGTGTTGAGTTTGATAAGTTCTTTATAGATTGTAGATACTAGCCTTTTATCTGATATGTCATTAGCAAGCATCTCCCATTCCATAGGCAGCCTTTTAGTTTTGCTGATTGTTTCCTTTGCTCTGCAGAAGCTTTTTATCTTGATGAAGTTCCAATAGTTCATTTTCACTTTTCTTTCCCTTGCCTGTGGAGACATATCTAATTAAAAGTTGCTGTAGCCAAGGTCAGAATGGCCAAAATTAAGAACACAGAAAATAACAGATGTTGGTGAGGCTGCGGAGAAAGGGGGGCCCTCTTACACTGTTGGTGGGAAATACAAACTTGTGCAGCCACTCTGGAAAAACAGTGGGGAGAGTTCCTTAAAAGGTCAAAAACAGAACTACCCTATGAACCAGTAATTGCACTACTAGGTATTTACTAGGATACCCAAAAGATACAGAAATACTGATTTGAACTGACACATGCACCCTGATGTTTACAACAGCAATGTCCATAATAACCAAAGCATGGAAAGAGCCCAGGTGTCCATCAGCTGATGCATGGATAAAGAAGTGATATATCTAGGGGCGCCTGGGTGGCTCAGTGGATTAAAAGCCTCTTGTCTTCAGCTCAGGTCGTGATCTTAGGGTTCTGGGATTGAGCCCCACATCAGGTTCTCTGCTCAGCAGGGAACCTCCTTCCTCCTCTCTCTCTGCCTGCCTCTTGGCCTACTTGTGATCTCTGTCTGTCAAGTAAATAAATAAGATCTTAAAAAAGAAAAAAAAGAAGTGATATATCTATATATGTCTATATAGCTATATCTATATATTTATATATCTATATATAACTATCTATCTATATATACACACACACATATACACACATATATTGGAATATTACTCAGCCATCAAAAAGAATGAAATCTTGTGGTGCCTGGGTGGCACAGTTGGTTAAGTGTCCAGATCTTGATTTTGGCTTAGGTCATGATCTCAGGAGATTGAGCCCTGGGTGGGGTTCCACAATTAGCGGGGGATCAGCTTGAGATTCTCTCTCTCTACCTCTCCCTCTGCCCATCCCCCCACTTGTGCATGCTCTCTCTCTCTCTCTCTCTCGTATTTTTTTTTTAAGAATGAAATCTTTCCATTTGCAATGACATGGATGCAACAAGAGTGTATTATGCTAGGAGAAATAAGTGAATCAGGAAGACAAATACCATACGATTTCATTCATATGTGGAATTTAAGAAACAGAGCTGATGAACATAGGGGAAGAGAAGGAAAAATAAAATGAGATAAAAACAGAGAGGAAGGCAAGACATAAGAGATTTAACTCTAGGGAACAAACTGAGGGTTGCTAGAGGGGAAGTGGTTATGGGTATGTGGTAATTGGGTGATGGGCATTAAGGAGGTCACTTGCTGTAATGAGTACTGGGTGTTATATGCAACTGATGAATCAGTAAATTCCTCCCCTGGCACTAATAATACACTATATTTTAACTAATTTGAATCTAAGTAAAATCTTTAAAAAAAGACAATATGGGTATGATTAATGCCATGTACATATTGCAAAATTTATTCTATATAAGGTCTTTGGTCTATATAGAGTGTTCACAAAGTCATCTTAGTAGTAATTCAGAGCAATGGAAGATCACTGCTGCTGAAAACTTGGGGGAAGATTTTATGGAAGTTACATATCAAACAAAGACTCAGTCATTAAAGATTTAAAAATGTGTTTAAAGAACATCAATTAGGGCTGTTTGGCTGAGAGTAATTACTGCTAAAGAATAAAAACTCAGATTCCAGAAGTTCAAGAATACTCATCTCAAGAGTTTGAACAGTATTTGGTGTGTTATAAAGAGCTGAAAGGCAAATAACTCTCGTTTTTCTTCCTTTCTGTTTCCAACTACTATGTGGTATTTGCCCAAATGGGGTTATTGTTGCCACCTGCCAACTACTGATTCAACTCAGGAAATAAATCAGAATAGTTTCCAATATGATAAAGGTGTGTGTGTGTGCATGCATGGGTCTGATGAGGCAGGTGGATATTTTTTTACTTTCAATTATACATTTAACTGCCCTACAGTTTGGATTTATAATATAATAATAACTTACATACTTCTATAGTACTTTATAGTTTAAAAAGCTGTTTTTTATCTTAATTGTGCCTCCTTTGAAATATACACAGTAAAAGCTATCATATTAAGTCTTGCACCTACTTGATGTTTTTGAGGGTTCATTCATTCCACAATTTTTTTTTAGTGATTCTCATTATATGCCAAGCATTGTGCTAGGTACTTGAAATACAATGGCAAGCAAAATAGAAATGACAATGCTTATCCTCAGGGAATTTTTACCCTGGTGAAAGAGATAGGTGTTAACTCCACAAGGAACCATGGCAGGTGACATGGAAGAGAATTATATCACCATGCCAATCCATAACCCAATTAAGGAAGGTTCTCTTGAGAGGTAATGCTTGAGCTGACATGTGAAGATGGAGAAGAATTCAGGGAAGGGGTGAAGATGCATCATTCTGTCTGTTCATCTGTAGGTGTTAAGGATGTTTGACAGTTTGCTAATTGGATGATTTAATTAGCTGCAATTTCAGGGTCATGGCTCAGTGGGAAGTCTTGAAATCTCTCTCTCTTTCTCCCTCTGCCCCTCCCCACTTCTAAAATAAAATTAATAAATCTTTAAAAAAAATAAAGTTGGAGCGTTAGAAAACTCTGAAACTGAACCAAATACTAAGGACATTTTATGTTCCAAAAATTCTGTTAGCTTTTTCCCCCAAAGTTGCTTTTCCTATTGGCTAGGGATTGAATGTCAGTATTTTTGAAAAGCTATTTCAGATTCAGTGGAAAACCTAAAGCTCTATGAACCTTGTGGGAGCTTGAATTTTTCAGCTAAAGAGGTTCGAATAGATTTAGCTATCCATCCAAACTTTCACATCACCAGAGATTTTCCCATTGCTCTTTTAGATGGAGTTTAACTACAGTGGTTTCCTTTTTCAACATTTACTTTATATTTAAACAGCTTAATGGAGAGCTACAAAAACACTGGATCAGTCTTTTTTAAATAAAAATGAAATGCAGCTACTCGTTGGGTTAGTCTTACAGAAGAACCCTGCTGCCTGCAGGAAGTTTAAGTGTTAAAATGATGTTTTGTTTTGTTTTGTTTTTTTAGTACCAAAATATCTAGTTTTGGATAGCAAGGTCCTATCTTTGAACTGCATGTTTGTAAAAACCTGATTTTGATTTGTGGTGTGTGTGTGTGTGTGTGTGTGTGTGATGAAATTAACATTATTGATACATTAATTAAAGGAAGATTTCTATAATTTTATTAACTTAGTCATGCTACATATGAAGCAGATTCCCTCACTATTTGTTTTTCTGCAAATATCTTATGTATTATTATTTATGTTTTTTATAACATAAATGCCAAGATATGGTTAGGTTAATAATACTAATATTGAGCCAAAACTCATTTTCCTGTCCTATAAGTCATTGCTTTACATTTAAATCTTAATATTATTGAGAATAAAGTGTTTTAATACTTACTGCCTTTAGAGGAAATAAAAGTATCATCTTTCAATAAGTTAGTCTGAACCTAGGAATTCAGGAAAATGAAATAATTCCAAGTTATGCAAGTAAATACATTTAAATATAAAAGAACTATATTTGGTGATCTTGAATGTCCCTTTCAGCTCTAAAAAAGTTCTTATATTCCAAATCCAGTGTAGTGTACCTTTTCTTGTTCCACTCAAACAGTAAATGGATATGTAAATGTTAATTTTCCCCCTGATATTCATTGCACTAGTATTGATAATATTGATAATATGTTGATATTGATAATAATATCATTGATATATTTTATATTAATATATTAATTATCATATTGATTATATCAATTATTACATATTATATATTATAATTATTAATATATTAATATATTGATAATATATTAATCAATAACATTGATAATATATTGATATTGATAATATAGTACCATAATGTTATTCCTACTGGTAACAGATTTATTCATTCAGCAAATACTTATAAAAATACCTACTATGTGCCAAGCCTTGTTTTTGTTTTTCACTAAGGATTCAGTGATGGGAAACTTGTGTGTCTAGATAGATAGATAGATGTATATAGATATAGTTATAAATATATGTCTATCTTTGGGCATATATTCCAGTGCAGTAGAAAATCAAAAAACAAATTTGTAGTATAATACCAGAACACAATAAGTGATAAAGATGGGCAAAATGATTAAAAATGATAGTGAAGCTTTTTTTTAAAGATAAATTGGCCAGGGAGGAACCCTTCTGAGGGAGTGACATTTAAACAGAAATTTGAATCAGTGAGGGAATGATTTGTGTGAATAACTGAGAGGAAAGCTTCCTCCACAGAAGGTGCTACTACTAGTACAAAGGCTCTGAGGTGTGAACATGCACATGGGAGTATGCGAAGAATAGCAACAAGACCAGTGTGGCTAGTTTACATTAAGAGAGGCAGAAAATAAGAAGCAAAAAGAGTAGTGAAGGTGAAATCATGGAAGACCTTGTATGATGGAAAGCCATTTGAGGATTGAAAAGAGGATAGTGGCAGTTACATAGGTGAGGAAGACTGAAGGAACGGGAAGAGAGATTGTGGCAGTGGTAAATCAAGACTTCAGTTTCAGATCTGTTAAGTTTGAGAAACTGTTAGGCATCCAAGTGGAGATGTAGAGTCTAGCATATTTGAGACTAAACCCTAGGGAAAGATCTAAACTAGAGATAAAAATTTAGGAGCCATCAGCATTTGGATGCTATTTAAAGCCTTTAGATTAGGTAAGATTACCTATTAGGTAAGATTATAGAAGAGAGGTCCAAGGACTAAAGTCCAGATTACTCTAATATTTAGAAGTTAGGAGGATGAGAATAATTTTAACAAAAGAGGTGGGGAAACCAAAGGTACAGCTAGTGTAATAGGAGGAAACCAGGAAATTGTACACCCCTGGAAGCCAAGGGACAAAAATGTTTGAAGAAGGATCCTTTTGACTAGACTCATTCATTCTGTGTATTGACTAAGAGGTACTGTTGTGGCTTTGTTAAATTAACATTTATTAAGTAGAACCAGTTCAACAAGACTACAAGTAAAGTTTATTACTCATAGGTCCTAGAGGAAGTACAAGCAGGCCTCAGGGGGCCATATGGGGGAGGTCAGGGTAGGGTGAAAGCAAAGAAAGCTACAGGCCTTGGGGCACATACCTTTATCAGAGTAAATGGGTGGAGTGCTTTGGGGTTCCTGGGCTAAGGCCAGATTGGTCAATTCAAACCCGTGTTTTGGTAAGCTCCACATGGGTCTTATCTAAGGCACACACAAGGGAAAGGCCCTGGGAGGTGGAGGACACTGTTGCTCAGGAGGGCTGCTGGGGAAATCTTAATCAAGAACTTAAATTTACTTGTGATTCTGTGGGCTTCTAGCTAAGCTGTGCTCTTTGGGAGGGACTAATGTCAGTTCAAGGCCCCTGCAGCAAAATGGATGCTGAGGCAACAGTAGCATGAAGTAGTTTAGCTGAATTCTCAACAGGTATTATGTATAAGGCATTGAACACAGCAGAGAAGAGCTAGTGACTTCAGAACCCTCTTTAAGTATTTTATTGACAAAATATAGACACATATCATGCATTTCTTCTTTCACTTTGCTATTTGTTCAGATAGCGCATGCAGAGAGTTACGTTAGATTTTTTTCTTCTATTGCAGCTGACTCTTTCTAGATCAATCAGAATGTCCCCATTTTTCAACTAGATCACAAATAAGTGCCGTGAGCCACTCATTTCACGTTTTTAGAATCCTTTGCATTAAAGGCTGTGAAATGCTTTGAACAAGTATTCAGTGAAATCTCGATTATCTGGAATTCCATTAGCATATAGTCCTTTACAGATAGCCAAGATTTTCAAGTTTGAGCATTAACCATTTGAATGCTGGAATCATACCCATTTATTCTGGGGTTTGACAGGGGAGGGAAATATTATTCTGAGGTCCAGTATTACATTGAGCACCAGCTATATACTAGGTATTTTATTAGACACGATAACTATACCTTATCTGCCTCCATAAACAATGTTTCAACTGTAATTTAACTATATTTTAATGAGCTTGGGTAATCAATTCCTATGAAGTGCTTCAGAAGTATTTGTCCTGGTAATACAGTATTGTATTTCTCCATCCTTCTTTAGGTCTGAAACTTTCTTTCATGATTTGCTTTAACAACGTCACATTGGTGTTCTTGAGACACACATGATTGTCCCTTTGTGTGAATACATGTATATATGACTGTGTCTTTCTTCACTTTTTCAGTCTTTCTATGTGGATCTGTGTCTCACAGAAATACACATATACAGACACACACACAGAACATCACATATTTTACAGGCACTTTATTGAAGCAAAAGTGGCTATTCATGCCCTGCCTACATATTTGCACATACCTTTGAAGCCATCACAGCAACCCGTTCAGATGTTTAATCAGCCCTTTTACACATTTCAGAGTAGTTCCATGGCTTCAGGGGCTCCCTTACTATTGGTCCTCCTCACCTCCCACCCTCCAGGAATTCAGGGATAGTCAATCTTCTGTCTCTTTAGGAATGACTTTACTCTCTGGAGTCAGTGTATACTACCCATGTTATTGCTCTTAATTTCTACAAGTGTTATTCTACCATTATTTTTGTTCTAGTTCCTCATTGATCCAAATCAGTACAGAGTAAGAACATCAAAGCTGGAGGCAGTTGACAGTAGTACAGTAGTGGAGATGAGAGGCTTATTCAAAACTTGTTCTACTCCCTTGGTAGAAAGCTGGGGCATTGCATGCCTAGAGAAGAGTGGTACCTTAATAAGACCCATCTGCCAATAACATGCAGAATGACTAATAAAGGGAGACACTGAAAACAGGAATATCATTTTAGAATGTCAAATATTTCCCATGCAACAAGCACTATTTGGGGGCCTTCAGATAGAGAGATTAATGAGACAGTGTCCTGTTTTCATGGAGCTTCAATTTTAATTGGGGTGGAGCTGGGGGAAGGATTGGGGACTGAGTTGTGTTAAGTGCCACTGAAGGAAATAAAACAGTTATGTGGTAGTGACTGGGTACTACTTTAGATTGGGAGGGCAGAAAAGATCTATTTGTCAAGGTGACATTTGAACCAAGGCCTAATATATACAAAGGTTCCAGCCATGTAAAAATCTAGGTAAAAGCATTTTGGGTAGGGAGAATAGCTTATTCAAAATTGTGAAAATGGAACTAAGCTTAGCATGTTCAAGGAACAGAAAAAGACCCCTATGGCTGGTGTGTGGCTAACAAAGGGAAAATTAATAGAAGATCAAAACTGAGAAACAGGTAAGAAATAGATTATGAGTTAGCATTTAAGTTAAGCTAGGCACTAGGGATCTTGTGGAGAATACTCATAGTACATGCCCCAAGAGAGTTCATAGTACAAATAATGTATTTTTTTTTTTACTTTAAAAAAATCAGAATTTAGCCCACAACTTTGGAAGAACCAATATTGCTTATTTCCTGTTTTTGTTTGATACAAATTATTTTGTCTCATAAGGATCTGTTGCCAACATTTATTTTGATGATGGACTTTAAAGTCTATGTTTCATTCACTCTCCGTTTGAACAGTATTGTCTTTATGTGCTTTGCCTGAGAATTAGAACGATGACTCATCATTCTTATTGGAACACCACCGGGACATCTGGCACAATGTCTCCTATAAAGCAGCTATGCTCTCTACCTCCAGACAAATGATTCTTTGGTGGTTGGATATCTTGTAATTTCTCCATTTATGTAATTCTCTGCTATAATCTAAAATATAAAGTGGAGTGGGAGAAAAGAAAAAAATTTAGAAATAAACATAACACATCAACCTTTTATATGTAAAGACACATCTCAATTTGTGTTGTTTTAGTGAAGTGTGAAACAAAAAGTATATAATTATAAATATAGTTTTTTAGTTTTTACTCTTGGTAAGAATTTTTTTTTTTTACCAACACATGTTTGTTTGTTTGTTTTTTGTTTTTTTTTGTTTTTTTGTTTTTTAAGATTTTATTCACCTATTTGACAGACAGAGATCACAAGTAGGCAGAGAGGCAGGCAGAGAGAGAGGGGGAAGCAGGCCCCCCGCCGAGCAGAGAGCCCGACGCGGGGCTCGATCCCAGAACCCCGGGATCATGACCTGAGCCGAAGGCAGAGGCTTTAACCCACTGAGCCACCCAGGTGCCCCGCCAACACATGTTTTTAATTGCCTGATCTGTTTTGACTTTATAAAGAGAAATAACTTATCTTTGCTGTATTTGTCAAAAATGACAAGCTAACTCTTTGAGCCAAAACAGTGTTCATGAAACGTGATTTTTGTTGATTTCTTGAAGAGTAGCACAACTTATTTTTGAAATCTCTTTTACTGTGGTTAAGATTTCCATGGTATAGAACAAACTGCTTATTTGGAAGTTGCAACATATAGCTAATCTATAAGAATAAGCTTTCTAATATCTGTTATCAAACCAAGAAATGTGTTGCACTGGAAATGTGTACAAATAGAAGAAATGATTTTCTTAGGATGGTGCCACTTGGACTGTGCATAGAGTTGATTTGTAAGATAAATTAACTCTCCAATTATCAACTGTTACATCTGACTCTGTACACATTAAGAATCTGCAGAGAATTTCTAAGTTATTAATAATAAGAATGCCTTGTATGAAATGTATTGGGGTGTGTCAGCTGGATTAAGGTGAGATATTGCAGTAAATGTTGCTCAGCTTTACCATCTGTTACGTATTCTTTTTGGATAATATTTCAATCCATTAAATTGTTTTTTTTTAATTAACCTACTTTAGGTTATAGCAAAAAACTATTAAGGACTAGTCTCTGATCACTGACCTTTCCAGCGTCCTAAGATCTAAGATTTGCTTTTTTTTGCTTTTTTTTGGAGGGGGGTTCTTTGTACCCTCATTAAGATGAAAAATGACAGTCCCTAGAAATAGAACATGTCAAGCTCCCAGTTGTACTGCTAACAAGTAGTAAATCCCATTAACTTTTTTTTTTATTAACATATAATGTATTACTTGCTTCAGGGGTACAATTCTGTGAATCATCAATCTTATACAATTCACAGCACTCACCATAGCACATACCCTCCTCAATGTCCATCACCCAGCCACCCTATCCCTCCCATCCCCTAGCAACCCTCAGTTTGTTTTCCGAGATTAAGAGTCTCTGCTGGTTTGTCTCCCTCCCCAGTCCCCATTAACTTCTTAACTTTTCTGACAAGAACTAAATTTGGCCATGAGATAATCTTTCTGAAATTACTTGTTTGCAGGAGCAGTGATTAAATGCACTTAGAATCTGCTTTCACTAACTAGAATGGAAAAATCATGTCACAGAGTGTCAGTTCCTGCTTAGTGAGTAAGATATTCCCTAGGGTATAAATTAAGGACTTAAATACATAACTCTTTTAGGGTACCCAGACTCCATTGATTTCTTTGTAACCTCTGTGTGCAAAAGTTTACCCATGTGACTTAAAAGACTTAATGCACAACCAAGCTGTCTAATTTTGACCCCCAAAATAGTTTACTCACCTGGGAGGGTCTGGTTCAAAATGGTCTCATTCCTTCTCATGAGTAAGTGAGCTCTTTGTAGTCTGTTAGCTTGCTGCTCTCAGATCATTCAGTGAAAGGAACTTGCATGTCATTTAGAACCATTTATCAAATGAACCATTTTGATCTGAAAAAATTAAGCACTGTTGGGCTAGGCAGTTTACCATAATTGAAAAGTTCCAGCAGAAAATCTGTAAGTTCTGTTTTCTAGCCACTTTGTGTTTGTGCAGTGGGGCTCTTGGCAGCTCCCTAGGTTATTTTGAGTGGGCTACTCTTCTGTCCCTCCCCTTATTAGTTTTTAAAATAAAACAAATTACTGATCCTTGCACTGTGCTATTACACATGCCTGAGTAATTTCATTTACAAAGAATTTCTTCATTTATTTATTATTTATATTCTGTCTACTTCCAAAACAATGTATACTGGCTTATTTTTAAATCTTTCAAGTTCAGACCAACAGAGAATTTTTCCAAGTTCTATTCTGAGGAACACTTATGCCATAATACATTATTTCTCACTTACTGTGCTATAGTGATATGTTGGTTTTTGTAGCATTTCTCTGACACCTAAAAATAACTATATTAACAAAACATCATGCCTAGGGTCTAATATCACTTCCTTTGAAGTGTATAGTCTATTGGGAAAGAATATGAAACTTAAGAGTTATGCGCCTAGATCTATCAATTGTGTGATTTTGGGAAAGTCACTTACCATTTCTTGCTCCAATTAGGAGTAGTGGTTAATGCAGGGGCGCCTGGATGGTTCAGTCAGTTAAGCGTCCTGCTCTTGATCTCAGCTTCTTTGTTGGTCCCAGGGTTGTGAGTTTAAGCCCCATGTTGGGATCCACGCTGGGCACGGAACCTACTTTACCAAAAATAAAGAATTTTGGGGGTGCCCCAGTGGCTCAGTTGGCTAGGTGTAGAACTCTTGATCTCAGCTCAGGTCCTGACCTCACAGTTGTGAATTCAAGCCCTACACTGGGCTCCACACTGGGCATGGAGCCTACTTAAAAAAAAAAAAAAAAATAGAAGTAGTGGTTAATGCTTATTTCCCCAAACCTTAAAGGGTTATAATAATCAATGCAATAAGTATCAATTGCAGATAAATTTATGGAAATCCTGTGTTTTTCCCATTGTTAACACCAGGTAGAGTAACTGTCAGTTGAATTGAAATTACCAAGCACCTCCCATGTACTCAGACACTGTTCAGACAAATGGAAGAGAGAAATGCTAAGACAATTTCCCTATATTAAGGAGCCCACAGTGTTGTTGCCGGGGGGGGGGGCGAACAAGCACACAACAACGTGATAAAATTCATGGTGGAATCAGTGGCACAAGTGAGATATGCCAAAGTGTCATAGCTGGCAGGAAGTGGAATCAATGCGTTCTGACTAGGGGTTGGGGGAATAGGTGAGAAATAAGGATAAAACAAGAAAACATGGGAAAATACATCTTTACAGATACTAAGATACAGATACTAAGACACAGTCTAATTATCAATGCCACTTACTTTAATAGACATTTGCATAGTATTTGCTGTATGCCAGACATGTTCCAAATGTTTTATTAGAGTAACTTATTTAATCCTGTTAACAGCCACAGTAAGGTGGATGCTATTAACTTCATTTTACATGATAAGAAAATTGGTATAGAGGAGCTAAGTCAGGCAAGGTTGCATAGCTACTAAGTGGCAAGGCTGATTTTGAGTGGGAGTGGTTGGACTCTGGAGGTGGCATCCTTAACCAGGTGGCTATACTGTTTTTCCATCACTCCACTGACACAGAAGTTGATACCTTTTCTTGAATCCAGTGCTAGAGTCCCTTGTATAACATTCTGATAAGTGGCCATCTGGATGTCTGAGTACCTATAGAAACAACAAGGACCTAACTAGCTCTTGTCTGAAGCAGACAGCTACATTTTTAGACAGCTGTAGTTACAGATCTGAATTTGAGCCAAAATCTGCTTTTCCTGTAACTTCCACCCACTGATCCTGTCTACTTTCTGATACAAGATGGACTAATTCTACAACTTCTTCCACATGATTACTGTTAAAAGTATCTGAAAACATCTCCATCGTCCTGCTTGAATTCTACATTGTCTTTTCTATTTATTGAGCACCAAGATATAAAAAGAAGGTGATATGTCAAAGTAATTAACAAATTCCACAATTTCATTGAGCACCTGTTTATGAAGTCCCCACTGTGTGCAAAATGTTCTAACCAGGTGATACCAGTTGGAGAGAGAATTAATAGCAAGGTATGTACTCTATACTGAGCTATTGAGTTCCTACCCAAGATGTTAACAATTATCACCTACGATATAAACTGATAAATAGAAACTGTTGTCTATGCTTATTGAAGTAAGGATTTAAATAAGTGGTGGCTTGCTATGTATATCTGTACATGTACATTAATTAGCCCACAGATTACAAGCCTGTGAGTTTATCCGGTTTTTATTCTCCACAGTAACTAGCATCAGGCCTTGTATAGAGTAAATGAACAATGAATATTTATAAATGAGTGAGAGAAATGTAGTATTCATTAATGCTATGCTTCAGATAATTACTGTTATGCTATTCATACATGGTCATAACAACGGGGAAAACAGCTTTACTTTGATGTTTGAATTTCTTTAAATATTCCATTTGCCAAGCTAAGTAATAGCACTGGAGAAGCAAATTTACCCAGTAGAAATGTCTGAATAGAATGTTAGAAAGACAGCAAAATGATTCAGCAGCCAGAAGTATAGGACTTTAATAGTATTGATCAGTTCTCAACTCTGTTTAAAAAGATTACTCTTATCATCTGAGAAGCTCTCTGACACCATGTGAGCCCAGTAGAGGCATTTTCTAGGTTATCTTCATGGAGTTCTCCTTTGGTGCCCATTATTGTGACTAATATTGTTATGACAGTGGGGAGAATTCAGCAAAAACATTGAATATGTACTCTGACCATTCGTTTTGTATAAAGTCTCACACAGTCAAGCAGTCAAGTTCAGATTGGATTTTCACCCCGATACATTAATGTTTGGTATGTGTTTTGAGGAAGATGGGCTATGTATGGACATATATATATTTAAATATATGTAACTGTATATATCATTATCATATGTTAATTATATATACATACATACATATATATGTATGTATATATAGTTGGAAAATATGTATATATATTCCAATTTGTAGTCTGTAAAAGCTTGCATGAGTGACAGGGTATTATAAATAATAAAATGATGCATGCCCATGTTGGAAACTTCAAGTGCCCACTTGTGAACAAATTATTACCCTTTCTGTTGTCTCACTTGGCATAATCTTAACATTATGCATTTATGTGTTGCCTTACTGATAATTAACTATGATGGAGAACTTTAATGTAGCATAGTTTTTTGAAAAATGAAAAAATAAGTCAATATTTTATGGGACAGGACTTCTCTAGGATGAGACCTAAAATATAATGGGATGGGAGAAGTTTTTTTATTACATTAGAGATTTTGATAGTGCTAGGCTAGTGATAGTTACAATTAATTAACATTTTCACTAATGATCTATAAGGAACACCAATAAACAATACTTTAATTAAGCACATGAGTAATAAATTAAGCAGAAAATACCAATGAAGACAGGAAAATAATTCAAATAGACCCAAGAATTTAGAAGATACAGGAATGTGACAGGAATTGCATTAGCCACATGTAATCTCCTACGCCAGCAAATAAAAGGCAGTATTCACTGCATTCTTGGGGTACAGAAAATAAGTAAACAAAACAAATTGTCAACAATATAATGACTACAGGAAGCAACAGCTTTTGTTTGTGAAGGGGTTCTGGGTATATTTCTGCATTTAAGTATTTTAGTTTTGTGGATCTTCGAGACAAAATAATTACATCATCTGAATGGCAGGGCTTGTAAGGAAGCTAACATTTACTAAATGCAACTACAAGGCAGTTACTGTATTTAGATACTTTAAGTACATTGTTTTCTTGAGCTTGTCACATTTTATAGAACCAAACACATTATGAAATTTTCCAAGATCTCATTTTTAAGGGGCAATTCTTACATTTAAGAATGGTCCCATGCCTAGGTAGTTCAGTTGGTTTAAGCATGGGACTCTTGGTTGTAGCTCAGGTCATGATCTCCTGGTGGATCGAGCCCTGCATCGGGCTCTGTGCTCAGCGCAGAGTCGGCTTCAGATTCTCTCTTAGCCCTCTGCCTCCCACTCACTTTCTCTCTCTCTCATTGAATAAATAACATACTTTTTTTAAATGGCACAAAAGTCTATTTGAATAATCAGGCCACCAGGAAGCTAGGATAATAGGGGGTTTTTTTGTTTGTTTGTTTTGTTTTGTTTTTAGATATCTATTGAGTCCGTACCCATAATGAACCCCAGCTGAGTTAAGACCTGATAACTCCACTTATGTCCTCCTCTTCCATCAACCCTCCTGAATTTTGGAGCTATCCCTACCCGTCCTATTCTTGCACTACTCCTCAGCTTGAATGCTTCTTGTCAGAGGACTCAAATCTAATCCATGTTATTGCCCCAATTAGGAAATATTTGTAGAATGACTATAGCTTGTTGAACAATTTAATTCCAAATATATGGATTTAGGGCCATGTTTCTCTATTAGCATTACTCATTGTAACTCCTTGAAAAGAAGAGGGTTTTTTGCTTTTTGGTTTTTCTAGGGCTTTTTTAGGAATTATATTCAATTTCTCCCCCCTCCCTTTTTGTTATTGCAGTATAATTGACATACAATGTTACATTAGTTTCTGGTTTTGACAATTCTATGTATTACTCATTGCTCACCACCCATAAGTGTGTATGAACTATATTCCCTATGCTGTACTTTTTAATCTTTGTGACTTTTTTATCTTATAATTAGAAGTTTGTACTTCTTAATCCCTTTTATCTATTTTGCCAAACCACACACCAACCTCCCTTGTTGTATTCCGTTTGTTTTTGGTATTTAAGAGTTTGTCTTTTGTTTGCTTGTTCATTTGTTTTTAAGATTCCACATACAAGTGAAATCATATGGTATTTGTCTTTCTCATTTCACTTAATACGTTCTATGTCCATCTGTGCTGTTACAAATGGCAAGATCCCCTTCTCTTTTATGGCTGAGTAATATTCCATTATTTATGTGTATAAATTTACCACATCTTCTTCATCCATTCATATATTAATGAATATTTGGTTACTTCCATAGCTTGGCTATTGTAAGTAGTGCTGCAATAGACATGGGGTGCATGTATTTATTTTCAAATTAGTGTTATCATGGGTGGGGGGTAAATACAGTATTGGAATTACTGGATTATATGATATTTCTATTTTTAATTTTTAACGAACTTCCATAATGTTTTCTACAGTGGTTGCACTAATTTACATTACCACCAACAGTGCATAAGGACTCCCTTTTCTCCACATCCATGCCAGCCCTTGTTATTTTTTTTGTTTGTTTTATTTTGTTTTGATGCTAGTCATTCTGTGAGGTATAAGGTAGCATTTCATTGTGGTTTTAATTTCAGTTTCCCTGATGATGAGTTATGTTGAGCATCTTTTCATGTTTCAGTTGACTATCTGTGTTCTTTGGAATGTCTATTTAGGTCCACTGCACATTTTTTACATTTTACTTTAGCTTTTGTTTCCCTTGCCTTAGGAGACATATCTAGAAAGAAGTTGTTACAGCTGATATCAGAGAGGTTACTGCCTGTTTTCTCCTAGGATTTTGGTGGTTCTAAAGGAAACAATGAATATTCAATGAAACAAACAATATTGTTTCCTTTAGAATGGAATGTTCTTAATGTATCTGTTAAGTTCATCTGGATATTGTTTGCTTTAGAATGGAATGTTCTGAATGTATCTGTTAAATTCATCTGGCCCAGTGTGTCATTCAAAGCCATTGTTTCCTTGTTGATTTTCTCTTTAGATGATCTGTCCTTTGCTGTAAGAAGAATGTTAAAGTCCCCTACTGTTTTTGCAATATTATCAATTAGTTCTTTTATATTTGTTATTGTTTTATATATTTGGGTGCTCCTAGGTTAGGGCATAAATATTTACAATTGTTAGATCTTCTTGTTGGATTGTGCCCTTTATTTTGATATAGGGCCTTTCTTCATCTCTTGTTACAGTCTTTGTTTTCGAGTCTAGTTGTCCAATAGAAGTATTGCTACTCTGTCTTTCTTTTGACATCCATTTGCATGATAAATATTACTCCTCACTTTCAACCTGTAGGGGTCTTTAGGTCTAAAAAGAGCCTCTTGTAGGCAGCATAGAGATGGCTCTTATTTTTTTTGTTGTTGTGTTGTTTTCTTTTGTTCTGTTTTTATCCTGTTACCCTATGTGTTTTGAATGGAGCATTTAGTCCATTTACATTCATAGTAATTACTGATAGATATGTATCTACTGCTATTCTATTACTTGTTTTGTCATTATTTCTAGAAGTTTTCTCTGAAAGTTTCTTTGTTTGTCACTTGTAGTCCTCCTTTGCATTCAGAGTCCCTTTTAATATTTTTTTGCAGTGCTGGTTTAGTGGCCATGAACTCCTTTAGTATTTATTTGTCTGAGAAACTCTTTGTATCTTCTACTCTGAATGATAGGCTTGCTGGACAGAGTATTGTTGGCTACAGATTTTTTGCATTTAGCACTTTGAATATATCATGGCGCTTTCTTCTGACTTGCCATGTTTCTGTTAAGAAATCTCTAGCAAACCTTATGGGCCTTCCCTTGTAAGTTAAGGACTTCTCTTGCTGGTTTTAAGATTTTTTGTTTTTCTTTATCATTATACCTAGCAAATTTCACTACACTATATCTTATCGTTGGCCTGGTTTTATTGATTTTGATGGGAGTTCTCTGTGCCTCCTGGATCTGGATGTCTGTTTCCTTCTACAGATTAGGCAAGTTTTCAGCTAGTATTTCTTCGAATAAATTTTCTACCCCCTTTTCTCTCTCTTCTGGGACCTCTGTGATATCAGTGTTACTACGTTTGATGGGCTCACTGAGTTCCCTAAGTCTGTTCTCATGTTCCATAATTCTTCTTTCTCTCTTTTTTTCCCCACTCTTATTTTCCATTAGTCTTCTATATCACTAAATTGTTATTCTGCTTCCAGTCTGCTGTTCATTGCACCAAGTATGTTTCTAATCTCAGTTATTGCATTCTTCATCTCTGATTGATTCTTTTTAAACTTTTTCATCTCTGTGGTATGGGTCTCACAGATGTCTTCTTTTCTCAAGCCCAGTGAGCATTCTTATGATTGTTGCTTTAAATTCTCCATCAGATATGTTACGCATATCTGTTTTCCTTAGGTCTCTGGGTGTGGTCTTATCTTGTCCTCTCATTTGGGATAAATTCCTCCATCTTGGCATTTTGTCTAAATCTCTGCCTTCTGCTATGTGTTAAAAAAGCCACTTATGTCTCCTGCTCCTAAATGTAATGGCTCTATAAAGTCATGTAGTGCCCAGGGCCCAGTGCTTCAGGGAGTGTCTCTGGTGTGTGCTGCATGAGCTCTGCTGTTATTTTTTGGCTGTTCTATCCTTTGGGCCAGTATTCTGTAGAAGATCTCTTTATTTGGGCAGTGTTTGGCCCCAGGCCTGAATATGGCAAGTTTTAATTGAGTGTACTCTGTTCTGCTTGTGAAATGAGACCCAACACCACTTCAGCCAGAACTGAGTGAGACCCAGCAGAATTCTCTGTTGGGGAAACATGTTGCAGACAGGGGTTTGTGCTGGTCTTCTGGGGGAGGGGCCTGCCTCGCTGGGACTGAGGCAGCCTTGACTGAGAAGGACAGTCCCACCACAACACAGGTGGGTGGGGCTTGGTGTAAGGAAATTAGGCAGCCAGTGCCAACACTGTGCTGCTTCTTGCAGGTGACCCTATATTTATGCTGAGGGTCAGGGGAGGGAAATGGTGTCAGCCAGCTCCTTTGTTTCTGGAAACAAAGAGCTACATCTCAGGAAAACATTGTGAGAAGAGTGAATAATCTGCCCTCTATGGGCCCCAGGCATTCTTTACATCACAGTTTCCACAATGTCCACCCCAGTATTGTTTGCCTGCCTTTTCTCCAGGAACAGGGCAGTGGTCTTTGGGCCCTATCCCAGCCAAGCCCACTGACCTTTAAAACTCCACAGACTTTAAGCCTTGCTGGTTGCAAGAACTCAGGAGATTCAGCCCCTGTTATTTTCCAGGCCAGAGGCTTTGGGAACTGTTCTCCCCGTAAATTCCCCTGTGTGCTCCTTTCTCTCTCTCCCTCCCCTCCACAGCACCTATAATCCTTTTCCCCCCTAAACATTGTCTCTGTACTTCCTAACTTACTCAATGTGGCGTCTTCTTCCCTTTGTGGAGTTTGTTCTGTCAGTCTTCAGATTGATTTCTGGGTTATTTAGCATGATTTGATAGTTATCTAGTTGTATTAATGGAATGAGACGAGCCTAGGGTCCTCCTACTCTGCCACCACCTTCCTTTGTCCAAGGAGGGTTTTTTAAACTATTTTCTTAAACTGATAGACTATAGTTTATAGTCGTTTTCGTTTTACAAAAAAACTAAGCAGATAACAGAGAGTTTCCATATATCCTTTCTACCTCACTGTTTCCCCTATAATTAATCTCTTGCATCAGTGTGGTATTTCAGTTGCAATTGATGAACAAATATTGATATATTATTACTAAGTAAAGTTTATAGTTCTATATTAGAGTTCACTTGTGGTGGTGTACAGTTTGTGGGTTCTGACATGTATAGACATGTATCTACCATTATAATATCATACAGAATTCACTGCCCTAAACATCACCTGTACTGCTCCTATTCATCCCTCCTTTCCTCCCCCAGAACTTCTGGCAACTGACCTTTTTACTGTCTCCATAGTTTTGTGTTTTCTGTAATGTCATATAGTTAGAATCATATAGTTTGTAGCCTTTTCAAGTTGGTTTCTTTTACTAGGTAATACACATTTAAGTTTCCTCAATGTCTTTCAAGGCTTGATGGCTCATTTCTTTTTATTGCTGAACAATATTTTGTTTTCTAGATGCCTAAAATTAGCTGGGTGTTTTGAAAATAGTTCCAAGGTATGTCCTTATTCAGTTTGCCCCTGGCATAAGTCACAGTATTTCAGTGTGGCATAATATATGGTCACAACTGTAGTATCATAGTCATTGAGATTAGTATGGAATGCACAGCACTGGTTTGCTGGATAAAGCAACACATGAGAAGAAGAATGTAAGTCATGCATTCAGGTATCTGAATTTCATGTCTGTGTTCGACAGCCTACCAAATGCCTTAAATGAAGTAGTTCCCCTCTCTGTTCTTTGGTTTCTTGATCTGGAAGACAAGAGAGTTACAAGATTAACTTTAAAGTTCCTCTAAATTCTGAAAGTTGATTATCTGGTTTCATCCTCTTTGAAGGTAAGAAAAGAAGGCACGAGGAAATGATTCTGAATGAATAATATACCAAGTTACTGGCACTACTTTGACTAAATATATTTGGTCTGGCTTTTTCTTTTCTTTTTTTACTGTGTGGTTACCGATTTTTTCATGTAAGAACCTATCTTTCTTTTTTAAGTGCTACCAACGATGTAATGTAAATTGATGGAAAAAATAAGAAATAGAGATTGATAGGAACTGAATCTTTGTTTGACCTTTGACTGTATTGAAATGTTCATCCAGTCTTCTGCTTCTTAAACATGTAATTATATAATGTTCTAAAGGTGACTAATTTTTATAAAAGTTTTAACATTGGTGGGGTATTTCACCCTTATCATGTCAGATTTTTAAAAGGTGGTGGATATTTATGACAATAATAGCATTGCAGAATGTAACTTTTAAAAATAAGTGGAAGAATATGCTTCCTGAAGTGTCTCTTCACTCTTCCCAGTCAGGCTATGACACTCTCAATGATTAGTCACTCATGTCCAAGTTCAGTAGTGAGAAGACACATAAATGAGGTCACTTTCTGCTGACTTGGTTACAATTAAAGTTAGTACTAAAATTGCCCATTTTTTGCATCATAAATATATTGAGAGAGATGTAGACATAGATATACAGTGAGGGATTTCTTTTCCCTCCCTCCTTTTCTGAGTATAAAATGCTGAAGTTTACTTTGTCTGCAATCATCACAAGTATTCTTAGTCTTAGACCTTTTTAGTGTTTAGCCTTTTAGATCTGAAAGATAAATAGGTCTTTACCAAATTAGAATTGCATTATAATAGCTGTAATTAAGGACTAGAATGAAGATATTTTTAATAGCAGATTGACTAAATCTGAAGTTTAAGTGAATATTTTTACTAATCAGTCAGGGTTTAAATGATTGTGTAATATGATAGTCAATGAAATTGTTTTTGTTCATTTTGTTTTGTTTTAATGAAATCTTGACTACTAAAACTGTTGTCTTTGGGTTGGCTAAAAAAGGGGCAGTACACTAGATATTACATCACTTCTCATCCTTGCAATCATAGAATTTTGATTTAATTAACAGTGAAAGTGTGCATATACAATGGGGGATAGAATGTGGATTTTGCTTCTTTAATAATTTGACAGGCAGATTGCAATAAACAAGGCTTCTGGAAGCCTGTTTGGGTCCCAGAGATCTTATAAATATGCAGTGTACCTCTGTGTGTTTACCCCAGGTCCCTGAGGTTGAGATGTGAAAAATAAAATTAAAGCCACCAGATATTTTTGTATAGCTTTCAGTTATCACTAATTTAAACTGAGTAATGACTAATTTATAGGTGTACTTTCAGTAGTTTCAAAAATAAAGGAAGTGAAATGTAAAAATATGTTTTGACTGGGTATTAAGCTTTTAAATTGAAAGATTTTCTACTTTCTATATCATGATACATTTTCTTTAAACCCAAATCTGAGAGCTTTATCGTCCCCTTAGGATTGTTTTACATTTAATAGTGCTATTGCGACTCACACAGGACAAACATGCAGATAAAGCATTCCTTATAAAAGTGATATATATTTATGTATAAACACATCATTGGAATAGCATAATCCATCTGGAAAAAGTTCTTCTCTGGAATCTGGTTTTAGTAGATTAATACCCTTACTATTTACTATATTTGTAGCTCTTCATGATTGAACAGATCTCTCTGGCCCTCTTGAAATATTTCTTGAAATTTACTGAAATTCATGGGTAGATCATTTAAAGCTCCTAATACTTCTAATATATTACCTAGAAGTACAGAATTTTTTTTCGGAAGACCTACAGGAAAGGTTACGGTAAAACACAATTCATTGTATATGCATTTGAAACAAAGTTCTTAGATGTCTGTGGAAAAAGCATAATGTAAAGCTCCTTAGCTTGATATCTAAGACTGTGGCATGTAAGTGTTGCATTAATATTAAATGTACTAAGCAATAAGTAGCAGGTATGTGCTTATTGAAGAGGCTGGCCTTTTCTAATGTTAATTCTAGGAAAAGGGAGAATTTTTTTTAAATTGAAAACCCACATTAGTGTGTTGTTTTTAAGGGGAAAAAAATAACCCATTGATGGAGAAATGAAATTTTTACTTACTGATTAAGAACTCAGTTGTGTCAGTTGTGAGGTTTAGGGAGTAGGAAAGCTAATTTGTCAAATTATGCTCTTGGAGTTCAACAATAAACTAGATGAAGTCTCCTGGGCTTATATATAAAAGAAAGCACCTCTATTTTGTCTTAATGTGCCTTTGTCTTCACAGCTGCTACTGAATCACACCCTGAAGTGCTAAACTTTAATTCCTAGTAGCCACTTTTAATGCATTTTTGAAAGAATTCATCCAAATAACAGACCAGTTGAATTAAAAAAAGAACATTCTTTTACTGAATCCATCCTTAGTCATTTCCTTTTATTTTCCTCTTGATAGATGTACTTTATATTTTTGCTTTTTGACAAGTTTAACCAGAGTCATGCTATTAGGAAAATGAGGTGAGAAACAATTCTAACATGATAGTAGAAGCTCTCTGAGTTAATTGATACTCATAGTATTGTTTTTTTCCTACCTTACCAAAAATTTTCTTTTCAGTATTACAGAACAAAAAAAAATCATGATGTGTGTCATGATTTACATAGAAAATTTAATGTACTTACATGTTTCATGTCCTATTATATTTCTGGCATTTTTTCCCATTGAGATATTAGAATGTCATAGCATAATTAGATGTCTAGATGTATGTTTGCAAATGAAGGGTAATGATAGATGACAAATACCTTTCAGATCCAGTATGTGTACTGGGTATCCCTAAGTGAGTTATATAATTTGCATGTGGTCATGTAGTCAGTTGGTACCCAAATCAGGGGTAGCACATGTGTGTGATTATTTACTCATTTATCTACTTATTGATAGAGAAAGCTATGTTTGTTTTGTGTAGGTGATTTCCCTTTTATTTTGTGTTTATTTTTTAACCCTTATCATAAGTGAAACTATTCATGGATGGCCTGTCTGATGATGACCATAATGATCATGATGATGGTGATGATCATAATGATAGTGATGGTATCGGGATATTAGAGAGCTGCTATTCTTTAATTCTCAAAACTGAGACTTAAAGAAGTACAAAAATTTGCCCCAACTTGCATAGGTAGCAAGTTCACAGAGCTAGGAATCATACTGACTTCCATCCGAAATGCAAAACCCTTATACTTCCAATGGTGATTAATGAATCCTTTAAAGGGAAGACTGTTTCTTAGACATGAATGTCTTAAGAGCTTATTTCCATCTCTGTATATTTGTAATCAAATGAAGACCTTGTCTACTTGGCCATTTTTAATATTTCCTTGTACTCATGGGATAATATTTAAACTAACTGATATGAGCACTGGCCAATTAGAATGGATGAAATCATAGGCTGCAGTAGGATCCAGGAGCCCATACTTTACCAGGTTCCCTTTTAGTTGCTGGATCATGAGCATATCTGGGGAATCCTGGGATAAGGGGCTAAGGCAGCTAGGATAGCAGTTATTTACCAGCTGGCATGAAAGTATTTCATCATTTCAGTAAACAACATGGCCATTTCAATGTGCAATGGCTGAATATCAGCACAGTACATTGTCTGGTAGGCCAAGGTAATTGACAGTGGTGATTGTCACATTTATAAGTACATCTCTTATTGGGTGTTTCTATATTGAGTACATAAGTGTGACAAGATTCCTCCCAAGTGAATGAACATGCTCTGAGCCTTTGTGGTAACACAGATTACATGCATCAGTCCCATTCTTCCCCCAGCAAATTCTTAAACTGAGTATTTTTGAGGTACAGTGTGAGAGAAAGGAAGAGAGACAGAGAATGCTTGGTATGCTGTATCTTGCGTATTTTTCTCCTGTCTAGATGGTGGATACACAGAGTGCAAGTGCTGTATCTTACTCTTCACTGTCTCTGTTTCCTAGCAAAGTACTCGGCACAGAGCAGGTCCTCAGTAGTTATTGCCTGAATGTAAGCATTGAACCCCACTAATGAAATACAATTCTGTTGGTTATCAAGAGGCATAAGTTAAAGAAATAAACTCAATAATCTCACCAGAGTCACTAACCTAGCTGTTAGATTACTTCATTATCTACAAAACAAAGAAAAAAAAAGTACAGTGTCCTCATTGCATGAAATGTGAAGTGAGCTGGCAAATGTTCATAATAATCAGATTGGCAGGGGAAAAATGCTGGAAGCAAACCCAGTTATTTAAATCAGTTATTTCCCTTTCACTTGTCTTGTATTTCATGCATCATGGCATGAACCTTTCAAATTTGCTTTTTTATGATACTTAAAAGATTCACTCATGGTTAGGCTGACATTCTATGATTGCTTCAAAGCCTATGTTGCATAATTCTATAATACGACATCAAGATTTCAGTATAAAGACTACAAACTTGGTTATTGCCATAGTCTTATAATTTGTAACCTATATGTTAAATAAGCAAAACCTACAAAATATGACCAAAATGCTGTTGTGTTCCTCCTGCTACCTCTTTAGCATTTCATCCTGTGAAGATTATCTTGCCCTACACCTATGGACAGTGGACAGTCCCAATGGCTTTTAGATCTCTAAAGTCTCTCTAAATTGCAAACACAATCTCAGTCCAGAAATTAGAGTGTTTGTTTATAGCATGCTAGTAATATTAGCAATCTAAGCTCACAGATTTAAAGTTGAAAGTACAACCTTTTCTGATTCCCAAGCTAGACTATTGCAATGCTAGAGGGAGGGGAGCAAGGTTATTACCCTGCTTGGAGATTCTCTCCTAAACTCCCTTGGTATGGGTTAATGTGTTTCCTACAGCTTGCCACTCCCCCTTTGTCCCACTTCCCTCTGAGCTTCGTGCCACATGCATTATAATAAGAATTCTCCATCAGTGTACCCCCTACCCTCTTAAATGTTCCATTTACATAGCACTTAAATACAGGGTCCAGATCATCTCTCTGTCTCCCACTAGGCTCACTTTTAGTCCACGAAAAACACTCATGCAGGTCTTTTTCCAGGAAAACTCTGTGAGTACAGGGATCGAAACCAAGCTGTCTCTATGCTACTGGCCTAGGCTACTTCTTCAGAAATGAGTCAGTTACTCCTCTTCAGTGTCCCCCAACTTCAGGGAACATATTCATACCCTGAATATCCTGATGGAAGCCCTTCTGTGTAAGCGTGAGGAGTGTAGCATGTGCATACACACGCACACAAACACATCCCTTTGTCAAGTGTCTCATCTCATGACAACTGAGTTCTCCAAAGAATCTCCTTATAGATCCTCTCTTCCTCTACTCTACTTACCCATTTTTATTTATGAAGTGAGTGAGAGGAAGCTTCCAACAGAGGCAGTATGAAAGTCCTGAAACTGATTTCAAGAATTCTTTCTGAAAAATTTACATATGAAAGTCTATCTGTAGACATTCTGTCTAATATTTATCTGGCATTGGCATGTCATTCAAAATGAGAAGTCCATTTTTTAAATTTAGATTTTGTTAGTTACCATACAGTACAATATGGTTTCTAGAATAGATTCAGTGATTCATCACTTTACATACAACACCCAGTACTCATCCCGAGTGCCCTCTTTAATACCTATCACCCATCTAGCCCATCCCACGCCCACCTACCTCCATCAACCCTCAGTTTATTCTCTATCATTAAGAGTCATTTATGGGTTGTTTACCTCTCTCCTTTCTTTCATTTCCTCCTTCCCATATGTTCATGTGTTCTTTCTTAAATTCCATATCTGAGTGAGATCATACGTATTTGTCTTTCACTGACTGACTTATTTCATTTGGCATAATACACTTTAGCTCCAAATTGTTGCAAATGGCAGGATTTCATTCTTATTAATGACTGAGTAATATTCCATTGTATATTATTTATCCCACATCTTCTTGATCCATTCATCAATTGATGGGCCTTTGGGCTTTCTCCGTAGTTTGGCTGTTGTTGATAATGCTGCTATAAACATCAGGGTGCATGTATCCCTTTGAATCTGCATTTTTTGTATCCTTTGGGTAGTATATACCTAGTAGTACAATTGCTGGATCATAGGGTCGTTCTATTTTTTACTTTTTGAGGAACCTCCAAATTGTTCTCCAGAGTGGTTGCACTAGTTTGCATTCCTACCAACAGCTGGGAATGTTGTTTCTTGTGTTGTTAATTTTAGTCACTCTGGCAAATGTGAGGTGATATCTCATCTTAGTTTTGATTTGTATTTCCTTGATGATGAGTGATGTTGGACATCTTTTCATGTGTCTGTTGGCCATCTGGATGTCTTCTTTGGAAAAGTGTCTGTTCATGTCTTCTGCCCATTTCTTAACTGTATTATTTGTTTTTTGGGTGTCGAGTTTGGTAAGTTCTTCATAGATTTTGGATACTAACCATTTATCAGATATGCCATTTGCAAATATCTTCTCCCATTCTGTAGGCTGCCTTTTAGTTTTGTTGATTGTTGGCTCATGATGCCTCCAGTTTTGTTTTTCTTTTTCAGAATTGCTTTGGCTATTAAGGGTCTTTTGTGGTTCCATACAAATTTCAGGATTGTTTGTTCTAGCTCTGTGAAAAATGCTGTTGGTATTTTGATAGGGATTTCATTAAATGTGTAGATTGCTTTGGGTAGTGTAGATATTTTAACAGTGTTTGTTCTTCCAGTCCATGAGCATGGAATGTCTTTTCCATTTCTTTGTGTCCTCTTCAATTTCTTTCATTAGTGTTCCATTGTTTTCAGAGTACAGATCTTTTACATTCTTAGTTAGGTTTATTCCTAAGTGTCTTAATGGTTTTGGTTCAGTTGCAAATGGGATCAATTCCTTGATTTCTTTTTCTGCTGCTTTGTTATTCATGTATAGAAATGGAACAGATTTATGTACATTGATTTTATATCCTGTAACTTTGATAAGTTCATATATTAGTTCTAGCCATTTTTGGTGGAGTCTTTGGGTTTCCTACATAGAGTATCATGTTTTCTGCAAATAGTGGAAGTTTGACTTCTTCCTTGCCAATTTGGGTGCTCATTTTTTTTTGTTTTTTTTTTTTTTTGTTTTTGCCTAATTGCTGAGGGTTAAGACTTCCATTACTATGTTAAATAGTAATGGTGAGAGTAGACATCCTTGTCTTGTTCCTGACTATAGAGGAAAGGCTCCCCATTTTTCCTGTGGATGTTTTGTATATGGCATTTATGATGTTGAGATATGTTCCATCTATTATCTATCCCTATTTTGTTGAGGGTTTTTATTAAGAAAGTATAGTGTATTTTGTCAGATACTTTTTCTGCATCTATTAAGAGGATCATACGGTTCTTATCCTTTTTTTTATTAATGTAGTATGTCATGTTGATTGATTTGTGACTGTTGAACCACCCCTTCAGTCCAGGAGTAAACTCCATTTGATGGTGGTGAATAATTCTTTTAAAGTACTGTTAAATTCAATTTGCTAGTATTTTATTGAGAATTTTTGCATCCATGTTCATCAGGTATATTGGCCTGTAATTCTCATTTTTAGTGGGGTCTTTGATTTGGGGATCAAAGTAATGCTGGCTTCGTAGAATGAGTTTGGAAGTTTTCCTTCTGTTTCTTTCTTTCAGAGCTGTTTGAGAGAGGAGTCCATCTTTAATATCTGATTACACATTAGGTGTTTTTGTTTGTTTGTTTTTACACCTGGAATGCTTCATATGTCAGTAGTCCATATAAGATCGTGAAAGGCATTTCTGTGCTTGGTGGTGTATTTACTTTCATTGCCCATCACAAATGTACATATTACCACAATCAGAGTATAGATGGCACAATATTTAGAGTTCAGAACTAAGCTCTCCTCTTTTGAAGCTGATATCTGACCTCTGTAGAGGTGTTTTAAAGAGTTAATTATACCTTCAGAAAGATTAATATCTTTTTGTCTATGGAGAGGAAAACTTTTTAAAACCAGATCTAAATTTTCTGCTTAGCTGGGAGAGTCTAGTTATGGGAATTTAGATAGATGGTGTGTTTGGAATATTAACTATGCAGAATAGGAAGAAATACTACGTACAAATCAAGAGGGTCCATAGATGTTGCTGAGTGCTTGGCTGAGGTTGGAGATTATGAATTTGTATTGTTGCTAATTTGTAGTTGTGTGATTTTCTTCAGGATCATGCAGTCACCAGAGTATATTAGCAGAGGTGGCACTTGGGAGCGTTGGTCCAGAGTTGGAGCTTCACTTGGCAGATGAGAAAACAGAAAGGGAGAAAGAAATTGGCCAGGCTAGTGATTATTATTTTAAGTGGTAAGCCATGGTTAGTGAAGGAAGGGAGGTCAGGAATCAACTAATAGATGACTTAAAAGGATTTCTGCAAGTGAAAAGCAGGTGTACTGAAAATGACAGGGCTTAAAGACTGTGATCATGGTCACGAAATGAAACATTGTACTTGGATATTTCAAGAGCAGTAAGTTAGATGATATACATGAAGTTAATAGTTAAAATTCTATTAAAGAGGGTACTTGTGATGAGCACTGGGTGTTGTATGTAAGTGATGAACCACTGAATTCTACTCCAAAAACCAATATTACACTATATGTTAACAACTAAAATTTAAATTAAAATTTGAAGAAAAAAGAGAAATCAATGCACAGAGGTCTACCTCTGGTATTTTCCCAAACTGGTTTTCTTTTCACTGTATCTTAACTAACAAAATTTAAATAAGAAATAAAATAAAATTCCATGTGACTTTGAAGAACGGATGTTGTGGATAGAGTATGCAAGGTTGGAAGACCTGGAGACTGTCATAGAGGGGGATTTTAAGATTTCAAGGTAGAATAAGCATTTATTTTTCATCCAGGTGATGACAAAGTACTAATGTGTGACAGTGAGAAGATAGCTACTGAAATCACACACAGTGATTTTAGGTAGGATTTGCTGTGGAAAGTGAGTCTTTTGGCCAGATGCCAGAGATCTCAATAACAAAGCATGGTTGAATTTTCCATAGATTGTATTACGGAATGATAGTGGGGTGGTGTTATAGTTAAAGAGCATGACTAGAAAAAACAAGAATGAGAGTGGAGGTAACAGAATAAAAACTATATTAGAAAAAGTAAATGAATTCATTTGTTGTCTATAATACATTTATCACATTTCTAATCTTTACCCTAACCCATCAAGATATATATTATTTTAACTTGTTTTTTATGGAAAATAGTAAGCATACACAAAATTAGAAAAAGTAGCATGATGTGCCCTTGTGTACCTGTCATTCAGCATTAACCACAATTAACGTTTTACCAATTAATCCCTTTTTAGATGAAAAAAGCTGAGATCACAGTTTAAGCACTTTGACCAAGGTTTTGTAGCTACTATGTAAGTGACTAAGTCAGAACTCAAACCCAGATCTACCTGTCTTCAAAGCCTATGTTCTTTCCATTACACCATGCACCCATAAATCACTATTTTCTCTTTTTAAGAACCTCTTTCTTGGGGACACCTGGGTGGCTCAGTCAGTTAAATGCCCAACTCTTGATTTCAGCTCAGGTCATGATCTCAGAGTCCTGGGATTGAGGCCCACATCACAGGGAGCCTGCTTGAGATTCTCTTTACCCCTGTACCCCTCCCCATGCTCATTATTACTCTCTCTCAAATAAGAAAATCTTTTTTAAAAAAAGAATATATTTCTCTCTAGGAGAACTTAACTGTAACATTGGAAAGCTTACCAGTTAAAGCTGGTTAATTTCTTCTTCTATCCTTGATTACTTAGCACACCTGTGTACTTCATGTATCATTTGCTCCATTTCAATTGTGAGCGGTATTCCCTCTTATAAGAACTTTATCATATCATCTTCTTGGCTAGCTAATGTTTGTTGTTTTTTTAATTGAGGAATTATTCCCAGATATTTTCTGAACATACCAATTTTTTGGTCTTAGGTACTGCAGGCCTCATGGTTATTTCATAGGTTAACATATTGCTTATTGCTTGAGTGAATTGTGGACACTATCAGCCAAATACAAGATTGTTGAGGGAAAAATATAAGCATTCAGCAAGGATGTAGAAATTGTGCTAAGTTGGTGTTAAAAATAAAATGTCCAGGAGCCCCTGCATGGCTCAGAGGGTTAAAGCCTCTGCCTTCGGCTCAGGTCATGATCCCAAGGTCCTGGGATCAAGCCCCGCATCGGGCTCTCTCCTTGGCGGGGAGCCTGCTTCCTCCTCTCTCTCTCTGCCTGCCTCTCTGCCTACTTGTGATCTCTCTCTGTTGAAGAAATAAATAAAATCTTAAAAAATAAATAAATCAAAAAAATAAAATGTCCATAATCATGTAATATTTGTCTATAGTCTTCTCAGGTGTTCAAATGGTAGTTTCACACTACTCATCTTTTAACATGTATGGGCATTGTTTAATCCATTAAGAACTCAGAAATAGTCAAGGTGAATCCAAAATACTGCATGTGCTGTAATGTATCTAATCTTTTCAATTTGATTTGCTTTAAACTGTGGCCTGTTTATCTTCATTTACATTGTCCATTTAATAGGCTTCTCCTTCAGTCCTGCTCTGGTAATTAGTTGGGTTATTTATACCTCAACACCTTGAGCTGCTACATGTCATTTAACTAACTGCTCTTTAAAGTTTTTGTAATTCAGTGGTTCTTAGCCCTGGGTATACATTAGAATCACCTGGGGGAACGTAAAAAAAAAAAATACTGACGCTTGTGCACCATCGCAGAACCAATTAAATCAAAAGCTCTGAGAACTGTCGTTTTGAGATGGTAATTCCTGTCCTTTGACCAGTGCCACTCAAAACACTATACTCAGTGTGATGTTGAAGCAGTCAAAGCAGCAACAGTCCACTTCTTTACCTTATCCTTTCCACTTCTGTTCTTCTTCATTTTGCAGGGTTTTGTTTTGTTTTTTTAAAATAAAATTAGATACCATCATACTCATGGATTTATCAGAGCTTAGTATTTCTCCACCTGTCTTAAATGCCTTTGCAAAATGCAACAGTATTCTGGAAGTAAGACCGTATTTGAAGATTTTAAAGGAGATCTATTTGCTTTGCACACTTTTTATTGTAATAAAAGGGGAAAGGCAAGAAGACTCTGTGAGCAGAGACAAAGGAGATTGAAAGAGCATGGGATATTTTGGTAGCTAACAGTTGTTTAGAATGAACCCTAGAATAGCTGAAGAGGTAAATATAAGCTATATTCTAAAGGACTTTGGATCTTATTTCTAGGGGTTTGATCAGGATCAGCTACGTAATTTGTCCGACATGTGCAAAATGACAAGCTGGGGACCCTCTTCATAAATCATTAAGAATTTCATGGCTGCAACAGACAATCATTACCCCAAGCACAAAGCCCTTCTAAATATGGGCCCCTTTGTGACTGCAGAGATCTCATACCCACAAAATTGGCCCTGCGTTTAATTATATCTTGAAGTTAATGGGTGATTGGAAGGATTTAGGCAAGACAATCACTTATGGTTCATTATAAAAATTGTTCTGACTGCTGCGTGGAAAACTTGAATTGTTGGGCTGAGAGACAAAGTACTACCAATGGCTTTTTATGGTGTGTCTATCTCCATATTTTTTCCAAGATTTTTAACTCTTATGATGGCAGTAGTAGTGAAGATAGTAGTAATAACTTCTGTTAGGATAGCACTTAGACATTCTCATATACAGTACTGTTGTTTAATCCTTCAATATCTGGTCATGAGGCAAGGATATGTTGTTATCCTTGGTTTATAGATAAGGAGTTAAATGACTTGCCAAAAATTACATGACTAGTGATTGATGTATACAAGATTGCAGTCAGCCCTTATAACCTATACACTACTGATATTTCTCTACTAAAACTGCTAGTTTTCTTATTAATAGCTATTTATAGAAGCGTTCTTTAAAACATCTATTTTTACACTATTTTGGTGGATTTTACTAAACTATTGTTAAAAGTGATTGTCTACTATGTTTTCTAAGCCCCTTATAGAAAGATCTGCAAGATGGATTTTTTTAGCTTAATGCCAGGGAGATTTTTTTTTAATAGAAAAATGTCTATTTCTTTTAGTCAGACATTAAAAAATGTTACATGCACCACTCTTTAGCCTGGCTGCCAGTGAATTTATATTCACACTCAACACCCGGTTTTCAAAATTAGCTCATCTAATTCCTGTTCCCTCTAGATGGTGTCTACTGTTTTTATCCTTGACAGTGCTATTTTTTAATATATTTACATTTCTTATATTAAATTTTATAAGTTACTTCAAATATGTTTGGAAGTAGTCAGGATGTAAATCCTCACTTAATAAACTAAATGATAACCATTTGGAAATTTATTCAAAAGAAAGAAGCACAAAGAAGTGTTTAAGTGGCTGAGCAGTAGTATAGCAGATTTATCCATTCAAGCTTGTTATAGCAGAAAGTAGCTGACAGGTTCGATAAGCATTTCATAATTAAATGAAAGAGAAGTTGAAGTTGAGTGATCACAGAAGAATTAAAAAGCATGTGTGAACATACAAATGACTTGGGCCAACAAATCTCCTTTTAGAGATTATATAATGTCACTGTGAATCCAGTACTTCTGTGTCCAACCCAGCTTTTTCAATTTTTTAGTCTCTCATGCTTCGTCCTCATAATTTTTATTTTTATTGTCTTTTGTTGACATCTTTATTGTTACTATTTTGCGACTATCACAATTAGAGATTTAGATACTTGAAGATCTAGTCTTTCATACTAGATACAACAACTAAACTTTGGAAATATATGTTTTATAAATACTTGATTATTTTTATAGAATTACTATGTTTAGGTTGTTTTAGGTGTTTCTTTGTTGTAATTTAAGCAACTGTACTTAATTATACTTCAAGGAAAACCAACATTCTTTTTTTTTTTTAAGAATTTATTTATTTATGCGAGAGAACAAGAGAGAGCCTGAGCTTGAGAGCATGACTAAGGTGGAGGGGTAGAGGGAGAAGCAGACTCCCTGCTGAGCAGGACCCTGGCTGGGATCAGTGACCTGAGCTGAAGGCAGACCCTTAACCAACTGAGCCACCCAGGTACCTTCAACATTCTTTTAATAGTCTCAGTTTCACATTTGCTTGTGTGTTTTTTTTTTTAATTTGTTCCTAACTTGTACACAAGTAGTGATAGTAGCTCGGAATGGCTACTATAAGGGATAATACTTGAATTTGAAAAGCTACCTTATGCCTTTTATGATAATAGTGTATTTAAAGTATCTAGCGTAAAATTTTAGCATCTGAGACCATGTGGAATAATACAAGCTTGTGGGTACAGAGGAGATACTATAGAAACAGCTTGAAAGAAGCTATGTAGCAGACTTTATTGGCTAGATGTAACGTATAGTCTACCAGTCACCCCTATACCTGAATGGATTCCCCTCCTTCTTACCCTGGGTATGTTTGCAGTTTATTTTGTCACATACTAGTCCTTGCTGTCTACCCTGGACTTCACCTCTCTAGTCACAGACAGCTCTTTCACCCATAGAGTATCTGATGCTGACCTGCCCTGCCTCCGGTTTTGTTTTTGTTTTTTTCTTTCAGTACCTGGAGCCAGACTTTCTTTATATCCAAGCAATATTTTTATTAAGATTATATCTTTGGGGCACGTGGGTGGTTCAGTCGGTTAAGTGTCTGACTCTTTTTTTTTTTTTTTTAAGTGTCTGACTCTTAATTTCAACTCAGCTCATGATTTCAGGGTGTTGAGATCGAGCCCCATGTTGGGCTCCATGCTCAGCACAGAATATGCTTGACATTCTCTCTCTCCCTAACTCTTTGCCCCTTCCCTAGCTTGTGCTCTCTCTCTCCAGCTCTCTCAAATGAGTAAATAGAATCCTACAAAAAAAAAAGACTGTATCTTTATTTATTAGTACTGGTAAGTAGTTTAGAAATATTCTAGTCCATTGGTCTTAATTTATGGATGGGGAATCTGAGACTCAGAAAGAAGCTGTGATTTATGAATATATTAAATACCATTTAATAATCTTACTGGAATCTGAAGATAGAGATTGTTTCTATAGAGCTTTGTGGAGTATTTTTAAGAAATTATATTTTCTGTTGAGTAATTCATGTTATATTAGTTACAGAAGGCAGACTAGTTTTGTTTTTTGTTTTTTTTTGGCTTTTTTTGTTTTGTTTTGTTTTTACATAGATCTAAGAATGGAGAGCAACCACGAGAAAAAAATCAGTAGTATTTGGGGTGCCTAGGTGGCTCCGTCTTTAAGCATCTAACTCCTGATTTCAGCTCAAGGTTGTGAGATAGAGCCCTGCATCAGTCTTTGTGCTCAGCGGGGAGTCTGCTTGAGGTTCTCTCTCTTCCCCTCCTTCTACCCCAGCTTGCCTGCATGCTCTCGAAAGAAAGAAAGAGAGAGAGAGAGAAAGAAAGAAAAAGAAAATGTTTTAATAAATAATATTTAGCATAGCAATTTAGATATATCATACTCTATTAAACCTTGAAACTATTTGTTATATACTATCATCATTATATTATTTTCTCTAGAAAATATATAGGTCATAGAATTAAATTATAAAACTAAAAGTAGTTTTTGTAACTTAGGAAATTTTCAACTAATGTTTATGGAGTTCCTACATAACATTATATCTTATATACTCTGTTAACATAGCAGATCTTGCCTTTGGATATGAAACACTTCATCTGCTTTTATCATTTCCCTCTCTTCCCTTTTTTTCCCTTCCATCCTTTGGCAGTCTTACCCAATCCCAGAACTTCAATCAGTCCATCAACATACAGAACTATTAGGATTATATCTTCCTTTTTTGTCACTCTCCCACATACCAGACCTAATCTTCTGATGATTAGCTGCATGTTTTTACCTAGATATGTATCTCCACACCTTCAAACTCGGTATTTTTAATACTAAAGGTATTCATTTCTGCTTAGAACCTATTTCTTTTAATGTTACCACCAGTCTCCTTAGTTATATAGTTTCAATCACTAGTAATATTCTTGACTCTTCTCTCTCCCTTAACCTCCCACATCCTTTTAATAATAATAATTTTTGACATATATTTAGCACTTAGGTTTCCAGCTCTTATCCACTGCATTAAATCGCTTCCTAAATTGATGTGTATTATAATTTCTACTTCTGCAGTAGGTTGTAACCATCTAGTCACCTTATTACCTCAGCACTCTTGCCAGTGCTATTGCAGTAGCAGTCTAACCAATTTCTCTAGATTCTCTTTTTCCAGCCCATTTCATTTATCCTGTAATAAATCTTCCCAAAGCATGGCTAGTTGAATTAAACTGTCCCTAGTCCAAAAAAAAAAAAAAAAGGAGTGGCTCCAAACACACTAGGTCTTACAGGAATTTTCCTTCTCCACCTTTATTAATCCTGTGCTATAAGCAGACCTAATCACTTGCTGGGACACCATTCTCTTTATGTATTAATTGATCTATGCTTGAGGTTGTCACATTTATGTTCTTATTTACATAAGATTTTATAATTATCCGTTATCCTAGGTACATATATCTCTGGATATAATAGCCATCGTATGTATATATTACTTGTTTTCCCTCTGAGATCTTTAGACTTCTCTCACAGTTCACATGTTGTTGATTTATTCTAAGAAGGTTTCTAATGTGTAATTGTGGTTTTGTAACATAATTTCCCAATATTTATATGAACATGATGGCATTTGAATATGAAGAAGCAGCTCCTTACTGACTGCCATTAGGACATGTGCTTTGGGATGTCTTAAGAGCATCATTTATATCTTCTCTAGTTCCTCTTTTTACCAAAGGCATGAATTTACACTCTGGCTGGGTGCTGTAGTTATAGGTACTGGCTATAGAATTTTTTTTTCTTTCAAATACATAAGCAACAAATCGTGAGATTTGTAACAGAACTGTAAGATGGTGTATTGGAAATAATATCCTAAAGAGCATATCCAAATTGAGACCTGCATTTAGCACCTGATAGCAAATTCTTGATCCTACAGAGTTGCTTATTTTAAGAGTAAAAAACAATATAATAATAGCTGTAGATATTGAAAGCAAGGAAGTTGTCCTGACATACCATCTTCTTTCTTGTGTAATGTAGATTTATATAGAAACGGGCTCTAACCACCTGTCAGTAAAATTTATTTTTGTCAATTTTCCTGCAGATTTTTATTCATGAAAATAGCACTAGTGGCAAACATGAACTAGTGAGTGAAAGTAGCCTACACAATTCCCCAAACTACTCTGCCAGTTTATTTCATTGATTTGTAGTGCACTGATTTTTTTTTCCTGTGTTGTTGAACGAAGACAGAGAACAAGTGAAAATTGCTACAGTTCTAGTGGCTTTGTTAAATGGACAGGTGCCAAAGATTACCATTGGCTAACTTTCTCCCCCTAACACAAACAATACTACTACTACAATTTTGTTTCTACCTTGCAAAATCTGGGGTGGAATCCAATAGTTTTTATTGTGAAAACTAATGCCTATTTGTTTCCCTTCTGAATTTTATGACTTCATGAAAATCCTTTAGTTTATATGACATTGTTACCTCCTCCATAATATGTGGATACTAAAATATTGAGATTGATGTAAGAATCAACAAGTTTATCAGTCTTTTGGATAAACAAATATAGAATACATTTGCATAGCCATAGTTGTCTCAGAGGCCAAGAGCAAGTACTAAATCTTATGCAAGCTTCTTATGATTTTGACGGCTTAAGGCATGTTCCTTCAATTATAATTAATGTTGTATTTCTTGACTCTTCCTGTTTGTTACCTTAACTAAATTAATTTTATCCTCATACCCTGATGCTAGGCATTTGGAATTTAGTAAGTAATTGAAATTTGAATAAACAGTGAATATAATGTAACTAAAAAAAATTGAAACAACTAAAATAGACACATGAATTGAACATGATATCTAACACTGTTGATACTATACTGAGTAATAACAAGGAACAGTGAAGAGAGGCTTGTTATGGTTTCCTTATTTTTTTCAGTGTGGAAGTGAATCTGTTACATGATAGATACACCATAGCTTTTCTAACTCTAGTTACACTTAAAAGAAAATGAAAATTATATGATAAGATTTAAGAAATCAAGCTTGCAAAACTCATTTAGATAAGCTATAAGTTTAGGAATTCATCATTAAGCAACTGAGGACCTAGAATTTATTATTAAACAATCACAGAAATCACAGGTTTGATATATGTTATTTTCACATTTGCTGTCAAAGAACTCTCAGTTCTTTTTTCCCTCTTTCAGGGCTTGTGCCGGCCACACAAACTAGGAAGGATGTTAATTTTGCTAGACTACCTCCCTTGTGCTATTCACCACATTTTTTAGATAGAATAAGAAAGGACCTATAAAGAGGGAAAATAACAGGAGCCAGCTGTGAGGATTACATGAGCCAGAGACATAAAGAACCCAGCATAGGTATGGCACATAGTATCCTATAAATAGTAATAATGATAATTATTATTGAGAAGACCTTGAACTAAATTAGGCTGGAGGTCTGGAATTATCATTAGCATTAATCATAATAATGTTAGTATTAGTACAACAAATACTGATATATTTTGAGGCAACAAGGGATACACATGAAAATATAATGATTCAGGCTTAAATATGATGAAGCTCCTCAGTAAGGTTTACCATCAACCCATCTGGATAAAGTGTTACTTTTTGAAGAGTGCTGGTGAAAAATACTAGCAGAAAAAGTCAGAAGATCCTGTGTTACCGACTGTATAGCTTGAGGTTTATCTTATAAAGGTGTCGTGATGGAAAAATGCTTTTTAGGGAGATCTAAATCATAGATTCAAATTTTAGGGATTTTAAACATCACTGAGTGTAACTGCACTCATTTTTGAGATACTGCAAGGTTTGGGTGATTTGCCCAAGGTAACACCATTTGTTAGTGGCAAAACAGGGTTTCAAACTTCAGACACGTGAGGTGAAGTTATCAGGCTCTTTCTATTTAAACAATCTGACAACAGTGTTCAAAATGGGTATAATAGGGCACCTGGGTGGCTCAGTGGGTTGAGCCTCTGCCTTCGGCTTGGGTCATGGTCTTGGGGTCCTGGGATCGAGCCCCGTATCGGGCTCTCTGCTCAGCAGGGAGCCTGCTTCCCTCTCTCTCTCTCTCTGCCTGCCTCTCTGCCTGCTTGTGATCTCTCTCTCTGTCAGGTGAATAAATAAAATCTTTAAAAAAATTTTTTTAAAAATGGTTATAATAAAGGGAGTACCAAATGTTACTCTAAAGCAAAATATTTCTGTATTTCAGTTAAAGAATGAAGAGTTGGGGTGCCTGGGTGGCTCGGTGGGTTAAGGCCTCTGCCTTCGGCTCGGGTCATGATCCCGGGGTCCTGGGATCGAGCCCCACATTGGGCTCTCTGCTCAGCGGGAAGCCTGCTTCCTCCTCTCTCTCTGCCTGCCTCTCTGCCTACTTGTGGTCTCTCTCTGTCAGGTAAATAAATAAAATCTTAAAAAAAAAAAAAAAAGAATGAAGAGTTATACATATACATTGGAGATGTAACTATAGTAACCAAAGTAAATAAACTTAAATTTTTAATTAAGACACTTATCAAAGCTGCATAATAAGTGCTATTTGTAGTTAATTTAGTCCCTATGTCACACATTTAAAATGCGTTCAAAATTAAATATCAAGACAAAATTGTACTCCAATTAAAAAAGCCATGACAGTTTTCTTTTTGTTCAGATATTTTTGTTGAGACTTGTTTATTGCACCTTTTTCTTTAAGAACAATTAAAAACTTGAGAACTATGTTTGCTAATATAAGAAAGCATGATTATCGACGTAAGTGATATAACAAGAATTCTATTCCCAATTGCTTGTTGTAAGACTGACAAACATTGTATTAATGTAGAATAGATAATTTGTAATTCAGTGCTATTAACAGAGGTATCATATTTTGCTATTAGGAATTTGCATGTAAGTTTGTTCTAGAAGTTTTCTGATACCACAAAGACTTGAAAAAATGACAGAATTTTCCTGTGCTAATTCATGAAAAATTATACATCATTCTTCCTAGAGTACATAACTATATGCGGTGATATAGCTTCTTAGGATGATTCATAGCTCATAAGATATAGAATAGTAGACTTATTCAGTAGTGACTTACCCATTCAAATTTGGTGAAAAAGATTCTGATTGATGATGACCAACAGTGAAAAGATCTAAATGGCATCTTGATTGTTTCCTGGTTGGCAAATGGGCACACTCCAGAACATACCATTAAGATTTATGTTAGTCAGATATCTTGTCATTTTAAGATTTATGTTAGTCAGACATCTTGTCATTTGGATTTCTGAAGAAAAAAGCTGTCAAGCCAGGAATAGAGATCGATACTCAGGGACATGAATAAGACATCTTATCCGAGTCTTAGGAAATTAGACTGTCCTCAGAATAGGTCCAGGGACCCATTAAAGATGACATTAAAGATGTCAAGCCTCAGATATTTTGTTGTTACTGCAAAAAAGATATAGTATTTCTTAAATACTTAAAATAACATACTTAAAATAATGATAGTCATATATAAGGAGAGAACAGTTCAAGGGCGTCTGGGTGGCTCAGTCAGCATAAGCGTCTGACTCTTGGTTTCTGCTCAAGTCATGATCTCAGAGTAGTGAGACCCAGCCCCATGGCAGGCTTGCACTCCACTCAAGGGGGAGTCTGCTTGGGATTCCTTCTTTCCCTCTCCTTCTGTTCTTCCCCTCGCTCATGTTCTTTCCCTAAAATAAACAAATAAATCTTTTTTAAAAAAGAGAGAGGGAGCAGTTCAGTGAGGCTTCCTGACTTGACTACATCCTAACCATTCTACCTTACAAAGTCCAAAGTGACTAACTATAGTAGTAACTTATAATTAGCTTATCTTAAAAAATAAGCAAGAAGAATTATTCCATATTTATTGATAACATAACAGCTGTGAAAATTTAAGTAATTGGATAAGTAGCTTTTATATAAATTTAAGGAATATATTTGATATCCTCATGATGTTCAGAGAGCTACAATATTTATACAAAAGACCTGAGTCACACCCTCTATGAAGATGTTAAACAATGTAAATGAAATATTTGTTATATATGATATCTCAAAAACCTTATATTCCGGGGCGCCTGGGTGGCTCAGTGGGTTAAAGCCTCTGCCTTCGGCTCCGGTCTTGATCCCAGAGTCCTGGGATCGAGTCCCGTGTCGGGCTCTCTGCTCAGCGGAGAGCCTGCTTCACCTTCTCTCTCTCTGCCTGCCTCTCTGCCTACTTGTGATCTCTGTCTGTCAAAGAAATAAATAAAATCTTAAAAAAAAAAACAACCTTATATTCCAAGTTTTATCATGAAAACTTTTTATGACAACGACAAAAAGCATTGTATTCAAAATGACTTGGATCAGAGACATGAGACCTGTGAAGGACTACCCAATCATTCTTTATCTTCTAGTTCCCATCTCTGACTCAGTTTCAAATGGTTAACTTTTAGAGAATAATCACAAAGTGTGTTAGCAAAATTAAGAGTACTTTACAGTTTCTGCTGATACATTTTTAAGTCTTTTTGTTTTTTTCTTCAAATTTTTATTTAAATTCTAGTTAGTTAACCTACAGTATGGTATTGGTTTCAGGCATAAAATTCAGTGATTCATCACTTACATACAATACCCAGTGCTCATCATGACTGGTGCCCTCCTTAATACCCATCATACATCTAGCCCATCCCCCACCCACCTCACTCCATCACTCCTCAATTCATTCTCTATCTTTAAGTGTCTCTTATGGTTTGTTTCCCTTTCTCCCTCTCTCTTTTTTTCCCCTCCCATATGCTCAATCTGTTTTGTTTCTTGGATTCCACATACCAGTGAGATCATAGGATAATTGTCTTTCCCTGATAAACTTGTTTCACTTAGCATAATACACTCTGGCTCCATCCACATCATTGCAAATGTCAAGATTTCATTCTTTTTGATGGCTGAGTAATATTCCATTACACACACACACGTGTGTGTATATATACACAGTATATACATGTGTGTGTATATATATATGTATATATACATATGTATATATTATATATATGTATATATACATATGTATATATGTGTATGTATGCATGTATATATACATATGTACATATATGTGTATATGCATGTGTATACGTATACATGTATACATATATGTATATATACATATATACACATATACACATATATACATGTATACGTATATATACCTATACATGTATATATATACTGTCTTCTATATATGTCTTATATATACATATATGTATATAAACATATATATACACATATATGTATACTGTCTTCTATATATATCTATATATAGATATATGTCTATATATAGTATATATACACATGTATACACATATACATGTATACGTATATATACATATTTACGTATATATACGTATATATGTGTGTATATATACTGTCTTCTATATATATGTCATATATATACATATATGTATATAAACATATATATGTATGTATACTGTCTATATATACATATATATACTGTCTTCTATATATCATATACATATACACACACATATATTTTTATATATATACACACTGATGAATGGATAAAGAAGACAGTATGTCTTCTTTATATATGTGTATATATATGTATATATATGTGTATATATACTGATGAATGGATAAAGAAGACAGTATGTCTTCTTTATATATGTATATATATGTATGTATGTATGTATATATGTATGTGTGTGTGTGTATATATGTGTGTGTGTGTGTATATATATATACACATATATATATACATACTGTCTTCTTTATCCATTCATCAGTCGGTGGACATTTGGGCTCTTTCCAGTGTTTGTTTTCAAGCCTTAAACAAAATTGCATACCCAGATATTTGTCAGAACAAAATGGCAAAATAAAAGAGATGCAGTTCATTTTCTGAGAAACTTGTCATTACTGAGAGCTGACTTGACCAGTGCCAGTTGTGAATTACATGTCCCCGTGTAGGGGCAGCCAACTTATACTCTGCACAAGTTCCTTATGGCATAGTGAATTGGGCCTTTGAGTAGCATTGTATTTGCTCATCTGATTTGTTGAAATCAGTAGAGCTCAGAGAAAGATCATGGAAATGTATGCCCCATTCAGTATGATAGATGCTAATTCCATCTTTTACAAAAGCACTGACAACTCAGTTTACTTGTCTTCTGTAGAGTCAGTAAAACTAAGTGAGGAAAAAATCTCTTTCTTATATATCACTTTGGTGGCAGCTATGATTTTTGATCATATGCTCACCCTGAGACCCACTGTTAAAATGATTCTGGGGAGATGCATGTTGACTCATATAAGTAGCCATCCTATATACCTTGCATAACCAAATTATATGAGGAAGACTTAATTTTAATACCTAGGTTCAGTTTTGTTTGGGTGCTCTTGATACTCTTAGTACTAAGACATTACTTTTTGGTTTTCAGGTTTGCATGTCACTTATTTTTTCACTTTGTATATATAAAAGGCTATGTTCCTTGTGGTTTGAATTTTAACCATTAGTGTCCTTTATTAGTTAGAAGAAATAATTTGGTTTAGCGTCCAGCAGATTATGGTCCATTTCCCAATTGCTTTTGTTTTTCAGCTCTATCCAGACACAGGAACATTAGATCATCTTGCTTTCGTTACCAATAGGAGACACCCAATTGTAACTTGCATATGTTGTAAAACATATAGAGAGGGTTGCAAATTCCCAGTGTTGTCCTCTATGTTTTGGTCTTACCTAGAAAATACTTCATACCAGTTTTGATAAACTAGCTTTCTTAGGAAAGAAGGTTGTGTTATGTTGTTGTTTTGAGATACTGAAATTATGTTTAATTATACATGGAAGATATTTATTAATAGAGTTTAGTGCCCCAAACTGTGTTTTATAGAATATTGTTCCATGTGATGTTAAAATAAAATTTTAAAATAAAAAGAAAAGAGAAGATATATGTGTTGGGGGTGGAGGTAGTAAGGTATGGATATGCTAGGTTAAACAAAGATCAACAAGTCTATTTACTGCAGAATTTCTCATGAGCTAATATTCTACTTTGGTTGTAAAAAAGTATATTTTTATTGTAAATCTCTAAGAAGAGCTATGGTATATAATGTTCTCCAACTTATTTAGCCACTGTGTATGTATGTGTGTGTGTGTCTTTAATACCTTTTAATATCTCAAGCATGGTGCATAGTTTAACTATATTATGCATAAGGCATAGGTGAAATGGGCACAGGACAAAATTGTTAAAATTTTGTTATACACCATACCAAATGCCCACAGACCTTATTATCCAAACTTCCTAATTATAGGAAATTACCATTGAAATATTCAGGAGGAGCAGAAAAAGCCCAGTGAAATAGGGTTTACTTTAAAAAATGCATTGGCCATACCCTTGAATATTGAATATAAGAAAAAACAGAATACTTTAGCTACTTTATAAATAAACAATATGGATTATATTATACCTAGGACTTTTGAACATTATAAAGCTATGCATGAATGCAGTCTGATTACTGTTAATTAGTAAAAAAGATGTTCCTTTCAGAACACAGGATCTATTTACACCAACATATCATAAACACTGTCCAAGGATTTTCAGTTCATAAACATCATTTGTTGTGTGAGTTACTTAAAACATTTTAAAGGTGATTAACAATAGAATTAATTTATCTGAAAATAAATCACAGAGGCTTAACTTGAATACTTATAGCAGCAATATTAAAAATGTGAGACTTCTATGAAGCTGTGATTATGAAAGACTCTTGTGTATAGTATAAATCCCTCTATGCACCATTAGTGAGAACAGAATAACACTGAAAAAGCCCAGATAGATATATTGCTAGAAACAGTTGCCCTAGTTCTGTAGTTTCAAATTGAAGTCACAGAAACTCCCATATGGGAAAAGCACTAGTACATATCTCTCTGATAGTGTTCATCTTACGATGTTTGATTCCATTTTGATGAGTTTATGATAGCATGATTCCTGCTGTCACTACGATTTGTGTTTATTATAGCTGTTTGCTTTTTAATAAAGGAAGCCGTTGTATATATACACTGACATGGAGCTATCTTCTCAGAAATTGCCTTCTGTATGTTGCTGTAGTCATTGCAATATTGTAAAGTAAGTATTTTGCTATCCATAGAAAGAGTTAAGATTATGTTTTTTAGTTTATTGATTTGTGTATTTCCTCATTATAGGAAAGGACCTACTGTTATTTTCATTTTGTACTTGTTTTTCAGTGGTGTACACTTTCAAGAAGAAATAGGAAAGTGGGCAATATGATGTTGCTGAAATATACCTTGATAGAAGAATAGCTAGAGGACTGGGCAGAGGGCAAAACTAGTATGCAGAAAGTGGGAAGGCATCAGATTCACCATAGTCCAAGAGTCATGGGAGGAAAACATCCCAAGTCAAGAGGCATCATCTCTCCTAAGCTGAGCTGAGGCAGTGTCTACTGCCATCGCCAAAAGTAGGAACTAAGAGATCCCAGGCTGAGAAAATATTCATAGAATAAGAGACAAGACAGCAGGAAGCTGTCACTAGGGCAGACCAGCCAGTTGTGCTGAGTAGTGTTTTTCTCACCTGGAGCTGCTTTTAACAACCTCATGCCCAGTGGCATTTTAAAGGTGCTATCTAGCTACAGAAAGGTTTTTCTGTAAAATAAATTGAACAAGGTTGAATAGAAAGTATATAAAAAAGAAGCTTCAGGAGACCTGGCGTAATTACAGTGTTCTAGCCAAGTGTCATTGAAGGCATTTCTGATCATGTACAGACTAGCAATACACTCAACCCTACTACCCCCCACCTCCTTCCTTTTGCTTCCTCCCTCTTTCTCAAGTTAGAAAAGGTTACCAATTTAGTTAGCCAAGAGACCAGGAAGTAATGGCAGAAATACATAAAGCAGAATTCAGCATAGCTGGCTTTGGTCCCCAGAGTTGCATCAAGGGATGGGAACTTTGGGAGTGGGAGGAAGTGATGGTAGGTAGCAGTATCCCTGCTGTCCCCTTACTATAAGCTGTCGCCATCTCTGTAAAGTTTTTCTTGCTATGCCACTCTTCTTTTTCACACACATCTATCACTACCATTCAGAAAGTATTTCTACAATCTGTACATTCTCATTTAATGGAATGTTTACAAACACTGAGCTTTCCTCATCCCTAAACCAAATTCATCCTTACCAATACCAAGACCACGGGCTCTATCTGGAAGGAGATAAAAAGAGTCTGGTATCTGGTAAGATAAAAAGAGTCTGCCTGTATCCTGGACCAGTAACTCTTTCTCCACTTCCCTGCAGTCAGTTTATCATACCCACTCCTGTCCACGTGCACATAAACTCTCTAATACCATTTTATCTGGATGGGTATGATACTACCTTATTTTTTGGAGGACTACAGTCACATTTCCACATGAGTATCTTTGCATTTATTAACATAGCTTCATGGAAATAGCTGTGATACATAAACACTTGCTTTGGAGCTTTATACTTTACTTCAGAGAAGGTAACTTTCATCTGTGTATCTGAAGTAGAAATGGAGAGATGGTAGACTTTCCATACCAAAGGGACGCTTAACAAAGGCTGAGAAGTAGAAAAATCTAAAAGTTAAGGAGCAGTGAATTGCTACATTTAATTGGATTATTGGATAGATAATGAATTGTGAATAAGATCCTATAAGATAAAGCTGGAAATGTCCATTGAGACCAGCCTCCTTAGAGTCTTGAGTGCCTAAAGAAGAAGGTTTTATCATATGTGTAAATAAGGTTTTTTAGTAGAGACTCACTGTGAGGGAGAGGACATGAAAGAAAGATCAGTATAGACCAAAACGATCTTGCCAGTTATAGACTTCTCACCATAGGAAGCTAGAATTTTATCCCTGTGAGATAGAGAACTAGTCATAACCAACTGCCGAGGAAAGAAAAATGTGAAAAACATTTGTACAAAAGCTAGGAATGTTTACTTGCCTTTCAAGTTTGTTTTTTTTAAGATTTTATTTATTTGAGAGAGAGAGAGAGAGAACACAAGTGGGGGCGGAGGGACGGGAGGGAAGAGGGAGAAGCAGGCTCCCTGCTGAACAGGAAACCCGACTCATGCCTCCATCCCAGGACCCTGAAATCATGACCTGAGCTGAAGGCAGACACTTAATTGACTGACCCACCCAGGTGCCCCCGGCTTTCAGGTTTAATGCTTCTGTCCCATTTGGCAGACTAGCTTTGCCCTTAATCTGAAACAATCTTGCTCTTTGTCATGACGAGAATCCCTTTTGTGAAAGAATGAGAGCAATCTTTTATGAAAATTGAATAATCAGTTGATTGAAAGAAGATTATAATTAAATGTGTTTTATAAGCAAGAGATTTTGGCTAATAATAATTTGAAGCCATGGAAAGGTTTTCTTTTTATTTTTTCTTAATATTTACAAAGCTTGCATATTCAGCCTATAATAAACTATATAATAAACTATAAATAAACTATAATAAACTATAATAAACATTAGCTATATAAATTTCATTATCACATATTGATCATTGTAAGAATGCATTATCAAAGACTAAACTGACATTACTCAACCTCATTTAGAAATTGGTTATTTCTACCTAGTATTTTTACTCCTGCCATTGAGAGGCCTGGCACTAGAGTAGTATTTGTGGCTTGGAAGGCAGATCATATAGATTCTGCAAAAACATAGGCTAATGAGTCTCAGAGATACTATTTTCATCTAATTTTTAATAGATTTTGATATTAAATCATTTTCAAATAGTGTCACTACTGTCTAAACGCTAATTAGTTAGACATGCATATTAGAAATGATTTTTTAAAAAAGACCAAGGTAAGGTTTTAAAGATTTTTTTTTTTAATTTATCTGTTCAACAGAGAGAGAGATCACAAGTAGGCAGAGAGGCAGGCAGAGAGAGAGAGGAGGAAGCAGGCTCCCCGCAGAGCAGAGAGCCTGATGCGGGACTCGATCCCAGGACCCTGAGATCATGACCTGAGCTGAAGGCAGAGGCTTTAACACACTGAGCCACCCAGGCACCCTCAGGGCAAGGTTTTAAAGAACTAGAATGGCCTAGGCCTAAATCACATACCTTCCTAATTAAATTAAACAATATTTCATTACAGCTTAACCTACTCTGGTCTTATAGACTGACCTTAACTCACTTCTGGGTCAGACGTCTTCCCCCCACTGCGCTTATTAAGGCTTCTACTAATTGAAAGGACAATGTTGCTATAATCTTCAAATCCTGCCACTTTGACTTGCTTGCTAAACTCCATTTTCCCTTCACTTCTCTACCATCTATAGGCCATATGTGTTAAAAAGCCTCTGCTAGCAGATTTTTATTCAACATTTTCTTTTATTAGTGGCTTGCTCAATTATACCTTTTTTAGACCCAATTTTCATTGATGCATTATCAAGGCTTAAATAATAATGAAGCACCTGCCACATGTAATGTTTTCTGGTGCAGCATAAGCTTTAGCAATAAGGTAACTTTGTCATAGAATAACCTAAAGGAATTGAGTCACACTTTTCAAAGGGTTTGTTTTTCTCATGTTGCTATAAAAAATGTTTTATAAATAACATTTCAAAATGGTGTTTCTCTGAATCTCCTTATAGATGCCAGAACGTTTCTCAGTAATTTATCTTATGTCTACCAAGAAAGTGCTATATGTTTAGAAACTGGTCAGTTCTCAACCATTTTCGTCGTTGGCAGTATTAGGTGTCAATTATACATGACTACAGATAATCTAAGATTTTATTTCCTCTTATGGAGGATCTCTTTGAGTCCTTGAGAGAGAGAGCCACTTGATGAGGAAACTCAGGAAGCAGTTTTAGGGCGCAAGGCATGATCTATTCACAGACCTCTTTCTTCTCTGCCAGTTTAAATCTTCATGTAACAAGAAAGTTGCTGGACAAGCAATCATGACCGTCCTGGGGTGAAAAAGAAAAAAGAAAGGAATGAAAAGAAAAAGAAAAGGTTAGGCTGGTGTTCTTTTCCTAAAGAATGCCAGACAGAAATCTAGAGATATCTTCACTATGCTGCTTTACCTGGTCCCCTTCTAGATTAACTTAATAACTTGCAAGACAAATGAGATTGCCTCATTCTGAATTCGCAAAGGGACAAAACTGCCACCAAAGATTCAGCTTGAGTGAATTAACCAACTCATCAGCTTGATATTTAAGACCCATGTATTCATTCATTCAGCAAAAAGTTATTGAGTATCTACTAATGTCATAGGCACTGTTGTAGGCTCTGGAAACACCACAATACACAGAACAAATAAGTTTCTGCCTTTCTGGAGCTTATATACTGGAAAGAAAAAACAGACAAAATTTTAAAAATTACAGAGTATGTTGGAAGATAATAAATGAAATGAAAAAAGGAAAGCAAGGAAGAAAAAGTTGGGGATACGTTGGTATTTGATACAATAAAGCCAGGGAAACCTTCACTGATATGGTGACCTCTAAATGAGAATCTAAAAGAATTCATGCAGATAATATGGAGAAAGAGTATTCTGGCAAAGGGAAGAGTAAGTGCAAAGGCCCTGAGCAGAAGTATGCCTGGTGACTTAGTTCCAGGAAAAGTAAATTCTGTGTATCTGAAGCATATTAAATGAAGCTAAGGGTAATAAAAGGTAAGGTCACCAAGGAACTTATAGGTCATAAGGACCTGAGTTGGTTTTTTGTTTGTTTTTGTTTTTGTTTTAGAAAGATGAGAAGCCAGTGAAAGGTTTTGAGCAGAGGAAAAATGTGTTCTGACTTGGTTATTGACAAATCACCCTGTCTACCAAGTTAAGAACAGACTGGCAGGCATGACAGGTTAGGAACAAGGACACCAGATAGGACACTATTGCAATAATCCAAGCTAAAGATAATAGTGGCTTAGACCAGGATAGTGTTAGAGGTCATGAAAAGTGATCAAATACTTGAATATATCAGTTTGAACCATATGAAATTGCCAATGTTTGACCATTTTTAATCCATTAAAACTGTAACTTCTAAGTTCTTTCTAATCTTTTGAAGGTAGAATGGATAAAATTTTACTAAAATGATAGATGTGTGAGATATGAGAGGAGTCAAGAAAAAAATCCCAAGACACTTGACCTAAACAACTGATAAAAATAGAATTGCCATTAAATGACATAAAGGGGAACCCAAGGCTGTTAAATTTAAGAGTTGTTTGGGATAGTTTTCTATTCTCAGACACTGAATTTTAATTTTGCCCAGTGATTTTATTGCTGTATGTCAGTGGTCACAAATGGACATGAAACAATAATGCACATCTTTCATTATAAATGCATTCTCATTGCTGGCAGAAGTAATCAAGCTTTCCTGTTATATTGATTTATGTTGGCTCAGTATGAAAATTTTCATATGCTATTTTTTCATAGCTATTTTCATGTGCTATTCTTGCACATTACTTGTATATCTTATATGTGTTTTGAAATACATAATTCAATATTTTTATCATCATGCTACTTCTTTGAACTTTTATTGTTGCAGCTCCTTTTCTTCCTTTTTTATTATATTCTTTCATGACTTCCTGTCACTCTAAATCAGTTAACATTTAGCTAGACTAACTATATGTTGGTACATACAATTTAGAAGGCTTGTCTTTATGTTCTGTGATCAAGTATGGAAAATAGAACTGTAGAGTCAGGATAGAGTAAGGTGTTTCAATTTTGTAAGTCAGCTTTCAGGAAACAATAAAGGTAGATACATATCATCCAAGTTCAACAAACTTCCTCATTACTTACTAGAAAGGACTTGCCAGGAGCATTGTGTATATATGTAAAAGTGGAAGTAAAACATTTGGCAATGTATTATCTTTAGGTATGTTAAAATATGAGGCAAGTTTACCACAGCAAAGTATAATATGGTGGAAAATCTATACTGAGGAGTTACATTTAAATTAGAAATTAGCAAACATTGATAGCTATTTGTCAAGGATGCTGATAATATACCTTTAAAAGGGGTCACAGTGCTTGTCAGGACAGTTAAAGATAAGGGTCTATTAGTTTTCATGATGTTATCTTTTTACCTGATTACCAGTATCTGTGATACATTATCTTTGTCTACTATGGAAGCTGATTTCTAATGCATTTGAATTTATAAGGGAAAAAACAGAATTGGACTGAAAAGGTGGTAGAGAATTTAGAGGAATACTTAAATGTATCATTCACTTTGTTCAGATTTAGAAATCATAAAAGCTGTTTGTTCAAACTGCTATTTTCAAGATAACATATTGTGTATGTACATAAGTGGTATCCCAAGTTGTTGGAAGGCAGGCTTCATTTTGTTACTGGGAAATGTTTTAGTTGAACAATCCTTCTAAAAGCAAATAGGTGCACATCTTTCACATTTCCCTCCTTCACATTCTTGTGGAATGAAAGATGTGACATGAAAGGATGATGAGAAACAGTACTCTACCTTTATTATAAAAACCTGCCTTAGGGCGCCTGAGTGGCTCAGTGGGTTAAGCCTCTGCCTTCGGCTCAGATCATGATCTCAGGGTCCTGGGATTGAGCCCCGCATTGGGTTCTCTGCTCAGCAGTGACCCTGCTTCCCCTCTCTCTCTTGGCCTGCTTCTCTGCCTACTTGTGATCTCTGTCTGTCAAATAAATAAATAAAATCTTAAAAAAAAAAAAAGAAAAAAAACCCTGCTTTTAATAGATAGCTGTTGACTGTATACTTAATTTATCATTCTCGTTCATTAGACTCTTATCCTTCTGCCCTCTACCCTTAAAGATCCTCCATGAGAGAGAAAACAAGGACACAAGTAAAACAGGAAACATGAGGCATAATGTGTTATGAAAGATACATACATTTGTTTTTTAAATCCTGTTTTTACTGGAAATTAACTTGTGAGTACATGAGAAGTTTACAGTTTTATGATTCAATACAATTATTTCTCCAAGTATGCCTTGAGGTGCCCCAGGGATTTCCCACAATATGCATCAGAGGTTACTGATGGCATGGGAACCTTATTCTTCTCCAAACCCATCCCGTTACACACATGCTCACACAGAGCAGCTCCATTTTCATGTTTTAGAAATTGAGTTTTTGTATAAGACTACAAAAAAGAAAGCAGTCTATTGATTAAAAAAATTTTTTAACCAGGGCTTAGTAGAAAGAGCATGATCTTTGGAATAAGAAAATCTAGTTGAAATTTCAGTTCTGCCCATAGAGATGCTCACATCATCTAGCACCATAACCACTCCATCTCAGTTGTGAGGTTCAGGAGAGACATGTGTACAGTGCCTATTGCAATGACTAACCAAACATTCCTACTGAATTAGAAGAATGTAGAATTCTACTCAACTATTTCTTATTTCATGACTGTTGTTTTAAAACCTTGGGAAAAGCACATTATTAAGCACATTATAATATCACATTATTAAGCTGTTGATTTTTGTTTTTCATGTCTATTCTAAGTTTCTTTGTGTAATTTTTTTTTAATTTAATTCTTTATTTTTTTTATGAACATATAATGTATTATTAGCCCCAGGGGTACAGGTCTGTGAATCGCCAGGTTTACACACTTCACAGCACTCATAATAGCACATACCCTCCCCAGTGTCCATAACCCCACCACCCTCTCCCGACCCCCCTCCCCCCAGCAACCATCAGTTTGTTTTGTGAGATTAAGAGTCTCTTATATCAGGGAGATCATATGATAGTTGTCTTTCTCTGATTGACTTATTTCGCTAAGCATAATACCCTCTAGTTCCATCCACGTCGTGGCAAATGGCAGGATTTCATTTCTTTTGATGGCTGCATAGTATGCCATTATATATATATATATACATATACATATATACATATATATGTGTATATAAATATATATATATATATAGACACACACACACACACACATACATACATATACATACCACATCATCTTTATCCATTCATCTGTTGCTGTATATCTAGGTTCTTTCCATAGTTTGGCTATTATGGACATAGCTGCTATAAACATTTGGGTACACATGCCCCTTCGGATCACTACCTTTGTAACTTTAGGGTAAATACCCAGTACTGCAGTTGCTGGGTCATAAGGTAGCTCTGTTTTCAACTTTTTGAGGAACCTCCATGCTGTTTTCCAGAGTGGTTGCACCAGCTTGTATTCCCACCAACAGTGGAGGAGGGTTCCCCTTTCTCCACATCCTCGCCAGCATCTGTCATTTCCTGCCTTGTTAATTTTAGCCATTCTGACTGGTGTGAAGTGGTATCTCATTGTGGTTTTGATTTGTATTTCCCTGATGCCGAGTGATGTGGAGCATTTTTTCATGTGTCTGTTGGCCATCTGGATGTCTTCTTTGCAGAAATGTCTGCTCATGTCTTCTGCCCATTTCTTGATTGGATTATTTGTTCTTTGGGTGTTGAGTTTGCTAAGCTCTTTATAGATTTTAGACACTAGCCCTTTATCTGATATGTCATTTACAAATATATTCTCCCATTCTGTCAGTTGTCTTTTTGTTTTGTTAACTGTTTCCTTTGCTGTGAAATAGCTTTTGATCTTGATGAAATCCCAATAGTTCATTTTTGCCCTTGCTTCTGTTGCCTTTGGCGATGTTCCTAGGAAGAAGTTACTGCGGCTGAGGTCGAAGAGGTTCCTGCCTGTATTCTCCTCAAGGGTTTTGATGGATTCCTTTCTCACATTGAGGTCCTTCATCCATTTTGAGTCTATTTTCGTGTGTGGTGTAAGGAAATGGTCCAGTTTCATTTTCTGCAAATGGCTGTCCAGTTTTCCCAACACCATTTGTTGAAGAGGCTGTCTTTTTTCCATTGGACATTCTTTCCTGATTTGTCAAAGATTAGTTGAATGTAGAGTTGAGAGTCTATTTCTGGGCTCTCTATTCTGTTCCATTGATCTATGTGTCTGTTTTTGTGCCAGTACCACACTGTCTTGATGATGACAGCTTTGTAATAGAGCTTGAAGTCCGGAATTGTGATGCCACCAACTTTAGCTTTCTTTTTCAATATTCCTTTGGCTAATCGAGGTCTTTTCTGGTTCCATATAAATTTCAGAATTATTTGTTCTATTTCTTTCAAAAAAATGGATGGTATTTTGATAGGGATTGCATTAAATGTGTAGATTGCTTTAGGTAGCATAGACATTTTCACAATATTTGTTCTTCCAATCCAGGAGCATGGAACATTTTTCCATTTCTTTGTGTCTTCCTCAATTTCTTTCATGAGTACTTTATAGTTTTCTGAGTATAGATACTTTGCCTGTTTGGTTAGGTTTATTCCTAGGTATCTTATGGTTTTGGGTGCGATTGTAAATGGGACTGACTCCTTAATTTCTCTTTCTTCTGTCTTGTTGTTGGTGTAAAGAAGTGCAATGGATTTCTGTGCATTTATTTTATATCCTGACACTTTCGTGAATTCCTGTACAAGTTCTAGCAGATTTGGAGTGGAGTCTTTTGGGTTTTCCACATATAGTATCATATCATCTGCAAAGAGTGATACTTTGACTTCTTCTTTGCTGATTTGGATGCCTTTAATTTCTTTTTGTTGTCTGATTGCTGAGACTAGGACTTCTAGTACTATGTTGAATAGCAGTGGTGATAATGGACATCCCTGCCATTTTCCTGACCTTAGCGGAAAAGCTTTCAGTTTTTCTCCATTGAGAATGATATTTGCAGTGGGTTTTTCATAGATGGCTTTGATGATATTGAGGTATGTGCCCTCTATCCCTACGCTTTGAAGAGTTTTGATCAGGAAGGGATGTTGTACTTTGTCAAATGCTTTTTCAGCATCTATTGAGAGTATCACATGGTTCTTGTTCTGTCTTTTATTAATGTATTGTATCACATTGATTGATTTGTGGATGTTGAACCAACCTTGCAGCCCTGGAATAAATCCTACTTGGTCGTGGTGAATAATCCTTTTTAATGTACTGTTGGATCCTATTGGCTAGTATTTTGGTGAGAATTTTCGCATCTGTCTTCTTCAAGGATATTGGTGTGTAATTCTCTTTTTTGATGGGATCCTTGTCTGGTTTGGGGATCAAGGTGATGCTGGCCGCATAAAATGAGTTTGGAAGTTTTCCTTCCATTTCTATTTTTTGGAACAGTTTCAGGTGACTAGGAATTAATTCTTCTTTAAATGTTTGGTTGAATTCCCCTGGGAAGCTGTCTGGCCCTGGGCTTTTGTTTGTTTGGAGATTTTTGATGACTGTTTCAATCTCCTTACTGGTTATGGGTCTGTTCAGGTTTTCTATTTCTTCCTGGTTCAGTTGTGGTAGTTTATATGTCTCTAGGAATGCATCCATTTCTTCCAGATTGTCAAATTTGTTGGCATATAGTTGCTCATAATATGTTCTTATAATTGTTTGTATTTCCTTAGTGTTGGCATGGTTTGTATCACTATGTATTTTCCTCTCAGGACTGCCTTTATTGTGTCCCACAGATTTTGAACCGTTGTGTTTTCATTATCATTTGTTTCCATGAACTTTTTCAATTCTTCTTTAATTTCCCGGTTGACCCATTCATTCTTTAGAAGGATGCTGTTTAGTCTCCATGTATTTGGGTTCTTTCCAGATTTCCTCTTGTGACTGAGTTCTAGCTTCAGAGCATTGTGATCTAACAATATGCAGGGAATGATCCCAATCTTGTGATACCAGTTGAGACCTGATTTATGACCCAGGATGTGATCTATTCTGGAGAATGTTCCATGTGCACTAGAGAATGTGTATTCTGTTGCTCTGGCATGGAATGTTCTGTATATATCTGTGATGTCCATCTGGTCCAGTGTGTCATTTAAGGCCTTTGTTTCCTTGTTGATCTTTTGCTTGTGTCATCTGTCCATTTCAGTGAGGGGAGTGTTAAAGTCCCCTACTATTATTGTATTATTGTCAATGTGTTTCTTTGATTTTGTTATTAATTGGTTTATATAGTTGGCTGCTCCCATGTTAGGGGCATAGATATTTATAATTGTTAGATCTTCTTGTTGGACAGACCCTTTGTGTATGATATAGTGTCCTTCCTCATCTCTTATTATAGTCTTTGGCTTAAAATCTAATGTATCTTATATAAGGATTGCCACCCCAGCTTTCTTCTGATGTCCATTAGCATGGTACATTGTTTTCCACCCCCTCACTTCAAATCTGGAGGTGTCTTCGGGTCTAAAATGAGTTTCTTCTAGGCAGCGTATTGGTGGGTTTTGTTTTTTTATCCATTCTGATACCCTGTGTCTTTTGATTGGGGCATTTAGCCCATTTACGTTCAGGGTAACTATTGAGAGATATGAATTTAGTGCCATTGTATTGCCTGTAAGGTGGCTGTTACTCTATATTGTCTCTGTTCCTTTCTGAACTACTACTTTTAGGGTCTCTCTTTGCTTAGAGGACCCCTTTGAATATTTTCTGTAGAGCTGTTTTGGTGTTTGCAAATTCTTTCAGTTGTTGTTTGTCCTGGAAGCTTTTTATCTCTCCTTCTATTTTCAATGATAGCCTAGCTGGATATAGTATTCTTGGCTCCATGTTTTTCTCGTTTAGTGCTTTGGATATATCATGCCAGTTCTGATGTTTGTTCCCTTTGCTATATTAGGGAAATTCTCTACAATATTTGTCTCCAATATACCTTCTGCTCCCCTCTCTCTTTTTCTTCTGGAATCCCAATTATTCTAATGTTGTTTCATCTTGTGGTATCACTTATCTCTTGAATTCTCCCCTCATGGTCCAGTAATTGTTTGTCTCTCTTTTGCTCAGCTTCTTTATTCTCTGTCTTTTGGTCTTCTATGTCACTAATTCTTTCTTCTGCCTCATTTATCCTGGCAGTAAGAGCTTCCATTTTTGATTGCACCTCATTAATAGCTTTTTTTAATTTCAACTTGGTTAGATTTTAGTTCTTTTATTTCTCCAGAATGGGCTCTTATCTCCCCAGACAGGGTTTCTCTAATATTTTCCATGCCTTTTTTGAGCCCAGCTAGCACCTTGAGAATCTTCATTCTGAACTCTAGATCTGACATATTACCCATGTCCGTATTGACTAAGTCCCTAGCCTTCGGTTCTGCCTCTGGTTCTTTTTTTTTTTTTTTTTTTTTTTTTTTTTTTGTGGTGAGTTTTTCCACCTTGTCATTTTGTCCGGATAAGAATATATGAAGTAGCAAATGAAATACTAAAAGGGTGTCAAAGACCCCAGGAAAATGTGCTTTAACCTAATCAGAAGAGACCTCAAATCATAGTGGGGAGAAAGGGGATAGGAAGAAGTTCAGAAAAAAGATAATTAAAAAAGGAAAACAAATATAGAAAAAAATATAAAAAAGTAAATATATATACATATATATATATATATGTATATATATTATACTGGTAACTACAACAGGGTCACCCACTTAATTTTGGGAGTATTTTGATCTCTTAGAAGAAACTACCTCCTAAAATTTTAAAGAATGAAAAACATATATAAGGGTAAACACAATGAAGGGATGGAATATGCCTATAAAGATGAAAAAAAAATTTTTTTTAATTTCTAAAAGAAGGATTTGATAAAGTAAGTTGGTTGGGAGAATAAAGAAAAAGAGAGTGGAGAGAATTTGCTCAGGCTGGAGACTAGAACAAGCCCGGAGGTAGATTTAGGGTATATTTTGATCTATTAGAAGAAGTTGTACCCCAAATTTTTTAGAAGAAAAAACCCTATGTGTATACAAAAAATAAAGTTAGATACAATGAAGGATATAATATGACTATAAGAATGAAGGTTCAGAAAAGATTATTAATTTTTTTATGAAAGGTATTGTTAAGAGTAGTTAAGTAGTTAAAAAAACGTTAAAAGAGGAAAGGGTAAAAGTTAACAAAAATTAGCAGAAGAAAAAAATAAAATTAAAAGAAAAATAATTAACTGTAAGTCTAAAGAACCATGGGCAGAAAGCCATGAATTCCATGGTTTGCTTTCTCCTCCTCTGGAATTCTAATGTTCTCCTTGGTAAGTGACCTTGGTCTTGGCTGGATTTCTTTCAGGTTTTCTGGGGGAGGGGTCTATTGTAGTGATTCTCAAGTGTCTTTGCCCAAGGCGGAATTGCACTGCCCTTACCAGGGGCCAGGCTAAGTAATCCGCTCGGGTTCGCTTTTGGGAGCTTTTTTTACCTGAATGGTTTCCATAGAGTTCCGGAGGACGGGAATGAAAATGGCGGCCTCCCAATCTCTGGCCCAGAGGAGCCGAGACTCAGGGCCCCACTCCTCAGTGCACCCTCGGAGAAAATCACTCAATCACTACCATCTCCCTGGCCTCTGGCTGTGCTTTGAGAAAATCGTTCAATCACTCCTGTCTTCCTGGCCTCTGGCTGCGCTCCAAGCTCACCCAGCCTGTGACCAAGCATGTCTGTCTCTGGCACACAGCTCCACCTAGAGTCTCTGAACCCCACAGATCCCTGAGCTCTTCCAGCGGGTGTCTCCCTGGATCTTGTGGGGCCCCCACTCACAGAGCAATGGCCTGCACCACGGATTACGGTTCAAGGTAACCTTGAGTTGAGAGCTCACTCCTCGGCTCTGTCTCTGTAGGCAGCTTCCCCGCTGTAATACCTGTGAGCTCGGAGACACTCAGACACCCCTGATCCTTCTGTGACCCCGTGGGACCTGGGGCCATGCTGACCCCGTGGGGGCTTCACCCTGGTTTAGCCTCTGGAGTGATGTCCTTCAGTGGAGCAGACTTTTAAAAGTCCTGATTTTGTGCTCCATTGTTCCACCACTTGCCGGGAGCCAGCCCCTCCCCCCGCAGTCTGTCTTCCCGTCGCTTTGGATTCACTTGTCAGCCGGTCCTACCTTTCAGAAAGTGGTTGGTTTTCTTTTTCTAGAATTGTTGCTCTTCTTCTCTTTGATCTCCTGTTGGATTTGTAGGTGTTCGCAGTGGTTTGCTAAGCTATCTAGCTCATCTCCTGCTACCTGATGTCGTCTCAGCCTGCTACTTCTCTGCCATCTTGACTCCTCCCTCCCCTTCATGTGATTTTTGCCTAAATAACTGTATCTGCGGGTGGTTGGGTGGCTCAGTGGGTTAAAGCCTCTGCCTTCGGCTTAGGTCATGATCTCGGGGTACTGGGATCGAGCCCTGCACTGGGCTCTTTGCTCGGTAGGGAGCCTGCTTCCCGCTTTCTCTCTGCCTGCCTCTCTGCCTACTTGTGATCTCTGTCTGTCAAATAAATAAATAAAATATTTTTAAAAAAACTGTATCTGGCATCCACCAAACTGTCTATGTTTGTTTCAGATTCCCACAAAACTGATAAGCATTTCAATTACACTTGATTCTGTGGTGTTTTCTCTTCTGTTTTTCTAAATTATATACAATTTTGAAATCTAGCACACAGAATCCCAAAGTTTTACCATCACTATGTTAAAATATCAGATCCCTTAGCCCTCGGGATGGCCAGTGCCCTCAAGTTGGTTGCCTTTGTACATGAACAACCTCATCCATTTACCCTGCGGTGCTATACAAAGATTATCATTTATTATATATGCCTCAGTATATAGATGGTATGTAGATGCAGAGAAATATACATGGTCCTTTTCCTTCTTCTTCTTCTCTTTCTCTTGTTCTCTTCTATATTCCTCCTTTTCACACTTTCTAGACATCAAACCCCCTGACTTGTGAAGGACAAAGCAACAAGTAGACTAGGATTAGGGAGCATAGTCAGTTTGATGAAGGGAGACAGTCCAGTTCTTTTTACTGTACCTCAAGCCCTATTTAGATAAACTTTATTTACACATTAAGGAAAAAAAATGTGTTTTGACAAGTTGACTAGTTTCCCTCTGGATTTTCATTTGCCTTGAGCAAAATCTGCACAGTCTTGAGTAGATGGGGCAAATGTGTTTATGTATTGGGGTCCATGCCAAATGAAAAAGTTAGATGTGCACTAGTTTCCGTAATAGGAACAGCGTGAATTCAAACAGAAAGGTAATAGAAACCAGTACAGGGTGTCTAGACAAGATGAGAAAGCAAACCGCCTGGAGTATGAATTGCATGATGACTATTATGATGCTCCTGTTATTTTCTGAATTTTCTGAAAATTCAGATGACTTTCTGTTGAGCTTGAACCAGAGGGATTACTATGCCCATTCTAGGTGCAATCTGTGAGAACTGTACTAAAGCAGTTGAACTCTGAAAATGTTAAAATGTCATCATTTTCTTTACAGCCCAACTACCATTTTTCTGATTGCAAAGTAAGTTCTTCAGTCCTGTCTATTATTTATCAGGAGTTATTTTTATTAACTTCTTAAAAGTCAAGTAACTTTGTAAAAATGTTTTAAAATAACAGATTCAAGGGCACTTTTTAAATACCACACCATCTCTTGCCTAAGGAACGCAAGGCAAAATTCAGAGATGAAAACTCAGTTTCTTTCCCTATGAGTGATTGTTCATATTTGGTTTTTCATAGATAACTAAGAGACATTGCTCTTCTATTATTACCTGACAATAATTCAAGTTAAATTAGCCAGAGGATAAAACTCATCCTTTGATTTGATGGAAGAAATATCAATGTCAACACAAGCCACACTGGGCTTGATCTTGGAGATAGATATGACCCCATGTATATATTTTTGTCGCATATTACCAGAGGGAAGTTAACAGAATTGTGGAATATTAGGCTTTTTATTTGCAAAAGAATGTGGTGATGGTACTACTGTTCATATGCATGAATGTGACTGAATGGATCAGTAATTATCTGCACCCCTTTCCACTTTAAGAACCAATGTATCCTGACCTTGTTGGTGATTATAATCCTTCCACTATAACTTGATTACAGTTTTTAACATTTCAAATCATCATCAACATCTTAAACATTTGCCACAGTTGGGAGAAAGGATAGTGATTAAAATTATAGAAAAAAACCTTAGATCAACCTTCTTAGTTCTATTATTAATAGAATCAGAAATGTAGATGCCTTCTCATAAGGACTCAAACACAAATGAATCTTCAAGAAACAACAGTAGCTGATTTTTTTCCTTTCTGAGGCAAAGATGAGGTTAGATGTATTTTGATAGACTCTTCAAAACACACTTTTTTTTCTTAACTCTAAATCTAGAGTGTTGAGCACAACTGTTTTCCATCCATAATCTCAAGAATTTTCTAAAATTGATAAGTAAACAAGTTATACAATAAGGAAAAAATGTGTAGGAATTGATAAAGAATTTGCTTGTCCCTTCAGCTATCCCTGATGTCTCTTATCCCATTTCTTCAATAAATAAGAAATTTCAATCTATATTCCTTATCCCCCTCCATGGCAAAGTGGAGATTTTAGGGTATATTAATACGAGAAAATAATAAATCAAGTTTGGAAAATTGTATTTTGTCCTACTCTACCTGGAGATATTTCATGTTTTTATAGGACATCAGCGCTTTAAGGTATCTCTAATATAAAATTCTCATAATATTGTTTCAAATAAATATTACTGCCCAGTACAGCACGTGGTGCTGAGCAGGCACTCAGTTTATTATAAATCAAATTAATAATACATATTTAAATTACTCTTTAATTTTTTTCTGCTGAGTGACACATTGATTTTTAACAGTAATGACAACAACAAAGCCTATTTGTTTTCAGGAAATATTCAGACCATAAATGTTTAAACAGCTTAAGGAACCATGTTTGAGATCTATCTCTGGAGTAACCAACCTTGCAGATTTTGTCAAACACTGAAGGATTTCCATGGACACAAGATTATCAGTGCTAAAACTGGGAAAATCCTGGGCACACTGGAACAAATTGGTCACCCTTACAATTATTTCTCAAAACTGAGGTTACATTGTATATAGATATATTTGAGCTATTAGATAATTTCTTACATTAAAACCTTCAGAGTCAGGTGCCTGGGTGGCTCAGTTGCTTGACCAACTGCCTTCAGCTCAGGTCATGATCCTGGAGTCCCAGGATCAAGTCCCACATCAGGCTTCCTGCTGGGCAGGGAGTCTGCTTCTCCCTCTGACCTTCCCTCTCTCATGCTTGCAGTCTCTCATTCTCTCTCTCTCTCAAATAAATAAATAAAATCTTTTAAAAAAATAAAAAAATAAAACCTAAGAGTCAGATCACCTGGGTGGCTCAGTAAGTTAAGGGTCTGACTCTTGATCTCGGCCCAGCCCAGGATTGTGAGTTTAAATCCTGTGTTGGGCTCCATGCTGGCTGTGGACCCTACTTAAAAAAATAAAGAAAATAAAAAATAAAAATAAACCTGAGTCAAAGGATCCTCCTTCTTTTACTTGAAATATGTAACATTATATTCAGCATAGAAAGAGTAAAAAGAAACGTATAAAAATTATTTTCATTAAAGGCTGTACCTTTAATTTCAAATGGTATTCGTAGAAACTTTATGACTGATTCATTTAATATTTATAACTCCACTATGGGTGTCAGTTATCCTTTATGACATCATTTATAAGATGACTGAATAGGAGTCTATTTTCTAAGCTGAGCTACTTAGAATAGCATTATATATAATTCTTTAATAGCTGGAGATGGAAGAGAAAATGCTAGGTGGAGAATTAACCTCTGAATTCTGTTATACATTAGGGAATTAGGGTTGCATTTGCAGTGATATGGAAACAATTTAATGGTAAAGTGTTTAGTAAAATTTTGTAACATGGCTCATTTCGTATATGTCAGAGATCAAAGTTTGTTATGTGAAACAGCATAGCTATGCAGTAAAAATCTGAAATAATGCAGGCAGCAATGATGTGGACATTATCATAGCCCCTAGCATGCAACAGAACATGTTTAATGTGGTTTAATGTCAGTAGTGTAATTTTTTTCCCCTGAGTTTTCTTTCCTCTTAGAATATTATCAATGCAGAATAAGAATAAGAAGTAATATACACTTAATGAACTTATTTATAATTACACTCATTCACATACATATATGCATGCATGTATGTTCACATACATTCATATACATATATGTGTTTTATTTATTTTTTAAGGATTTTTATTTATTTATTTGACAGTAAGAGAGGGAGCACAAGTAGGAGGAGCAGCAGGCACAGGTAGAGGAAGAAGCAGGCTCCCTGCTGAGTCGGGAGCCCGATATGGGGCTCCATCCCAGGACCCTGGGATCAATGACCTGAGCCAAAGGCGGGTACTTAATCAACTGAGCCAACAAGGCGCCCCGACATATGTATTTTGGATGGACACCTGTCAGATCTTTAAAGTTGCCTTCCAATCTTGATTCAGAATGATACTGGAAATTATTTTGATTTTAGGTATATTCAAACAAATGACATGCTAATTTATACCTTGAGTTTATCATCCTGAATTTATTCTTACTGTAATATAATTCTTAAAAATGTGTTTGGAGGGGCGCCTGGGTGGCTCAGTGGGTTAAAGCCTCTGCCTTTGGGTCTGGTCATGATCTCAGGGTCCTGAGATCAAGCCCCGCATCGGGCTCTCTGCTCAGCGGGGAGCCTGCTTCCCTCTCTCTCTCTCTGCCTGCCTCTCTGCCTACTTGTGATCTCTGTCTGTCAAATAAATGAATAAAATCTTTTTAAAAAATGTGTTTGGAAGCCTAATAATATTATTTAGGGTACATTTCTGTAAGTTTAAGCATATGATTCTTTGGGGTAGAATACAAAAGAAATTAAAATGCATTTTGTGAGTTAGAGGGTAAGTTGCACATAGGATATGGAAGGGGCAATACCAAAAGGCAAGGAAATGAGTACAGGGAAAGGCCATATTTTTAATTACTTCCAAAGGGCACTGGTGTATGTTTTATAACTGTTCATCTCTGGTTTTATGAAGTGCTAACTCCTTGAAGCACAAAATTACATGTGTTTGCCTAAAGGCAAATGAAAAGAAAACATACAGGAAACCATTGCTGACTCTTAGCCATGGTTTACTATGTACAGTTTAATATCTACTTATTTTGATTAGTTTTATAAGAAGAAAAAAACTTTCAACTGAAAGCCTACCACTCAAAATTTAAATTAGATTACAGATGGTGCTTTGAGAATTTCTTCGTGACTGAAAAATAGGTTGTTAATAGCAAAAACTGTTTTGCAATTCTGGTAATTGCTGTTAACTATGAGAGATCATTGCAAATAGAAGTCTTTTATACATGTATTCTTAAGTTCTTCCCAGTCCTTAAAAAGCAAGTGCAGAAAAGAGAGGCTTTTTGCAGGCCAAACCTTGTTTGTATATTCAATATTTAAGTGTTATAATTTGACCCTCCTAATAACCAACTTTAAGGGTTATTTAAGTTACCCTTTGGTGCCTAAATATGTCTGCTTTTAATAAAAGATATTTAAAGAGACAATAGGTGTTTTACTGGTAATTCAGAAGTTTCTGTAATATTCCATTTGGGAAGCTGTTTTGTCTAATGATTCTATGAAGTCTTCAACAGGGGGTGATGAGAAGCAGTGCTTTGTTTACTTCTAAATAAAAAGCTATAATAAAAGGATCAAATAAATGCCTCATGTAGCTAAAAGTCAGATGTACCACTTAATATTTTGAGGTGGCAACTGCACTGTCATTTCATACAAAATTCCTTTCATTAACTATAGAAAACAGTTCCTGCCTGTCAGGCTTTGAATGTCCTTCTTTTAACTATAAAAGTAAACAGTAGAGAAATCACACACTTATAGTGTTTTTTAAGATAGACTTGCAAAAAACAGGGGGGGGTAGAAGCCCCTTTATAGTTTACTAGCATTAAATAACATCTTAGAAAACAATGCCATAGTGATTGAAAGCATCATAAGATCAGTAAAATGACAAAACAGCCAACCCCCATTCATAGTAGATGTAATAAACGAGTCAAATAATAAATTTTTAAAATCTGTCTTTTATAAATTTTTTTTTGCTTTTCATCTCATATTTTTTAATGATGGCATCTCAGTGTTCTTGTTTTTCTGTCTAATCTAATGGACCTGTTTTGATGGTACGTACTCAAACAAAAAGGTCTGAGATACCTGGAAGAACCTATATACAATGCAATGTAAAAGACCTGTGTAGCTTAAGACTCTAATGTAACGCTAACCAGAGGAAAACACCACTGATCGGCTCTTTCTGTATTCTCTCTTCAGGCAATAATAACTTAAACCGTTTATATGAAACTGTTGGAAAGCTATAAAAGTACATTGTTTTTCTTAAATACATATTGCTCACCTTAGAGTTTAAAGATAGTGACCCTAGTGATGATTGCCATTTGTACACATGGCTATGAATGAAGAGGCAGTTGGACAAGCTATACAGTTCACTTCATGCATGTGAGGAGGGTCTTTTGTAATCAACAACGTGCCTTCTTAGTGCAGAGTCTGCATCTGCAACTTTGCTTCTTAGAGACATAATATACTTAAAAAGCATTGCTCAAGGAGAGAAAATACATATACACATTTCGGAAATATAGGACGATCTGTTTAGAATTACTTTTTTTTTTTTAGGTTTTTTAAGTTTATTTTTTAAAAGTTAACATGTGCCTAAAAGGAAACTGAAAAACACAAGAAGCAAAGAACAAAGTCATCCATAATCACAAGCAGTTTACAGTTTGACTTCTGGGTCCCATGTGTGTATCTACACAAGTAAGCATTTTAATGTAATTAAGATCGTAGTTACGTATCATGCTTTTTTACACACCATGAATATTTACCATTTCAAAGTCCCCAAACTATGAATATTTCGATAACCAAGAATACACTACACCAACTCCATCTGAAAGAAAAAAGTGTAATTAGAATTACTTTTAATGGCCACACTGAATATTAGTAGTTGATAGTACATACGGAGAGCAGGAAGGACATTGTATTGCAATGCACAACACTGTCCATCTTGGGCAAGAGTACATTTTTGTTTTGTCTTGCTTTGCTTAAGCTTTCTTCCTAATATTACTTTAGGTTTTGTGGGTATGGTACCAGGTTTTCAATTTCTTGTTAGGTATTTCATAATACTTCCTTCTAGGGGGCCTCATTTTAACATGTTCTTTATTGGATCTAAGTCATTTCCAGCAGTTTCTGTTCGTTAATTTAGTCAAGGGAAAGTTAATTATTGTAGTCTTTGGAATTGAATGTCTTCATGAATTCAGATGTATGTTATACAGAAGTCTAAAAATACTCATTTTTAAATATGGTCAAATACAAATTGAAAGCAGTACCATCTGTAGAAAATTTTTCATAAAAATTATTGACTTAAAGGAACAAAAGTATGCTATTGTATATACCAACCTCTATGCATTATCCAATAAAATGGCATTTCAAAAGATTCACAATGGGTAGCATATGGAATACTCTATAAACACTGATTAGATTTAATAATGTTTGTATCACTGTTTGGGAACATGTACAAGGAAATGTGACAGCCATATATTATTAACATCAAAATAACTCAGAAGAAAAGCTCCTAATTAAAGCCGAACTGATTTAGAAACTTAGCAAAATTGCAGCCAGAAATAACAACCTACCCACCTGCCCGGGACTTGGGACTTTCTTTTATGCATACAAAACAGACTTGCTTCTTAGGGCTACAAGATAGCTGCTATGAAAATTATAATGGGCTGTGACAATGCCATTTTCAGCTTCTCCAGAACAGCACAAAACCTAGTCTCAGAAGGACAACACTGCTGTTCAGTTAAGGTTTCAGCCAAGTGGCATCAAAGGAAAGTGAGATATGATCTGCCGTTGTGCTGAGCTGCATTCAGTGGCTCTCTGTGATTGGTTAATATCCTCCTGCTTGGCAAATGTGCATATATTAAACTCAGCATCACAATAGCCAAGATTCACTCATGGCCTGCCTCAGTAATTCATGCACACCTGTCCTGGGAGCAAGGTATGGAGGGCATTTGTGTTTTCATAATACGAGTCTTTGTGTTTTTTTTTTTTTTTTAACTAGGTCATTTCTATAAGAGGGAAGAAGAAGCAGATTAAAGTAAACAGGGGAAGGAGGTTGCTTAGTGGGACAGTTGGAAAATCTGGTTTAGGAAGATTCCCCAAGACTTCTAAACTGAATAGTTATATTATAATTAATTTATATGCCTGCATTCTGAAATCTAAGAATGTTCAACAGGCTTTATTTTTGTGGCCAAGTATTTGCAGGCTTAGGAAAGTTCTTTGTTACGTATTTAGCCCTTTTTCAAGGTTGACATTTTCCTAATACTGAAATTGCCTTTTTAAATGAATTTTTCATATCTTTCCCTAACAATCCATATACTTAATTCCTTTTTAATTCATCTGAAAACAAAGATGCCCCTCCAGAAGCAATCGCTATTCTTCCCTGTTCTAAGCTTTGAGGCATGTGTTCTCTTGTATCATACCAGAGAGGTATATAGTATTGTTGGGTGTATTTTAATTGTATTACTATTTTGCTCTAATTGTATTATTATTTTGCTCTAAAAATGCATTAGCTCCTTAACTATTAGGTTATCATTTTCCCTAGATCTAGCATCTGTCATTGCTCTTGTTTAAGTATCTTGGTTCCAGTCCAGTCTAAATAAAATATCTTTTTTATTTGCTGTAAGTCCTGAATCAGTAGTAAATGTACAAATATTTAAATTATTTTCATATGTTCTCTTTAGATACTTATCCTTGTTTTCTTCTTTTGTTGTGACTGGAAAATAGAATTTATAAGATGAATAAATATTCTATTTGATTCATAAAATGAGTTCAAGATACTTCTTATATATATTAGACTATGTAGTCATAGTCATCATTTTTTGCTAGTATATTAGTATATTTATCTAAATTTTCATTCACTAATGAATATTAGAAAGCACTATATATCACTAAAAATCTTTATTCATAGACTACATATTTCCTAAGATGTATTACTATATAAACATATTCTTTCCCCGTGTTCAAAAATGTCTTTAAGGCATCATGATAAAAATGTTAATGTATTTATAGAGACAGGATAAATCAAAAACGTTAAAGATGAAAGAATCAGATTAGACATTCCATTTGCTTACTCAATATGGTGTCTCTTATGCCCAAGTTTCCATCTTTGTAGAACTTATTGGGTATGTTTCACCCACACTGCTATCTGATTTTCTTTTCTCTACCATCTGCTGTTCAGTTAATATGTGTGTAGATGTGTGTTTTATGCAAAATAACTAACTGCCTAACATTTTGACACACTTTGCTCTTATGTCTTGACAACACCTGGGCATTTGTGGATAAAAGACATATATTTTTGTTTTGAGACTTTCACTAAACTGAGCACTAATACATATAACCTGATCTATCACTTACTTACTTGGAGCTTATTTCTGTGTCTCAGTTTCCTTAAACCAGACAATGACTACTTTCAGTATTCTCAGGCAGCGGACATGTCTCCCAGGGTACCTCGGTTTTACAAAAGAGAGAGCACGCAGGAGGAAACCAAACAGGTTCTCTACTTAGGGTCAGCTTACTCACAGAATGTTCTTGTTGTTGTTGTAGCTCTGATTCTATTGCTGTTCCCTGAGTGACTCTACCAAGTACTTAACAAGCCTTCTCATGAAATTGTCACAAAGTAGCCCTAAAATGTAAGGCTCAGAGTCTATTAGACTAAGCACATCCACTGGCATTTTTTCTCTCCTCCCATTTCTACATGGAGACACACACACACACATACACACACACGCACATACACACACACACACACGCACACACACACACACACACACTCTTCCTCTGGGCTCCTAAGCAAGGTCTGTGTATATTAAATTGCCAGGCGAGAAAGAGAAAGTCACTGACCCCTCTACCTTGAACTGGAACAGAACACTGAAACTACTCAGATATGTAAGTAAAAATTTGGATTCATTATGAGTATGTGTGTGTGTGTATAGAATTTGTGACCTAAATAGAAGTTTGCCTTTTTATTATTGTGGTGGAAAATATCTGAAGTCTACCCTCTTAACCAAATTTTAAGTATACAATACAGTATTCTTAACTGGAAGCACAATGTTGTACCACATATCTCTAGAACTTTTTCATCTTACATGCCTGAAACTCTGTACCCATTGAATAGCATCTCCCTATTTTCCCTTCCCCCCAGCTCCTGACACCGTCATTATAATCTCTGCTTCAATGATTTTGACTACTTTGGATACCTCATATAAGTGGTATCATGCAGTATTTGTCCTTCTCTGTCTGGCTTGTTTCACTTAGTATAATGTCCAGGTACATCTGTGATATAACATATAACATATATTTTTCTTTTGTGAATAATATCCTGGTGTATGTATATGCCACATTTTCTTTATTCACCCATCCATGGACATTTAGATTGTGTCCACCTCTTGGCTATTGTGAATAATGCTGTAATGAACATGTGACTACAAATATCTCTTTGAGATCCTGCCTTTTTCTTTTTTTTAGTTCAAGTGCTGACTTTGAATAACACAATGACATTGAAACATATATGATTCCTAAGATCATGTAATTTTTTTGAGTTGTCAGAAATACCTACAGATAGCAAACACATTAAAGATAGATTTATAGACCTAGTTTATATGCGTGTCACAAACTGAACGCTGCTGAAGCTATTTTGTTATTGTTTTCCTCAAGCAGAAAAATTTCACAGGGCATATTTTCATCTTTCCAACAAAGGAAAGAAAAGAAAGTAATGTGTTGTTAGGAAGTAATGCCACCATAGATCAATAGCTTCTTTCACATAAAGCATCAAAAAATGTCTTTCAGAATTAATGCAGTTTCATATTTAAGACATACATTAAATTGGTATTAGAAAAAGCACAACATCTATTAGTGATGCAGTAAAATCAATAAAGTCTTACATATTATATACATATATACATGCATACAAAGTCACATAGATACACATACACATAAATCCATACATATTAGAGAATCTTAAAAATTAGATGAGTTGTTTAAAAACATAAGAAATATGATGCAAAAATTATCTTTGAAAAATTCTAGCAAGAAGAAAATTTTCTGGGGCACGTGGGTGGCTCAGTGAGTTAAGCCTCTGCCTTTAGCTCAGCTCATGATCTCAGGGTTGTGGGATCGAGCCCCGCATTGGGCTCTCTGCTCAGCAGGGAGCCTGCTTCCCCCTCTCTGCCTGTCTCTCTGCCTACTTGTGATCTCTCTCTCTCTCTGTCAAATAAATAAATAAAATCTTTTTTTTTTTTTAATTGCTAAAAAAAAAAAAAAAGAATAACATTTTCCTAGTGGACATTCTGGCTCAGGGTCAGTCCAGAATAAGCTATTACCTATTGACTAAACTCAGGGAAATATTCTGAAATGTTTTGCTTTCATGACTTAGGTATTAGATTAATACTCCTTATATCCTGAAATGCACTTGTTTTCAACCTTGCCAAAAGTTTTAGTTAGTGAGGAAGAGATTAGGATTATGGTTAGGGTTGCATGAACATCTAAAGAAAGTTCATACAAGGTGATGGCATGAATGGATTCTGGTAAGTGAGCACAGATCTTCAAAGCTCAGAGAACTGCGAGTTGTAAGTTTAATGTCAGGGGTGGCAAACAGCCCAGACTGGAAACAAGTAAGAGTCCTCAATAAGCAATCAGGTTAGAAATACAAAATGTGTTTAAATGCCATTTTTTTTGAAGATTTTATTTATTTATTTGACAGAGACAGACAACTAGAGAGGGAACACAAGTAGGGGAAGTGGGGAGAGGGAGAAGCAGGCTCCCTGCTGAGCAGGGAGCCCGATGTGGGGCTGGTTCCCAGGACCCTGGGATCATGACCTGAGCGGAAGGCAGATGCTTAGTGACTAAGCCACCCAGCCGCCCCTCAGTGCCATTATTTTGCATAAGAGTAACATGTCTGTCTTTGAGATAGTTTATTGTAGGTAAAATTTAGGATAATGTTGCCATGCACTTATTAGGTGCTTGGCCCTGTTTTAGAGATCAAAGGAGATCCAAAGGTGTACAAATTTATTTTTACTATCATTTGCCTTCAGTTTAGGATTGGAAGACTCACTATAAAACATACAGCTAACTTAAATAATATATTCAGGTATTTCCATTAAAGAAATCAAAGTATTCACTTTTTCTCAAGATGTTAGTGCTTCCATTTTACCTGAATACTTATAGACTCTAGCATTTTACAGCTAGTAGTAACTGTAAAGATTTTCTATTCTAGTTGCTTTATTTTGCAATGGGAGGCATGAATACTACAGATTACCCTACCTTGCAAGAAAGAGATTAAATCTCTGCCTCGGTTCATAGGCCTTTCAAATATACAGAGTTGGCTCTTAATGAGTTAAATTTGGTTTGGCAGACTTTTCCCTTTCTGTTGCTACTTCTTTACCTCATTGGTGATTTTAGTTAAGGATAGATAAGCAAGAAATAATAAAGCATTATCAGCAGAATTTGAAATTACAGCTTGGATTGAAAATGCATGATTGTGAACTATCCACAATTCAGTATAAGAAGCCCCAAATGTGAAATGGACCATTTTAAAACAAATGTAAAAAATAAAATAAAATGCCCGAAAAATTCAAAGAACTATTTTACAGTGAGGTATCAATCCCAAATACCTAGACGTTCATTCCAAAGCAGCAGGTATAGCAGAAGTACCTGGTGTAGTAAAAACTTAAAAATAAAAAGACACAGAGAGTGTACAGTAGTGATGAGAAACAGTGATTCTTAGGTACTTGGCATCATCATTTCTGACTAACTTAATAACTATACATAGTTGGTTTTGAGTCTATAATATTATGTCTTAAAGTCCTTTATACCCTAACTCTGTTGCTACCCAAAACAATAAAATTCAATTCCTGAGGGACATACCCTTTGGCAAAATTCATACTGACTACATATTTTGCATCATTGACATTTGTAGTTAAATAATCTTTTATGGTCATTGGTAACTGTTACCACAGACTATGGGATAGGATATTTTGCTCTCTTAGCTAAAGTTGTAATTCCAGACTATTCTGTATTTTGAGGAAATATATCAAGGCCAAATGTATTCAGACTAAGGGCATGTTCATTGAATCAGTAAGAATGTTAAGGAAACACTGTTAAGGTACTGTCCTGATCTAGATCGGATTGGATGAGAGTAAGTCTTTGTTCTGTTTTCCTTGGTTTTGCAGTTCTCACTGTTGCCACAGAAGCTGATCTCCAAGTTATCAGAGAGCCCAGTTACCTCCAGATTGCCTGTTAGATAATGCAATCCCCATGTTCCATAGGTGTCTCATACTCAGTGTATTCAAAACCAGCCATTATTCACCCTCCTGCTCTCCACCCTATATTCCTTTTTTTTTTTTTTTTTTTTTTGTCTCCCAAGTTCTGTTGTAAAGCAAGCATACACAAAACATACGCTGAGTCATATGGGCTAAAAACTCAAGTGACATTCTCAATACTTACCCCACTCTAACCACTAATATCTAGTCAGTCACCATTGTCGCATGGACACTACCTCTTCCATATTTCTTATATCTATCCTTTGTTTTCCATTCGCAGTACTATTCTGTTAGTTTCCTAGGTGCTCTCCCATGGTTCAGTGTGTCATCTTCCAAACCATCTTTCTGTTAGTTAGGTTCCTACAAACAAGTAAAATGATACTACTCCTCTGTATAAAAACCATCTGTTACTTGCCTACAAAGACAACTTGAGAACCTTAATATGCATTCAATACCTTTCCAGGTAAAGGGAAGGAAAGACTTGCCCTCTATGTTCCTATATTTGATAGCTGGTTCTATGTAACAAAATGACAATAGGCAGATTAAGAGGAGAAAAGGTATACAAATTTATTAATGTTTAATATGATATATACAGGGACATCACAGGAGAAAAAAGTGAATACCTAAGTGGTGAGATTTGAGAGCTTTTATGACATGTTAGGGGAGAGAGGTTGTAGGCTGCTTAGAGGAAAGATATTTTAGGAAAGATGAATGGGACCCAGTGTGTGACCTAGTTTGTCTGGGTCAAATGTCAATTTCTGTAATTTCTCCTGTTTTTTAAAAGATTTATTTATTTATTTTACAGAGAGAGTGAAAAAGGGTGGGGGAGGGGCAGAGGGAGAGAGAGAATCCTGAAGCAGACTTCCCACTGAGCGTGAAGCCTCCGTCCCAGGACCCTGAGATCATGACCTAAGCTGAAATTAAGAGTTGGCTGCCTAACCGGCTGAGCCACCCAGGCAACCCTCCTCTCTTTTGATAAGGGTCAGTCTTCCTTGGTTGATGAAACTCCCAGGGAAATTTGTAACAATTGAGTTCCTTTTAGAGACTCTGTCTTTAAGCAGATAGGGGGAGTTCAGGGAAAGCCTCTCCTTGCATTTGCTGTTTTTCTACATGCCTTCAACTCAAAATCAGTCATAAGTCAAAGAGGCATATTTTACGTGGTCTGTTCTGCCACCCATCACAGGTTTATCTTCCTCTGCATCTCGCCGCATACTCAAACCATGTTATCCTAGAATAGCCAGAGTTCCTTGGTGACTCCTGATACATTTATACCTTTCCTCATGCCATTCTCATTGCCTGGAGTGTCTTCTGTTTGGATTGAGAGATCCTTCCCATATATCAATATGAAACTCAAAAGTTACTTCCTTCTGTGGTCATTCTTAATAATCTCAGAATCACTTCTTGCTATGCATTTCCACATCTTTCTTGAATTCCTTTGTGAAGCTTAGTTTATGTTACTATGTATTTATGTCTTTTTTTTTTTTTTTAAAGAAAAGGACTTGCTTGTTAAATACAGAGTTTTGTGTTACGAGGGAATGGGGAAAGGTACCCAGATTCAAATCCTGAATCCACCACTTACTATCCAGATGGCTTACTCTTGAGAAAGTTGATCTCCCTGAGGCTAATTTCTTCATGTGTAAAATGAAGTTAATAATAGCATATATGCATCATAGGGCCATTGAGAGGGTTAAATATGACAACACTTACAAAGCATTTAACTCAGTGCCTGGTTCACTGTAGAGTTCAATAAACATTACTTTCTGCTATTCCTGCTCAGCTATTATTTTATCTGTCTCTCAACACTAGTTTATAAATTCAGTGAGGGTTAGAAACCATGTCTTATCACTTTATTTTTCTCTACTTAATCTTGCGCAGTTTCATATACAGTATTGCTACATGAAAATGATGCTCAGAACTGAATGTGAGGTAAAGCTGGAGGTAGAATTGGATCTAATTAATGTCTGTGCATACATGCTATGAATATTAAATAATACTGACATTCCAAAGTATACACATCAATCTCAAATTTTATAATCATAGCTCTTATGTTACTCCAGACACCACTGTTTGCATGCCAATCTGCGTAGTTATGTATTGGCTAACACCTGCTATTTTTTTACTGCCTTTGATTCAGTGTAACATTCTTAATAATTTATCAAGTATGCTTTAATTGAATATTTATATAATACAGACTCTTATCAGTATTTAGAAATTAGCAAGTAGATTTACTCTCATTTGGACAATATTCTACGTTCCATTAGTCCTAGGGGTTTTCTTTTTTTGTTGTTGTTACTATTGTTAGTGTGATGTGTGTGTGTGAGAGAGAATTTCGCTAACATCTCTTATGCCTTTGAGCAGAAGAAAACTAATCCTATCACTTCCTTGTTTAAAACTCACTAAAGACATCTTTCTCAGGAAAAATTTCAAAATGCTTAAGAGACCTATAGAATCTAGCCCCTATTCACTTCAGGAACTTTCTTCCTCCTGTCTCCCACTTACTCCATAGACTTTTACATTTCCAGGCCTTTTTCCTCTTCTTCATGTTCAATTATATTTATTTTTCAATTTATAATTTTTAAATGTTTTATTTCTTTGTTTAATGTATGTCTTCCCACTAAACTGTAATGTCTATGAGAGTGGTGACCAGTGACCATTTGTGAATATTTACTACTGTATTTTTAGCACTTAGAAGATAACCGGCACATAACAGGCACTTAATAAGTAGATTTGAATAAATCAATGAAAAAATCACTCTGTGGGGTATCTTCAAAGGAAGAGTAGAAAGAAATCTACACAAAAGACAAAAGGGAGTGAATGATGGAAGGGGATAGAGAAAAGGAGTTCTGAATGTACCTTTTACCTTTGTCATCCCATTTGTGGCTTTAACTGGAAGCTGATTTGAAAACATTTTCTTTATACCCTACTGCCTTAGGCCATCTGTGGAAAAGTGGGGTCACTGCAAAATGTGTTCATCTCTCCAGTAACATAATTGCCTCCTCTGTGTTAAAAACTAGAGATCTTGGTTCAAAATTTGCATCATTAACTATACTATCTTTGTTACATTAAGTGTCCTATGCCTAAGTTTTATAATCTGATTTTTAGAAGAATTTTGTAGTCTATATCCTAAACTATTTTAAAGTATTGTGTTGAATCCAAATGGAAATTAATAGATGCATTCCTTATTGTCCTTGTTAATGTTTTACATTTTAAAATATTTGTCCACACCTATTCATCATAGTATGTGCTTTGTAAGTAAATTCCAAATACTTTAATATGTGTTAATGTAATTTTTCAAAGATAAATTTCTTTGAAATATTAATTTTTCACTAAAAATGATATACTCAAAGTGAAACATTATTTTCTTTTCAGCATTTAGAGGAGTATTTTCTGGGAGGTTATGGAAAGAGGAGATGATATTTATATTTTTCAATAGAGAGTATATTTGTGACTTCCTTTTATTTTAATGAATAATTATGCCTTGTTGCTAATTAAAGCTTGTGTGAAGGTTAAGTGGATCTCAAGTTGATTTTTCCAGGTTCTCAACAATCCAGCAGTAATGCTATTTCAAATTCCAAGTTTTTTATTAAAATCAACTAATGCACTCCCTATGAAAATGAGAAATTTTAAGAACTGATATAACTCAATTACATAAACTCCTTCATCCCCAGTGCCCTGCTAATGCTTATTTTGGTTGTTGGAACAAGTTTTCTGTGGTAACAATTACTCTTTATATTGAAATTAAGTAAAATGATAAATAGTGTTCTCTGCGTAGTATTTGATGAAGCAGTCCTATGCAGGGGAGGAAAAAGTTTTCCTCAACCCCCTCAGGGTCTCTTGGTAGGTCTAAAACTTAAACTGACAGAGTAACAGGAGAAAACATACAAATTTATTAAATATACCTTTCACATAATATGGGAACTTTCATTAGGAAATGAAGACACAAAGAAATAGTTAAACTTTTTTAATGGTAGATTTGCTAAAGACTAGAAAGTTATGGAAAGGCATAATTGGGCAGAAAGCATAAGCTAAACTGAGGGGAACTTAGTAAGCCCTGTTCATTCAGATTTTTCTCAGTATCCCTCCATCGTGGAGATAAGGGTATGTTTTTTCTCTCAGGGTATAAGGAAGCTGCTTTGCACATGGAGGTATTATACCTTGCTTCAGGAGAAGGTCAGAGTGACCTTCCTGCTTCCTCCTTTCTCCTAGAATTTTGAATATGCCATGGTGCCATCTTTTGGGGTAGCATGTCCTGAACCCTTTCAGCTGTTTTACCAGTTAGAGGGCAAGGGTTAACAATACCTACCTTAACCAATTTATAGACAGGTAGGTAGAGCTACCAAAAATAGTGAAAAATGGTATATAATATATCAAAGTGTAAAGAAAATAATTTGCTTCTATTTGAGTAAATGCCTATGGATGAATTATAGCTGTTTCAGGTTGAATTTTAAGTCTATACTATTACAATATTACTAAGGAATATACTCTATAAATTTATATATAGTCACACAAAAATATAGAGGATAAAGTTTTAGACAATTCTGTACGGTACATAAATACCCAAGTAAGTGAAGACTGCTTCCCTAGGTCAGATTTTCAAGTGAGTTAATATAAAAAGGCTTTGTGGGAGTTATGATATATGTTTTATAAATTGAATTTCCAGATTCAGATCAAATGGTTTAAAATTTATACTTATAAAAGTTTAACATTTTACCTGCTAGTGTTTTAAAATGCTGAGCACATTTTAATTTATCAACCTTGTAATGAACACTTCTCTTAGGGAGAAGATGATGTGATTTTAATTCACAGTTATTTTGTCTAACTTCCAAGCTGGAAAAATTAGAAATGTTTGTCTTTGTAGAATAAGGAATTTGAGTAAAATACTAAAAGAAAAATTGCTCTAAATTGCTTTTCCCTGCTTATATTTGATAAGTAATTTATATGTATTCGATATGCTCACTTTACCACGGTTATACGTATTTTAAGGATACAAAATGCTATGAATTACCTCATCTTGGAAATTCTTCTTGGAAAGTCCATTGTTTTCTCAGAGTTCTTCTCTCTAAATATTTCAAAAATTCCTAGATTATTTAAGCATGCTTTTTAATCCCAGGATAGTCTAATCATCCTCCCCAAAGTACCCCATAATCTTTTGTCACTGATAATATTTCTACTATGTGCCAGGCACTATTCTAGGTGCTGATGAGTCATTGGTCAATAAGACATGAAAGGTCTATTCATGGGCCACATTTTTTAAGTAGGGAAAGACAGGCAATAAAGAAATAATGTCTGATAGTTATAAGTTTGCATAATGAAACAATATTAAGCAAGAGTAATAGTGATGAAAGTGGATATTTTAAAGATTTATTTATTTTAGAAAGCAGGGAGAAGGGCACAAGGAGAAGGAGAGAGACTCTTAAGCAGACTTCACACTGAGCACAGAGCCTGATGTAGGGCTTGATCTCATAACCCTGGGATGGCGACCTGAGCCAAAACCAAGAGTCGGTAGCTCAACCTACTGCACCACCCAGGTGCCCCAGAAGTGGATATTTTAGATTGAGTTGTTGGGGAAAGCGTCTGTGAGGAGGTGACATTTGAGTTGAGATTGATTGATCTGTTGAAAAAGAAACATTCTAAGCAGAAAGAACCTTAAGTACAAAGTCCCTGAGGTGGGTATGAAAGCTTGGTATGTTCAAGTGGGAGAAAAAAAATGGTTAATGTGGCTGGTCATAGTGCTTAAGAGGGAGAATGAGTTAACATTAGGTTGCAGAGCTGAGTAGAGGCCAGACCATGTGGATCATCATAAACCCTGAGTAGTATACATTTGATTCCAAGGGTTATGATAAATTATTACAGGGTTTTCAGGGGAGAATTAATATTTTCGATACCAAGAGAGTCACCTAAAACAACAACAGCATTCAAATGGAGATGACAAGTAGGCAGTTGATTATAAAACTTAGTACCTCAGGGAATAGATTGGGGCAGAATACATAATTTGGAGGGGAGAGGTCACCAGTATACATGGTATTTAAACTCATGTGAATTACTTAGATCAGTTAGAGAGAATGTAGATAGAGGACTCAGGACCAGGCCTTTAGTGTACTCTAAAATTTTATAGAAATTACCAGAGAAGGAGAGGTGGTAAGAGAAAAAATATTTTAAGCATGAGGGTGGGTGTCATAGAAACGGAGTTGCTAAATATATCTGAATTTGCTGAGACATCAAAAGGAGGACTGAAGGGTGAACATTGAATTTGACAATATGATGGTTGTCATTATAAATAATACATTTCTACCATATCAAAAGAATGGTATATAGACTAGGTATTAAGCAAGGGACTATCATGATGTCTCTAGTACCTGAGGAAAAATAATTGTCCCTCTACCCTTCTGAGTTCCTCACTGAGATCCCCCCATAATAAAAGATTAACAAGAAAAAAACAAATAAGTTTATTAATATATACACCTCATGTATACATGGGAAGTACCAAGGGAAAAATGAGCAACTCTCTGAGGTAGCCTAAACCACCAGTTTATTTTTTTTAATTAAGATTTCTTTAATTCCAGTATAGATAACATACAGTGTCATATTAGTTTCAGGTGTAGAATATAGTGATTCAGCAATTCTATACATTGCTCAGGGTTCATCATAAGTGTACTCTTTAGCCCCCATCCCCTTTTTCACCTTATTCCCCCAACCCACCTTCCCTCTGGTAACCATGAGTTTGTTTTCTATACTGAAGTGTCTGTTTCTTGGTTCATCTTTTTTGTTGTTGTTTTTCTTTTTTCCCTTGCTCATTTGTTTTGTTTCTTAAAGTCCACATATGAGTGAGATCATATGGTATTTGTCTTTCTCTGACTGGCTTATTTCGCCTAGCATTATACTCTTTAGCTCCATCCATATTGTGGCAAATGGCAAGATTTCATTCTTTTTACGGCCGTGTGTGTGTGTGTGTGTGTGTGTGTGTGTGTGTGTATGTTTTGTCTCTGACCTTTCTTTATCCATTTACCCATACATGGACACTTGAGCTGTTCCCATAAATTGGCTATTGTAAATAATGCTGGAAAAACGTAGGGGTGCATGTATCCCTTTAAATTAGTGTATTTTTGTATTTTGGGGGTAAATACCCAATAGTATGATTACTGAATCATAGGGTAGTTCTATTTTTAACTTTGTGAGGAAGCTCAATACAGTTTTCCACAGTGGCTACACCATTTTGTACTCCTACCAACAGTGCAAGAGGGTTCCTATTTCTCCATATCCTCTCCAACATTTGTTTCTTGGGTTTTTGACTTCAGCCATTCTGACAGGCATGAGATGATATCTCATTGTAGTTTTGGTTTGTATTTCTCTGATGATGAGTTATGTTGAGCATCTTTTTATGTGTCTGACAGCCATCTGGATGTCTTTTTCTTTTTTTTTTTAAGTTTTTATTTATTTATTTGACACACAGAGAGAGAGATATATATCACAGGTAGGCAGAGCAGCAAGCAGAGAGAGAGAGGGAAGCAGGCTCCCCGCCAAGCATAGAGCCTGATGTGGGGCTCGATCCCAGGACCCTGAGATCATGACCTGAGCCGAAGGCAGTGGCTTAACCCACTGAACCACCCAGGCGCCCTCTGGATGTCTTCTTTAGGGAAATGTTTGCTCATGTCTTCTGCCCATTTTTTTTTTAATTTTTTTAATTTCTTTTCAGCGTAACAGTATTCATTGTTTTTGCACCACACCCAGTGCTCCATGCAATCCGTGCCTTCCCTAATACCCACCACCTGGTTCCCCCAACCTCCCACCCCCCACCCCTTCTGCCCATTTTTTAACTGGATTGTTTGTTTTCCAAGTTGTGTAATTTGAGTATTGAGTATTGAGTTGTATAATTTCTTTATATATTTTGGATACTAAACCTAAGCAACAAGTTTAAATACCATCTGCAGCTAAAGATGAAAGAAAGGTGTGAGGACACTTATTTTAGGGAAGGGGAGGATGGTTAACAGGAAATTCACCATAAACAAGGGTAAAGTTTGTTATGCACATTGAAATCTGCAACTTAACCTTTAGTATTTCAGATACCATTGATTCTCTTGTAATTTAGAGTCATACTTCTCTTCCTTTATAAATGTAAATTCCTCTTTCAAAAAGGTAACTTAGGGAACTTGGGTGGCTCAGTGGGTTAAGGCCTCTGCTTTCGGCTCAGGTCATGATCCCAGGGTCCTGGGATCGAGTCCCGCATCGGGCTCTCTGCTCAGCAGGGAGCCTGCTTCCTCCTCTCTCTCTGCCTGCCTCTCTGCCTACTTGTGATCTCTGTCTGTCAAATAAATAAATAAAAAATCTTTAAAAAAAAAAAAGGTAACTTAATCTTTTCAGAGTTTTTCCTATGTTTGCTGTTTCTCAGTTGGCTCAAAATAATCTATGCTATCTGTCCATTCCTTAACTGGATTATTTGGTTTTTGGGTGTTGAGTTTGATAAGTTCTTTATAGATGTTGTATACTAAGCCTTTATCAAATATGTCACTTGCAAATATCTTCTCCCAGTCAGAGAAAGAGAAATACCATATGATTGCACTCATATGTGGAATTTAAGAAACAAAATAGATGAACATGGTGAGGGTGGGGGGGGAGGGGCAAACCATAAAACAGACTCTTAACAATAGAGAACACACTGAGGGTTGCCGGACAGGAGGTGGGCAGGTTTAAATGTGTATGGGTATTAAGGAGGGCACTTGTGATGAACACTAGATGGTGTATGTAAGTCATGAATCACTAAATTCTACTCCTGAAACTAATATTACACTATATTTTAACTGGAATTTAAATAAAAACTTGAAATAAAAACAAAAAAATAAATAAAAATCTATGCCAAAGAGGCATATTTTGGGATGGCATATTCTGATTCCCTTCACTACATGCTAACCCTAGATGAATAGTGCCTTCTATTTAGTTTCTACAACTCTAAAATTTGAATACTGGTATTTCTCTGCCTTTTTGATAAGATTGTTATGAAGAGTATGGGACATAATGGAAGGGAAAGTATGTAAATGGTACAATCCATACAAATGCAAATTAATGGTAGAATTATTTGTAATATTATATTGTAAGCTTCTTAAGGGGCTAGATTAGGCTTTAATGAACATTACACCCATGACAATGCTTAGCATAGTACTAACCAGTGAATTTAATGGCTGCTCACAAAAATAAAAATTTCCTAAATAAAATAAAAGGATGAAAAGGACTGATGGTGTTTAGCTCTTTTTTACCTGCAGTCCCAGTTAGGATTTGGTGACTTCCTTGCATCTGTGGAAGATTTCAAGTGCTGACTCATGCCATATATCCCCTTTAACAAAATAATCACTTTGAAGGAAATAAGCAAAGGACTTGGAAATTGGGCTGCTTTCCATTTGTTATTTCTAAGATAAGCCATTCCCAGATTTTTTCAAATTTTCTCACTTTGGTACACAGACAGAATTTCTGAAATAAGTTTTTTTTTTTTTTCCTAGGAGAACAAATTTATGAAGTCGTGTATCACTACATAGACATACTGTAGCTGGTGAAAAATTGTTATGATAAGTGGGAAACAGTTTTTTTTTTCTTTTTATCTTTGGATTTTCTCAGTGTGGTACAGATGTTGAGCCTTGTGAAATATACAGTTTAGTACTTTGCATTGCAAATAGAGTACAAGTAAGAGACCTTTGATAACTTTTATTCCTAGCAAGTCTCTGGCAGGAGTCTGTTTTGTTTAGGTAAGAGAGACTAGCAAACAAAATACTCATTTTCATTCTGTGCTAGGAAATGAAGAGTATTGTCTTATTTCTGCAACTCAAACAAAATGTTTAACACTTTCTTAGTAGTCAAAGTTATATGGTGATAGTCTCAAATGTATATGTAGCATTATATGAGATCCTTTTGTTGATAAAAAGAAATTACCAGAAAGGCATTAATTCTTTCAGTCTGTTGAGGTTAAAATAGATTTGAGGGTTGAAAAACTTAAAGATTGTTAGCTGGAAGGAGGTTGTTGTGTTGCTAATGTGAATGCTAATATTTAAGTAGCACAAGAAAGAACATAGGTAGGGTCCTGTCTCACTTTTAAAATCACATTGTATCCAGTAAGTGTTAGCTGCAAAGTAATTTTCCTGAAATTGTCTGTAAAAAAAAAAAAAAAAAAAAAAAAAAAGTCTGTTTTTCTCCATTGACTTCCATTGTAAAATGAAAGCTGTGTTCCCCTCAAAAATAAATTTGGCCCCAAGTTATAATAAAACATAGTGAAGAATTCAGAAAATCTTAAATATAAGATTTATAGTTTTAGGAATTTTATATATTTATATTTATAAATTTTAAGATTAATCTTAAAATCATAAAATCGGTTATTTCAAAACACATTTATCAGTGTCTGATAAAGTAATACTACCATACTATATTAATACATTATAGTGGACCTTACTATAGCATGCCCCAAACCATGCTGTTATCCTTCTTTCATAATTCTAAGTATTTTACCTTTTTACATAATGACATTTTACTTCTGTGATCATTGATCTTTTTTTAAATTTAACTCTAATTTTTTTTTTAAAGATTTTATTTATTTATTTGACAGAGAGAGTTCGCAAGTAGACAGAGAGGCAGGCAGAGAGAGAGAGGGAAGCAGGCTCCCTGCTGAGCAGAGAGCCCGATTCGGGACTCTATCCCAGGACCCTGAGATCATGACCTGAGCAGAAGGCAGCGGCTCAACCCACTGAGCCATCCAGGCGCCTCTTAACTCTAATTTTTAAAGGTGGATTTGGTTTCCTTTATTCTTCATTGTTAGCCTACTTACCTTTCTCTGAAGCATTCTTACCAATTTACATTCAAAAGTTATTAGCCATGGAAGAAAGACTAGAATACTCCAAAATGTTCACAATATTTGCTTCTGAGTTATTGAAAATTTTAGTGTATTTGTTTTTGTTTTCTAGGTCGCCTAAAGAGATTTTTTTTTTGAGAGAGAGAGATTGGGTTGCCTGGGTGGCACAATCAGTTAAGCATCTGATTCTTGGTTTGGGCTCAGGTCATGATCTCAGGGTCCTGAGATTGAGCCCTGAGGTGGGATCTGCACTCAGTGCAGATTCTGCTTGGGATTCTCTTGGGCAGGGGAGCAGAGGGAGAGGGAGAGAGAATCATAAGCAGGCTCCACACTCAGAGCCGCACACAGAACCCTATCACAGGGCTCCATCTCATGACCCTAAGATCATGACCTGAGCCAAAATGAAGAGTCAGAAGCTTAACCAACTGAGCTACTCAGGTACCTCTCAAGAGTTAATTTCCTATATCTGTATCCTCTATAATCAGGAAGAAAGTACTGTAATTTATTTCTTTAGGGATAAATTTATATACAATGATACCTTTAGTCAGACACATTTACGTATTTGATTCATTTATATTTTGGTACTGGTTGTTATCATTTTTTTATAACATTGTAAAAACAAGGATATAATTAATTTCTGGATAAACAGCTTTTCTATAGCATACTACTCAAAGTGTATCCAGAACTGGCAGCCTCAGTATCACCTGGGAACACGTTAGCAATCATAATTCTCAGGCTCCTGGGCTCAGTCCCAGCAAACAGCAGTCTGGGTTTTAGCAAGCCCTTTGAGTGATTAAGGTTCTAGCTCTATACCAGAATCGCTCCACCTCTTTCCCATCTCCCTTTCTCCCTCTCCCTTTCTCTTCATACCCCCCTCTTGCCTTCTCTCCTCCTCTCTCCCTCTCCTTCCCCTCTTCATGTAGGATAAGCATGCGTGTATACACACACACACACACACACACACACACACACACACACACAGCCTATATATAGAATTCACTGTAACCTCTCTCTAAATAGAATATGTGTATTTAAAAAGTATTTTTTTCTAAGTTTTTTGTTGTTTGTTTCTGCCCTAGCTTGTTCATTAAAAGATAACTGAGGCAGTTTTCTGGTATTTGTATTTATATGCCTTCACTTAGCAAACATGTTTTATATGGTTATAAATTAGATAGTTTTTTTTAAAGATTATATTTATTTAATTCATGAGAGACAGAGAGAGAGAGGCAGAGGCAGAGGGAGAAGCAGTTTCCCTACTGAGCAGGGATCCCAAAGCGGTACTCTATCCCAGGACCCTGGGATCATGACCTGAGCTGAAGGCAGATGCTTAACCATTTGAGCCACCAAGGTGCCCAAAAGATAACTGAGGCAGCTTTCTGGTATTTGAACTTACATGCTTTCATTTAGCAAACATGTTTCACATGGTTAAACATTAGATAGTTCTGCCTAATTTACAGATTTCTAGAACTCATTAACCAATATAATGACTTTAGCAAGTTATCATAGACTGAATTGTGTCCCTGCAAAAATTCCTATGTTGAAGCCCTAACCCCCAAAATCTCAGAATGTGACAGACTGTATTTAGAGATAGGGTTTTAAAGAGGCAATTAAGTTAAAATGAGGTCCTTAGGGTGTACCCTACTCCAATATGACTAGTGTCCTCGTAAGAAGAGGACATGAGGACACAAACACAGGCAGAGGGACCAACATGTGAGGATATAGTGAGAAGGTGGCCATCTATAAGCTAAGGAGAGAGGCTACAGAAGAAACCAAACTTGTCAACACCTTGATATTGAACGTCTGGCCTCCAGAATTGTGAGAAAATACATTTCTGTTGTCTAAGCTACCCAGTCTGTGGTATTTGTTATGACGATCATGGCAAATTAATACATAAGTATTTATAAAAATGATGGTATACTTCAATCATAATATCTGGTGATTGCCTTTAAGGTACTATTGGGTCATGTTCCTTAACAGAAAGCTACAGCTTTACAAAGAGTGCCAGAGACCAGTATGAAAAACTGTTCACCATGCACAACAACATGCTAAAGCTCTATGAGAATCTTGGAGAATACTTTATTTTTGACTCTAAGACAGTGAGCATTGAAGAGTTCTTTGGTGATCTCAGCAACTTCCGAACTTTGTTTCTGGTGAGTAATACATCTTAAAGGATTGCAAGTCCCGTTGCTTGTGTTTTTAAAATAGTCTCTTCTATTAGCATTTTATGTACCTATTGATCATACTGACTTCATGTTATAGGCCTTTAACAGGAATTGGCAGATATTTTACACCTGTGACATAGATCAAAATGGTTGGCTGGCTTAATATATAATGGAGACTTAAATGAATTATCTTCAACTTTAGGTATATATGGGAATTTCTCTACTGAAATTCGTTCATAAGAATGAATGAATTGGTACTTAAATTATGTTAATTTTTATATATTGTGTTGTAATTTGACCTAGCTTAAAAATTAATATCTAAAGTCATCTTTCACTTAATACATTAAAATGCTATGATTTGTGAGCAAGTTTTTGTCAGCGTCTATATAAGAAATCAGCTCTAAATTAGACTATATAAATGACCTGTAATATTCAAATTTTCTTTCATAATGTAGGCTCCTCTTTCAAACTATAACTCTTCGGGATAACAGGAAATATTAGCATTAATTAGAGATGGGTAATCAGGGTGCCAGTTATGAAGCTAGAGGGAAGCAAAAGCTTTACTGTATAAATGTTGTGGAAGTAGTTCTCTGCATCCAGTGAAAAAGTAGAAGAGCACAAACTCTGATTATGATAGTAATAGATATGTGTAATAGTTGATACCAAATAAGTAAGGTTTCATGTATTTTAAAGAAGAAATTCTAGCAATTATCCCCAACAGGAAGATCAATTAGCAAACAAATTCATTGCAGTTTGAGATACATTTCTATTCCCAAAGCAGTTATTTGCTAAATAAGGCTTGCTCTATTAATTGAATATGTTGCGCCATGAAATTATTGGATTGGGGTATGACTTGCACAGTCTGTGAGATACAGATATTTTTGTGGAAAGCATTTGCTTTTATCTGCTGAGCTAGGACATATAACCCAGAGCACATCCTATTTTTAGTGATAGAAGCTTAAAAAAGCTTTCATAAATATGATCATTTGTCTCTTTTTTTCTGAGAATCTTAGCTTATTTTGGTCTCTGGTCTTTACCCCTTAATAGACACACATATTTAACTTTTTAGCTGGCCAGTAAGTAGTAAAATGTGTTCTGGCAGTGACTCACCCAACTATTTTCAAAACTTAAAAGCTGTAAGTATGACATGAACCTGTGCATACCTACGTTATATCTACTTGGACTAGTTTCAAGAAGAAAACAAATATGTTGAAAAGGAATGGAGATTAGAAAATACACTTCAGTTGACACACTGACAAGATAAATCCAATAAATTATTTTTTTAACATCAGTGTAGGTTACTGGATATAATTATAGTTAATATTGTCAATCTCTTATTAAAAAGTACCTTGTTTTAGTGGATTGGATGTGAAAACACTGTCACATTAGTGGCCCTCACCTCCCTGATGCAGTCATAGAACAGAATTTGATGGACTCCCATTTTATAGCATCTGTTTAAGGACAATTCCTGTGTGGCAGCCTGTTGCTTAGAAATCTTGCTAAGAACTAGAACTAGAATTGTATTACTTCTCAATCATAAGTTTTTTTTGTTTTTTCGTTGTTGTTGTTTTTTTTTTTGATGTGATGATGTAATTTTTAAGAAGACCTGATTCAGTGACCAGGTGTTATCACTAATAAGCTGTGTGAATTTATATAAGTCATTTATCCTTTGTAGCTACTATTTTTTTTAACTAAAATGAAGTGATTTTACTCCTGATCTCTAAGAATTTATTCCTCTTTAGAAGTCTGTGAGCCACAGAATTGCAGAGAGTCATGTGAATTACATACATAAATAGGATATATTTGTCTACTGACTTCACTGTATGTATAGCTTGAGTACAGGAAAGTATTTTGTCACAGATTATTCTCATTGTAAGTAAGTTGACATTCTGAAGTCCAGTTTTGTGTACATTTATGTTAATTTCTTGAGATCCTGCTAAGATTGATTTTAAAGCTTTCAAAATAGGTAACTATCTCCTATAATGTGTCCTGGTCAGCCACTGCTGTCTGCCTTTCAGAACACTATTACTATCATTTTTATCTGCAAATCATTATTGACTTGCTGGCATGAGAGCCAGGTGTGCAGCTTATTAGTTGTTTTGAACTTAGGTCAGTTAGGTAACCTCTCTGGGCATCAGTTCCCTCATTTATAAAATACAGGTGATAATTCCTGACATATCTTTCTCAACACTATGTGAAAACACCTCGTAACCTATGCTATGCAGATGGAGAGTATTATTAGTCATATTCTACCCATCCATTTGATGATTATTTATTGAGAACTGTTTTGATTTTGGTAATGCTCTAGTCCAGAGATAAAAGGAAGATAATAGTCTCTTTCTATCTATGAATGAAAAGAGACAGGTAAGTAAATACAATGTAATTTGATAGTGCTGCCTTAGGAGTATCAAGGTGCTATAGTAATGCAAGGGAAGAACTGCCTGACCCTGCCTGAACTGGCCTGAGGAGCCTTCACAGAGAAAGTGACATTTGGGCAGAGTCTGGAAAAAACCCGTAGGTGTTTGACAAGTAGACTTTGACAAGCAGATTTAAAGCTTTTACACCTTACCTATAATAAGCTGAACACTCCTAAATCAACATCACCAACTTCAGTCAATCATTTGTGCTCACCATGTTCCTGTTTCATAGTGAACATGAAGTGATTTCACTCTCCCAGGGGAGGGAAGAACCCAGAAAGAGAGACAAAAATTGTGATCGCCAAAAGTTCCCATTTTCCTAGTGTTTTCTGTATTTGGCCTCAGGGTTCCTACTGCTAAAAACATATTGGACTATACATGGAGGCAATAAAATACCAGTATTGCTGAGAAGAAAATGAGAGTTCTGATTCATATGCTACCAAAAATTACTTCTAGATGAGCTCAGAGTTTCATCCTGGGAGCTCTATTTGGCATGTGTAGCATAAACAAAATGCACATAGCAAAAAATCTTCCTCAGAGAGATATCCTCTAAAGAATGGAGAAAATGAAAATAAACAAAAGGGTTTGACATTATGGATTACGACCTTTTTCAAAATAATCACATTCAAATTAATGGAAACAAAATTGGGTAATATCTGTGAGATGCTGCTATATTAATTATTCATATCATTCATGTTATTTATTGCTCAATTGAGGATGTTAAACATATTCAAGATGAGTGTCCTGTATATTAGCATGAAGATATATGTAATTGGAAACTTTTCTAAATTCAGAATTAACTCTCTCTTTCTAGTTAGCTTCCTGACATCATCAGAGTTCAAAAAACTGTTTATAATATATTCAAGATTAATTAATAATCCCTAAATTTATGTTGAATATTTTGTAGAAGAAAATAAAATTCCACATTTATAGAAGGTCTAGACCTCTTTTTTTGCTTATTCTTCTTTATGCTTCAGTTAGTTCAAATAGTTGGCTACAGTCTTTTTTCTTTCAAAATACTTTGAATAGAATATCCAAAATCAGTGAACCTTATGTTTCACTGCCATGCAGTATCTTGCTTAGGCATAAAATTTAATTTCAGCTGTTGGGAAAGTGTTTGAGGCAAGTATTATACTTCAGTAACCTTCATAGCTCCAAATAAATTATAGAAAATATTTCTTCTGTCTTTTAAATCTGTCAGTTTCCTATGGATTCTGTATGCTTAAGTTTTATTTTTTAAAGACCAATATGTTACCCAGGCACACAATTTATTTTTGTTTTGTGTATGTTCTCTTTCTATATCTTATACATTGGACATACAGGCACAAGGCTTTATAGAATTAATAGATTCATTTACATAACTTAAGAAGAAAATGTTATCATTACTATTAATCATGCTGGAAGATTTCCCCTCAACAAAATAAGTATTTGCTGCTATTCATTTGATAAATAAACTTTAACATTTTTTAATCAGAATTTCCTTTAACAATTTTTGAATAGCTCTTAGATGAATATTAAAATGATTAAGTCTTAGGAGGCTAAGTGATAGCTGCATTTATATCATCATTCAGTCTTCTTGCTTCTGTCTCCTAAATGTCTTATAATCCATTCATTTCTTTCAAGCCCACTGATGTTACTTAGTTCTGGGCCTCTGCCGTCTCTCAGCTAGACTATTATAATGATGTTCTGACTGGTATCTGTGTCTGCTTCTCTTTTACTTCTAATCCATTTGCCACATTAAAGTCAGAATAAAACTGAAAACAAAACAAAGAAGACAGTGTTACTTTCCTGACTTAAAATTCTTTAATGAATTCTCGGTAGCCTCAGGATGAAATCTAAATTGTTTAAAATGAAAGTGGCTTCTAAAATCAAAAGAAGTATGGTTGCTTACAGACCAGACTATCTAGGCTTGGCTGACTGAGCCATAATCACTTAATGTGAATTATCCTCCCAGGCTGGCGAAGGTGAAGTATGAAAGTGGAAGCAGCAAAAGAAGACAACACCAAGTGTCTGAGGGGACCTGAGCCTCTTAGAACAGAGAGAAACTTTGGGAGTACAGTATTAAAACTAAATGAAGGCTTAAAGGCAAACATGTGACTGTCATTATGCCTTAATTGTTCCCATAGCTAGTATGGCATGGGGAGTTATGAAACTGAGGTTATTCTTATCTTAATTCTCATTTAGGGGTGATCTTCCTTCTATCGTAAGTAATTGTCCTTTCAAAATCTAAGCTTGCATGAGAGCTCCTATGTTGGCTGATGGAGATATTTAATTTTGAGAAACTCTCATTTCTCTCAAGTTGTCTTCCTCTTTATAAGGCCTCAATCATGTCTAAATCCAAAGTATAATTGAAAAGCCAAAGTGAACACCTGTAGTTCGTTAGACCCAAAAGACTAAACTGATATATACAGAACATTTTTATTCATTCATTACAGGAAACTTGCCTTTAAAGGAATGAGGATGAATTTTTGCATAAAAAGATTGTGTATATATAATTTCTGATCCAAGAAGACTAAGTTATTTTGACACATTTTTAAAGCTTCAATTTACAAAGTACTTGACATTTAAAGGAAACTTTAGTGCGGTATTACAGAAATGGTGGACTTACATAGGAAACCAAATATATTCTTTAATAAAGGAGAGTCTTAATCAGTAATATAAACTCTGTTATCTAAAGTTCCATCGTCCAAAATCTCTGTTAGATGCCTCATAATTTGATATATCTTTGTTTTGCCAATAAAATGATAATTAATAAAGATACCTTTGAGAAACTCCAAAAAGCCTGATGTGCCTCTCGAATAGTATAGCTTTATTTGTAAGCTAAGTATCTCCAGGCCTCAGCAGCTGTGAGTTCAGATGGGGGTCACCTCAGTAACAATAATCCAGATATCCCCAATTCTCTCTTCTTTACCTCCGCTGGCAGGACTCAAGCTCCCTGTGAAGTTTCCACTCCAACAAGTACTTCTGGAGTCATCTTATATGGGCTCAGAAGATGTTAGCTATAGTTATCACTTGACATTTGCCCACAAATATTTGAGTGCCCGCTAGTCTAGGCTGATGGGAATATAGCATTGAACAAAATAGGCAAAGCCCTGACCATCCAGTCCTGCTACTGCTCTGGCTCCCCTCTGCCTTTTGCTGGCAAACCTGTATGGGGCCACCCTCAGTGAAAATCCATCTGGACCAAGGTTGCAGTCTCCTATTGCTCCAGTTTGCCACCAGTCCTGGTAGTACCATAGTGGTGTTATGCTCAGTGCAAAGTTAGCTGTGTTCACAGCACACTTCATAAAAACAGTTCCTTTTGCTTTTCTTCTGATCCCTTTCCCCTTGAAGGCTTAAAAAGTTTTCAAGTCCTAGAGACCTCAAAGCAATCCTAAATCCATAAACCCCTCCATTCCCCTCCATCCTTCCTTTTGTTCTGTCACATAGGGATGTATGTAACTTCTCCTAGAAGCCAGGGACAAATAACCAGCATAAATCCTTTCATGCAAATGGACCCTAAGGGCCCACCAACTACCTCTCTTTAATCACACACACACACACACACACACACACACACACACAAATAAATCCCTTTGAGCTCAGCTGGGACCACCTTACCTATGTGGCCTTAGGGTTATTTTGATCTGTTGAAAATAGGCAATCTGTATAAAATATATGGTAACTGTATTAAGCCAAACTTTTGACCAGAATTCATCATATTCCTCATTCACCAGCTGTGACAGAGAACAGACTTTACTGTATTATACAGGTATCGTTAATTTTTTTTTTTTTTTTAGTAAAAGATACCACCTATCAACTGTTGTATTCTGTTTGACTACTTTCTTTGGGCCAGCAGTAGATGTCCACATCCTATTTTCCTTATATAATTGTTCCTTGTTTAAAAAAACTAAATATATCATGAGGAACTAAAGGAATATGTAATAAAACAATATGTAATAATGGCATACATGGTTTGAAGAGAACCACTGTAGATTAATATTGTAAACATTTAAAATATCATAAATGTTTCTAAAATATTTCTAAAAGTTGTCAGAATTGCTTAAGGCAAGATGAATATTGTCCTTTAAAAATCTAAGAAAATGTCATAGTTAACACTGAAAATATTAACAAAGTCAGTTTAATACCGACTTTTCTTATTAAAGTCTAGTAAGAACTAGAACCGGGAAACAAAATGCAGTATCTTTAGTTCTAGCAACACCTCACATAGAATTTTTCAAGGAAGTGTTTCTCATAAATAAGTTATTATTGAATTATGTCCAAACATCAGGAAGTAGGAAAGTTATAAAATAAGCAGACCTTTTCCATAGGCCTTGAGAATGGCCAAAGCTATTAATAATTACAACCTGAGCCAAAAGATCCCAAAAGCCAATTCTGCTGGTACCACCAGTTTGTCTTCATTCTGCTTCATCCTTATTTATCTATTTGCTAATGATATTTTATTAGAAGAGATGCCCTAGCCCCTGTTCAAGGTAGTAGGAAGCAGGACTCTCCCTGGAATCCTGTCCATGGAGATCCTTTTTGCCTGATCTACCCACTTCCTCTTCTTCTCCCCTACCTTCACTACTTCCCCAGTTACTTTACCAACTGTCCAAGAGGACAGTGCTCCCATTTTGGCCTAGATAAACCTTCTGTGTGCTTTCATACCCTGTAATGTGTTCATTACCATATCCTCAATCTTCACCATAAATTAGCCTTCTCTAGATCAAACACAGGGCTAATCACTAACAACATATATATATGAGTGACAGTGAATTAATAATACAATGAATGAACCAAAGTACTAAAGATGAAAAATTAAAATGTTGGCTCCTCAGAGCTCGTATTCTAATGGAAAAGACTGTCACAGGAACAAATACTAATAATGAAATGTGATACATGTACACAAAGAGCTTATGAGCTTATGAGCACAGAAGAGAGAGTCATTTATTCTGATTTAAGGAAGGCTTTGAAGAGGAAGTGACATATGAACTGGGTCATCATTGTTTTTGCTACTGTATGGCCTTTCACATTTAGTCTTTTCCCTTTTCTTCTTCCCCACCTTGTTTGGTGTTTGTTTGTGGTGGTAAATATGTTTTGTTTTCTAGTTTTCCATGCTGAGTTTAGAGTGAAAAAACAGCTATTTCATTTCTGGGGAAGCAGCTATCACGTCATTATTATGATCTACAGGTTATCCATCATATGCTTGGACAAACAGTAACCAAGCTTCAGTTACTTCTTAACTACCGACAGCTGTCCTGAGCAATAGACTAATTGATGCAGATTATCTAGGGTAACATCCGTTGCTTAAAGACTGACTTGTCTGGTGTGACTTTAGGACAGTCATAATGACCCAGAAATGATTTTGACCCCCAGGGAGACATTTGGCAAGGTCTAGAGACAATTTTGTCTATCATAACCAAGGAGGAGGTGCTGCTGGCATCTAGTGGGTGAAGCCAGGAATGCTGCTAAACATCTTAAAATGTATGTAGAGCCCCCACAATGAAGAAATATCTGGTCCAAAATGTCAATAGCGCCAAGGTTGAGAAACTCTCCCTAAGGGCTATCTGCTGAAGATTTTTTTTTTAATTTTCATTTGGAAAACAATGTGAGATGATTTGAATTAGTAAGCAAAATTTATACTAGATAACACATAACACTTAATAACACATCTATCTGTCATATCAACTTAATATTTTAGTGATAATTTCACTTGTCAACGTGATCACTGTAAGGTGTGTTTTAGTTACTAATATTTTCTGTATCGTTAAAAGATGCCCTGGTTCATATGGCTTGTAAAATTTTTAAATCATGTGTGTAAATTGTATGAAAATTGGAAACTGTAGACAAAAAAGAAAAAAAATCAAACGAAACTCTCTTTCCCAAAGATAAGTAATATTAATACCTTGGCATATAGCTTTCCAGCCATTTCTCTGTGCATGTACCTGTATGTTTAGATTTTGAATATATTTCTCTTGAAATAATAACAAAAGGTCTTGTGAAATTTTAAACTCTAAAATTTATATTTACTGGTAAACTCCTAGCAGCCTATGCCTGTATGGATGTGACCATCAGCATTTAGTGGATGATACCATTGGTTATGTCTTCAGTTGTGATTAAAAATGTTAAGTGACTCAGTTCTTGATTTTTTTTTCAAAATACCTGGTCTTTGGTACCATGCTACCAATCACTGACTCTTGGAAGCTGCCTATAAATAGACCAAAAGAAGGAATCTCCCTTTCTCGTTTCCTTTTCTGTATAATACCCTCATCAAACTTCCCTGTGGCAAGGGGCCTTAAATTTGTAACTGGTGAATTGCCACTTGGGCCCATTTACACTAGTGTTTCACAAGCATTCTGCTGCATATTTAGATTTAAGAAGTATCATTTACCTCAACTAGGTTGTCTTCTAAGTTAAAAAATGCCGTTTGTTTGTTAATTATATAAAGGCTCATAATTTAATCACAAAAGCTTTAACAAAAGTAGTATTATGATTATAAATTAGTACAAGTATTCTTCCAAATATATATATATATCTATATATATATATATATATATATTTCCTTTTGTTTTCTTTCATTCTCTCCTTAAACCAAATTTCAAAGACATAGAGTAGTATCTTAAACCTGTTTTCTTGAAGATCTGACACATTAGAATCCTGATCGTGAAATGGTTCCTATTTTTCTTCATGTACCTGTTTTGATTTCAAGTGTTTGGTCTCATGATAATCAGAATTTCCTTATATTCTTGATGGGGCTTGAGGGCAAATCAGACATTACATGGTATTCCTCAAAAGCTTGGAAATAGACCAGTTATCCCTTCAAATCTTGCCATTTTGAAATAAAAGATGTTCAAAGTTCCTTATTCTCAAGATCTTAGAAATTCTGTGTTCAATTAATGGATTACTAAATATAATGGTTTAGTTTAAGTCATTTTTTTTTCAGATTTCATTAATAATGCACAAAAGAGCCAAACTTGCTTATACTGGAGATAGTATATTTTGGAATATTGTATAATTTGGTTTTACTCATTTGTCTCTGGTTTGGGAGTTAAAAAAAAAAAAACTCCTAAAGTTTCATGTACATTAGAGGCATATAAGTGCAACAGTGATTAGGAAGTGCAAGGCAGATGATTAAAATGGGGATGAAATAATAAATAGAACTATAGTGACCGATATAATCTTGAGATGAGAGATATGGTTTGGTATCCCCAACAAATTGGAAACTTTTATGTTGAGGTTTCATACTTTTTAGTGTTAATAAACCATCCTCCTTCATCAGATGCCATCTACTAGAAAGTATTTGCCCAAGTGCTTGCTCCTTAGTTTAAAATTTAAGATTTATAAATAAAAAATCAATTTAAGAATAAGCCTCTTTATTATATCATAATCATGTGGTCTTTTTTTCATACTGTACTAAAAGTCTAAAGCATAAAATATTTTCATGGAAGTATAATTTCATTACATTGGCACATTATTTAGGCAAAATCTGTTTATAGGTAAGCCTTCAGGTAACAGCCTTTAAGGCATAGGCCACATTAATTTATAACTATCACTGTAACTGCTTGTGTATGTAGATTATTGCTTAACTATTTCTGTGCACACCTGAAAGTAATTGCTTTAACTTTGCTTTTAAACAGATTAGCATGTTTTGCTGTTTGCTCTTTTTCACAGTCTATCAGCATGTTTTTGGCTACCAAGTAACAGAAAGCATAACTAAAAGAATACGGTTTTACTCTCACATATCACAAGAAATGTGGAGGTAAGGCACTTATAGGATTGGTTAATTCAGTAGGTTAGTGATATCACTTAGGACCTGAGGTTTTCCAAATATTTGTTCTGACATCCTTGGCATGTTGGGTCATGGTTGCAAAATGGCTGCAGTTGTCCCAGGCATCACATGCAAATACAGTGATATCTAAAAAAGAAGAGGGTGTTGTTGCCTTCCATGAAGCTATTTTTTTTTAATTAAAGAGAAAAACTTTCCTGGAAGGCTCTCTGCATATTTTTCCTTTGAAGTCTGCTGTCCAGGATTGAATTATATGCCCATCTCTAAACTAATCTCTGTCAAGAAGAATCTTGAACTAATCTTGATTCACTTCTGGAATAGGGGCAAGACCCCTTCCCTGAGCATGTGACTATGCAGACTGAGCAACCAAACCAACCCAGGGTTCTTCCAGCAAGTAAAAAGGTTGATGTTGGATGGATTAGAGCAGAGAACTAACAGTATCTACAAAATACACAACACAAAAGTACATTGCTCAACACTGTTTGAATTTGTTCCAAATTGTCAAAATACAAATGAGTAAGATGTATTTGTGAAATGTGTGCTTTTGTTCATTTAAGTATATATATATATATAAATATATATAATTTTAATCACGGGGAGGAGCTATGATGGTGGAGTACTAGGAGGACCGTTGGCTTGCCTTCACCCTCGAACACAGCTAGATAAATATTACATCATTCTGAATAGCCAGCTAATCAGTTTGAGGACTGACAGAACAAACTGTACAACTAGAGGGAGAGAAGAGGCCATATCATGGAAAGTAGGAGGTGCTGAGATGTGTGGGGGTTGATAAAGATGGTGGATGCTGCAGAGGGGAGGGAGTCATAGTCATGGAGAGGGAGCACACAGGGGATTGCATAAGGAAATAACTTCCCCAAAGCCATTGACTGGGAAAATGAGAAGGGCTGATTTTCAGTTTTTTTTTTTACAACCAAGAGGCCTCAAAGACTGGAGTTTTAGAGGTCTGAGGCATAGCTAGTATGGAACCTGGTGGGTGCTACAGTGCTCCTGTGGAGAAGAAAGGCAGAGGGCCCAATAGCAGCCTGCACAAACTAAAGGTGCCTTAGGACACACTGGAAGAGATAGATCCCCCTTCCTGGAATGCATCTGGGAGAGGTGACATTGCCTGTCTAGGGATAAAAGAGCCGGCTGGTGCCATTACACTCCCATGCCCCTCAGCATAATGTAGAGACACATAATGAGGGCAGCTACCCTGGGCACTGGCTCTTTGCTGCACTTTACTCCAATATCCATGCCCCTGTGCTTTGGTGCCACTGCCTTCTGGAACAAACCTGCATCAGTCCCAGCACAGTGAGACCTGACCTCAGAGGACCAGTGTGGGACCCTGAAGTTTGGAGTTTTAAAACTCAGCCAGCCTGCCTGAGATAGCACACAGGTGCACTGTGTTGCCAGGTGGGCAGATGACCAGGACGCAGACAGGGTGAAGGCAGGGATCTGAGGGATTCCTAGGACACACAAGGGGAGAGTGTTCACTCTTCTGGGAGGGCTTCCCTGGACAAAAGCAGGTGCAAACCCCCCTCTCCGGTACCAGAGGGGGCTGGTGCCATTTGTCTCCCCTGTGCCCCAGCATAAACTAACTTCAGTAACTGGCACAGGGCCAATAGTGGCAGCCTATACTGCTTACACCAAGCCCCAGCCCCCTACACTCTGCAGGTGCTGCTTTTATTGGTCAAGTGTGCCTGAGAAACAGAACAGTGGGCCCCTCCCCCAGAAGACTAACACAAACCCACACACCGTTTCTACTGACCATAGAGTTCTGCAAAGCGTCAGCACTACTGGAAGTAGCACCAGGTCTCTTTTAGCAAGGAGACGGGAGCACATCTAGTTAATACTTCCCACACTTTGGCCAAGGTCCAAACACTCCCCACTACGGGCAAAGAGAAACTCTGCAAAGGACTGACCTGAGGGAAAGAGCAGCCAAAACATAGCAGCAGAGTGCACACACAGAATGCACACACGAAAGACACTTCCTGAAGTGCCAGGCCCTGGACAGTGTAGGACCTCTTCTTAATAAAGTCATTACTCTCAGGAGCAGAAAACATAACAGGCTTTCCTAACACACAGAAGAAGACAGAGACCTAGACAAAAGGCCAAGATGGAGGAGTTCATCCCAGAAGAAAGAATAAGAAAAGGTCATGGCTAAGGATCTAGTCAAAACAGATCGAAGTAATATGCATGATCCAGAATTTAAAGCAACAGTCATAAAGATACTAGCTGGACTTGAGAAGAGCATAGAAGACACCAGAGGGTCCCTTACAGGAAAGACAAAAGACCTAAAAACTAGTCAGCCTAAAATAAAAGATGCTGTAACTGAGATACAAAACCAACTGGATATATTGCCCACAAGGATGGAAGAAGAGGAACAAGTAAGTGATACAGAAAATAAAACTGTGAAAAGTAATGAAGCTGGAAAGAAGAGAGAAAAAAATGTGGGATCACAAATGTAAACGTAGGAACTCAGTGACTTCATTAAGCATAATAATATTCTTATCAAAGGAGTGCCAGAAGAAAAAGAGAGGGGAAAGGGGCAGAAGTTTATTTGAGGAAATTGTAGTGATAAACTTCTCTGATCTGGGGACTGAAACACATCCAGATCCAGGAGGCATGGAGAACTCCCATCAAAATCAACAAAAGCAAGCCAACACCAAGACATTGTAGTTAAATTGGTAAAATATAGAAATAAAGAAAAATTCCTACAAGCAGCAAGACAGAGGAAGTTCCTAACTTACAAGGGAAGACAAGGGAAGACTCCACAGAAATGTTGCAGGCCAGAAAGGAGTGGTATGATATAGTCAACGTGCTGAATGCAAAAAAATATGCAGCCAAGAATACTCTATCCACCAAGCTGTTATTCAGAATAGAAGGAAAGATAAAGAGCTTCCCAGAAAACAAAAACTAAAAGAATTTATGGCCACCAAACCAGCCCTGCAAGGAGTATTAAAGGGGACTCTTTGGGTGGGAAAGCAAGACCAGAGGTGACAGAGACTAGAAAGAAACAGAGGAAATCACCAGAAACAACAAGTAATAAATGGTAATAATAAATAAGTAATAAAATGGCATGAAATTTCTATCAATAATCACTTTGAATGTAAATGGACTTAATGCTCCAATCAAAAGACATAGGGTGTCAGAATGGATAAGAAAATAAGACCTATATCGATGCTGCCTACAGAAGACTCATTTTACACCTAAAGACACCTCCAGATTGAAAGTGAAGGGATGGAGAACCATTTATCATGCTATTGGGTGTCAAAAGAAAGCTAGAGTAGTGATACTTAGACAAACTAGATTTTAAAGCAAAGATGAAGAAAGGCACTATATCATAATAGAAGGGGACTATCCAACAAGAAGACCTAACAATTATAAATATTTATGCCTCCAACTTAGGAGCAACCAAATATGTAAAACGATAGCAAATCTAAGGGAACTCACATATAATAATACAGTAATAGTGGACATTAACATTCCACTTAAATCAATGAACAGATCATCTAAGCAGAAAAATCAACAGGGAAAAAATGGCTTTGAATAACACACTGGACCAGATGGACTTCACAGATATATTGAGAACATTTCAACCTAAAGCAGCAGAATACACATTATTCTCAAGTGCAAATAGGACATTCTCCAGAATAGATCACATACTGGGTCACAAAGCAACTTCAATAAGTAAAAAAGATCATGCCATGCATATTTTCCAACCACAATGCTATGAAAATTGAAATCAACCACAAGAAAAAAATTGGAAAGTCTACAAATACATGGTGGTGAAAGAACATCCTATTAAAGAATGAATGGATTGACCAGGAAATTAAAGAAGAAATTAAAAAATACATTGAAACAAGTGAAGAAAACATGATAGTCCAAAACCAACACCTAAAGCAGCAAGAAATAGAAAACTTGAACAGACTGATAACTAGCAAAGAAATTGTATCAATAATCAAAATCTCTCCACAGACAAAAGCCCAGGGCCAGATGGCTTCACAGGGGAATTATAGTGAACATTTAATGACGACTTAATACTTACTCTTCTAAAACTATTCCAAAAAATAGAAATGGAAGGAAAACTTCCAAACTCATTCTATGAGGTCAGCATTACCTTGATTCCAAAACCAGACAAACACCCCACTAAGAAAGAGAATTACAGGCCAATATCCCTGATGAACATGGATGCAGAAATTCTCAATAAAATACTAACAAATTGAATCCAACTGTACATTAAAAAAATGATACACCACATTAACAAAAGAAAGGATAAGAACCATATGATTCTCTCAATAGATGCAGAAAAAGCACTTGACAAAGTATAGCATCCATTCTTTTTTTAAATTTAAAGTTAGTTAACATATAGTGTATTATTAGGCTCAGGGTAGAGTTTAGTGATTTCATCAGTTGCATATAACACCCCGTGTTCATTACATCATGGGCTCTCCTTAATGCCCATCACCCAGTTACCCCATTCCCCACCCCCCCACCAACCTCCCCTCCAGCAACGCTGTTTGTTTCCTATAGTTAAGAGTCTCTCATGGTTTGTCTCCCTCTCTGTTTTCATCTTATTTTATTTTTCCTTCCCTTCCCCTGTGTCATCCATTTTGTTTCTTAAATTCCACATGAGTGAAATTATATGATATTTTTGTTTCTCTGACTGACTTACTTTGTTTAATATAATACAGTCTAGTTCCACCCATGTAGTTGCAAATTATAAGGTTTCATTCTTTTTGATGGCTGAGTACTATACCATCATAGAGATATACCATTTCTTCTTTATCCATTCATCCACTGATGGACATCTGGGTTCTTCCCATATTTTGACAGTTGTGGACATCAGCATCCATTCTTGATAAAAACCCTCAACAAAGTAGGGATAGAGGGAACATACCTCAGTATCATAAAGGTCATAAACCAAAGCCCCACAGCTAATATCCTTAATGGGGAAAAACCAAGAGCTTTTCCTCTGTGGTCAGGAATATTACAGGGATGTCCACTCTCACCATTGTTATTTAACATAATATTGGAACTCCTTGCCTCAGCAGTCACACAACAAAAAGAAATAATAGGCGTCCAGATTGGCAAGAAAGAAGTCAAACTTTCATTATTCGCAGATGACATGATACTCTATGTAGAACACCTGAACGACTCCACCAAAAAATTGCTAGAACTGATAAATGAATTGCTTGAAGTAGCAGGTTACAAAATCAATGTACAGAAATCTGTTTCATTTTTATACACCAATAATGAAGCAGCAGAAAGAGAAATCAAAGAATCAATTCCCTCTACAATTCCACCAAAAACTATAAGATACCTAGAAATAAACCTAACTAAAGAGGTAAAAGATCTGTACTCTGATTACTACAGAACATTTATCAAAGAAATTGAAGAAGACACAAAGAAATGGAAAAATATTCCACATTCATGAATTGGAAGAGCGAATATTGTTAAAATGTCTATACTACCCAAAGCAATCCTCCACACATTTAATTCAAACCCTATCAACATACCATCAGAATTTTTCACAGAGCTAAAACAATCCTAAAATTTGTATGGAACCACAGAAGACCCCAGATAGCCAAAACAATCTTTAAAAAGAAAAGCAAGGCTTAGAGGCATCACAATTCTGGACTCTTAAGTTATATAACAAAGCTGTAGTGATCAAGACCATATGGTACTGGCACAAAAACATACATAGATCAATGGAACAGAAGAGAGAGCCCAGAAATGGACACACAATTATATGGACAACTAATCTGCATAGCAGGAAAGAATATCCAGTGGAAAAAGGACAGTCTCTTCAACAGATGGTTTTTGGGAAAACTGGACAGTTACATGCAAAAGAATGAAATGTGACCACTTTCTTATACCATACTCAAAAATAAATGTACAATGGATGAAAAACCTAAATGTGAGATCTGAATCCATCAAAATCCTAGAAGAGAACACAGGCAGTAACTACTTTGACATAGGCCAGTTCAACTTGTTACTAGATAATGTCTCATGGGGCCCGGGGAAACAAAGGCAAAAATGAACTATGAGGACTTCATCAAGATAAAAATGTCTGCACACTGAAGGAAACAGTCAACAAAACTAAAAGATAACCTTTGGAATGGGGAATGATATTTACAAATGACATCAGATAAAGGGTTAGTATCCAAAATATATAAAGAACTTATATAGTTCAACACCCAAAATCAATAATCCAATTAAAATATAGACAGAAGACATGAATAGACATTTTTCCAAAGAAGACAAAAGGATAGCTAACAGACACATGAAAAGATACTCAGTATCACTCATCATCAGGAAAATATAAATCAAAACTACAATGAGGTATCAGCTCACACCTGTCAGAACAGCTAAAATCAACACAAGAAACAACAGATGTTGGCAAGGTTGGGGAGAATAGGGAAACCTCCTACACTATTAGTGGGAATGAAAGCTGGGGCAGCCACTCTGGAGAATAGTATGGAGGTTCCTCAAAAAGTTAAAAATAGAGGTACCCTACAATCCAGTAATTACAGTGCTAGGTATTCACCCAAAGGACACAGAAATACTGATTCGAAGGGGCACATGCACCCCAATGTTTATAGCAGCATTATGAGCAATAGCCAAATTATGGAAAGAGCCCAAATGTCCATCAACTAATGAATGGATAAAGAAGTAGTGGTATATATACAAAATGGAATATTCCTCAGCCATAAAAAAGAATAAAATCTTGCCATCTGCAAGGATGTGGATGGAGTTAGAGTTTATTATATTAAGCAAAATAAGCCAGTCAGAGAAAGACAAGTACCGTATGAGTTCACTCATATGTGGAATTTAAGAAACAAAGAAAATGAACATAGTGGGGAAAAAAAAGAGAGAGGCAAACCAGATAATGGACTCTTAGCTATAAAGAAGAAACTGAAGGTAGCTAGAAGGGAGGTGGGCAGGGCGATGGGGTAAATGAGTGATGGGCATCAAGGAGGGCACTTGTGATTAGCACCGGGTGTTATATGTAAGTGATGAATCACTAAGTCTGCTCTCGAAACTAATATTGCACTATATGTTAACTAACTGGAATTTAAATAGCAACAAACACAATAAAAATAATGATAAAAAATAAAAATCATGGGGAATAGAAATACAAATAGAACGCATTCTTCATTTATTTTCAAGTTATACTTTCCTGTTTGTTTTCTGACTTTAGCTGGAATATACTTAGATAAGACAGCTCTGCTTTTCCAGCTTGCTTTTTCTCATTAATTACTGTTTAGGTTACTAACATTCTAAGCTTAATGTGAATGGGGAGAATGAGACAATGAACTCTAAGCATAATTATCAGGAAAATTATATTATGTGTTAAACACAGTCAGTGCTGGGGAAAGAAAACAACTATGCCAAATGGAATGACCACATGAAAGTGGCTGAGCAGTTTCTCTATTTATCTTAAGGTTTCTTGTACAATCAGTATTTTGATTTAGATTTTGGCATTATAGTTTTTTTCTTAACTATAGGAATCACTGAATTTTCCTGTTTAAAAGACTTCACTAAGGGTGCCTGGGTGGCTCAGTCAGTTGAGCTTGAGTGTCTGACTCTTGATAGGCTTAGGTCCTGATCTTAGAGTTGTGAGGTGGAGCCCTGCATCAAGCTCTGCACTCAGCACAGAGTCTGCTTATCTTTCTCCCTACCCCTCTATGCCTCCCCATTTGCTCCTGTGTGTGCATGCACAGATGTGCTCTCTCTCTCTCTTTCTCTCTCACTAAAATAATTAAATAAATTAATTACTTTAAAAAATAAAAGACTTCGCTAGTTACAATTAGGTGATCTTCTTACACATCCGTGTTTTTTTATAGGCTGTATATCATTATATGGTTTAGGAGAAATAAAAATGAATTCTGTCCCACTTGAGAGAAGGAGTCTTGCCAAGAAGGTTATCATTTCAGTTAAATAATCTTAACATTATTTTTCTAGAATGTGGATGATTTGCAGACATGAACTTTACCTAGAAGTGTGGCACACTGCCTGCTTTTAGACATGGGTCAAATTCAAAACTTAAAAGAGGAAACTAATGAGATAATAAGATGTCCATCCTTTTCCTAATATTTCTAAAGCTATGGCTCTTGTCCTTGTTAGTTAAGTAAATTAACGCCTGTCCTTTTTCAAGAGAAAACAAAACAAAGCAAAACAGTGCCTCGTACAAATACTGATTCAACCTCAATGACTACTTCCCCAAGGAAGATAGACATTTACACCCTAAAATGAGTTTCTAGACAGGAAGCTCTGACAAAAGATGGGATTTATAGTAAAGCATGTAGTGGGATAAAAGCATAGTTTCAGTGGCAAAAATTGGAAAAATTATAAAGAACTTACAAAGATATTTAGTTCATCTTGGATTCCTTTCGTCTTGGTCCTGTTCTCTGCCAGCTGTCTGCTAGTTGATCTGATAAACTAATGCAGTACTAACGTGTCACTCACTCTGTACTACATAAGTGACCTTTAAATCCAGGACAATGCCTTAATCCAGCAGAGCAATTCTACTCTCAAGAACTTCCTGCAGCTTGACTAGTTGATAGAGGAAATGCTTGGGGGAAAGGCGGATATACTTGTACCTCTGAAAGAAAGTCATTCACATAGCTACCTAACCTGACTGGGTGTAGAAATTTTTTCCCCACATCAAGGACATTCTACAGATGCTGCTGGGGTCTTCTAATTCAGCTTTATGATCTTCGTCTTACAAATTTGTATCATTTGGTAATGACTTCCTTTGGGATATAGATCAGGGATCAGCAATCTATGACCTAGGTGCTAAATCCAGCCTGCCCTCTGCTTTTATAATTAAAGTTGTATTGGCACAAAGCCATGCCCATTTGTTTATATATTATTTGTAGCTGCTTTCACCCTACAATGGCAGTGTTGAGTAGTTGAGACAGTCCATGTGCCATACAGGCTGAAAATACTTACTGTCCAGCCCTTTTTACAGAAAAAAAGCATGCCAACCCTTAATATAGAGCATGCAAAGAAGGGTGTTAAGGTGAGATTCTGATAGGGAAATTATAGAAAACAGATATAGTCTCTTGTGTTTCAACTTCCACAGGCAGTCTGTCCTTAAGAGGGGGTAGCTTTCGAGAAAATGGGAGTAAGGAGTTCCATTGGAAGAGATGTAGTATCAACTTGGCTGTTGATTTTCTCTTTCCTTTCTAGGTGACATGACCTCTTTATATATTGCCCCTGAGGCAGAATTACTCCACTTATCTTACATTGTTAGGCACGATGACTGCAGAAGTTAACCACAGGCTTAGTGTGTGAGGCCTACATCATGCTTAACCAGTAGTCCTAATCTCACTTATGCACCCTGGGAGACAGAAGATACTTAGTACCTATATTAAATTAGGTACACACTATATGCTTGTAATCCAGATCCCCTCTACTCTACCTTATATTGCAATACACATACAACCTCATTAGTATAGAAATCCTTTGCCATAACGTGGATAGGATTTCTTGGTGTTGATTTTTAGTAGAAGTATCTCCTTAGTCTATTTCCTTAGATGCCCATCCTTCAGTGTTAAACCTGAGCATTACTAAGGGTCTGCCCTTGGTCCTACATAATTTTTACAAGGAAGTTTGTATCTACTCTCATGGTTTATACTCATTCCTGAGCTGTGATTTTATTCTTCAGTTCTAGACTCAAGTTTATTGTCTCTTTGATGCTTCTAACTAGATTTCCCACAACTGTCTCAAACTCAGAATACTCAAAATAGAATTCATTACGTCTTTTCCCAACTCATTCCCATTATTCTCTGTTTTGGTTAATGGAACAACTTGTTATCTTCTCCCTTAGTGTTCACATCTCTTCAATCCCCAGTTCATGTTGATTCTGCCTAAATCGTCCTTGCTTTAACTGCTCTAGTTTCGGTATGTATTATCTCTCCCTGGATTACCGCAATAACCTTTCAGTCATCCTAACTTCAGTCTTACCACCCTCCAGACTGCGTTTATACCACTGCCAGATACTTCTTTCTAAAACATAGGTCTTATTGGGATATCCACCTTCTCAGAAATCTTTAGTGACCTGTCATAGATGGCAGCAAAGTCTAAACTAGCATCCTTCCACCGTCATCCTTTTCCTCTGTTCACAGCGCTCACAATCTCCTTTCCAATGGTGAAATCATTTTCATCTTTCAAGACTCTATTCAATAGCTGTTTTCTCCATGACAACTTTCCTAGTATCTCTTCCCCAACTCCAAGGAGAATTAATTTCTCCCTATTTTGTATACTCATATCACATTGTTAATGTGGTTTTTTAACACCCCACTCATTATAATTGCTGATATGCAGATCTGCATTTTTCTTTATGCTGCATGTTCCTCTGGAGTAAATGTGTCTCGATTGTGTTTTAATTTTTATCACACAGCAGAGCGTGTGGCATATAAAAGTTGCTGGTAAATATTGATCAGTAACTGTATTTGTAACTGATAATCATGTTCCTCCTGTGCTAGAGATCTAATAATAAATGGCCTTTTGTATTAAGGGTTTCAAAACCCTCTAGCTCTCTCTCCTTCCCTTCTCCCTGCCCTCTCTGCTACTTAAAAAAAAAAAAGCTTTAATCATTTTTTAAAATGATTTTATTTATTTATTTGACACACAGAGAGAGAGAGTGCACACACACGAGAGAGGGAACACCAGTAGGGGGAGTGAGAGAGGGAGAAGCAGGTTCCCCGCAGAGCAGGGAGCCCAATGTGCTACATCCCAGGACCCTGGGATCATGACCTGAGCTCAAGGCAGATGCTTAAGGACTGAGCCAGCTAGATGCCCCAAGCTTTCATAATTTTAATGGCTCCTTTGATTCTTCAACATTTATTCAGCAAATATTTTACTAAAGTACTTAAACTTGTCTACATTCACCTTATCAGTCTCAGTTGTGAAATCCCAAACTGTACTGTATTTTCCATGTATAACTCTTGATTAGAGCTATCAATAGGCACAAGAAGTACCTTGTGTTTACTCCATTTTATTCGTATATTCTGGATTTCAGTCCCTCATTTGTCAGAATCACTTTGTGATTTACTATTCACTTATGACTGTGACCCCTCACATCTTCACTATTTATCCATATCCAGCTACAACCCTGCTTATGTTTCTAGGCTTTTTTTCTTTATAATGAAAATCATTAGACAAGGAATATTCTTCAAACATATACCTGATCTTTCTACCTTCTCTAGGTCTTGCCATCTTCAAAGACCCTTTGAAGAGAATTTCAATTTTTCTCTGTTGGAGAGTTGCTTACTTTAAAGGAAGAGAAATAGTTATAAATTTCACAAGATAAAATCTAGTCTTATTCAATTTGTTAAGTATATTATGGCTTAAGTATAAGCATTCACAATATGTAGAAAGTAACATTGAGATTTCATTGTACTAAAGTGTCCATAAGTCAAAAAGGCATATAGAAGTTCACATTGAAAGGAGTCAAACCTAAAACATGACATATATTATTACAAAGTTTTGTACAGAAAGTAAAATCCAGTGTGTCTGTAAACTCCCTAATTCCCATAGTAAGTTATTTGTCCAGCATGCTAGACCTAATGGCAAAATCCCTCTATACCAATAAAAAAGGCAACTTATGCAGAAGATTCATGACGAAGCCAGAAAACTTCTCTATAAATAATGGCATGGTACCTAGGGAAGGATGAGATAAAGGACAGGTCAGTAGATCATTAGCATAGTAGGAAAAGTATATTCTCATCAGTAAGTAAGCAGTGATATTTATTAAATCTAGGTCATGAGCAAGGATAGAATCACACGTGAGATACGTTTTATACTGTGGAATGTCACTGCAGTGCTCATGTACACATAGAATGGTTTTCTCAGAGTGCCATCACCATTATATTAACGATGTCCTTATTATTTCTAGTTTTGAAAAGACAATATTAAATAAATAATAATATCTGGTTCCAAACTCTATTCTATCCAAACCCAATTTTAAAGTGATCCCCACACTATAATATTATTTTCAGATGTTTTCACAAATCAACTCTTTCTGGCTATCCCAACCCTAGAGTCATGGGGTCAAAGAGAGATAAGACACTGTAAATTCATTTTATTTTCCTGTTTATAAACTAATGCCTCAGACAGATATACCTATAGAACCAAAATATCCTAGAAAAGAAGCTGAGGAATTCCCTATGGGTTTATCTTATAACTCAGGCTCCTGGCATGTTTTCCTATCCCCTTTAGCAGCTGACTAACTAATCTTTCAAATAAGCTTCTAGAGAAAGCAGTTTTATAACTTTACTTGATTTTACTGCTTTGCCATTAATCCTCAGAGTTTCTTTTCTTAGAATTCAAATTCGGGTCCTATCATTCTGACTTCTGGAAATGTGGAAGATATCTGATAAGCTTTGTCCTTTCAGTAAAGATCCAGTTAATTGTCCAATGGATATAGTTCTGTTCTTAATCCTATTTCCCCTGAGCTTAATTGTCCATCTTGTGTTTATGGTTTGGCAATTCCCAAACTTATAGCACTTTTCTTACTCTTCATCAGACTTCTTTTCAGTTTTTTCCATATCCCTTCAACAGAAGAAGACCCAGATTTTTATATAAGGCTTGGGCTTACAAAATTTAGGAACAATCATTTCAGAAAAAGAATATGAAAAGAACTTTCTTTTACAAAATTTATAAAAATACAGAGCCAGGTAAGCACATTGCCAACCCCCCTCCCGTTCAAGTGAAGGTTGTTGATGCTTTTGCTTCATTAGCTTCATGGTGAATATGTCTCCACCCTTGGAGTTATTCTGCCCATAAATTAGGCACAGCTATTTTAAGAAAGGCCAAACTGTCAAAAAGTATAAACCCCAATAAGAACATTGTTATCACATGTGCTAAGCTAGTATCTATACTAAATTAACCATCACTATCTTCATTAATTAAGAAATAGTTATTGCATGCCTCCTTTGTATTAGGTGCTATATTTGGTTTATACTAAGGAGTGTGTCTCTAAATGCAATACCACACGTTAAGCAAACTAAACCAACTTACTACCTGCTTTTTCAGCCACTGTTAAACTAAGCCAAGACTGAAACAAACATGCATAAAGAAAACATATGGACATCTGAATGTGTGTTAAATATATTCAGTAAATTATATACAACTTCACACATATACATTAACATTATATACAAGAAAGGATGAGTGCCTCCTGTAGTGATGGTTAATAAAGCAGTTTGGGGGGTCTCCAATTTAGTCTGAAGGAGGAGAGGTTTAAAGGTATATTTTCTTCTAATTAATGAAAATGACGTATCCTTTATCAATAATATAGCATGGAAGTGTCAAGTTAACTTCAGGATCGCTGTAACTTCTAGGGACTATGTTGTTATACTTTTCCATGTCTCATCAGTGCTCCCTTTTTTATTTGTGGTGCTTGTATTCTACTTGTTGTTTAGGGTTATATATATTTCACTACGTATGAAAATTATGCTGATTGTTCACACAACATCAATACTGGGAAAGGTGCTACCCCATAATTACTGGAAGGACATCAGTATTTTGGAAAGTAGGACAACTCATCAAAAAGTCACTTTCTACTTAGAAGAGCACAGAGTTCTGACTGGTAATCAAGATGGCTTTGTGAAAAGCAAATTGAACAAAACCATTTTAATTTACTTCTGTGAAAGAATCTGTGCCTTGCAGTCCAAGAGAAAGAAATCTCTGTTTATTTGCTAAGATTTTGATTCCCTCTCTTGTGACATCCATTCTGACTTTTGGCTGGAAAAAAAAAATAGGATCTAGACTCTAGATTCTAGAATACTGTTTCAGCTGACAGTAAAATAGTGTTCCAGATGAGTGAGTCTGGGAAATTGTCCAAAAGAGGACTAATACTAGTGCAGAGAACTAGTGCTTTCCTGGATGACCCCTAAGTGCCAGGAGCACTATGCGTATAACAATTTTTTGGATGTGTATGTTCCTCAGAAATAGGATCCAGTTCAGTTAGGAATTAATAAAATATAAAGTAATTAAGGGCATCATGTAGGTAGCATAAAGACAAGAGCATGCACAAATTCATTAGAAAAAGATTTTTGATTCTTAGTGGAAGAGTACTAACCATAAATCATCGGTATATGAGGTGTGGCTGTTTTTTTAAAGACAAATCAGAAATGTGTAGAGTCAAAGTAATTTCACTCTCCTTGTTATTTTAATTGAAAGATAATGACATTGCCCTAAATATTTCTGGAAATGCCTACTTTTTGTTTTCCCTAAGGGTTATATAGCATATGCTTTACATATTTTCAGGGTTACTAAATCTTTGCCGTTTGAGGGTCGGCTTGAATTTTTGAAAATAGCCAAAAGTGATATTAAGTTAAGTTTTATGAAGAAGATATATGATTGAACTGGATAACAAAATCTCTGGTCAAATATATTGTGAATCTAAAATAATGAGACTGATTTCATTTGATTCAGAGGTCAATTCTGAAAGAGGAGTTATCATTGCAATGTAATGACTCTCATGAGAAAAAGTTTATGGCTTCCCAAGGTGGCTATTTGAACAACAGGACTTATGTTTTCAACAGATATATTGGAACCGATCTTAACAAGTTTTCAACTGCACCTTAAAATGTTATAAAAGAAATGTTCTATGTTAGGAAAACTGAGAATATTCTTACACTTCCTACTGGTTAGGCTATCTCTTAGGTTATTGTTTCCAGTTTTGTGTTTTTATGTTTTGTTTTGTTTTTTGGTAAGGGTACATGAGGATGGAGAAGCCTATAATTTAAAAAATAATATCCAACCAGTAGAGAACACTCATAGGAAAACCTAAACATTATTGAATTTGTAGAAAGAACTCTGTGAGATGGTTGTTATTCTAGAAAATGGTATTGAATGGCTTAATTTGGAGTCCAAGTGGACTCTCTGACCCTGTCCCTCCTCCCAACCTTTACTACAGCTAATTTTTCAGCTACAAACTGAAAAATTCCCCTGTGTTGCATTTGAGCATTAGCCTTACCTTCATGGAACTCAGGCACTACATTGGTTCCTGGGGAAAGGTTATACCTCTGTGAAGAATTTTTTTTTAAGATTTATTTATTTGAGAAAAAGAGTGAGAGCATGTGAGCAGGGGTCAGAGGGGAAGGGGCAGAAAGAGAGACTCATGTAGACTTCCCACTGAGTATGAAACCCCACACGCGGCTACATCACACAGCCCCCAGATCATGACCTGAGCCAAAAACAAGAGTTTGCCGCTCAACCGACTGAGCCAACTAGGCACCCCCTCCATGAAGAATTTTTTAAGGAAGATACTGACCAGGTTTGCATTTCTCAGCAGCTTATAGACAAGATAAGGGCTTAAGAAACTGACAGCTTTTAGTTTGACATAAGGAAGTATTTTCTTTTAGAAGCAATTATCAGCCCAGGTTCCTGCTAGAAGTCATGGAAACCTATTCACAAGCAGAAGACTACAGCAAGCATTTCTTAAGGGCCCTTCCTATTCTGAGTCTGTATTTCTACTTGTCAGAGTAATTTGATATTCTTATCCAAGTCTCCAGGGTGCTTTTCAACCCACCCAAATTGGTCTTAAGAAAACCTTATTGATCATGCTGCCTCTTCCATCTTCTAAGATGGTGACGGTAATAAGGCAGTAAAATCAGCCCTCAGACCTGTACACATGCCACTTGTTTTGTCTTTTCCCCACATCTGTACCTCCCCAAGGTGTTCTCCCATTAAAATATTCTATCAGTCACTTTAGAATTTCAGTTTGTTATTTGGTTCAAAATAAAATTTTTAAAAAGTTATAAATTAACTTCCTATAGCTGCTCAAAGTGCTTTGCAGATTTTAATTAAGTTCCATAGAGGTATGTCGCTTCAATTGCTTTTCTTTCCTAGATGAAAAGAGAGAGACTCAGATACCTGCCAAGAACAATGTGTCTGCAGAAACCTGCAGCATTTGAAAACATTTTCCATGCTACAGATTGTAGATTAACTTCTAGCTAATCAGATTTCTGTATTATAATGTACTGTGACAGGAGAGGCACTTTTCCCTCCAACTTCAGATCACATGTTTTTGCAGTTAGAAGGCAAATTTTAAAAAGAAGGCCTTGGGAATCACAGCCAGCCTTCATTATTGGTGCATGACTGCTTTGTAACCAACTGCAAGTTTAATATCCAGGGAGATTTGCACATAACATAGTCTTTTTTTCTTTCTTCTCATTTTTAATAATTTACCCATGAGAGTCTCTTCACAACTGCACTGGTGTGCAAAGATCTGTTCGTCTGTCAAACCTCCAGATATATACAGCATTGGAAAGATGCATTAATTTTTTATTTGTTTCCTAAGGAGGCTGAACAGTAAGCTGGTTATGCTGAATATAAGAGGGCTACTTCAGTGAACATATATTAGAATTCATTTAACTGACTCCCTCACCTGCAGCAGATCAGTTTATTACATAGTTTCCTCTCTGCCGAAATGAAGTCATTTATACAAATAAACTCAAAGAAATTTTCAATAGGCCTCCCAATGGAACCCAAGATGGTTTCTCTTAAATTGGAAGATCACTGGAAAAACTATGTATTACTAATGTTTGTAGCCGGTATTACAAATGTTTGTGCAAATATCTCATTCAAAACAAAGATCTCATTTTTAAAATTAGACCACATCTTTTCTTTTAACTTCGGAGGTCTTGTCTAAATACTAATATCTACACAAATGAATTTTTACTGCAGAGTATTGTGCTGTGTCAGAGTGACAAATGTTATAGATACCAGACCTCAGAAACACTAAGCATGTGCATTTTTAAGAAAATAAATGTAGTGGTCAGTGAACCATAACCTATGGATGATTAGGAAGAAAACCACCACTCAAAGGTAGATAATGTTTATTTCGAGGCCACTAAGATTCTCCACAATAAAGAAATATGAGGTGTGTAGAGAACTATGTGAAGAGATATTCTTAGTAATTTAGAGATTAGTAATGTTTTGAGAATTCCCAGGCTAGAAACTATTATTATGTAAATAGACTAGCTCCAGCTACTAATTCTTAGAAAATATGAAAAGTATCTAAAGTTTAACTAGGTTTTGACCTTTTATGTTATGAAGACTACAGTAGGGAAAAGGAAGCTAAGAAGTATATTGGGGGTTATTTTATATAAGGTGATCAGGGGAGGCCTCACTAATAAAGAGACCTTTAAGCAGACTTGATGGTGCTGAGACCAGAGGAATCACAAGTGGAAAGGTGCTGAAAGGAGACCTGGGGCTGGAATGGAATGACTGAGGAGAAGATGAGGTCAGAGAGGTAGAGGAGGGCCAAATCATGTAAGGCCCTCCAGGCTATTGGAAGGGCTATTATTCTTAACCTCTAAGTAGTAGATGAGTTCTCTGACTGATAGACAGATGGATAGAAAGGAGGAGGAGGGAGGAAGGGGGAAAGAGATAAGGATAGAGCTTTAGGGGAAAGGGAAAATCAAGGGTTGGGAAAGAGAAGTGTAGTCTAAAAAGGAGATTGAGAGAAAACACTCTGGTCCATAGGAAGGAAGGAACATAGTATATCAGGAATTTAAATTTAAAATTTCAATTTTATTTGATTTGGTTTAGCAGGTTACCTATGGTCTATACATCTATGATTCATACCATATTTATATAGGTTAATAAGCATGACTTTAATGTCCATCTAACTATAGTATCAATACATTTGTTCAGTGTCTGTTACTGAGACACCTAAATATTTGAGCAAGCTAATCAAGCTTTCAGTTATCTTAGTGAAAAAGAAAGTTATAATTCTCAGTTACAATCATAATTGATTGGTTGATGAAATATTCATGAGATATTGCATAAAAGAAACTTTATAGGTCATTTGTACCATATATGTGTAAATCTCTGGAAAAGAAAATATTTATCCATGTTATAGTAAACTGTAAACTCTTCAGAAGTACTAACTTTCAGACTGTAGTTGCTGCAGCTGAAAATTCTTTGCCCTGAGCATTCCTCATGACTCCTTCAATGCAACATGCCCTTTAAACACAGTGAAACTATACAAAAGGAATATCTAATGTTGTGTGATGTTAATTAAAGAGTAGGTTCTTTCTTTTCTTTAATGAAAAGCCTTAATTTGTCACCAGTTGCAATTGAAAAAATGTGATGAATCATTGCTGCCATCTTATTATGGATTTTTTTCTCTAATAATCTAACTGTTCAGTTCTTTGTTCAATGCTGAAAATCTCATTTTGGCTCACATTGTATCTTCCCATTTGTAACCTGACATGATCATTCTAAAATGGGAATGAGAAAGATCTGGAAGAGTATGTGAGTCTTGATTTACTATTACCTTTGGTATTCTTTAGGACTTTCACCCAGTTGTGCTAGCAAATAGGGACCTTGGCCCAAGTTATGCATCAGTTAGTGGTCACACACATTGGGATTTGTTTTTCCCAACAACTCTTATCCTTGGTTGTAGCAAGCACAACAAATTGCAAAGGTATCAGTGGCAGCCAAAACAATTCAAGCAAAGAAAGTGTTAGGTATCTATCTATATGAAGCAGAGTAGAAGGGAAGGAAGGAGAATTTTTTTAATTTTTTTAAATTCAATTTAGTTAATATATATGTATTATTAGTTTCAGGGGTTAGTTTTAGTGATTCATCAGTTGTATATAACAACCAGTGATCAAATGCCCTCCTTAATGCCCATCACCCAATTATCCAATCTCCCCTCCAGCAACCCTCAGTTTGTTTCCTAGACTTAAGAGTCCCTTATGGTTTTCCTCCCTCTCTGTTTTTATTTTATTTTATTTTATTTTAGGAAGGAGAATTTTTTTTAGGGCAAGTTTTTTTGTATGGTGATAACGTGGTGTCATATGTAGAATTGTATTTCCTTTTCATTGTCACGCTGAAGACACCTCTTGGACAGGGAAAAGACATTGGTGCCATAACCCTGGTTCGCTGGTCTGAATAACCTTTCCATCTCTACCTATTTTGCCTTCTGTTGTGCCTGGAGTTAAATGAAACACTCCCCCGCCCCCAAATGCAAAAGGTCATATCATTCATCTTATCTTCTACTTGAAATCCTCCAGTAGATGGTTTTCCAGCAGGACTAGCAGATTCTTATGGGTAAAGATGATAAAAGTATAAGAAAGCTTAGTAAAGTCTACAATAGAAGACTGAGTGTAGGCTAATTCTCCTGACCTTTCCATAAATCTTTAGGTGGACCAAGTGAATACCTCATTCTGAGATAAATATTCACAAAAGAAATAAAAGCAAATTCTAATTTTGATGCCAAATGGCCTTTTCTTAGAGTATGTGCATGCTTCATTTTCTCAGGTTGATGAAAGAACTAAGTTCAGATGTTAAAACACAAAAACACCAAAAGAAAAAAAAAATCCATTGCCATCTAGAAAACTTTATTCCTCAGTTTATGCCATAGTTCCATAAGGTGTGCTGAAATTTAAGATGATGTGTGCATTCCATTATTAGTCCACATAGCAAAATATTCTGATATTTTTATTTCATAGATTTGTCAAATATGGTATATTAACACAAAAATTTTTCCCAAAAATTTCACGTTCATTCTATCTAAATCTTTTTGTCTCATGGCTCAGGAAGGCAAATCCTGTTTGTTCAAAGTTTGTGGGTATGTGTGTTTCATTTCTTCCTATTTTTAACTGATATTGCAAAATTTCCATATCAAAAAGAATGCTTCCTTCTCCCCAGTGCACACATATGTGGGCATGCTCCAGGGTTTGGAGAAATGGAGTACAGATCCTGAATTGCATGGGACATTGATATTGCCCACTGTGGAATAATATCATAACCACCTCTATTCATTGAACACTTTCTATGTGGTAGGCACTGTATTTAATGGCTTCATTGGCAATTTCTCATTAAATTGCAAACCAACACTATGAATTACAGGTATTTCAAAGATCAGGAAAGGGGGCTTAGTGCAGTTGAGTAAATGGCCCTAGGGGATAAAGCATGATAGTCATTAGCTAGGATTTAAACCAGATTTCTCAGCTCCTGAAGGCCATCCCCTGTTTACAGGGGTATGTTATTCTACTTGGAATATTTGAATTATGATTCTGGATTACAGAAAAACAAAGTAAATAGACCTCTTCCTCGTTATTTTTATCCTGGGGATAAAATTACATGTCAGGAATTTTTAGAAATATTATCAATAAGATGCATTAAAAAATGAAGCCTTAGAATGATTATATTTATCTAGGAAAGATAGACATTTACAGTATCCATATCAGTGATTCTTTAACTTAAGTTTTAAGTGCTCAGCGTTATTTTAAAAAGAGATAATTAAGAGAAACAATTTAAAATTCTGAAGTGGTTAACAGGAAACAGAATGAAGGAAAAGCACTGTTTGAATTGAAGCCAAGAGAGAATCAGGTGGTAGGACAGTTCAAGATAAAAAAAAGTGGAGAGAATTTCACCTGTTCCATTGAGTTTTCATTAAAAATAGTATCTTGGTGATTCATGTTTAGTGTATGAAAAGATTTTCTATATAATACATATCAGGTTTCTTTATATTGTTGCCAAATGATTTGACTTAGTGTCATGTGGGAATCTTTCTAACATCCCTGATGAATGAAGAAATATTCAGCAGTGTGATCACAGTATGCCTCTGGCACCGACCAGAGTTAACCAATTTGTTCACCAGGACATTTCCAATTTACATTTTTTTAAGTTATGTGACTCTAGTATCATATAGCTTTCAATAATATAATGAATTGCAAGTGTTGCCAAGTATATTCACACAGGTACCTAGGGTGATCCAAAACCTAAAGGAGGAAAGAATAAATTTCATTTTTTTAAATAAATGCCAAGTGATAGTGATACATATGGATTTTTAAAATTACCTTAGATGCCAATAGTATGGTACAGTTAAAAAATCATGTTCAGTATGCTTATGAGCATAGACTATTAAGATATGCTACATTTCTAGTCATAGGTCAAACACATGTGGTCATTTGTGTCTTAATGACCAAATTGTTAACTGTTCAAACTTTCAGATGTTTCTGTTAATAACAAATGCCACCATATATTGAGCATTTCTTCTATAAAAGGCATTGTCTTCAGTGTTTTATGTAAACATTATTTCCCTTAATCTATTTAACAACCAAGTAATTTGAGTAGTAGTATCTCTATTCTACAGATGTGGAAACTAAAGCTCAAGGAGATGAACTTGTTCAAGGACACATAGCTTTTAGGAGACGTGACCAGAGCTTAGATTTGATACCAGGTTTATCTCACTCCCAAGATCTATTTCCCTTCCTACTTGTTCCACTTCTCCATCCCTCAAATATACCTTCAACTTTCATTCAGATCACAGTGCTTGCAGAGTACTTCTGCAGTCGGCCGTGTGTTGGTAAACCTTTGAGGACAATGGAAGGAAGGAATGGCTTTTGGTGGTGGTGGTTTTTGCTTTCAAGTATCATAACAAGGTTGGAAGATGCTTGCTTCATATAGACCTGACATGAATGAAGCAGGAATCTGAACCCCTTGGAATTTTCTGAAGCATTTTCATCCATTTCTTAAAGCTTAATTGGAATAAACGAGAGGGCTTAGCATTTACATTAACTTCTTTTCCTTATGACATTTTTTAGCCTGTAGGTCTCATTTGCTAATTATGCACAGCAAGGGAAATAAGATTTTTAATTTATTCATATTTTTCAGCAAGGCAATAGAGATTTCAGTAAGAGATTTAAAATTAGCTTGGTGAATATTTTTTGCAGTAAATCCTAAAGACATTTTCAATTATATTTTGCTCCTCTTGTACTTTTTACTGACTCTTGAAAAATAAATATGCCAGTAAAATGAGGCTTTTTTCGGTAAACATTTATTTTGTATGAAGTTACCATCAAAATGCTTTCTCAGTTAGCATCCTTTAAAAAGAACACAGTCCTGTACATTGAAAGAATCTGATCAGTTGGCATTCCCAACCCTAAGAAATAATGATTGATGCTTCCTTGAGAATGATGGTTAAGTAATTTTTAGTTTAAGTATATCCCTATTGTGTGGGATATACTTATACTAAAAAAGTCATGTAATATTTACAACACACTGATACTAAAAAATTATCATTAGTCATTATCATGACTAAGTGTTTTAAAATGTTTAGTGAGGCTTGACAAATATAAAGTGTTGTTAATCACAGGCAATTATTTAAGGGATTTTTTAAAAACCTGAGTTTAAATTTACTCCTGTTGCTTTTATTCTTTTAATTATTTGGGGCTTTGTTTTGTAGGAATTAGGATGAAAAGAATACATCCCATTCCACAAAGGAGTTTTCTCCTCATTAGTTTTTACATTTCTAGGGGAGTTAATGTCTTGAAATTTCTTATCTTTCACTCTAGTAAAACTAAAGATTGTTGATATGAAACCATAGTTAAGATTTCCCTTTCTTTTTTAAAATATTTTTCTTGGGATGCCTGGGTCCCAAGCTCCATCAGTTGAGCTTCTGCTTTTGACTTTGGTCATGGTCCTGGGGTCCAGGGATGGAGCCCCCATCTGGGGTTCCCCACTTAGTAGGGAGTCTGCTTCTTCCTCTGCCTCTGCCCCTCACCCCCACTTGTGCATCCTCCCTCTTTCTCTCTCTCTCTCTCTCTCTCTCTCTCTGAAATAAATAAATAAAATCTTTAAAACAAAAAATAAAATACATTTCTTTTTCTTAAGGAGAGAGTGTTTCCCATCTCCCAATTTCCTAAAGCCAGAGCCAAAGAACAAGAGGAATAGGGTCTTATTTTCAGCATGTGAGGCCTCTTCGTGAAGACAGAAATGATGATACCAGGACCAGAATCTTACTCCACAGTCTGTGTTCCTTGAAAAATACATGCCTTTGTAGATGCTTCATTCATTTTTATTAATACCAAATCACAGAAATTATTTTCCTCTTTTGTTTTTGCCTCTTTAGGATTATACATGCCATTTCGAATTGTGCATTTGTCTTGTTAAATCTGTTCCTGAAACATTTAAGATGTAAACTGATGGGCCATTATTTGGTCTGTTTCATCATTTACTAGATCTACATTCATGTTGTCTTAGTAGTGCCAGTTGCAAGCTCCCCCTTTTGTATAGAAATTTAACCTATTCACATATGCCAAATTTCTCCATTAGTGATTTTTTAATAATAATTACTGACTTATTTTCTTCTACCCCCAATTGTGTCAGTACAGATTTTTATATAAACTTTTTACATTTTATTCTATTTTCAAGAAATGAAGAAGAAAGAAATATATGGAGATTGCTACAGAAATAGTATGATTCAAGTCCATGAGCCATATAATGCCTATCAGTGATCTGTATCAACATTGCTGTTCTCAAATATGGCTTAAATTTGGGCTATTTTTATGCATTTATTATCATTCTATTTTCATTAGATGATCTTAGTTCATGAGAGGATGCTTATAGAAAATCAACAGTCTTGGAAGTAAGATTGCTAGTTTTATCAAATAAAAATACTGGATGCCCAGTTAAATCTGAATTTCATATAAACCATGGATAATTTTTTAGTATCAATGTGTTGTAAATATTACATGACTTTTTTAGTATAAGTATATCCCACACAATAGGGATATACTTAAACTAAAAATTATATATGGTTTATCTTACATTAAAACTAAAATTTAACTGAACATCTTGTATTTTATCTGGCAACTCTACTTGGAAGACATCGTGGTAGCATAAGTGATCATATGTGGTTCTGCTACTTAATAACTGTGTAGCTAGCCTTGGGCATCTCACTTAAACTACCTGAGCCTGAGTTTTATCACCTGCAAAATAAGAACAAATAATAGTTACTTTGCAGATTTTCTACAAAGATTCAAAATTATTTACTTAAAACATCTGGCACATAATAAATATCCATTGAGGAATAGCGGTTATTATCAGAAAAGGGAAGAACTACAAATGCAAGTTACCATTTTTTTATCTTTATTATAAATGACAGCACTCAGCAAGTAGACAGTCCTTTAGTTTGATAATAGAAGAGTCTACCCAGATGTAGGTAACATTTACCAGCTCAGAGATTTGACCAGTAATAAAATATACATTAACCTCCTTTCTGTCCCCTACTATTTACCTCCCCTTATGTTATTTACTAACTATCATACAACTTGTTATATCAGAACCTGAATATATATTGCTTTTTCACACTGTCCTTTTTTCTAAGTTGTAATTTTATTTAAATCCTGTCTTTCTCAAACATCTTTTTAAAATTTTATTTTTATTGAGATACAATTTACATACATCTATATATAAAATTTACCATTTTGAAGCATACAATTTAGTATTTTTTAATATATTCATAAGGTCATTCAACCATCCCCACTATCTACTTCCAGAACATTTTCATCACCCCCAAAAAGAATCCTTATACTTGTCAACAGGTACTCCCCAATCTCCCCTCTTCTTTCCCCTGGCAGTCACTAATCTACTTTCTGTCTGTGTAGATTTCCTATTCTGGACGGTATATATAAATGAAATCATACCATAGGTGGCCTTTTGTGTCTGATTTCTTTCACTTAGCAGAATATTTTAAGGTTCATCCATGTTGCAGCATGTATCAGTACTTCATTCTTTCTATGGTTGTATGCATTCTTTTATATGGATATATACCACATTTTGTTTATCTGTTTATCAGTTGATGGACATTTGGGTTATTTCTCTTTATTGGCTATTAGGAGTAATGCTGCTATGAACATTCTTCTGCAACCTTTTGTATGAACATTTGTTCTCTTTTCTCTTGGCTATATATCTAGAAGTAGAATTGCTGGGTCATATTGTAACTGTATGTGTAGCATTTTGAGGAACAGTCAGACTATTTTCGAAAATGACTCACTCACCATTTTACATTCTTGCTAGCAATTCAAAGGTTCCAGTTTCTCCAGTCCTCACTTGTTATTATCTGGGTTTTCTCATTCCTTTCTTTCTTTCTTTTTTTTTTTTTAAATTGTAAAGTCCTAGAGGGCATGAAGTGGTACCTCATTGTGGTTTTGATTTTCAGTTCACTAAGGATTAACAATGTCTAACATCTTTTTGTGTTTTTATTGGAAACATATATATAAATACTATCTTTGAATAAGTAAATATTCAAATCCTTTGCCCATTTTTAATTGGATTATTTGTCTTTTTATTGTTGAATTAGAAGACCTTTTGTATATTCTTATCAGATATATGATTTACCAGTATTTTCTCCCATTCTGTGAGTTATTTCTTTACTTTCTTGACAGGGTCCTTTGATGGATAAAAAGTTTTTTGTTTTGATGAAGCCTTATTAGTCTATTTTTTTCTTTGGTTGCTTGTACTTTTGGTGTCATATCCACATTGTCTTTTCTTCCTTGAAGAATAGAACAAACAAACCAGGAGTAAAGAGACATGACTTCTATTCCCAAATATTTAATTACATAAACGTGTGACCTTAAGCCATTATGTAAACTCATTTGGAACTGAGTTTCCATATGTTTGAAAAGAAGCTGGGTTCATCAGAGCAGGTAGTTCGTAATTTTTCATCAATAAATTATCTCTGTGAAACCCCAGGTTAGTATTTATCCACCTGTCCAACATTTGGCAATCTCTGGAGACATTTTTGGTTGTCAAAACCAGGAAGGGGTCCTACTGGCATCGAGTGAGTAGAGGTCAGGGGTGCTGCTAAACATATAACAATGCACGGGATGGCTCCCACAGCAAAGAAAGACACCAGCCAAAAATGACACTAGTACTGACGTTGAGAAACACTGCTCTAAAACTAAGATTTTTGTTATTCCACTATATTTTAAATGGTAGTCTTTGATTTTGTCTATACGAGCCAGATCGTTTTGTGCTCTTATACTAGAGGTACTAGCCTGATAGGGATTAAAGAAGGGGAGGTATCAGTAATTCTTGCAAGTCAGGAGAATTTTTCGCAATGTTTTCCAGACTTTTAAAAAGTATTGTGTCTCTTATTATGAAGAAAACAATTTTCAATATAGATACCTCTAGGAAAAGCCCTGTAGATGTATTCTTGTTATTGAGTCTTCAGGTCATGATCCCGGGGTCCTGGGATTGAGTCCTACATCTGGGTCCTGGGATTGAGTCCTGCATTGGGCTCCTTGTGAATCTCCTTCTGCTTGCTATTCCTCCTGTTTGGGCACTCTCTTTCTCTCTCTCTCCGACAAATAAATAAATAAAATATTTTTAAAAACTAAAAATAAGTAAAAGATAGGATAAGAAGTATGTGATCCTTTCAATAGATTCAGAAAAAGCATTTAACAAAGTACAACATCCATTCATGATAAAAACCCTCAACAAATAGGCTTAGTAGGAACATACCTCAACATCATGAAGGCTATATATGGAAAAACTAAAAAGCTAATATCATCCTCAAGGGATAAAAACTGAGAGCTTTTCCTCTATGATTAGGAACAAGACAGGGATATCAACTTTAACCATTGTTACTGAACATAGTACTGGAAGTCCTAGCTTCAGCATTCAGACAACAAAAAAGAAATAAAAGTCATCCAGATCATCAAGGAAGAAGTCAAGCTTTCACTACTTTCTGATAACATGATACTCTATATAGAAAACCCGAAAGATTCCACCAAAAATTGCTAGAACCAATAAACTAATTCAATAAAGTCACAGAATACAAAATCAATGTATAGAAATCTGTTGTATTTCTATATATCAATAATGAAGCAACAGAAAGAGAAACTAAGGAATCGACTGCATTTACAGTTACACCCAGAACAATAATATACCTAGGAATAAATCTGACCAGAGGTGAAACACATGTACTCTGAAAACTATAGAACACGTATGAAAGAAATTGAAGAGGACACAAAGAAATGGAAAAACATTCCATGTCATGCATTGGAAGAATAAATATTGTTAAAGTGTCTATACTACCCAAAGCAATCTACAATTTTTTTTTAAATTTCTTTTCAGTGTACCAGAATTCATTGTTTATGTACCACACCCAGTGTTCCATGCAATATGTGCCCTCCATAATACCCACCACCAGGCTCACCCAAATTTCCACCCCCTGCCCCTCCAAAACCCTCAGATTGTTTTTCAGAGTCCATAGTCTCTCATGGTTTGTCTCCCCCTCCAATTTCCCCCAACTCCCTTCTCCTTTCCATTTCCCCATGTCCTCCGTGTTATTTCTTATGCTCCACAAACAAGTGAAACCATATGATAATTGACTCTCTCTGCTTGACTTATTTCACTCAGCATAATCTTTTTCAGTCCCATCCATGTTGCTACAAAAGTTGGGTATTCATCCTTTCTGATGAAGGCATAATATTCCATAGTGTATATGGACCGTATCTTCCTTATCCATTCATCCATTGAAGGCATCTTGGTTCTTTCCACAGTTTGGTGACCGTGGCCGTTGCTGCTATGAACCTTGGGGTACAGATGGCCCTTCTTTGCACTACATCTGTATCATTGGGGTAAATACACAGTAGTGCAATTTCAGGGTCATAGGGAAACTCTATTTTAATTTCTCCAGGAATCTCCACACTGTTTTCCAAAGTGGCCGCACCAACTTGCATTCCCACCAACAGTGTAAGAGGGCTCCCCTTTCTCCACATCCTCTCCAACACACATTATTTACTGTCTTACTAATTTTGGCCATTCTAACTGGTGTAAGGTGGTATCTCAATGTGGTTTTGATTTGAATCTCCCTGATGGCTAGTGATGATGAACATTTTTTCATGTGTCTGATAGCTATTTGTATGTCTTCATTGGAGAAGTGCCTGTTCATATCTTCTGCCCATTTTTTGACATGATTATCTGTTTTGTGTGTGTTGAGTTTAAGGAGTTCTTTATAGATCCTAGGTATCAGCCTTTTGTCTGTACTGTCATTTGTGAATATCTTCTCCCATTCCGTGGGTTGCCTCTTTGTTTTGTTGACTGTTTCCTTTGCTGTGCAGAACCTTTTGATCTTGATGAAGTCCCAAAAATTCATTTTCGCTTTTGTTTCCTTTGCCTTTGGAGACATATCTTGAAAGAAGTTCCTGTGGCTAATACTGAAGAAGTCACTGCCTATGTTCTCTTCCATGATTTTGATGGATTCCTGCCTCACGTTCAGGTCTTTTATCCATTTAGAGTTTATCTTTATGTATGGTGTAAGAGAATGGTCGAGTTTCATTCTTCTATATATATCTGTCCAATTTTCCCAGCACCATTTATTGAAGAGACTGTCTTTTTTCCACTGTATATTTTTTCCTGCTTTGTCAAAGATCATTTGACCATAGAGTTAAGCGTCCAAATCTGGGATCTCTACTCTGTTCCACTGGTCTATGTGTCTGTTTTTATAACAGTACCATGCTGTCTTGGTGATCACAGCTTTGTAGTAAAGCTTGAAATCAGGCAACGTGATGCCCTCACTTTTATTTTTCTTTTTGAACATTTCCTCAGCAATTCGGGGTCTCTTCTGATTCCATGCAAATTTTTGGATTGTTTGCTCCAGCTCTTTGAATAACACCAGTGGAATATTGGTTGGAATAGCATTGAAAGTATAGATTGCTCTAGCCGCTATAGACATTTTAGCAATGTTTATTTTTCTGATCCCTGAGCATGGAATGGTCTTCCATCTTTTTGTGTCTTCTTAGGCTTCTTTCATGAGTGTTCTGTAGTTCCTCGAGTACAGATCCTTTCCCCCTTTGGTTAGGTTTATTCCAGGTATCTTATGGTTCTTGGTGCTATAGTAAATGGAATCGATTCTCTGATTTCCCTTTCTATATTTTCATTGTTAGTGTGTAAGAAAGCAACTGATTTCTGTACATTGATTTTGTATCCTCCCACATTACTGAATTGCTGTATGAGTTCTAATAGTTTGGGGGTGGAGTCTTTTGGGTTTTCCATATAAAGTATCACGTCATCTGTGAAGAGAGAGAGTTTGACTTCTTCATTGCCAATTTGAATACCTTTTATTTCTCTTTGTTGTCTAATTGCTGTTGCTAGGACTTCAGATACTATGTTGAACAAGAGTGGTGAGAGTGGGCATCCTTGTTGTGTTCCTGATCTCAAAGGGAAGGCTGTCAGCTTTTTCCCATTGAGGATGATATTTGCTGTGGGTTTTTCATAGATAGATTTTATGAAGTTGAGGAATGTTCCCTCTATCCCTATACTTTGAAGTGTTTTAATCAGGAACAGATGCTGTATGTTGTCAAATGCTTTTTCTGCATCAATTGAGAGGACCATGTGTTTCTTCTCTCTTCACTTATTGATTTGTTCTATCACATTGATTGATTTGCAAATGTTGAACCATCCTTGCAACCCAGGGATGAATCCCACCTGGTCATGGTGGATAATTTTTTTACTGTGCTATTGGATCCTATTAGCTAGGGTCTTGTTGAGAATCTTAGCATCCATATTCATCAGGGATATTGGTCTGAAATTCTCCTTTTTGGTGGGTTCTTTGACTGGTTTGGGGATCAGGGTAATGATGGCTTCATAAAAAGAGTCTGGAACTTTTCCTTCTGCTTCAATTTTTTGAAACAGCTTCAGGAGAATAGGTGTTATTTCTTCTTTGAAAGTTTGGTAGAATTCCCCAGGGAATCTGTCAGGTTCTGGGCTCTTGTTTTTTGGGAGGTATTTGATCACTGCTTCAATCTCGTTACTAGATATTGGTCTATTCAGGTTGTCAATTTCTTCCTGGTCCAATTTTGGAATTTTGTAGTTTTCAGGGAATCCATCCATTTCATCTAGGTTGCTTAACTTACTGACATAATACTGTTGATAGTAATTTCTGATGATTCTTTCTACTTCCTTGGTGTTAGTTATGATCTCTCCCTTTTCATTCATAATTTTATTAATTAGGGCCTTCTCTCTTTTATTTGGGATTAGTTTGGCCAATGGTTTATCGATCTTATTGATTCTTTAAAAAAACCAGCTTCTAGTTTCATTGATGCGTTCTACTGTATCTCTAGATTCTAACTCATTGATCTCTGCTCTCATCTTAATTATTTCCCTTGTGTGTGGAGTTGGCTTAATTTGTTGTTGATTCTCCAGTTGTTAAGGTGTAAAGACAGCTGGTGTATTCTGGAATTTTCCATTTTTTTTTGAGGGAGGCTTGGATGGATATGTATTTCCCCCTTAGGACCACCTTTGCTGTGTCCTATAGGTTCTGGACCGAAGTGTCTTCATTCTCATTGGTTTCCATGAATTGTTTTAAGTTCTTCTTTGATTTCCTAGTTGATCGAAGCATTCTTAAGCAAGGTGGTCTTTAGCTTCCAGGTGTTTGAATTCCTTCCAAACTTTTCCTTGTGATTGAGCTCCATTTTCAAAGCATTGTTGTCTGAGAATATGCAATAATCTCAGTCTTTTGGTATCGGTTGAGCCCTGATTTGTGACCCAGTATGTGGTCTATTCTGGAGAAGGTTCCATGTACACTCAAGAAGAATGAGTATTCTGTTGTCTTAGGGTGGGATGTTCTGTATATATCTATGAGGTCCATCTGGTCCAATGTGTGGTTCAGTGCTCTTGTTTCTTTATTGATTTTCTGCTTGGATGATCTATTACTGAGAGTGGCATGTTACAATCTCCTACTCTTATGTATTCATATCCGTATGACTCTTTATATTGATTAACAGTTTACTTATGTAGTTGGCTGCTTCTGTATTGGGGGCATAAATATTTACAATTGTTAGATCTTCTTGGTGGATAAACCCTTTAAGAATGATGTAGTCTCCTTCTTTATGTCTGCCCATAGTCTTTAGTTTAAAATCTAATTTATCTGATATGAGAATCACTACCCCAGCCCTCTTTTGAGGCCCATTGGCATGAAAGATGCTTCTCCATCCCTTCACTTTCAGTCTGAATATATCCTTAGGTTCCAAATGGATCTCTTGTAGACAACATATGGATGGGTCCTGTCGTTCGATCCAGTCTGCAACCCTGTGCCGTTTTATGGGTGCATTTAGGCCATTCACGTTGAGAGTGATTACCGAGAGATACGTTTTTATTGACATTATGTTACCTGTGATGTCTTTCTTTCTGTAGATTGTCTCCATATATTTCTGTTCAATGATATTCTTGGGTTTTTTCCCTCTTTTATAGAACCCCCCCTTAATATTTCTTGCAGTCCCGGCTTGGTAGTCACATACTCTTTTAAACCTTGCCGGTCTTGGAAGCTCTTTATCTCTGCATCCATTTTGAATGTCAGTCTTTCTGGATAAAGTATTCTTGGGTGCATGTTCTTCTCATTTAGTGCCCTGAATATATCTTGCCAGCCCTTTCTGGCTTGCCAGGTTTCTGTGGACAGGTCTGACGTTATTTTGATGAGCTTTTCTCTGTACGTAAGGAATCTCTTGCCCCAAGCTGCTTCTAAGAGCTCCTGTCTAAAATTATGACTCATCATTTTCACAATCAGGTGTCTCGAGGTCTTTCTAGATCCATGATCTTGGGAGAGTCCTTTCTGCCTCTAGTACAGGAACGCTGGTTCCATTAGCCAGATTGGGATAATTTTCATGGAGAATTTGTTCAACTATATCTTCTAGTCTTCTTTCTTTCTCCTCCCCCTCATGGATTCCAATAATTCTGATGTTGGAAAGTTTCATGGCGTCATTTATTTCCCTAATTCTGTTTTCATGGCTTCTAAGCTGTTTGTTCCAGTTTTCCTCCTGATCCTTTTTCTCTATCAGTTTGTCCTCCAGATCACTAATTCTATCTTCTGCCTCAGTTTTCCAACTTTTAGAGAATTTAGCTAGATTGGAACTCATTGAGAGCATTGTTAACATCATCCCTAGTGGCTTTCACTTCTCCCCTAATCAATGCCATTTTGTCATCAAAGGCTTTCTTCAACCTAGCTATTGCCAGGATAATTGTTAGCCTGAATTCCCTTTGTGACATATTGTTTATATCCATATCAAAAAGCTCTGATGGAGAGGGCCCAGTCTCTGAATTTTTCTTCTGTTGGGCATTCCTCCTCCTAGTCATTTTGGTGAGTGATAGCTGAACGGATGTGTAACTGAATGTATCAACCGTGGTGCAGGCAAGGTGCCCTCTGGAACACTTCCGAGCAATCAAGAGTCCCCACCAAAAAGAAAGAAAAAAGGAAAAAAGAGAGAGAGAGACAGGAAAAAGAAAAGAAAGATAAAATAAAAGAGAAGGCCCGGCTGAATGGGCCCGAAAGGTAAGATTTATAAAGTATACAAAGAAAAAGAGACAAACAAAAAGACCGACAAAAGTAGATGACAAGAGAAAATAAATAAGTAAATAAATAACCCCATCAAAATGAACCCCAAGTATAAGATTTATATACTATCAGAACAAAAACAAATACACAGATACACTGACAGAAGAAGAAGATGGGAGTGTGGTTATAAATTCTCAGTGTGGGCAAGGAAGGTTATTTTGATTCTTCCTGGATGTATCTTGATATCTTTGTTAAAGGACTCAGCTTTCCTGAGATAACGGGAGATTAAAACTGGTTTGTATATAGGGGTAACATTGATTGGGGAAAGGGGATTACCTTGAAGCTTATCTCTATATGAATATTTAAAAAAATAAAATTAAAATTAAAAAGTTAAAAAATAGAAAAACAAAAGAAAACACAGGTATATGTATCAAAAAAGTTCAGGTTAAAAGTTTATTATGGAAGTTGATGTACTGACCATCTCATTGTGATGGTAAATAGGTTAAAAAGTTATATAAAAAAATGAAAAGAAGCAGAATAGTGGGAATGAATTAAAAATAAAAGATGTATCTATGAAGTAGTGTAGGTTGTCCTCTTGGTTTTTTGTTTTTGTTTTTTTGTTTGTTTGTTTTTGGCTTGCTTTCTGGGGTAGGGGCCTGCTGCTTGGTTTTTCAGGGAGTCTTGCTAGAGTTGAGTCCCCCTACCCCCATCAAGGGGCTGGGCTCTGAGAAAACATGTTTTTTAGGCTTTTGTTCTCTGGAGGTTTTTTTGTTTGTTAGTTTGTTTTTTCTCCCCTTGGTGGCTTTTGGTGGTTCTTTGGAGGTTTACAGGAAAGCAAACTGCACCCAGACCTCCATCTCAGAGAGAAGCCTCAGTCTTTTCCCCGCTGGGTGATCCAGAGCACATAATTTCCCCCTCTGCCACTGGCAGACCACATCCCCAGTCATGGTCTCTGGGATCACAGGAACTCTCGCTTGTACACAAAACCATGAGAAATACTAGCCGCAGCTCTCTGGGCAGGTCCAGACCACCAGAGAGGTCCCAACCAGAGATAGCACACTGAGATTTTCTCGCTGGCCTGGGCTGGGAGTGTTCAGACTCTCTGGGTCCTAGAGAGCGCCTGCTAGCACCTGTATGGACCTCTCTCAGGGGAGGGTGGGGTCGCGCAGCAGGCGTGCAGAGTGCAAAAGGCTGTGGTTCTGCCAGCTGGCATCCACCCCAGACTCCCTCATGGGTGCCGCCACCCAGACGCTATCAGGCGCACGGGCGGCTCAGGGACCAAGACCTGTCTTCTTTGCAGCACTCTCTGTTTCCCTGGCTGTCCTGGGTCCATGGGCTTAAGTCCTGTCCCTAATCGCCCAATTCCACCAATTTCCCCTTAAGATCTTTTGCTCTTTTTGAGTGCTTTCAACCAGACTCCAAGTTAATGCTGGTCCCCAATCACAGGGCACTCTCATATTGGGGTATAAATTTCCAATGGGTTGCTTCTGGTGGCTCCCTCCCCCTTTTGTTTATCTTCCGATATCAGTTCAATGTTCCCACTCCACTTTACCTGTCCACTGGCATCTTCTGCCCCCGTAGAGATCCAGAAGTGTATAATTCTAATCTCAGCCTGATTTCATTGGTGATCAGAGTTCTTTGGTAGGTAATTAGCTCACTTTAGGGGACAGGTTGAAAAAGCACCTCTTACTCCGTCATCTTGTCTCTCAGCCGCAACCTACAAATTTAATGTAATCCCTATCAAAATGCCACCAGCATTTTTACAGAGCTAGAACAAAGAATCCTAAAATTTGTACAGAACCACAAAAGACCCTGAATAGCCAAAGCAACCTTGAAGAAGAAAAGCAAGCCTAGAGCCATTACAATTCTGGACTTCAAGTTGTATTACAAAGCAGTAGTCTTCAAAATATTATGGTACATAATGGCACAAAAACGGACACACAGATCAATGGAACAGAATAGAAAACCCAGAAATGAACCCACAATTATTTGGTCAATTAATCTGTGACAAAGCAGGAAAGAATATCCAGTGGGAAAAAGACAGTCTCTTCAACAAATGGTGTTGGGAAAACTGGCCAGCTACATGCAAAAGAATGAAACTAGACCACTTTCTTACACTGTACACAAAAACAAATTCAAAATGGATGAAAGACCTAAATGTGAGATAGAAAACCATCAAAACCCTAGAGGAGAACACAGGCAGTAACTTCTCTGATATCAGCTGTAGTAACTTCTTTCTAGATATGTCTCCTGAAACAAGGGAAACAAAAGCAAAAATAAACTATTTGGACTTCATCAAATTAAAAAGCTTCTGCACAGTGAAGGAAACAATCAACAAAACTAAAAGGCAACCTATGGAATGGGAGAAGATATTTGCAAATGATTTATCTGATAAAGGGTTAGTATCCAAAACACAAAAACTTACAAAACTCAATACTCCAAAACTGAATAATCCAATTAAAAAAGGTCAGAAAACATGAATAGACATTTTGTTCGAAAGATACCCAGATGGCCAACATACACATGAAAAGATGCCCAACATCACTCATCATCAGGGAAATACAAATCAAAAGACCTCAACGTGAGACAAGAATCCATCAGAATCCTCGAGGAGAACATAGGCAATAACCTCTTTGATATCAGCCACAGCAACTTCTTTCAAGATATGTCTCCAAAGGCAAAGGAAACAAAAGCAAAAATGAACTTTTGGGACTTCATCAAGATCAAAAGCTTCTGCACAGCAAAACAAACAGTCAGCAAAACAAAGAGGCAACCCACGGAATGGGAGAAGATATTTGCAAATGACAGTACAGACAAAAGGTTGATATCCAGGATCTATAAAGAGCTCCTCAAACTCAACACACAAAAAACAGACAATCATATTAAAAAATGGGCAGAAGATATGAACAGACACTTCTCCAATGAAGACATACAAATGGCTATCAGACACATGAAAAAATGTTCATCATCACTAGCCATCAGGGAGATTCAAATCAAAACCACAGGGGCACCTGGGTGGCTCAGTGGTTTAAAGCCTCTGCTTTCGGCTCAGGTCATGATCTCAGGGTCCTGGGATCGAGCCCCGCATCGGGCTCTCTGCTTGGCGGGGAGCCTGCTTCCTCCTCTCTCCCTCTCTGCCTGCCTCTCTGCCTACTTGTGATCTCTGTCTGTCAAATAAATAAATAAATAAATAAATAAATAAAAAATCAAAACCACATTGAGATACCACCTTACACCAGTTAGAATGGCCAAAATTAGCAAGACAGGAAACAACGTGTGTTGGAGAGGACGTGGAGAAAGGGGAACCCTCTTACACTGTTGGTGGGAATGCAAGCTGGTGCAGCCACTTTGGAGAACAGTGTGGAGATTCCTCAAGAAGTTAAAAATAGAGCTTCCCTATGACCCTGCAATTGCACTACTGGGTATTTACCCCAAAGATACAGATGTAGTGAAGAGAAAGGCCATCTGTAACCCAAGGTTCATAGCAGCAATGGCCACGGTCGCCAAACAGTGGAAAGAACCAAGATGCCCTTCAACAGATGAATGGATAAGGAAGATGTGGTCCATATACACTATGGAGTATTATGCCTCCATCAGAAAGGACGAATACCCAACTTTTGTAGCAACATGGACGGGACTGGAAGAGATTATGCTGAGTGAAATAAGTCAAGCAGAGAGAGTCAAGTATCATATGGTTTCACTTATTTGTGGAGCGTAACAAATAACATGGAGGACATGGGGAGATGGAGAGGAGAAGGGAGTTGAGGGAAATTGGAAGGGGAGGTGAACCATGAGAGACTATGGACTCTGAAAAACAACCTGAGGGTTTTGAAGGGGCGGGGGGTGGGAGGTTGGGGGAACCAGGTGGTGGGTATTAGGGAGGGCACAGATTACATGCAGCACTGGGTGTGTTGAAAAAACAATGAATACTGTTACGCTGAAAATAAATAAAAAATTAAAAAAAAAACTATAATGAGATATCACCTCACACCTGTCAGAATGGCTAAAATCAACAGTGCAGGAAACAACATGTATTGGTGAGGATGGGGAGAAAGTGAAACCCTCTTGCACTGATGGTGGGAATGCAAACTGCTACAGCCACTGTCGAAAACAAAATGGAATTTCCTCAGAAAGTTGAAAATAGAACTAACGATCCTATGATGCAACAATTGCACTACTAGGTATTTACCCAAAGAATAAAAAGATACTAATCCAAAGGTATACATGCACCCCTATGTTCATGGCAGCATTATCTACAATAGCCAAATTATGGAAACAACCCAAGTGTCCATTGATTGATGAATGTATAAAGAAGAGGTGTTATATATATACATATATGTATGTATATATACACACACACGATAGAATATTAGCCATCAAAAAAAATGAAATATTGCCATTTGCAATGACATGGATGGAACTAGAGAATATTATGTTAAGCAAAATAAGCCAGAGAAAGACAAATACCATATGATTTCACTCATAGGTGGAATTTAAGAAGTGAAACAAATGAAGAAAGGGGGATAAAAGAGAGTGAGGCAAACGAGGAAATACTCTTAACTATAGAGAACAATCTGAGGGTTGCAGGAGGAAAGGTGAGGAGGGGATAGGTTAAAGCGCTGATGGAGATTAAGGTGTGCACTTGCTGAGGTGAGCATGGGGTGTTGTAAGCAAGTGTTGAATCATTATATTGCATGGCTGAAATTAATACTACACTGTATGTTAACTAACTGGAATTTAAATAAAAACATAGAAAAAAAGCCTGAGTTATTTCCAATTATTTTTCAAGAAGGTCTGTCTTAGAATTATTTGTTTCTCTCAAAAGTATGTACATGGACCTTGAAGCTGCTATGATATTTTACCATCTCTGAGCACCCACATGCATACATATGTATATACAACTTTAAAATCCTACAGCTTCTATAACATGTAAGTAATGGAAGGATTTGTGTTTAAATTTGCTTATATATACAGGAAGCAGTGAAAGAAAATAACAAGAGAAAAGAAATGGAAGAGAAGACAAGGAGGGCAAAGCTTGCAAAAGAGAAAGCTGAACAAGAAAAGTTAGAACGCCAGAAGAAAAAGAAACAACTCATTGATATAAACAAAGGTATGAAGTACTTTCAATTTCTGAAAGATATATAAAGTACAAAATAATTTAACTTAAGTGATTTTGGATTATAATGTAAATAGTTATGTTCTTGGTAGGAAATACATAATATTAGTTATATATGTCATATTTCTCTCATAATATTATCTGTATTTCTTATTACCCTACACCGAGCACTCAGGATTTTTGCGAACCAATGCAAGATAATTTATTGTTGAAACAGTCTCTTTCCCTTCATTCCTTTTATCAAATTATATCCTATTATGTTCCGGATGATACAGTGGTGAGGAAAGAAGAGGGTGAGATGAAAAGAGAAAAACTGGTATAGGGAGATGAGCCTTTTAGCTCTAATTTCATTTTGTTGACAATGCAGTAATAACAGTTTTCCTTGGGGCCTTGAACATTACAAGTTGTAATACATATTGACAGCAATAAGACGAAAAAAAAAATAGACATCTTATTCAACTGTGATCCTAAGAACAAAGATGCTGTGTGTCCACATAGTGTAAAGTAAGTTGTTTTCTTGGTTAGCAAGAATGATTGTATATTAAAGGTGGGGGTTTTGGTTTTATTTTATTTTATTTTTAAAGAAGAGAAAGTAAAGTGATGGGCACCAGGTAGCTGCGCTCTGAAAGTTTAAGGAAAATTAAGAAAAATCATAGCCTTTGCCACTAAAAGTTAGAGAATTTAAAAATGAAACAAAATCCAGGGCGCCTGGGTGACTCAGCCAGTTAAACATCTGCCTTTGGCTCAGGTCATTATCCCAGGGTTCTGGGATCTAACCCCACATCGGGCTCCCTGTTCAGCGGGAAGCCTGCTTCTCCCTCTCCCTCTGCCTGCTGCTCCCCCTGCTTGTGTTGCCTCTCTCCTCTCTATATCAAATAAATAAAAATAAATCTTTTAAAAAAATGAAACAAAATCTGAACAAGATACAAGAGAACATGATTGATATGGGTCACCTATTTCTTAATATAATGACAGTAAAAATTGCAAGCACTGTGTAATGTTGACCATGTGCCAAGCACTTTTTAAAGACTTCAACATGTTTTAAGTCCTAATCCTCATAACATAAGAAGTAGATACTGTTATTACCTCATACAGTTGAGGAAACTGAGGTTCATAGAAACTAAAAAGCTCTCCCAAGGTCATGCTAATACAAAGTACAACATCGAGATTAGAAATGAAGTAGTCTGGCTATAGAATCTTTGTACTTATAAATGCCACTGTCAAATAACAATAACTAACAGCAGTTACCAACGTGTAGCACTTACTGTGTACCAGGAACTGTTGTAGGAGTTTTACGTATATGTACACATTTAATCCTCATAAAACCCTTTTATGAAAGGGCTACGATCTCATTTTAAGATGAGGAAACTGAGACATGGAGAAGTTAAGTAACTTAATCAAGTTCATAAAGACAGTAAGAGGTAGAATCTAGGCCGTCTGTGGCCAGATTCAATTATTATTTATTTTGATTATAACTTTTAATTATAATTATTAACCATTATCAATTATTCTTCAGTAATGTTTCTTAATGGCTAATCTTCTGAAATGATAGGTATACAATAAGTTTATTCTTAATGCCTTTAAAATATATAAAAATTTTTAGGGATCCACTATAGTTTATCTTTTCTATGCAGGAAATAAGTATAACATCATTTTAAAAGAATAAAATAAGTTAACAACCAAAGTTAAAAAGAGTAGCGTCTACATAATTTACCAAACAGACTTCGTAATTAAGATCAAAAGAATTGGTCTGGACTGAAGATAACTATTGAAAACACTGGAGTGCACGTGGCAATGAGTATTTGTAGGAAGTTCTTACTTTAAGGGGGATGGAGTCACTGGAATAGTACTAAAAGTCACTCCCTTTTGCATATGGAGGAGTAGAGAGATAAAAGTACGGGAAGCTATGCTAAGGGCTTTTCCCTTAAAGCTATGGGAAGCCCATTGTGTGTTTATAAATGTGATGTGCTCACATAGATTTCTTAGAAAGATTATTTTGACAGACGCATAGAGAATGGATAGAAAAGAGAAGGGCCTGTGATAATAGAAGTTATAAAATTATTATCATAATCCTGACAAGAGATGATGGTGGTTTGAATTTATGCAGTGGTAGTGAGGTTAGAGAAGTTACCAATAAGATGTATATGGAGTTCTATAGGATGTGGATAATATAGAGACAGATTTATTTATAGGAATTGGCTCGTGTGATTATGGAAGCAAATCCAAAACCTGCAGAGTAGGGTGTCAGGATGGACCCAGGGAGGAGCTGGTATTGTAGTTCAAGTCTGAAGGCAGCTGGCTTTTAGAATTTCTTCTCACTCAGGGGAGGTCTTTTGATCTATTTATGTCTTCAGCTGATTGGATGAGGCCCACACACATTACACAGAGCCATCCGCTTTTCTCAAAATCCACTGATTTAAATGTTAATCTCATCCAAAAACACCTCACAGAAACATCCAGAATAATGTTTGAATAAATATCTAGCACTGTGGCCCAGCCAAGTTAACACATAAAATTAACCATTACCAGAGGGGTACTAAATGGTAGAACTGACTGACTGGGGGAATTGAGGAATGGAGGCATTAAAGAAGGTGAGAACCTTCATAAAGAAAAAAATTCAGGAATAGAGCAGATTTCATCAGGAAGGTTACAATGACTAGTGTCATTTTGAATATGTTTCATTTTCAGACCTTTTGGAAAGATAGGAAATGTCTAAGTAGCCACTGTATATCATATGCATATGAAACTTGGGAAAGAGGTTTGCACTAGGCAGACAGACTTGAGAATCATCGGCTTTTGATGATTAAAGTTAGGGTATATTTGTTTGCTAGGGCTTCTGTAACAAGTACCATAAACTAGGTAGCTTAGAACAATAGAAATTTGTTTCAGAGTTCTAGAGAAAAGTATGAAATCAAGGTGTAGGAAGGGCCATACTCTTTCTGAAGATGCTAAGGAAGAATTTGTTCCAGCCTCTCTCCTAGCTTCTGGTAGTTCCTTGTTTTGCAGCAGTTTAACTTCAGTCTTCATGTGCCATTATCCTTATATGCGTGTCTGTCTGTTCACATGGTACTCTTTTTATTAGGACACCAGTCATATTGGATTAGGGATCCAACCTAGTCCAATATGACCTTGCCCTAATTAATTAGACAATTCAACCCATAACATAGGAGTTTGAATGAAATCACCAGGGTAAAGTATAAATCAGAGGTTCTGAAAGTATTTAGTCTCAGAACCCACTTTAACACTTTTAAAAATTATTGTGGACCCCAAATACTTTTTTTTTTAATTTGGGTAATATATATTGATATTTAGCATGCTAGAATTAAAACAGACATAATAAATTTAAAAGTAGACAAGTCATTCAAAAACTTTTTATTTACTTGTTCTATTAAAATAACAAAGTAAATCTATTACATGCTAAATAACATCATTTTATGAAAAGTAGTGTTACACTGAGTGTGGTGCATAAACAAAGAATTCTGAAACACCGAAAAGAAATGTAAAAAATAAATTTTAAAAAAAGTGGCTTTACATTCTAACCCCCTACCCCCCAAAAAATATTAGTAAGAAGAGAAAATTTAGTGTTGTAAATTTCTTCAAAGTCTGGCTTAATAAAAAACAGCTTGATTCTCATACTGCTTTTATATTCAATCTCATGCAGTATCATTTGTCATGTGGCTTCTGAAAACACTATAAACTCATGAAAGAATGAGAGACAAATAGGTTAAAAGGTATCACTGTTCTTATGAACATAGTTTTTACCTGGCATATCTGAAGTGCTCTCTGAAGCCCACACAGGTCCCTGAACCACACTTTGAAAATCTCTGGGGTGAATAATGAAAAGAGCAAGCAATCAAGACAGAGTCTAAGAACATAATCTTGCCCCCATACTGCATTGCACCCTTCCCTCTCCCCAAGTATTTTATCAGCCTTTTACTATTTCCCTAAAAATATACCTGTAATGGAAAGAAAAAAAAGAAGGAAAGAAAGGACCTATTTTGCTTATGTCTCTAGTATGTATTTTCATTTCCAAGATTTGATCAATTACCTCTTCAAATATTAAAGTGATAGCATGAAGATCCAAATAAGTTTTTATGCAAATGCTTACCTGAGTGATCTAAATATGAAAGACACACTTTAAAATATGATTTAGCTTTTACGTATTGTTCCCATATCTCTACTTAGAGATCAACGAGTAAATTTACCATTAGGTTCTTGATTTGTGGCCCATATGTTGCAAATACTTTGTTGTTATTATTAGTAGTAGTAATATGGTAATATGATTTTACACTTAAAAGTATATGTGTGTTAGTACTTATAAATATGTTTCAGAAAGAGATTCTGCATTGGAATCATGTAGCCTTAAGAAGATGAGAAGAAAAAATAAGAACAGAGTTGGGTAGTTGGGGATCAAGATGGAACTCAGTGAATTTCTCAGTATCTTATAAAAAATGCTCTTGTTAACTGGAAATCAATTGCAGACACTTTGAGGGCCTTGGGGGAAGCATTTTCAGGCTACATAAAATATGAATCCATGGGTGACATGAGAATGAGATGCAATCAGAAAGTGATTTAGAGAACTTCAAATGTGTCTAATTAGAACATCATTATCCACTTTCCAGTAAAAGAATTGTATTCTTCCTTTCCACTGAGAGATAATGTCGAACATTTGATAGCCATTATAAAATATGTATTATATAGAGCATAGAGGTATTCATGCACATGTGATTAGAGATACATACCATTAGAACCAGAGAACGCAACCTATAACAACAGTAGCTAAGTGAAGAGTCCCTTGGGTAAAGAAAGTCACTTGAAGAGCACCTCAGTGGCTCAGTTAAGCATCTGCCTTTGGCTCAGGTCATGATCTGCCCCACATCAGGCTCCCTGCTCAGCAGGAAGCCTGCTTCTCCCTCTCCCATTCCCCATGCTTGTGTTCCCTCTCTTGCTGTGTCTCTCTCTGTCAAATAAATAAGTAAAATCTTCTTTCAAAAAGTTACTTTAAAATTACCAACAACTTTAAAAACACATATACTCTTTCTGTAAAATTTCTATTTCATAACAACTTAGCAAAATTGCAAACCCCTCCCTTTTACACTTGATCTTAGCCAAAAGGCCGAGAAGCGATTGCAAACCCCTCCCTTTTAGAAAATATCCCAATGATCCCATATAGCTAATAAGTAAAAATAGTAAGATACATTTATCTGACATGCACAATATGATTGTCAAAAATAAATATTTTAGAATTCATTCAGAAGAGTAAGAGGATAAGGCAAACACAACAGATTATTTATGTTATCTAGATGTGATGAGCTGGACTCTAAATTAAGTGAACATATCATGGAAACCAAGCAGCGAGAGAATTATCTTTCATGTTAAATCCATTAAAAATCCCATGTTTTAAGCCTCCATTTTGAGAGAATTAGAGATCAGAAAGCAAAAGCCATAAGAATTAGTATTTTTTTAATTGTTAAGGAGAAAAAACATGATTATACATTATAGTCATTTTGCAAACTTTAAATTAAAATGAAAACCTAAAAAGTTACTTAAATCTGTGCATTTAAAAGAGCTAGAAGATCAGATCTAGCTCTGCCACCTTCTAGATTTATAACCTTGTTCTTCTTCATCTCTTCATGCCTCAATTACTTCATCTGTAAGTGTAGGATAATGACATTTACCTCCTATAGTTAAAATTAAATGAGATAATTAAGTACAGTACATAACATAGGACCTAGAATATACTTGTTGCTGCTGCTAAGAGTTGTTTTGAGTTCGTTGCAGAATCTGAAAAAAATTCAGGGTATAGTCCCTACCCTTAAGAATTTTGTCAGAGAATTTTACAATTTTGTCAGAGAAATGTGGAACAGAGGAATATCTGTTTTCCCACTCCCCATCTGAGGTTGTTTGCCTGTGGTCCTGTAAATTAGACTGACTAAAAATAGATTAACAAAAGAAAAATAGATTTACTGAAGTGGGATACTTTATTAATGTGGCATACATGTGGGAGTATTCAAGTGATATGGAACTCAAACAAATGGTTAAAACTTGGGCTTATATAGTATCTTAACAAAAGAATAGTATATTTTTAGAAATGTTTAGGTAAGACAAAGGAAAAGGACTTTGAGTTTTTAAGGCAGCAAATTGTAAGTAGGTAAACATATGGGGAACTAATGAAGGATAAGGGCTAGTTAATGAAGTTTGTTATACAGGTTCTTCTGGTACTATTTCTGGACTGATAAGGGTCTATTTAGAGTTGTCTCTGGTGATTAACTTATGTTCTTTCTGGTAAAGAGGGAAGATGGACACTTTATAATTTTTTTTTTTTTAGGATTTTATTTATTTGACAAAGGTAACACAGCAGGAGAGGGAACACAATGAGGGAGAGTGGGAGGGAGAAGCAGGCTTCCTGCTGAGAGCCTGATGTGGGGCTGGATCCCAGGACCCAGCGATCATGACCTGAGCCAAAGGCAGATGCTTAATGACTGAGCCACCCAGGTGCCCCAACACTTTATAAATTTATGTTCTGCTTTTAGGCAAGTAGGGGGAAGGCAGAGAGCTTTTCTTGTATCTGCTTTTTCTCAGTCGCCTTCAGCTCAAAATAATCTTTATGCCAAAGTGGCATATTTTGGAGTGACATATTCTGCTCCTCTTCAGATAAAATAAAGCTGAACCAAAAAGTAATGTACTAGTATATAATAGAGATTATCTAGAAATATCTAAAAGGGGAATTCAAGGAAGTCTAGTAAAATGACAAAGTTTTGCAGAAAAGGCTGAGTATAATCTCAACATACCAGTTGAACTAGATGCCAAAGGATGAGTTAATACCTGGCTATGCAGAGGCAAAACTATTCAAGTAAATGGCAATAACATCAGCAGTAGTGCATGTCAGCAAATAAGGCAGCAGGCCTCATGTATGGTATTTTCCAATGGGCCCCCGGAAGGTCCATCAAAATGAGTAAGAGGATATGTCCTACATTCAATTTCCAGATCCACAGCTGCCTTCATTGTTGTCATTGGCAGAGAAGGGTTTGAATTGAAAAAGTGTTGGAAAGTTAGAAAGGCTGTTGGAAAGACTGTGAAGAGCTTTCCAAGTCAGGCAGGGAAGGTGTGGTGTGATGGGGTAGGAGAGCCAAGGTGATTATAAGAATTTGTTTAGGGATCACTGAGGTGTAGTGAGCCAGGAGCACAAGAAAGGAGAGGTGAATGCAAGGTGGATGCAACCGGAAAAGAACAGTAAAAGATGAAAAAAGAAGAGTTACTTCATATCTGTTTCTGTCTTCAAAGGAGGAGTTTAAACCTGTGGCAGTTTAAGAAGGTGGTAACAAGAAGGAAAATTTCCATGAAAGAGATGGGAAAAAAATGCGGAGGGAATTAAAATGGATTGAATTTTTTTACTTTATTAAGATCAGCACAGTTTTAGCAATATATAATTACGTATTGATTTTTTTTACATACTAGGTTATTTTATTCATACAACCAATATTTATTGCACATTTCCCAAATAATTATAATTATAGCATGCATAGTAACACACCATTTATTTAAGTGTAAAATTTAGAAAGCTAATTTAAATGCAGGAAAAAATATGCTAAATCAATAAATGTACTCTAAAATGTGTAATAGTATAGAAATCATGCAAAGTTCTTGGTATAATCTATGATGTACAACCTTTGATTATATTAGTATAGATGATAATTAACTTAGGGACCACTAAAAATAAATTAAATAATCCTGTAGGTAAAGCAAGAAAGCTTACCAAATATTTGTAATATTTGTGAATAAATCTCCTTTTCATGTTTATGGAAGTCAGCAAAAGAATTGCAAGGACTTAGAGAAAGTGATAAAAGGAAATGCATTTTAAAAGGGTGTTTTGAAATTGGAAACCCCAAGTGTGTTTCTTATGCGAATATTATTTAATCGGGAACTATTTTGTTCCTCCTTATATAAGATTATAAGGAAATTAGAATTGCCTATGTACTTCTAGTACAATGATAAAGAATGAGCTACCTTAGTCAGATTTGATGAAAACTCATTCTTCTGAGAGTGAATTAGCAAAATTTAGCCAATAAATCTAAACATTTAAATTCTGTTATTAGTTGTGGCTAGCAGTTTTGTTTTTCTGTGTTCCAGGTTTTAAAATAATTACATCTTTTAAGTAAATGAATTCATTGCACCTTATGTTATTTTGATATGAATAGGTAAAAACTGTGTTTCCTAATGTACCTCAGACATTAAATTACAGTAACCAAAATTATAGATTAAGATACCCATAAATAATAGGGTTGACCCCAGTATTATTAAAGTACTCCCAATAATATAAATTACTGAGAAAATATAGGTACCATCATTGTGGTATATTCTACAAATGTTAATGAACAGCTCATAAATGATAATGCAATGCTGAAGAAGTGGGTATACTTGGGGGACTTAGAAAAGAATCATTGACCTAATAAAGCCTTATCCATGGAGGAAAAGAAGGTATCTGGCAGATACTCTGTTTATTTAGATTGTCTTGCTTTCTACTTTAGCAAACATTTCAAGAAATCTGTGTTTATTCAAAATCAGAACTTGTTCCTTTTGTCCTCTAGGTTTGTTTTCTCAGTGGTAATTTATGGGACTTTTTCCCAAATAAAACTGTTTAGTAAAGGTTTGTCCAGGTCTTAGAGTTTTTAGCAAACTAAGCTATTTAGTATAAATTTGGAACTTGGTTATTTTAATGAAACATCTTTAGGTCCAACTTAGGCAACATTATGCCCTATTGCTGCCATTCACTCAATAAGCGCTTCTTGAATTTGTAAGTTTATGTACTGGGTTAAGTCATCCAGGTGCAAGAGGAGCTCCCCCAGTAGCAGCCATCCAGTGAGAAATTGCACCCTGCTGTGTGAGGTCAGCTGACCCCCAATGACATGTTATCTGAGGCAGATCTTTCATTGGGTTAGCCTGCAAATGAAATGAGTCCAACCTTTTTTCCTTTGGAGCCAGACAAACCTGTGGCAGTTTAAGTTACAGTTTGTGGCAGTTAAGAGTTCAGATTCGTACTCTTGCCCGCAAACAGTGTAACTTTGGCAACTCACCTAACCTCTCTGGTCCTCAGCTTCCTTGTCTATAAAACAGGAAAAAGAATAGCATCTATCTACTAGAATTAACTGAGAGAATACACATAAATCTTTTCGTGCTTATGGGAATGGTTGGTACTTAATAAGTATTAGATGTTTTTATCCCATTCATAATAGTAGTTATTTTAGTGAACATAATAAACTATTAATGGCAATAATCAACCAATAAAATCTTGGTTGTCTAGAATGCCTAGGGAAAGAGATGTTTTGATTGATCTGATTTTATAATTATATAGAAAGCCATTTGTAGATCAGTTTTTATCACTTGTAATCTTTCTAAACTCTGTCAGTCCACAACTCTCCTCTCATCCACTCAACCACCTCATTTCCCCCTATTTTTGGCTTTCCATTTTATACAAGTGAAAATTGTAGAATGTAGTGCTTATATATAATTTTGTACATATAACCTGCACATACAATATAGGTTCCTGATAGACCTTTAGGATTTTGTTATTGTCTCTGGACCATTAGATCATCAGTGAGTATGCACACAGGTATCAGAGAGTGTCCTTTGTACTAAATCCAAAATACACTTTAGATGAATCGAAGTTCTAGTTATTTTTTCCTATAGCCTATCTTAGCCACTTTTCACTAGTAATTTTTTTCTGACATTATACTAAAATAATTACATTTCTGACATCAGTCCACTGGAAATGTGTTAAACTCACATTCTTTGTGCCTTATCGGTAAAAGAAATTTCCACATCTACTAAAAATATTCTTTTAAGTAGGAGATAAAAATAAATATGTGAAAAAAGATATGTAATATACTTTAGATCTCATTAAAAGTTCTTGCATTCTAAATGTAGAAACTCAAGATTTGCAAAAACTGTACGAGCTGTATTCAGTATGTTGAACGTTTAACAAGATGTCATCAGTTCTTATGTAGAAGATGCACAATGTTGGCAGTTACAAATTTGGCTTTCTTTACAGTATGTGCTTGTTGCCATGCATGAAAGTGGGTGAAACAAATTGACTACATAAGGAATGACCAAAACACATTGCAGGTAGCCTAATCATTTATTAGAAATACACTTTGGCTCCATATTTTAATATTCTATTTCTTAATATAAGTGTGGAATAAATAAGAGCTGTTGTATACCAATATTGCAATTAATTTGGCTCTGTTCTCAGTCAAATAAACTTAGTTCATCTAAGTAATTGCACCTAACAGATTCATAGAACCAAAAAACTGCACTTTACCCAACTGAGTCTCTAAAGATTTTTTTTCTTAAATTATACTTGTTCCAACCACATTGACTCCCTGAGGCCCTGGGCTGCTTCAAACTCAGGACAGAATCTATTGTCACACTACATGTACAAAAGGATTATTATGGATGAAAACCTTTCAGTGGTTTTTAATGCAATGCTACAAGTATTTATTGAATCCCCATGGCTTGCTGAGCGGGAATGACACACCCTAATCATAGTATTGTTGTCTGATAGTTCAGCTCCATTAACCCACTAATGGGGTTGCTAACTGTTAATCTTTTTCCTTCTGTGTGTGTCTCTCTTGTAAGAAATAATGTCTCTTGCTGCATATTTATGTATGTGCGTGCATATGTATCCACACACACACAGGACCAGGTGTAGCATATAACATACATTTCATTTTTTTCATGTATTTTTATATATGAACGATTCTATTTTTTTCCCTCTTTATGTCTGATCAGTACTCTGTCCTCAGTCACTCCCTCCACACATGAACAATAAGTATATGATATCTTGACTAATTTGTGTGTGGGGGGAAACACATCTTAGTTTAAGAAAGTAGTTATACCTTCGTTATATAATGATACGAGAAAAATGTCATAACCTATACGGAGAATACCTGATTGTCATCTAAATCAGCTGTTTCATAGTAGTTCAGAAGATGCTGGTATGATTCATTTGGGAGGCAAAAGATGATTATCCTTGTAAATGTGCAGTTCGCTATGAGTAACATAATACTTTTGTTGGAATCAGCATTGGAATCTACTTTAAATGTACATTATGTTTAAAAAAAATACCTCTCTTTGTCAGAGGAGATATTTCAGAACTCCTGAATTTGATTTAGCTTTTTTCTATTTGCCAAGCTCTGGATAGAGCTGCCTAGGAATTACTTGGAGTATCGCTTAACAGGATGGATGCATACAGCTCTAGGGAGCTGGAGGCACAGCACTGCTCATGGAAGGATAGGGTCCCAGTGGTTCTTCTCACACCTCTATGGTTCTGCATTGAAGAATCATATTCTCAGAGTCTGCTGGGTTAGGCTATGCTGTAACACAAAAGTCATAATACAGTGTTGTATTTGGGTGTTTAGTCTCACATTTTTGTAACATAACCCCCATCCCAATTTTTTTAATTTATTTTATTTTTTTATTAAAATGTAATGTATTATTACCCCAGGGTATAGGTCTGTGAATCGCCAGGTTTACACACTTCACAGCACTCACCATACCACATACCCTCCCCAATGTCCATAACCCCATCACCCTCTCCCGACTCCCCTCCCCCCAGCAATCGTCAGTTTCTTTTGTGAGATTAAGAGTCTCTTAGGCTTTGTCTCCCTCCCGATCCCATCTTGTTTCATTTATTCTTTTCCTACCCCCTAGCCCCCCATGTTACATCTCCCCTTCCTCATATCAGGGAGATCATATGATAGTTGTCGTTCTCCGATTGACTTATTTCGCTAAGCATAATACCCTTTAGTTCCATCCACGTCGTCGCAAATGGCAAGAGTTCATTTCTCTTGAGAGCTGCATAGTATTCCATTGTATATATATACCACTTCTTCTTTAACCATTCATCTGTTGATGGACATCTAGGATCTTTCCATAGTTTAGCTATTGTGGACATTGCTGCCATAAACATTTGGGTACACGTGCCTCTTCGGATCACTACGTTTCTATCTTTAGGGTAAATACCCAGTAGTGCAATTGCTGGGTCATAGGGTAGCTCTGTTATCAACTTTTTGAGGAACCTCCATGCTGTTTTCCAGAGTGGTTGCACCAGCTTGCATTCCCACCAACAGTGGAGGAGGGTTCTCCTTTCTCCGCATCCTCGCCAGCATCTGTCATTTCCTGACTTGTTAATTTTAGCCATTCTGACTGGTGTGAGGTGGTATCTCATTGTGGTTTTGATTTGTATTTCCCTGATGCCGAGTGATGTGGAGCACTTTTTCATGTGTCTGTTGGCCATCTGGATGTCTTCTTTGCAGAAATGTCTGTTCATGCCCTCTGCCCATTTCTTGATTGGATTATTTGTTCTTTGGGTGTTGAGTTTGCTAAACTCTTTATAGATTTTGGATACTACCCTTTATCTGATATGTCGTTTGCAAATATCTTCTCGCATTCTGTCAGTTGTCTTTTGGTTTCATTAACTGTTTCCTTTGCTGTGCAAAAGCTTTTGATCTTGAAGAAGTCCCAATAGTTCATTTTTGCCCTTGCTTCTGTTGCCTTTGGCGATGTTCCTAGAAAGAAGTTGCTGCGGCTGAGGTCGAAGAGGTTGCTGCCTGTGTTCTCCTCAAGGGTTTTGATAGATTCCTTTCTCACATTGAGGTCCTTCATCCATTTCGAGTCTATTTTCGTCTGTGGTGTAAGGAAATGGTCCAATTTCATTTTTATGCATGTGGCTGTCCAATGTTCCCAACACCATTTGTTGAAGAGGCTGTCTTTTTTCCATTGGACATTCTTTCTTGCTTTGTCAAAGATTAGTTGACCATAGAGTTGAGGGTCTATTTCTGGGCTCTCTGTTCTGTTCCACTGATCTATGTGTCTGTTTTTGTGCCAGTACCATACTGCCTTGATGACAGCTTTATAATAGAGCTTGAAGTCCGGAATTGTGATGCCATCAACTTCGGCTTTCTTTTTCAATATTCCTCTGCCTATTTGAGGTCTTTTCTGGTTCCATATAAATTTTAGGATTATTTGCTCCAGTTCGTTGAAAAAATAAGGATGAGATTTTTTTTTTTTTTAAGATTTTTTATTTATTTATTTGACAGACAGAGATCACAAGAAGGCAGAGAGGCAGGCAGGAGAGAGAGGAGGAAGCAGGCTCCCCACTGAGCAGAGAGCCCGATGCGGAGCTATGATCCCGGGAACCTGGGATCAGGACCTGAGCCGAAGGCAGAGGCTTCAACCCACTGAACCACCCAGGCACCCCCCGGATGGGATTTTGATAGGGATTGCATTAAATGTGTAGATTGCTTTAGACATTTTCACAATATTTGTTCTTCCAATCCAGGAGCATGGAACATTTTTCCATTTCTTTGTGTCTTCCTCAGTTTCTTTCATGAGTACTTTATAGTTTTCTGAGTATAGATTCTTTGCCTGTTTGGTTAGGTTTATTCCTAGGTATCTTATTGTTTTAGGTGCAATTGTAAATGGGATTGACTCCTTAATTTCTCTTTCTTCTGTCTTGCTATTGGTGTATAGAAATGCAACTGATTTCTGTGCATTAATTTTATATCCTAACACTTTACTGAATTCCTGTACAAGTTCTAGCAGTTTTGGAGTGGAGTCTTTTGGGTTTTCCACATATAGTATCATATCATCTGCAAAGAGTAATACTTTGACTTCTTCTTTGCTGATTTGGATGCCTTTAATTTCTTTTTGTTGTCTGATTGCTGAGACTAGGACTTCTAGTACTATTTTGAACAGCAGTGGTGATAATGGACATCCCTGCCATGTTCCTGACCTTAGCAGAAATGCTCTCCGTTTTTCTCCATTGAGAATGATATTTGCAGTGGGTTTTTCATAGATGGCTTTGATGATATTGAGGTATGTACCCTCTATCCCTAAGCTTTGAAGAGTTTTGATCAGGAAGGGATGTTGTACTTTGTCAAATGCTTTTTCAGCACCTATTGAGAGTATCATATGGTTCTTGTTCTTTCTTTTAATAATGTATTTTATCACTTTGATTGATTTGTGGATGTTGAACCAACCTTGCAGCCCTGGAATAAATCCCACTTTCTCGTGGTGAATAATGAGAAAGGCTTGTATTGCTATATATTTTCCTCTCAGGACTGCCTTTGTTGTGTCCCACAGATTTTGAACCGTTGTGTTTTCATTATCATTTGTTTCCATGATTTTTTTCATTCTTCTTTAATTTCCTGGTTGACCCATTCATTCTTTAGAAGGATGCTCTTTAGTCTCCATGAATTTCGGTTCTTTCCAAACTTCCTCTTGTGATTGAGTTCTAGCTTCAGAGCATTGTGGTCTGAAAATATGCAGGGAATGATCCCAATCTTTCGATATTGGTTGAAACCTGTTTTATGACCGAGGATGTGATCTATCCTGGAGAATGTTTCATGTGCACTGGAGAAGAATGTGTATTCTGTTGCTTTGGGATGGAATGTTCTGAATATATCTGTGATGTCCATCTGATCCAGTGTGTCATTTAAGGCCTTTGTTTCCTTGTTGATCTTTTGCTTGTGTCATCTGTCCATTTCAGTGAGGGGAGTGTTGAAGTCCCCTACTATTATTGTATTATTGTCGATGTGTTTCTTTGATTTTGTTATTAATTGGTTTATATAATTGGCTGCTCCCACGTTAGGGGCAAAGATATTTAAAACTGTTAGAACTTCTTGTTGGACGGACCCTTTGAGTATGATATAGTGTCCTTCCTCATCTCTTATTATAGTCTTTGGCTTAAAATCTAATTGATCTGATACAAGGACTGCCACTCCAGCTTTCTTTTTTTTTTTTTAAGAGTATTTTTCTTTTTTTCTTTTTTTTTATATTTTATTTATTTATTGGACAGAGGGAGAGAGATCACAAGTAGACAGAGAGGCAGGCAGAGAGAGAGGGAGAAGCAGGCTCCCCACCGAGCAGAGAGCCCCAATGTGGGGCTCAATCCCAGGATCCTAAGATCATGACCTGAGCCGAAGGCAGAGGCCTAACCCGCTGAGCCACTCAGGCGCCCCATCACCCCAGCTTTCTTTTGATGTCCATTAGCATGGTACATTGTTTTCTACCCCCTCACTTTAAATCTGGAGGTGTCTTCGGGTCTAAAATGAGTTTCCTTTAGGCAGCATATTGATGGGTTTTGCTTTTTTATCTATTCTGATACCCTGTGTCTTTTGATTGGGGCATTTAGCCCATTTACATTCAGGCTAACTATTGAGAGATATGAATTTAGTGCCATTGTATTGCCTGTAAGGTGACTTACTGTATATTGTCTCTGTTCATTTCTGATCTACTACTTCTAGGGTCTCTCTTTGCTTAGAGGACCCCTTTCAGTATTTCCTGTGGAGCTGGTTTGGTGTTTACAAATTCTTTCTGGTTTTGTTTGTCCTGGAAGCTTTTTAACTCTCCTTCTATTTTCAGTGATAGCCTAGCCTGATATAGTATTCTTGGCTGCATGTTTTTCTTGGTTAGTGCTCTGAATCTATCATGCCAGTTCTTTCTGGCCTGCCAGGTTTCTGTGGATAAGTCCGCTGCCAATCTAATGTTTTTACCCTTGTATGTTACAGACTTCTTTTCCCGGGCTGCTTTCAGGATTTTCTCTTTGTCGCTAAGACTTGTAAATTTTACTATTAGATGACGGGGTGTGGACCTATTCTTATTGATTTTGAGGGGGGTTCTCTGCACATCCTGGATTTTGATGCTTGTTCCCTTTGCCATATTAGGGAACTTCTCTACAATAATTCTCTCTAATATACCTTCTGCTCCCCTCTCTCTTTCTTCTTCTTCTGCAATTCCAATTATTCTAATGTTGTTTCATCTTATGGTATCACTTATCTCTCGAATTCTCCCTTCGTGGTCCAGTAGTTGTTTTTCTCTCTTTTGCTCAGCTTCTTTATTCTCTGTCATTTGGTCTTCTATATCACTAATTCTCTGTTCTGCCTCATTTATCCTAGCAGTAAGAGCCTCCATTTTTTATTGCACCTCATTGATAGGTTTTTTGATTTCAACTTGGTTAGATTTTAGTTCTTTTATTTCTCCGGAAAGGGCTTTTATTTCTCCATACAGGGTTTTTCTAATATCTTCCATGCCTTTTTTGGGCCCAGCTAGCATCTTGAGAATCGTCATTCTGAACTCTAGATCTGACATATTACCCATGTCTGTATTGATTAAGTCCCTAGCCTTTGGTACTGCCTTTTGTTCTTTTCTTTTTTGTGTGTGGTGAGTTTTTCCACCTTGTCATTTTTTGCAGATAAGAATATATGAAGGAGCGAATCAAATACTAAAAGGGTGGCAAAGACCCCAGGAAAATATGCTTTAACCAAATCAGAAGAGACCCGAAATCATGGGTGGAAGAATGGGAGTAAAAAGAAGTTCAGGAAAAAATTTTAAAAAAAAAAGAAAAGGAAAAATATGAAAAAGAAAAATATATATATATATAAATATATATATATATTAGACTTGTGAATATAACAGGGTCACCCACTTAATTTTGGAAGTATTTTGGTCTCTTAGAAGAAACTACCTCCCAAAATTTTAAAGAATGAAAAACATATATAAGGGTAAACACAATAAAGGGATGGAATATGCCTATAAAGATGAAATTTTTTTTAAATTTCTAAAAAAGGAATTGATAAGATAATTTGGTTGGGAAAATAACAGAAAAGAAAGTGGAGAGAACTTGCTCAGGCTGGAGACTAGAACAAAGCCCTGTACTAGATTTAGGGTATATTTTGATCTATTAGAAGAAGTTGTATCCCAAATTTTTTTAGAAGAAAAAACCCTATGTGTATATAAAAAATAAAGTTAGATACAATGAAGGATAAAATATGACTATAATAGTGAAGGTTCAAAAAGATTTTTTTTTTATGAAAGGTATTGTTAAGGTAAACTAGTTAAAAATGTTAAAAGAGGAAACGGTAAAAGTTAAAAAAAATAGCAGAAGAATAAATAAAATTTAAAAAAAATTAACTTTTCAAGACTAAATAATCATGGGGAGAAAGCCATGAATTCCATGCTTTGCTTTCTCCTCCTCTGGAATTCCGCTCTTTTCCTTGGTGAGTTAACTTACCTGAGGCCACGCTGTCTCCATGTCGGCTTCACCCCGGTTTAGCCTCTGGAGTGATGTCCCTCAGTGGAGCAGACTTAAAAGTTCTGATTTTGTGCTCTGTTGCTCCGCTGCTTGCCGGGAGCCGGACCCTCCCCCCGCGGTCTATCTTCCCATCACTTTAGATTCACTTCTTTGCTGGTCCTACCTTTCAGAAAGTGGTCGATTTTCTGTTTCTAGAATTGCTGCTCTTCTTCTCTTCGATCTCCTCTTGGATTTGGAGGTGTTCAGAGTGATTTGATAAGCTATCTAGCTGATCTCCTGCTACCTGATGTTTTCTCAGCAGGCTACTTCTCCACCATCTTGTCTCCTCTCCCATCGCAGTTTTTAAGCTAATAATTTTATGCAGTTGAGTGAAGTAGAGGAACTTTTTAAAATTCCCTGTTTATCTCACTAATGTCTACACATTTCTGATTTGGGTTTCTACTGCCTCTGATTTTCTGGAGCAATATTTCTATGAAAGGAAAATCTGTTCCCTATAGTCCTCTTTTGTCAGAAACCCTTTGCACTTGCTTTCTTTTGCCAATTGAACTTTTTTTTTTTTTTTTTTTTTAGAAAATCATCAGTAGAGAAAGCTTGCCTGGCCTTTGCTAGACAAGAGTAGCTGTAGGTACATTTAAACAATCCAACTTGAAAAGGGGATTTCTCTCTTTTTATTTGAAAACAATTGAAAATGAACGATGTGTGTGCCTCAGGACAGAGTGCTTAACTGACCTTGCTGTACTTCAGTATGGTATATGAAACTGCTTCCCCTGTGTTCTCTGCCCCCACTGCCATGTTTTAAAAACTGCTTTTCTTGTTTGAAGCACCTGGTTCTGAGTTAGAGCTCTATCTGGGGTAACTGGAATCCATTATGTTGTTAGCTCTTGTTATGCTGTTCTTTGCATCTCTTTTTCTTCACTCAAAGTTCTTAGGGCTATCTGATCATATTTTGAGAGGAAATGGAGATGAAGGTATAGAGGTGGATGATGGCTTTAAGTGTAACTATGTTTCATCCCCCACAGTACATGCAGCCTTTTTATGTGTGTGTGTTTGTTTGTTTTAAGTAATCTATTGTACATTCCTGTGGTTCAAGCCAGTTGAAAACTCTGTTTTCACCTGACTAACCCTGACAAGCAAATGAAACCCCCCAAAAGTACCTCTCTCCTCAGAGGTAGGTAAGGGGATGGTGGTAAAGGGTTCCTAGCCTATCCTCCCTCATCCCCTCTCTCGTCTTAAGACTGCAGAGGTACAAAGTAAACATCTTTATAAGGAAATATCTGGGTTCTTCCTTTTGAAACCATAGATAATTATAACCTTGGGAGAAGATATCATTTGCCCTGAACTTCAGTAGTTAACACTTCTTCTGAAGAATGTGGTCTTTTAAAGACAAAGTAAGTAGGGACTAACTGGAGCTTACATACCAAAATAAAACCACAAATTTGTATTCTGGAGGTGTCATCACATTTACTCAGACAGTAGTATGTCTTAAAGTATTATTAAATGTATTATTGAAATGGAAAATGGGGCCATATGTCAGGGTTTTGTTTTGTTTTGTCTGCTTGTTTGAGAGGCAGGGAGTAAGGAGCTTGTCTCACAAATATGGTAGACAAGGGCAACCTTTATGTGGAAGTCAGCATCTCTAAATCTCTGGTAGTCAAGAAATATGAAATACCAAGTTTCAGTTCACAAAATGTAAGTCCTTTGTTACAAGCATTTCTCTCTTGCTTGCTCTCGATCTCACTCTTGCTCTTTCCTGCCCATAGGCAGTTTCTGAAACTAGTTGCTGTTTCCCATGTAATGCTTTTATATATTTATCTTCAAAACTGGATTTTTTAAGTTAATGATGAGTTTTTATCATTCTGCTGCATCTCTCCCCTTCTCTGGGATTGTTGCACTCTCACTCTTCCTGATACATTGCTTCCTGGTGGGTGACATCATGATTTGCAAGCAATCTGATACATAAATAAGGTGGTGAGAACTACCTCAGCAATTTAGTTTCTGTTTGAAAGGAATTAAGCAGTGTCTTTATGTTTTCTTATATTTTCCTCTACATTTTGTTTTCACAATTATATTAAGCACAATAGGAGGGCCTCTTGCTTTCACTCCATTTCTAAAAAACACTTGGTTGATTCAAAACCTTCTTGGAAATGTAAAATTCCAAGTCTTATAATAGACTTCTACAGTGTGTGTTTTTGTCACACCAGAATGTGCCATTCAGCAATAGCTAATAACTACTAATTTTCTAGGAACATCTCAATAATATAGATGCTTGGATCAGCGTGTCCTTATTTTTACTGATATTAAAGTAGTGTTTATCTAGGAGTGATAAGAAATAGTGTATAAAACTTGACTTTATTTCTTAGCTTTGTGAACATTATAAATTCATAGTTGTTTTGTGTGCTTTGATAGGTGTGGAAATATGTGAGATCCGTAAAGCTTTACTTCAATACGCTAACAAGTAAATATGGGATATGGTTTTACTGGATGAACTCATTAGCAAAGATATCTTCTAAGTATAGCTCCCACCCCTTCTGCCCCCCCCCACCCCATTCCTGTTGCTAATTGACAGGCCAGTGTACTGCCATTATACAGCTTGAGTTTCTGCATTTGAAAGAATACTGCAGCTTTTTTGGATACCTTGTGACACTTTGGCAGGTACCTCAGGAACCATATGGCAGCAAGCAGCCAGATCCTTGCACTTCATGTTCTTGGCATTCTCCTGGGGAAGTGGTTCTCAAAGTGTAATCTCTGGACCAGCGCCTTTAGTGTAATCCGGGATTTATTAGAAATGCATATTTTCTGGCCTCACTCAGACCTACTGAATAAGAAATTGCATGGGGACAGCAATCCGTGTTACGACAAACTGCAGGTGATTCTGATGCACGCTAATATTTAAGAACCCTACAGTCCAATGACTCGACTCATCTTATTTTACAGGTGTGACACCTGAGACATAAATAGCACTTGCTCAAGGTCATAAAGCCAGTTTAGTGTAAATAGGAGAGCCTGGAGTAGAGCCTGCCTCAGCCCACTGCTCTTTCTACTATACTACTCCATATTGGTAGTGCTTAAAGTTGTTTTTAATTATTTAAATTTAGCCATGATAAGTTATTATACGTGAAAAAATGAGAGGCTTATCTTCTAAGCTTTGCATGCCTGTAATTTTTGAAACTACTGTTAGTGACAGAATCAATCAGAATCAAGTTGTTTTTTGGTGACAGGGTAGGAGGATATCCTTGGCATTGTAAGTTTACTGGCAACTCAGCAGAGTCTTTGTGTCGTCTAATGTGGTTTTGATGGATGGATATCATCATGTTTTTCAAGCTACGGCATACCAAAATGAACTCAAGCAACTGATTTACTAAAGAATGATCATTTGTGTTTTATATTGTGTGTGCGTGGTTTGTAAAATGAACTGCCAAAGAATTTCTTAAGTAGCAATGTCCCTGTTATATTAAAATAGAATTCCTTGGTTGTGGGGAGGGAGATAGATAATGGATTATATAACTGCTTAAGAACACATTATTGAAGACCAAGAATATCTTATATCAGTTATGAAGTATTGGTATACTTGTTCTTTAATTATCCATATTTGTTGTTCTTTAAAGCCTTTTGTTTACACTTGATGGATGTTCTCATATGTGCTTCAGATAACAAACATGTCCCTATGTTTTGCCTAAGTAATACAGTTAATGAAAGTAGCAAAATCTGCACCCTTTTGTTCATGGAACAAATGAACACTTTAACCTGAATAAAAGTGAGACTCTTTCAGCAAGAATCTGTATCTAAAAAATATATCTTCCTGCAAGTGACCTCCTTTATTTACTTCAAAATATCTATCTGTTCTCATCAATTACAGCATGATCTCTGTAGGAAATAAAAAAGGGAGCTTTTCCCATGAGAACTTCTATCAAGAAACAATTTCTTCAGCCCTCTTCTGATATATTAAGAAACAGTTCTCATCTCTCTTAAAGTAGGTTTGAACATTTTTCTCTGATGAGTGCTTTACATACTCTGAGAAGACAGCTTTAAATTTCTCACATGTTTTGCCAAAGAGATTGCTATTTCTCTTTTTTAATCCCTAGTGGCTTAAGGTATCATATCTACAGATAGTTTATACCAGGTTCTCTGTAAGCAATATATAAGGCTTATAGTATTTCATTCTGCGACATTATTCCTGTGTCTGTTTGCTCTTGGTACTAAGTTCACTTAGAATATTATCAATCCTTTGAATTTGTTTTCTGTGATTTGGTTTCCATAAAACATTAGGATGCTCTCTAGATTATCTGGGCCATTTCCCTGCCTCAAGGTATGCCTGTATATAACTCTGTAAGATAAAGGGTTAGACAGCATGTTTCTAAATGTCCCAGAAGAAAAGTGTAATAGCACCAATAATCCTTATATAATGAGGGATGTCCAGGGAAACATCAGCTGCACTTACATTTCTCACAAGTTCCATTGTTCTTGAATGCTGGTATGGTTCTTTATTTTTATTGAAGTTTCTTGACATGTCTTATTCCTTTACTTCAGACAAAGTATTTTATTTCTAAACCTAACCTTAATTATATTATTGAGAAAATAGAAAGCAGACTTTCTAACTAATATATTCCACCATGTAATCACATTTGTCCAGTTGTCAGCCCTTTCTGATATATAGATATATCTTGGCTAACCATTATTATTGAATATGTCTCTCTTTTTTAATGAGAAACTATTGAATTATTCATTGAAAGAAAGAATGAATGAATTCATTTGAATTCATGAATTGAGTCAGTGAATTCATTTCATCAAAGAATGAAAAAATGAATTCAAAGAAAAATTTCCTTAAAAGTTGAATGATTTGGGCGCCTGAGTACTCAATCCGTTAAGCGTCTGCCTTCGGCTCAGGTCATGATCCCGGGGTCCTGGGATCAAGCTCCGCATGGAGCTCCCTACTCAGCAGGGAGTCTGCTTCTCCCTCGGCTCCTCTCCCGCCGCCATTTGTGCTCTGTGTCTCACAAAAATAAATAAAATCTTTTAAAAAAATGTTCAATGATTTATATATTTCGGAAGCTCTTTATTTTTCTAAGATTTATTTATTTTAGAGAGAGCATCAGGGTCAAGGCGGGGGACAAAGAGCAAAGGAAAGAGAATCTCAAGCTGACTCCATGGGAGCACAGAGCCTGACATGGGGCTCGCTGTCATAACCCTGAGATCATGACCTGAGCCAAAACCAAGAGTCAAACACTCAAGCAACTGAGCCACCCAGGCGCCCCTCAGATCCTCTTTAGTATTCAGTATATTCACAACATGCTCCGGGTTTTCCTCAGTGGTCCATTGGCTCTCATATTTATTGAAATAATTTTATTTACCATATGTTTGTGTCATATTGGACATGTTAGGAGAAAAGATTGAATTGTGAATGTGAAAGGTCGTTCTTTTATGAAAATGCATTCTCTGACATTAATAAAGTCATGCTGGCATTCTCTTACAGGAAACTCACTAACATAACCAAGAACATGAAAAATGTATTTAGATGTTTGATTGAACTGAGATGGGTGATTTGTTTCCCTGTCTGATAAATTATAATGCACAAAAATAAAATTATAATTAACAAGAAAGTATAAATGTGGCAGATATATTGATATTCTAGGTAATACTGAAGCAGTTGTTATTTCATGTGCTCACAATAGAAAAAAATTTGACTTTATTTTGAAAATACTGCTGAATTTCCTTCTGAAAAATACTATAATGAGTGGATTTATTTATTCAGTTCTCATTGAGGTCTGGCTGTATCAAGGTTTTGTAAAAGCAAACATGTATTCTCTATCTCCAAGTATATTAACTAATGTATAAAAGCTTGACATTCATTAATGCTTGCTGAGGAAGAAAAAATGAGTTTTAGAGATTGTGTTTTGCTCAGTACTGCATAACTTATTTTCACAAGCCCTACTTAAGCTTTGATTTCTTAATCTCTCCCCAGTGAAATCATACCTCAAAGATGTTTTATTAAAATGACAAGATAAGCTGCCTTGTATCCCTGTGCTAGAGTGGGGGCAAGGGAAAGAGTTCTAGGAGATCTTACACAACCATTCCTAAGCTTTAGGGAAAGACCAGAAATTACAGACTTCAGTGAAAAATTGGCAGTGTCTCTATCATGAGGATAATAGCTGAAAAGATGGGCTGACTATGTATATAGCACATGCTTATCTTGATCTTGTATTGATGAATCAAAGTTAAAACATGGAGAATGGAGTTATGGAATGTAGGAACTATTAGAAAGACTGTGTCTTTGAAATTATGCATTTTAGAAAATATTTTTAAATGCATATTTTCATTGTTATAGACTTTTGCATTGTGTCATCTTTCACTTTTGTCTGTCCCTCTTCTGTTTTAAAATATTTTCTTAGAGAACTGGTAATAGTTCAAATGCCTTCATTATATGCCTAAATATTAGTTTGAACCATATGAAATTGTTGCTATTTGGCCTTTTTTTTGCCTATAAAAATGGCAGGCCCACATGGTTCAATCTAATAATAATTATATAATTCTCAAAACAAAAAAATATCCTACTAAACCACTTTTAATTGTATATGAAACTCATACTCTGTCTTAGTTGATCCTTTACTGGCTAAGTTTGACATTGAAGAGACTTTTCTAACAGACTTCTGGCACTAAAAGGGAGAGTTCAAATACGAGAACCCACTCCCTGTTCATGCAAGGCCACACTGGGAGACAGACCTTAATGAAGTCTGGTCCCCTATGGATGCAGTCCTTATGTTTACATAGTAGTTCTTCAGAGAAAATGTAGCATGGTTGATTAATCTATCATTTTCTTTATTATTGTTCCAAGTAAATATGCCCTTGTCATTTTTATTAAATATTTTATTTATTTATTTGACAGACAGATCACAAGTAGGCAGAGAGGCAGGCAGAAAGAGAGAGGAGGAAGCAGGCTCCCTGCCAAGCAGAGAGCCCGATGCGGGGCTCAATCCCAGGACCCTGGGATCATGACCTGAGCTGAAGGCAGAGGCTTTAACCCACTGAGCCACCCAGGCGCCCCTGCCCTGGTCATTCTAATGAGATTAAGAAACATTGTTGTAAAATATCTTGGGTAAAGCTGCATGTTAACAAGGTTTCTTGAGCTACCCGGTACCAAATCACTTTTTTTTTTTTTTAAGATTTTATTTATTTGACAGAGAGAAATCAGAGCTAGGCAGAGAGGCAGACGGGGGCGGGGGGGCAGGCTCCCCACTGAGCAGAGAGCCCAATGCGGGGCTCGATCCTAGGACCCTGAGATCATGACCTGAGCCAAAGGCAGAGGCTTAAACCACTGAGCCACCCAGGCGCCCCCCAAATCACCTCTTAAGTGAGGATGACCAATCCATCCAGCACATGTTGACTCCTCCAGGTTTGACTTTGAGGTAGAAGTGACCTCTTCCTCCCTTTACTCCCCAATTCAGAGTACACCTGAACATAGCTTCCTCTAGACTAGATATAAAAATTTCAGCAATGAATGGGATTCTCTCAGTAATACTTTTCCTTCTTTGTTGAACATGGTGCTAATGTGAGTACTTAGTTTCTAAAACAAATGTAAAAACCTCACAAGACAGGTAATTGCTTTAAGAAATCATAATTTTTTTCTTCCTTTCCCTGAAATAGAAATCATAGTCCTGTTGAAGAACCAGGATTCCATACATCATCAGTGTAAAGCATCAATAGTGTATTCCTTCTAAAAGACAGGGATAAATTCCTCTTATACTAAAAATTACCGGCTCAGAAGTGCTAAGTGAAAAATTGCCCTTATCATTTCTTTGTGGATTGCAATTTTCCCCTGTTGATCTAGGCTATAAATAGGAAATAAAGAATTGAGTGAAATCTGATCATATGCAGATTTTACTAATGAGTTTAGGTGACCAAATCATAAAAAGAACAAAGTATTGCCTGGTCCTAAATCTTTGCCAAGGAGTCTTTGGCAGATACCACTCTCCCTCCTTTTGGCAGATACCACTGTTTAGCCACATTTTTGAAGAGTAACAGATATGTTTTTGAATATTTTTTACTTATCTAAAAGAGGGGAAATAATTAAAAATATTAAAAGTTATTTCTGTTCAGTGGACAGGCAAAATACACATAGTCTTTAAAATCCTGTACTTAATAAAATCAGCAGTTGTTCCCTTTATAACATCTTTATCTGAGGAAATTTATCAGTATATGGACTATACAAAAACAATTTGATTTTCTAAATAATAGAAACTGGCTTGTGTAAACATTTGAGCCATTCTCAAAACATAATGGAAAAAGTAGGCTGTTCTACTAAATTATTATTCTAAGAGCCAAAAAGCTACAGTATTTTCCTTTCTGTTCTTCAGCTATATTATGCATCAAGTAAGTAGAGATTTTTAGAGAGTATTTCATTTTACTTAGTTTGACTGGCAAAATTGCTTACTAGCAAAAAAAATTCTCTTAATTTTTAAATCAGACTACATGGAAGAAATACACAGTTTACCTATTTGTGGCAGTGCATCTCAAGAGGATGCCTTATAGTTTGTTTTGCACAGTGCTATTTGCTGAGTAAGTGCCCAGTAGTTACATGTTGAAAGCTAGAAAGAAGCAGTAAAAATTAAATAAGGAGTGTGCTGAGGGTATGATTTTAGCAGTACTGATGAATTGTTCTTGAGTCTTACCTGCTTTCCACTTCGGAGCCTCCTGTCCCAAGAAGAGACATGGTTGAAACAAATGTGAAAATGTAAATCTTTTCTACCTAAACCCAAGCAAGAAATTAAGTGTCTAATTTCAATAAAAATATAACAATATTTACAAACAGGAATTACACAACAATAGCTAGATAGTGACACAGTTATTTCATAAAATAGTATATGATACAAACCATGGGAGTTTTTGAATTTAAAAAGAAAACTCAAAGAAATGCAGAGGTCAAGTAGACACATCAACTTAAAATAAAGCACTTATGAAATTAAGCTCCAAGGAATGACATTCTTTAAATGCCAGTATTTTAAAAGCTTTAAAACCAGCTTTTAGCAGGTTATTTAAGCATAGTTATCATCCATAATGACTTTATTTTAAAAGAACCGTGTAATGTTCAGAAATTGACATAATTATATCTCTGGGATATTGGTGCCTAATTTGTAATTCTATACCATTTTCTTCTGATTGACTCCTATGTAATTCAATGGCATCCATATTATTTACTCAGTAATCTGTAATTATAGACTTCCTCTAATGAAGCGCCCTATGCTTTATTGCCCTGTGTTTTTAGGAGCTCTGTGGGTTTCAATTTTAGAAAATTTGAACTTGGAAGAGCTGTTTTTTCCCCAGATGAACATTATAAAGTAATGAAGAGGTTAATCACTGTTGCTTTGATTGTTTGAAACACCAAAAGGCAGTACCACTTAATATATAATTACCATATTACTTTTAATATGTCTTCTGTTTTAATTTAAAGGTTGAATTCAGTTAAATGGTAGTAGCAGTATGTTAAATTTACTACGAATATCTGCCTTAGGGAAATTTTTTTTTTATTTTGGGAAACTAATTTTTTTTCTATTGGAGAAAAACTTCCTTTAATTTAGTAAAGCATATAATTAAGATCTATCTAAATTTTAATTATTTAATAGAGTAGGATATTGTTAATATGTATTTGTAAAAATTATCTAAATTACCTGAATTTAGGTCATTCGTTTCTATAACACTCACTGTGAACTTGATCCCTTGAATAGATCTGATGAGCTTAAGTATATCTGTATAATAATCTATCTAAAAGCTCTATCCATTTAAACTTGAAAGTATAAATCTTTTTATCCTTATCTTTTTTTGTTGTTGCTTTTTTCTTTAGAATTTGCTTTAATCTTTTATTTCTTAAATTAGGTTCATGAGGGAAAACATACAGATGTGAACGTTCAGGATATGTATCAGGAATAATAAAGAGAAGTAGCCTGGATGGTATGGTTGGAGGAGCCAAAGAAAAAATCTGGAAATAATTAATAAGGCCACTATTCTGGAAATATTAATAAGGCCAATAATTAATAAGGCCATTGGAGTTATTGGATCTGATGAGCATTGAATCTTGGGAAAGGGGATAGTGTGATTAGAGTTAGAGTTTAGTAATAGGAGAGATTAGAAACAGAATTCACCAAGTTGATTCATTATTAGTTGTCCAGATTAAGGGATGAATGTTAGACTTTGCGAAAAACTCTGACTGTGAGTTATAGGCTGTGAAGAAGTGGTACAGCTTAGTCACTGTTTGAATTTGGAGATGAAGATTCCAGGCCTGGGGAATAATCAGAAATGAGAAAATTGGGATGAGAAGTCACGAGGAATATGGTTGGGTGGGGAATTCTGCAGATGATTACAGCAGTCTTAGTACACATTTTCCGAGGTGATGGGAAATTTTGTAAATACATTATTTGGAAGTAGCCGATGATTGGGGCCTATAATGGAAATAAGAGTTAATAGCAGGGATTTGAATTAAGGCATCTCCATCATGGAAAGGAACTAAAAGCCTTGAAATTGATCATTTCCCACTGTCTAAGACAGAAAGGCCACAGACTATCCAGTGACACTTCAGTATGTTTTCTAATATCTTTCAGCAATTTGTTTCAATTCCATCAGGAGACAGCAATGAGATTGCTGGGTAGACAAATCATTCTGGTTGATTGAGAAAGTATCCAGGAAGTATCCAGTCAGACTGGCTTTTTCTCCTGGAGCAGATTATTGAATTCCTCTTTAGAACTTATTGAGGGATTTAGATCAGGGCTTAAAGGTAAATCTGTCTCTCTCCCATTTTGAAACATCAGTGTAAATTACACTATTGAGTTAGGATAATGCATATCAGAAGTACATACCTTCAGCTCCGTTTTGGAGCCAAGTGGCAATAGGCAGCTTCTTAAGAATTGCTAACTATGTTTTGTGCCGTGTGATCCTCCCCTATTTTCAGATTGGTCCAGAAATTGATTTTTGACTCAAGGACAACCATCTATAGGCTGATCTATTTCAGAAGAGATGACCTGTCATAAATACTCTTCCCAAAAGTCTATAATGTACTGGTTGAATCTATTTGATTCTTTTTCTTGGGGAGTTTGGATTCAAAGACACAAAGAAAGAGAATTAGTTTACAAATGGCAGAAGAGAAAATAAAAATAAATAAGAGTAGATGCACATGGGTAAGTGTGAGTGGACATCAAGGTAATAAAGTGATGTTAACAGATGACTAGGGCTATTATTGTAGCTAGAAGGTTAGTCATGATCGTATCTTGAATGGTATTTCAGTTCTTCATGATGCCTGACCATGTAGCTGCTGAAGGCTGTTTTTCTATTTCTTTTTATTTCTGCATACATCCTTACACTAAACCCCCACCTTTGTTTTTTGTAAGCCATCTAACATGTTCATCAAGAGGATTATAACAGCAGCCAGTTAAATAAGAGAAATTCTCTTCCTTTTCCTTCCTCCTTGCTCCACCCCACTAGTGGACCTAATTACTCCATGAGAGTGGAGTATGGTGGGGGATAAGTGGGAGAACAGATTATACTGCCCATTCTCCCTTTCACATACCCAGGTCCAAAAGACTAACCAGGAATGGGGGGACAGAAATACCTTGAAGCAAATATAAGATTAGTATTTAAACTACAATCAGACCATTATGGAAGCTTGCCAAAATATCATTAAGAGACATGAAAGGGAGATTGGACATTACATGTCTAGGAGCAGTGATGGAAAAAACAAAAAACAATTTTACATGTGTACCTTTACCGAATTGAGACTGCACATAAACCAGTTGGTTATACATGCCTTTTTACAAATTGCTTTTGTTTTTTTTTTTTAAAGCAAAAGTGTAAAGTATCACCATGTTAAAAAAACAATATGATATGGTCCTCAATTTGAAAGGGGGTAGTTGTAATAACAAATGAGTTTGTAACAGTGTATACTCTCTGAGCATTCAAAAATACATGGTCAGAGAAATACACCCAAATACACAAGGTGAAACTACTTGTACTTTAAAAATAGATAAGCAGCAGTTAAGTTCCTCTGCCTTCCTGGCTGGAGAGTTGACTCTATAGAATCTAGAAAACACAGGAAGGAGAACACCAGATTCGAAAATTGGGCTTGCAGCTGATGAACTGTCCACTTGTTTCATATATTCCCAGCATCAGTGATTAAGAGTATCTGCTCCCTCATTTACAGCATTTATTTTATTAGTTTTAGAGGTAGAATTTAGTGTTTCATCAGTTGCATATAACAGCCTGTACAACATTTTTATGCTCAGTGGTAGGCTGCCACTATTGCTATGGTGAACGGCAGTGGTTAAAACTGCCTGACTGGGTGCCTGGGTGGCTCAGTTGGTTAAGCAACTGCCTTCAGCTCAGGTCATGATCCTGGAGTCTGAGGATCAAGTCCCGCATCGGGCTCCCTGCTCAGCGGGGAGCCTGCTTCATCCTCTGACCCTACCCCCTCTCATGCTCTCTCTTTCTCTCTCTCATTCTCTCTCTCAAATAAATAAATAAAATCTTCAGAAAAAAAAATAATAACTTGCCTGACTATATACTCATAAGGACCATTCTGGAAAAGTCACTTTCATCCCACACTTACCTTGTATCTGTGCTAGGCACTAAAGAAGATACAAGTAAATATTTTGCCTCATGATGGTGTTCTGGAAGCTAAAACTATTTCTCTCCCTCTCCTTCATCCTGGTCATGGGTTGATATTTCTTATGAAGATGGTTAGACTTATTGTACAGTACTGTATTCTGATATGACAGACTGGTTGAAGTCCATAGATAAGGAGCGAGGTCTTCTGTAAAGAAGCTAAAATTACTCCCTGTCAGTCATACATGAAATCAGCACATGGAAAGCAAGTCTCCCACTGACCTTTGGGAAAAAACCCTTCTCTTTTTGTAACCTTTCTTTTGGAACTATACTTTAAGGACTCTTAAATATAAATCCACATAGAAGTGTGTATATAACTGTTGCTTCATTATCCTGTCTCATTCTTGGCTTTGGCCCTCTACATGAAGGTATCTCATTTTCAAGAAGGCTGATATTGACTGCTTATGTTCCTTCCTACCTTCCATCCATGATGAGCTTTTGTTTTACTGATATGGAGGTTGCCAAGGTACTTCAGTATCTCAGAGGCTAATTGTGATCTTCACAGGGGCCTATACCAGCTTGAAGTTGATACTGACTATGCATACTCTAGAGCAAGGGTCAAGAACATTTTTTGTAAAGGACCAGATAGCATTTTAGACCTCATAGGCAGAAATTTCTCTGTCGTAACTACTCAACTGTGCTGTTGTAGCCTGAAAGTGGCCATAGACAATACATACTGAATAAGCATGGTTATCATCCAATGAGGTTATGGACTAAAATTTGAATTTTGTGAAATTTTCATGGAGCACAAATAGTATTCCTTTTTTTTTTAAACCTTTAAAATGTTTTTAGACATTAAAAAAAAAAAAACCTTTAAAATGTGAAAACCACTGTTAGCATGTGGGCCGTTCAAAAACAGGTGGTAGATTGGACTTGACCTCTAGGGCTATAGTTTGCCAACACCATCTCCAGAAACATACTCTCTAGGTTCTTTTTTTGTTCCTCATACTCTCCAGGTTCTCATGCTTCCAACTGTGACCTTGAATGAGTTACTTCTCCTAAATATGCTTCAATTTCTTTACCTGGAAAATAGGTTGGTGGGGGGATTCAACTTAAATCCCTTAAAACAGGCCTGACGTATGTGAGGTTCTCAATAAATCACTGATACTATTAATAGTCCCACTTCCAAAAACATTTTTCTTTCGTCTTTTCAGAAAGTAGATTAGATTTCCTTTGGTGGATTTTTTTTTTTTAAAGATTTTTTATCTATTTCACAGAGAGAGAGAGAGATCACAAGTAGGCAGAGAGGCAGGCAGAGAGAGAGCAGGGAGCAGGCTCCCCGCCGAGCAGAGAGCCTGATGTGGGGCTCGATCCCAGGACCCTGGGATCATGACCCCGGCCGAAGGCAGAGGCTTTAACCCACCCACCGAGCCACCCAGGTGCCCCTGGTGGATGGTTTTGAATTGACTTAAATTGATTCTTCTCCCAAGTTTGTTTTTGCGTAATTTTCCCTTCACAAGTATTCCATGCGCTTAGTGAATGATTGATTTTGATAAGATACACACAGTGTTTCAAAGGTTCCTGTGAAATATTAATTATTTAAAATACTGAATGTGAGATATTTTACCAGAGGCATCAACAATAGTCTTATGGTAAACGCTAACATTCAGGTTTGTTGGGTGTTTATTTTTAGGATGTGTAATTGTCTTCTCCCAATCTTCTAGCATACAGGTAACTAGAAAAAAAATGAATATGCGTAAACATTATTCTTTAACAGCCATTTAATATCAAGCTGTCTTACCATAGGCAAACTTCCAAAAATGTGCCCCGGGCCAAAAAAGTTTCTTCACTATAACTCTACCATTAGAAATCCATTCATTTGTGTTAACAAGCTCTCTTTAAGTTACAGATACATCAGGGAACGTTAACTTACCAATTCAGTTACCCTGACAAACTTAGGTAGCACCTACCATGTGGATACTTGAGGAGAAATCACCTCATCCCCCACCATTCATCACTTTGGAGCAGAATATCAATTTATCTTGTGATTCCTAATATAGTATTTATTTCATGACAAAATGTACTAAAACATTAACCTTAACTGTTAAAGAAGAGTAGTATTCACTATGAAGTTTATCCAGGGTCTGATGATATATCTCACTAAAGGAAACTGTTAATTACCTGTTCTGGCAAGGAGATGAGATAACAAAATGAATGAACTCTCTAATCAACATTTTCCCTGTACTTTTAACTTTAATTGCTCTCAGATTAATTTTGCTTTTTGGTAGGTACTACTGCTGTAGTCTTCAACCTGGGAGCATAACATTTTTCTGTTTTGTTTTACAAATTTTCTAGTGCCATGTAATGTAATTACTACACTGCCCCTAGTCATCCTGTGGTTTCTGATAATTTCTTTTGAGCTCCTGTGTCCTTTTTTCCCTTGTAAAAGTTTTCTTCTTTTCAACAGGAACATCTGCCTTCATTATTTTCTTTAAATCTTTATACATTCTATATATGTCCTCTTTTAATCTCTTTGGAGTGGTATCTTGATTTTCTTAAATACTTGCCATTGCCATAAATAACTTCATAGACTATTATCTTAGTTACCACCTGTTGATTTGCCAAATCGCCATTTTCTCCATTCTTCACTCACTTCCAATTAAACCGTAAACTAACAAAAACTTCCCAACTACAAACTAACAAAAACCTCCCATCAGGTGTAGGTTTTCTAGACTGCAATACAAGTTGCCCGGGCTTTGTCATATCTGTTGATAAATGGTTTGATTTCTTTTCTCATTTATGGTATTAGTATTAACTCTTACAGATAAGATATTATGGTCCTGCAGCATACTGTGTTATTTTGACCATATTGTATTTGCCTTAGTCTATTACCTATACTTTGTTGAATTGTAAGAGCTGTTTTTTAAGATCCCAGAGAAGAAACGTTATTTACGTCTTTTTTGGTAGGTGAGCCATCTTCCAACTTCCTGCGATCTACAAATCCATGCATCTTGCAGCATGGTCTTAATCTGGACCATAATATGTAGTGTGAAAAAGATTGAATCTAACACTGATTTTTCTTGTACTCTACTTATCACTGCCTTCTTACCCTGCCAACTTCCATTTACTACTGGTCATGACCTTGCTCACAAAACCAATTTTACTTTTCTATTTAGTCTTTCACCAGTAATGCCAAAATTTTGCCCAGGGTTATAGGCAGAATAATATTTGTCCCTGTAAATTAAATTGTATTCTTGTATAACTGATTTCTCTCCCACTCTGGTCCATTTTGTATACTACTATGAGGCTGACCTTAAATGTTACCTTTCTCATGTCACTGTTGTGCTGCCTTTTTAGTGTCCCTTGAAGCATGTTCAGGTTTCTTATTTTAATACCCAAAGCCCTTTAGAACTTTGCTCTGATCTAATCTATCCAACTACAACTCCTGTACCTTTCATCTATGTTCTCTTCCCATGGTTTATCATGCAGACCGTACATATTTGATTCAGGCAGCTATACTTATTCAAAACAACCGTGACATATTTTACCCTCGTAAAATTATATGATATGTGCAGGTAAAGCTAATATATGGTGATAAAAATCAGAGCAAATATTGCCTCTAAGTGGTGGAGGCAAGAGGGATCTTACAGGGGGTGATGGACAGTTTCAATGTCTTGCTTGTGGTAGTACTTACATGGTTGTAGGTACTTGTCAAAATTCATCAAATGTATGCATAAGATCTATACTTTACAGTATTTGTAAATTGATATACACACAGAGAGAGCAAGCAAGTGAGCACATATGTGTGTGCTAGGAGTTAATAAATCTAGATTTTAGTGTTCTCCAACCAGTCATTATGCAGCCTTTTCAATGTAATATTTTCAGAGGCTGAACTTAAGTTCTAATTTTTCCATGAGTCTTCCCCAACTCTTCTATTTCACAGAGACCATAGATTTATTTTTTTAATTATATAATCTACATATTATCTCACATGATAGGGTCCTACCTTCAGCAAGAAGCCTTTTGCTTCTTTTGGGTCCCTTTAAACTGATTGGTTTTTGATAATTTCTTCAACTTTTGAACAGCTCAACTTTTTCTTTTTTTTTAAAGATTTTATTTATTTATTTGACAGAGAGAGAGAGACAGCGAGAGAGGGAACACAAGCAGGGGGAGTGAGAGAGGGAAAAGCAAGCTTTCTGCCAAGCCTGGAGCCCAGTGCTGGGCTTGATCCCATGACCTTGGGATCATGACCTGAGCCAAAGGCAGACGTTTAGCCAGCTGAGCCACCCAGGCACCCCTATAATAGTGAATTAAAGCTGTTATTCCCAGGTTGTTAGGATCTTAGGAAATAATTTTTGTAGCATCGGCTTTAGTCATTTTTGAGAAGTAATAAACTGGAGTTGGGTCTTAGTTAATGGGAATGCCTGAGACAAGAAGTGTTAGGTTTTGAGAGGAATAAGGGATATTGTAATTAAAAATGTTAGATAAAAAGAAAGGAGATCTCAAAGTATTTTCAAAAACTGTGAAGGGTCAGAAATTTTACCCTACTTATACGCTAACAAGTCAGCTTGCCAAAGTTGCAGGGATGCTTATATGACAAGACTCCTGGGTCAAAGACAAAGAACTCTTGTTATTCACAGTACAGCCAGCAGTGTGAGTTTCATGTTCATACTGCTTTCCCGTACCTTCCAACTCCCGCAGGACAACACCAAGGTGAGTTCAGGTGGATGCTATGCACACAGTGGGTTTGTGTTACTGCTGAGGACCCAAGTTTTAGGGAACCCAAATCTTTTATAATGAAATGAAATGAACACTCTGTAGGGAAATGTAATCTATCGTCACACTTATCCTCTGCTCTGAAGGGAGACACTGTGTCTTTCAAGTCTGTTGACTATAAAAACAGTCTTGAAAAGATAGTTCAGAACGAAGGACTCCCGCAGGACAGCACCAAGGTGAGTTCAGGTGGATGCTATGCAAACAGTGGGTTTGTGTTACTGCTGAGGACCCAAGTTTTAGGGAACCCAAATCTTTTATAATGAAATGAAATGAACACTCTGTAGGGAAATGTAATCTATCGTCACACTTATCCTCTGCTCTGAAGGGAGACACTGTGTCTTTCAAGTCTGTTGACTATAAAAACAGTCTTGAAAAGATAGTTCAGAACGAAGGTCGTCAATGCTTGTGCTCACAAAGTGTGCAGAAATGTGAGAAACCCACAGAGAATTGCCTCTAAATAAGTTTGTGCAACCACTAGGGAATAGTCTTGCACAAAGGTGTACCAGAGATATTTGAATTACCTAGTGCTAATTTTAACCTATGGCATCTCCAAACTCTTCTGGGGAAATTAAGTCAACACAACGCAGGTAAATGTTGATTATGAGAATTGAAATCAGCAGATATTCTATGTCCACTGAATGACCAACACCATTGGAAACATGAAAGGGAAGGTACAACACATCCCTTTCATTTTACCCAATACATATAGTTCACACAGAGCCCCACTGGACTGCTTGTAGCCACCCTACCTCCTTAATACTATCTCTGATCTAATTTCAGGATGAAATGTTAGAAAGTTGCCTCTGAATTTTTACTTCCCAGACATGCCCATATATTACCATTTAGGGCCTAAAAACATTACCAATTTTTTCCTTGATACTCTTTCACTGAGTAAAATAAGTATTATAAGAAAACACAGTTTTCTGTGCAATTCAATAAAACTATTTTCCTTTTCAATGAAAAAAAGACACATTTTGTCCCTGAGTTTGACCTCATAGACCAAAAAACAGAAAATAAAAACATCTACTCATTACAGATCACATCTAAGTAAGAATTAATGGTTCTGTGAACTTGCAAATTCTAAGTGAATTATCAATCTCACACAATTCAGTCACATACCAGATTTCACTGAAATTCATTTAAAATGAAGAATAACATCTTTCAAATGATCATGTTGGCTTCCATTTTGTTTTAGGAAGAGTAACTGAAATATGAAATTGTTCTAAGAGGTATTTGTAAAACCTTCATTCCTTCAAGTTACGTATTTAATGAAAACTTCTCAATTCTTTTGAAAAGTTATGAAGCAAATGATAAAGTAGTAGTGGACTGAAACCTATATTACTTTCCTTTAATACATCTGTGATATTTACAAAGACCTGGCCCTTTTTTTTTTTTTAATGGAACCATCTAACACATGCCTTCTCAGCAGGGACAGTATCACCCCATGGGGATGAATATTGGTTCTTGGGGAGGTAGGCAGAGAAAAATCTTGGATATTACAATTGTTAATGGCCATCCAAAGGGCCACACTATATTAACAGATTATACAGTACATCTATTGTATTAAATTTTAATGGTAGGACAATTAGGAAAAAAGTGTCTAAAAAGGCTCCTCAGCAGGAGGGGGAAACTAATGAAAAAAAATGGTTTAGAAAAAGTGATCTAGCATAATATTTTGACGAGTGTTGTGTTCAGATGGCAACCATTAATTAAAGGGATTTATTTTTAATTCCTCTCTATATCATATTTGTTCCATTTTTAATATTTATACAGTATTATTACATTGAAGAATGTTAATGAAATGACATCCATGTCATTGTTATAATTTTTAATGTCTTAAAATTTAATAATTGCTTATTATTTATGTAAAATAATAAATACATACTGTTTTGTAGTCTTTTTTTACTTTTATACATATATTTATTTTTCTCTGTAGTCTTTATGATGACTATTTTTGTAAGGATACATGAAATTCAGTTATACTGTGGTTCTCTTCTGGTTGTATTTCTATCTCTCTAAAAATTACTTTCATGTTTCAATGTAATTCTGCTTCTACTGATTGTCTATTAAAAATTGGGATCCTCAGGGCACCTGGGTGGCTTAGTCGGTTAAACATCTGCCTTCAGCTCAGGTCATGATCCCAGGGTCCTGGGATGGAGTCTCACATCAGACTCCCTTCTCAGCTGGGAGTCTTCTCCCTCTGCCTCTCCCCCCTACTTGTGATCTCTCTCTCTCTCTCTCTCTCTCAAATAAATAAATAAAATCTTTTAAAAAATAAAATAAAAATTGGGGTCCTCAGGAATTGCATCCTATAATGTCTTCTCTTTTCATATGGTATATCTGGGTGATCTCACCCATCTTACAATAGTACCCAAATCTTTAGCTTCAGCCCAGACTTCACTCCTGGGTTCCAGACTCGTATTTCTAACTGCTTACTAGATATGTCTACTTAAATATTCCTCAAAAAATAATCATATTTTCTCATACCTGTTTATCCCTGGTGATCTAGACTCCTTCCCTCACCCTTGATCTCGCCCCCTCTGCCAGGTCTTATTAACTATATTAAGACCTTCAAAGTATCCACCCTCTCCATTTGTTCTTCTATCCTTTTAGTTCACTTCTTTATCTCTTAGACAATTACGCTATACTCCTAGCCATTTTTCTGCCTTCTGTTACACCGTACTCTGAGTCATTCTCCACAGTGCTGTCCAGCAAGTCTTTCTAAAATGAAAGTCTAATCAAGTCATTTTCTATTTCTTATAGCTGTGTTTCCCAATACAGTAGCCACTAGCCGCATACAGGTAATGAGCACTTGAAATGTAGTTAGTCTAAGTGAAATGTGCTAAAATAAAAACACGCTGGATTTCTGAGACCTAATCTGATAAAAAGACTTTAAAAATAAATATTTTTGTATATACTGAGTTAAACATTTACTTAATATATGAAAATTGATTTCATCTGTTTTTATTTTTTTTAAATATGACTCCTAGGAAGTTTAAAGTTATTTACGCAGCTGACATTTTTGGCCTACATTATATATCTATTGAGAGTGTTGAGCATTATAGAATAATGCTCAAACCCATATCATAGAATTATGATCTTTTATCATTTGGTCACCATATGCCTCATCCATTTTGTCTTCTGTTAGCTGCATGCAAAGAGGGCTGGTCTTGGTGTCACATTGACATGGGTTCATACCTGGGCCCCTCCACATGCTAGCTGTGTGATCTGGAACAAGATGCTTAAACTGTAAGTTTCAGTATCCTCAGCTGAAAAACAGAAATGATACCTATATCAATGTGTAGTTGGATTAAAAGATACAACAAATGTAAAGTGCTTACTGCCTAAAATTTAATTCTCCCACGTACATTCTAGCCATGCCAAACTACTTTCAGTTCCTCTTTTCTTTGTACTGTAGAGAGCAGGTGATGGTGCAGATGTGTCTGCAGCTTTGATATTCCTAAATGTTTATAATCCCCCTTCCCTGGTTAGTCATTGGGGCTCCACTTCCCTTTGATTTATCCTGTTTTTACCAAATTGTGGACCTGAGAACCTCTGTACTCCCTTTGTTTTTATTTAATATCATGTCCTAGAGAATTCATTTTAAAAGAACAAATGATTGATATAACATTGTAAAAAATCTCAAGTCAAATAAAGGGCATAATCAAAAAAGGTTTTAGCTTGTTCTTGCCCTGTAAGAGAATATTTGTGGGGGTGTGTGTGATATGATACCCCATAGTCGTTCTTTAAACAAAGTAGGATTTAAATTTAACTTCAGAATAGCATCGGAAACAGTTTTTTTCTCCCTTGCTCCTGCCTTCTTCTTCTCTTAACCCTTCTGCTTACAAATGTCCTCTACCCCAGGCCCACACATTTAGCAACCACTCAAATTAACCACTTAATTAGAGTACTTTTATCATCAGCTAAACCAGATGGGAAGATGGGTCTCAGCTCTCTGTGGATTATCCACAGTATAGTAGCATTTCTGACAATAAATACCTTGAGACAAATGTTCTAACAAATCTTAAAAGTGTTTTTGATGGCCAGAATTGTCAAAGATAAGAGTAGGGTAAAATGTTTTAAATGCATTTGCATTAGGAATTTCCATGTACATCTTTTGAATACTCTGCTCATGGAATCTTAACAGTTCTTTCCCATAGGAAAAATTTAGAAACACAACAGCATTCTAAAAGGGATGATGAAAAAAAATTTTTTAAAAAGTGATGATGAGACTCTGGTTAATGTCTCTCAAATGTAAAATGCACCCTTTCAAATGATGTGGTCACCTTTTCCTTCTACAATGTCAGCATCTTGAAATTGGTAAAGGATATGGATTAGGTAGGAATTGAATGCAAATGTGTTTTTGCAAATAGTGTCTTTTGAGATAATCACAGATGATGGTTGAATGCTGAAGGTATTAATACAATCAGTATTTAACCTTGTATAACTCTGCTTCATCAAATCACGCCCTGCACATTGATTGCATTAAGCCAGGTCATTGGTTTCTTGCTTAGGAATATCTTAGAAGAATCTTAACAGGAAGGCCCAGTAGCTGATCAGCTACTGTTTATTTGCATACTGAGTGTGTCATCAATAATACAAAAGACAAGGTCCTTAAGTTGAAAGAACAGCGGGATTGGCATGAATTTTGCTTAATGGTGCATAATAAGCAAAGTAGTCTGTGGTGCCAGAAAGTGACAGGATCCATTATGTTTAAACAGATATATGTCTTTAATTTAGGGATATTATGTAACTCTGACCGGAGCTTTCCCCTTTATTTTCCTGTAGTTTAACTTTAATTGCTCTAAGATTAATTCTGATTTCTCCCTCCCTCCAGAGGGTGATGAGACTGGTGTGATGGATAATCTTCTAGAAGCCCTACAATCAGGTGCAGCATTCCGAGACCGCAGAAAGCGAATTCCAAGGAATCCAGGTAAAACTCCTTCTGGTTTACATGGTATTATAAAATGTGAATGTTCCAGTTTACATGTTATTATAAAATGTGAATGTTCATAGCCAACTACTACCCCCAAAAAACCTTCCCCGTGTATTTTTTTCAATAGTCGATCTCAGTTCATGTATTAAGAAGTCTCAACAGGCTTCTATGTCTATGTGAGCACAAGTTTCAACCTGGTAAACGTATCTTCAAATAACTGTGGACTCCGCAAAAAAATTTCAGAAATAAGTACTCCTGCTGCATTTAATATTAAATATTTTAATTGTTGTTTTATGTGCATGTGGTTTGGGTGGAACATGTTTTAAAACCATAAATGTAATTAAATCATTAAAGGTAATTGGCCCTAGGGATGTCACTTTAGCTATTTACAGGTAAGGAAACTGAAATAATGCTTCTTTCTAGAAGTCATTTTGGCTTTGTAGTACAATCCATATCCCATTCTCCGGATTACTAAAGAGAGGAGAGGCACAGTGGTATTAGAAAATGGTCTGTCTTTTCTCTTCATGCCCTATGGCTGAGGTAAATAATAGTTCCTCTCGGAATAATCCAGGTAGGTGAGCTATCTATATCCTTTAAGAAAATTTCTGTATTTTTAGTTTATCTCTTCTACAAAGAAGAGGAACAAATTAGGTGTATTGATTTTAAAAGCCCTCTTCATAGGCCATGGAGCTATATGGAGGAGTAAATGAAAAAGGGAAAATTAGTAGAAATATGTAAATTCTACTTAATTTAGATTAAGATTTACCTTGACTAGCCTACAATTCAAAAAATGTTCTGTATTTGGACTGGAAACTAACATATATCATCAGGATAGGATGTGGTGGCTCTTAAAACAGTTGTACTCCAACAAACCAGTGAAAGAAATGGAGCCCAGTAAAGTTGTCCAGGAAAGCTTTTGACAGTGGTGAAATTCATGTAAGTTATGTTCATCTTTTTTACATTTGGGTGAATTTTGGTGGATATGAAGACATTGGAGATGGCCTACAAAAAGAATGGAAGACTGGAAGAAAGTAAAGTAAAATCTCTATTTGTATATTCATATTAATTTTTAAGGTAGTGCTGCATAGCAAAATATTAGGAGCACTACTAATTTGTAACTATGAAGCAGCCGTCTCATCTACCCTCAGTCTTTATCTGTAAAACAAGAATGTTTTACCATGCTATCAGAGACCCCTTCCACCTCCTGTGGAAAATAGAAACTTTCACTGTTCTTTCTTGAACTATCATAGTATTAACAGTGAAAAGCAAACTGAAATAATTTTTCTGTCAATTCAGTTCTCTGTTAAGCAGCTGATAAGTATAAGCATGTTATTCTGTACCATAAAAGAACTGCCATCATCTTTCTAGGAGTTTATTTTTAAAATACATTTGCTAAGGCCCATGTCTGATTAGGCTCATAACTCATACTGCCTCTAGAATGGTTGTACTGAGATCATCTAATGGGGTTTCTGTTAGTTTGGTACTCAAGGGAATATAGTGTCATCAACTGTGAAACACCAAGAGTAGATTCACAAACCGCATAATTTTATAGTACTGATCCCAAGTAATCTAAATTGGGACCTCCTTTAGTTTGTAGCTGGAGTACCTCCATGAACGCACAGGATCAAAAATATCAGCCCATGTAGTTCTGGCAGTCATTCCAAGTGACAGTGACCAATGCAAATGCCCAGCAGTATAAAGAAACTAGAAGCAGATGGTGGTGATGACTGATAAAGCATCTTGAGCATCAAAGTTCAAGCGAGGGAGAGGAGAGGCAGGCATAGAGTTGAGAAGTCTGCCAAAAACACTCCTGTTTGCTCGCCTCTTTCTAAAAGCAATAGAACTGGGGATTTTCCTGTATTTCTTCCTTGTTTCTGACTTTCCTAACTAGATCATCTTTTTCTGTGGGCCTCTTTTTGTTTTCACTTTCCTAGGTATTTCGTTCTTCTTCAATGCCCCATGGACTTTATATTTTTATACTTTCCCTGTTCAACACCAGCATCCTTGCTCCTTTCCGATAACCTCCACTTCTACATGATGATAGAAGCAGAAAAATCAAATTATAAAGAAGACTATTTTTATCAAGTTATATAAAGTAAGAGTTAACAGCCAAAAAAAATCTGAAATGCAGTGAGCCACAAACAGCAAAGATATACTGCTCTGCTTGTCATCTCCATTATTATCACCTACAGATGGAGATCATGGTATATAAAATATAGAGCTCTACAATTGTGCTTTTAATTGCAGTGTTTTCAATTCCATATTTAAACAAAGTGAGGTGATTATTTATATTCTTCATTAGAAAATAAAAATGTAAAAAAAAAAGAAAAGAAAAATGTTAGTAAATAGTATGATTAGTTACCTAAATTATAAAACTTTCACACTGATTCTATGTCCCCTCCCCAGGATCTACCAAATAAGGCAAATCAGAGCTCCCAAATACTGCCTGTAGCCCAAATACTGAGGGTGTTGTTTCAACTAAGGCCTCCAAAAGGCATTTCAAGGGAGACTATTATATAAGGAGAGCTATTGAAAAATATATTGATAACTAGTGTAGCACAAGCTTCAACCAGTCAGAATGTACACAGGCAATAAGTAGCCACTATGGTGGTACTAATACAAACTGGCTCAATATCAACCCAGATTACAAGCTTTGTTAATACCAAACTCAGAGATTAGGAAATGAGCCCCTAAGCATTCATTAATTTATTGTACATCTGTTCCATGAAAGGCAGTATGCCACATGAAGGAAAAATGCGGAAATAATTATGATTTTTTAGTTATAAGACCCTTGTGTCTTGTGGGAAAGGTAAACAGACAGAAAGATTACAGAATAAGGAAGAAAATAATACCTATTATACAAAAACTATTAATAATATACTTTGTGAGCTCAGAGGAAGGAAATATCATGTTTTATTGGGTATATCAGAAAAAGAATAATTGAAGAAAAGGTTTTGAAGGATGAATATGGATTTCAGCAATTGGAATTGGAAGTAGGGATGGTGGGTAAATGAAATCTCATTAAGAAAAATACAGAAGTAAGAAAGTGTGAAGCATTTTGGGAGCATGGCCAATAGTCCACCTAGTAAGAAAGTAAGCTATATAAAGTGTAGAAGTATGGAGATAATTCTGGAAAAGTAGGGGATGAACACTGGGTCTTATATGCAACTGATGAATCACTAAATTCTATCCCTGAAACTAATAATACACTATATGTTAACTAAACTGAATTTAAGGGCGCCTGGATGGCTCAGTAGATTAAGCATCTGCCTTCAGCTCAGGTCATGATCCCAGCCCTTGGATGGAGTCCCACATTGGGCTCCTCACTCAGGCGGGAGCCTGCTTCACCTTTACCCTCTGCCTGCCGCTCCCATTGCTTGTGCTCTCTGTCTCTCTCTGTCAAGTAAATAAATAAAATATTTAAAAAACTAAAAAAAATAAACTGAATTTAAATACTCTTTTTTTTAAAGTAGGTTGGTGCCACATCATAAGAGTGCTTAAATAAGAGACTAAGGTGTTAATGTATAACTCTTTAGGCCACAGGGATTTATTGAAGGTTTTTAAGCAATGGGGGAACATGATCAAAGCTACATATTAAGACATTTAATCTATGGAATGTGAGTGATGAATTAGGATTCTACTGTCATATTCTGAGTCAAAGGAGATAATTTAGATGAAGAGGAGGAGGGGTAGCCAGGAGTCAAAGATAATCCTAGGGTTTTGAATTTGATTAGGTAGAAGGACAGTTGGGTTATGACAGAAAACAATTAAGATCTGGAAAAGGAGTGGTGATGGAAGATTAAGTAAGTTTTGAGAAAGTGCCACTGAAAGTGGCAGCAGAGCATTGAGGTCAAGAGGTCTAGAAGTTTCAGGGGAGGAGTCAAGATGGCGGATAAGTAGCAGGCTGAGACGACATCAGGAAGCAGGAGATCAGCTAGATAGCTTAGCTAAACATTGCGAACATTTACAAATCCAATGGGAAATCAACGAAAAGATCAACAATTCTAGAAACAGAAAATTGACCACTTTCTGAAAGGTAGGACCTGCGGAGAAGTGAGTTCGAAGCGACGGGAAGATAGACCAAGGGGGGAGGGGCCAGCTCCCGGCAAGCGTTGGAGCAACGGAGCACAAAATCAGGACTTTTAAAAGTCTGCTCCACTGAGGGACATCGCTCCAGAGACTAAACTGGGGTGAAGCCCACTCAGGGTCAGCGTAACCCCAGGTCCCGCGGGATCACAGAAGGACTGGGGGTGTCTGAGTGTTGCAGAGCTCGCAGGTATTAGAGCAGGGAAGCCGGCTACAGAGACAGAGCCGAGGAGTGAGCTCTCCGCTTGGGGTTACCTTGAACCAGTCACAGGCTGGGTGAGCACGGAGTGCGACCGGAGGCCACGGAGATGGAAGCGACCGAGCGCTATTCTCCAAGCACAAGCAACCGGGCGCTTTTCTCCAAATGCGACCAGAGGCCAGGGAGACGGGAGCAATTCTGTGCTTTTCTCTGAGGGGGCACTGAGGAGCGGGACCCCGAGCTCTCGGCTCCTCCGGGCTGGAGATCGGGAGGCCGCCATTATCATTCCCACCCTCCGGAACTCTACAGAAAGTGTTCAGGGAACAAAAGCTCCCGAAAGGGAACCCGATCGGATTAATTAGCCCGGCTCCTGATAAGGGCGGGGCAGTTCCGCCTCGGGCAGGAACACTTGAGAATCACCTACAACAGGCCCCTGCCCCAGAAGATCAGCAAGAAACCCAGCCAAGACCAACTTCACTTACCAAAGAGAACAGCGGAATTCCAGAGGAGGAGAAAACAAAGCAAGGAATTCATGGCTTTCTCCCCATGATCCTTTAGTCTTGCAGTTAATATTATTTTTTTCTTTTTTCTACTGCTAAACTTTTTTTTTAACTTTTACCCTTTCCTCTTTTAACTTTTTTTTAAACTAGTTTATCTTGACAATACCTTACCAAAAATAATAATAATAATCTTTTTTTGAACCTTCATTATTATAGTCATATTTTATACTCCATTGTATCTAACTATATTTTTTGTATATACATATATTTTCTTTTTTAAATATTTTTTTCCTTATTTGTTTTCTTTTCTTTTTTTTTTCTAGTTTATCCCCTTTCTCCCTCCCACGATTTGAGGTCTCTTCTGATTTGATTAAAGCACATTTCCCTGGGGTCTTTGCCACCCTTTTAACATTTTATTTGCTCCTTTATATATTTTTATCTGGACAAAGTGACAAGGTGGAAAAACTCACCACGAAAGAAGAACAAGAAGTAGTACCAAAGGCTAGGGACCTAATCAATACGGGCATTGGTAATATGACAGACCTAGAGTTCAGAATGACGATTGTCAAGGTTCTAGCTGGGCTCGAAAAAGGCATGGAAGATATTAGAGAAACCCTCTCCAGAGAGATAAAAGCCCTTTCCGGAGAAATAAAGGAACTAAAATCTAACCAAATTGAAATAAAAAAGCTATTAATGAGGTGCAATCAAAAATGGAAGCTCTCACTGCAAGGATAAATGAGGCAGAAGAAAGAATTAGTGACATAGAAGACCAAATGACAGAGAATAAAGAAGCTGAGCAACAGAGAGACAAACAAATACTGGACCATGAGGAGAGAATTCAAGAGATAAGTGACACCATAAGATGACACAACATTAGAATAATTGGGATTCCAGAAGAAGAAGAGAGAGAGAGGGGAGCAGAAGGTATATTGGAGAGAATTATTGGAGAGAATTTCCCTAATGTGGCAAAGGGAACAAATATCAAAATCCAGGAGATGCTAAGAATGCCCCTCAAAATCAATAAAAATAGGTCCACACCTCATCACCTGATAGTAAATTTTACAAGTCTTAGCGACAAAGAGAAAATCCTGAAAGCAGCCCAAGAAAAGTCTGTAACAAACAAGGGTAAAAACATTAGATTGGCAGCAGCCTTATCAACAGAGACCTGGCAGGCCAGAAAGAACTAGCATTTAACTAGATTTAAAGTGAGGGGGTGGAAAACAATGTACCATGCTAATAGACATCAGAAGAAAGGTGGGGTGGCAATCCTTATATCAGATCAATTAGATTTTAAGCCAAAGACTATAATAAGAGATGAGGAAGGACGCTGTATCATACTCAAAGGGTCTATCCAACAAGAAGATCTAACAATTTTTAATATCTATGCCCCTAACATGGGAGCAGCCAACTATATAAACCAATTAATAACAAAATCAAAGAAATACATCAACGGTAATACAATAATAGCAGGGGACTTTAACACTCCCCTCACAGAAATGGACAGATCATCCAAGCAAAAGATCAACAAGGAAATAAAGGCCTTAAATGACACACTGGACCAGATGGACATCACAGATATATCCAGCACATTTCATCCCAAAGCAACAGAATACACATTCTTCTCTAGTGCACATGGAACATTCTCCAGAATAGATCATATCCTTGGTCATAAAACAGGTTTCAAGCGGTATCGAAAGATTGGGATCATTCCCTGCATATTTTCAGACCACAGTGCTCTGAAGCTAGAACTCAATCACAAGAGGAAAGTTGGAAAGAACCGAAATTCATGGAGACTAAAGAGCATCCTTCTAAAGAATGAATGGGTCAACCAGGAAATTAAAGAAGAATTGAAAAAATTCATGGAAACAAATGATAATGAAAACAAAACAATTCAAAATCTGTGGGACACAGCAAAGGCAGTCCTGAGAGGAAAATATATAGCCATACAAGCCTTTCTCAAGAAACAAGAAAGGTCTCAAATACACAACATAACCCTACACCTAAAGGAGCTGGAGAAAGAACAACAAAGAAAGCCTAAACCCAGCAGGAGAAGAGAAATCATAAAGATCAGAGCAGAAATCAATGAAAGAGAAACCAAAAAAACAATAGAACAAATCAACGAAACTAGGAGCTGGTTCTTTGAAACAATTAATAAGGTTGATAAACCCCTGGCCAGACTTATCAAAAAGCAAAGAGAAAGGATGCAAATAAATAAAATCATGAGTGAAAGAGGAGAGATCACAACCAACACCAAAGAAACACAAACAATTATAAGAACATATTATGAGCAACTCTACGCCAACAAATTTGACAATCTGGAAGAAATGGATGCATTCCTAGAGACATGTAAACTACCACAACTGAACCAGGAAGAAATAGAAAATCTGAACAGACCCATAACCAGTAAGGAGATTGAAACAGTCATCAAAAATCTCCAAACAAACAAAAGCCCAGGGCCAGACAGCTTCCCAGGGGAATTCGACCAAACATTTAAAGAAGAATTAATTCCTTCTCCTGAAACTGTTCCAAAAAAATAGAAATGGAAGGAAAACTTCCAAACTCATTCTATGAGGCCAGCATCTCCTTGACCTCAAAACCAGACAAGGATCCCACCAAAAAAGAGAATTACAGACCAATATCCTTGATGAACACAGATGCGAAAATTCTCTCCAAAATACTAGCCAATAGGATCCAACAGTACATTAAAAGGATTATTCACCACGACCAAGTGGGATTTATTCCAGGGCTGCAAGGTTGGTTCAACATCCGCAAATCCATCAATGTGATACAATACATTAATAAAAGAAAGAAGAAGAAGCATATGATACTCTCAATAGATGCTGAAAAAGCATTTGACAAAGTGCAGCATCCCTTCCTGATCAAAACTCTTCAAAGTGTAGGGATAGAGGGTACATACCTCAATATCATCAAAGCCATCTATGAAAAACCCACCACAAATATCATTCTCAATGGAGAAAAACTGGAAGCTTTTCCTCTAAGGTCAGGAACACGGCAGGGATGTCCATTATCACCACTGCTATTCAACATAGTACTAGAAGTCCTAGTCTCAGCAATCAGACAACAAAAAGAAAATAAAGGCATCCAAATCGGCAAAGAAGAAGTCAAACTATCACTCTTCGCAGATGATATGGTACTATATGTGGAAAACCCAAAAGACTCCACTCCAAATCTGCTAGAACTTGTACAGGAATTCACAAAAGTGTCAGAATATAAAATCAATGCACAGAAATCCGTTGCACTTCTTTACACCAACAAGACAGAAGAAAGAGAAATTAAGGAGTCAATCCCATTTACAATTGCACCCAAAACCATAAGATACTTAGGAATAAACCTAACCAAAGAGGCAAAGAATCTATACTCAGAAAACTATAAAGTACTCATGAAAGAAATTGAGGAAGACACAAAGAAATGGAAAAATGTTCCATGCTCCTGGATTGGCAGAACAAATATTGTGAAAATGTCTATGCTACCTAAAGCAATCTACACATTTAATGCAATCCCTATCAAAATACCATCCATTTTTTTCAAAGAAATAGAACAAATAATCCTAAAAAGTCAAAGTTGGTGGCATCACAATTCCGGACTTCAAGCTCTATTACAAAGCTGTCATCATCAAGACAGTATGGTACTGGCACAAAAACAGACACATAGATCATTGGGACAGAATAGAGAGCCCAGAAATAGACCCTCAACTCTATCGTCAGCTAATTTTCGACAAAGCAGGAAAGAATGTCCAATGGAAAAAAGACAGCCTCTTCAACAAATGGTGTTGGGAACATTGGAAAGCCACATGCAGAAAAATGAAACTGGACCACTTCCTTACACCACACACGAAAATAGACTCAAAATGGATGAAGGACCTCAATGTGAGAAAGGAATCCAACAAAATCCTTGAGGAGAACACAGGCAGGAACCTCTTTGACCTCAGCCGCAGCAACTTCTTCCTAGGAACATCGCCAAAGGCAACAGAAGCAAGGGCAAAAATGAACTATTGGGATTTCATCAAGATCAAAAGCTTTTGCACAGCAAAGGAAACAGTTAACAAAACCAAAAGACAACTGACAGAATGCGAGAAGATATTTGTAAATGACATATCAGATAAAGGGCTAGTGTCTAAAATCTATAAAGAGCTTAGCAAACTCAACACCCAAAGAACAAATAATCCAATCAAGAAATGGGCAGAAGACATGAACAGACATTTCTGCAAAGAAGACATCCAGATGGCCAACAGACACATGAAAAAATGCTCCACATCACTCGGCATCAGGGAAATACAAATCAAAACCACAATGAGATACCACCTCACACCAGTCAGAATGGCTAAAATTAACAAGTCAGGAAATGACAGATGCTGGCAAGGATGCGGAAAAAGGGGAATCCTCCTCCACTGTTGATGGGAATGCAAGCTGGTGCAGCCACTCTGGAAAACAGTGTGGAGGTTCCTCAAAAAACTGAAAATAGAGCTACCCTATGACCCAGAGATTGCTCTGCTGGGTATATATCCTAAAGATACAAATGTGGTGCTCCGAAGGGGCACGTGCACCCGAATGTTTATGGAAGCAATGTCCACAATAGCCAAACTATGGAAAGAACCTAGATGTCTATCCATAGATGAATGGATAAAGAAGTGGTATATATATACAATGGAATACTATGCAGCCATCAAAAGAAATGAAATCTTGCCGTTTGCGACGATGTGGATGGGACTAGAGGGTATTATGCTTAGCGAAGTGAGTCAGTCAGAGAAAGACAACTATCATATGATCTCCCTGATATGAGGAAGTGGAGATGCAACATGGGGGGTTTGGGTCATAGGAAAAGAAAAAATGAAAGAAAATGGGATTGGGAGGGAGACAAACCATAAAAGACTCGATCTGAAAAAATAGACTGAGGGTTGCTGGGGGGAGTGAGGACGGGAGAGGGTGGTGGCGGTATGGACATTGGGTAGGGTATGTGCTATGATGAGTGCTGTGAAATGTGTAAACCTGGCGAGTCACAGACCTGTACCCCTGGGGATAAAAACACATTATATGTTTATTAAAAAATTAAAAAAAGAGGTCTAGAAGTTTCTTGAAAGTATAGGTGTAGATTTCATCACAAGATGGTTGAGTTTGTGAGATTTCTGGTTGTAATATGGAAATGGAAGGGATTATTAGAGTGATTATTCAGATAAAAGAGGTCCAAAAACAGAACTTTGAAAATGCCTTCACTTAGGGGCTAAAACTAAAACTAGCAAAGAAGATAGACAGGGAATAGTTGGGCAGGTGGGAGGAAAATCAAAACATTGTTCTGGGGCACCTCGGTGGCTCAGTAGGTTAAGCCTCTGCCTTCGGCTCAGCTCATGATCCCAGGGTCCTGGGATTTAGCCCCACATAGGGCTCTCTGCTCAGCAGGGAGCCTGCTTCCCCCCCGCCCCGTCTGCCTCTCCGCCTACTTGCGATCTCTCTCTCTGTCAAATAAATACATAAAATCTTTAAAAAAAAAAAAAAAACATTGTTCTAGGAGCAAAGAAAGAGGGAAGTATTAAGAAGGCAGAAAAGGTGGGCATTTTCAACAAGGACATATGCTGTGGTAGGATCAAAAAGGATAAAACCAATGATTTGCCATTTGGGAGTTTTCTATCAACTTTTTTTTTTAAAGATTTTATGTATTCATTTGACAGACAGAGATCACAAGTAGACAGAGAGCCAGGCAGAGAGAGAGGAAGGGAAGCAGGCTCCCTGCTGAGCAGAGAGCCCGATGTGGGGCTCCATCGCAGGACCCTGAGATCATGATCTGAGCCGAAGTCAGAGGCTTAACCCACTGAGCACCCAGGCACCCCCCTCTATCAACTTTTTAAGAGCATCTTTTCAATATTTGGATAGAACTGGGAGCCAGAATGCAGGAACTAAGCAGTGAGTAGGTTGTGAGGTTGCAGGGATTGATAACATTCATTCAGCAACTGAACAATTTTATTGACTGCTTCCTGGGTGTCATGTACTGATTTAGGTACTGAGGATGTACCACCAATCAGGACATTTGTTCCAAGGGGCTCACATACCTTTGGGGATGGGAAAACATGAATGTAAGCCATGATAAAATTGATGATCTGATTTTATATGTGTCATAATGAGATAGGAAACATGTACTTGTGCAGCACAGGAGTTTGAGTAACTTTCCTCATCCTTTCACCTTTCACTTATTAATCCCTAGAATATGGACTATGGTTTCTTAGCATTTGGTGAGTGAAAGGAACATCTCATTTTTCCTTAATAACCTAGTATGAGTCTACCACCTATGAGTTTTGCTGAATCTCTCTGGACCTTCTTTGTGACGGCCTTTGTTAGCTCTCAAGGTAATAAGTTCCATATGTTTACAATCTGCTTTGGAAAGTAATACACATAATTACTCCTGACTTTATCATTATAAGATCAAAGGTAATCTTTGGAAGAAAAAGAAGCACGTGGAATAAAACTTTGCAGAAGTGAAAACCACACTTAAAATATAAATACACAATGCCACATATGTTTCATTACTGAATATCATAGATACTCAGAACTTGCTTTTCCTCTCCCAGCCAACTTGACTTCTTCATTCTTTGCCCACTACAAGTAAATATAAACAGTCTTCTTAGCAATAGATAATCTAACTTTGCTATTTTGGCTATTACTAGATTTTGGCATATAGTTGCAGACATTTTTTAAAATGTACAGGAGAAGCATTACGAAGAAATGAAACCAGGAAACAGCATAAATGTAATTTTGTTGAGAACTACATGGGGCAACCAAGAAAACTAAATTTGAAAAAAACAGAAAAAACTCCAGGAGCACAAAATTGTAGTTTTATGGAACAGCAAGATAACAATATAAATGAGAAACTCTGTAGTCCTAAATATCCACAATAACCAAACTATAGAAAGAGCTGAGATGTCCATGGACAGATGAATGGATAAATAAGATGTGGTTCATATATACAATGGAATATTACTGAGCCATCAGAAAGAATGAATACCTAGCATTTAACATAGACATGGATGGAACTGGAGGGTTCTGAGTGAAATAAGTCCATCAGAGAAAGACAATTATCATATGGTTTCACTCATATGTGGAATATAAGAAACAGCACGGAGGATCATAGGGGAAGGGAGGGAAAACTGAATGGGAAGTCATCAAAGAGGAAGATAAACCATAAGAGACTCTAAAGTACAGGAAGTAAACTGAGGGTTGTTGGAGGAGAGGTGGGGTGCGTTGGAGTAACTGGGTGATGGGCATTAAGGAGGGCATGTGATGAGATGAGCACTGAGTGTTATACACAACTGATGATTTCTTGAACTCTACATCTAAAACTAATGAGGTACTGGGGCGCCTGGGTGGCTCAGTCGTTAAGCGTCTGCCTTCAGCTCAGGTCATGATCCCAGGGTCCTGGGATCGAGCCCCACATCCGGCTCCCTGCTCCGCAGGGAGCCAGCTTCTCCATCTCCCACTCCCTCTGCTGTGTTCCCTCTCTCGCTGTGTCTCTCTGTCAAATAAATAAAAATAAAATCTTTAAAACTAATGAGGTACTATATGTTGTCTAATTGAATTTGAATTTAAAAAATGAGGAGCGCCTGGGTGGCTCAGTGGGTTAAAGCTTCTGCCTTCAGCTCAGGTCATGATCCCAGGGTCCTGGGATCGAGCCCCACATCGGGCTCTCTGCTCAGCAGGGAGCCTGCTTCCCTTCCTCTCTCTCTGCCTCTCTGCCTACCTGTGATCTCTGTCAAATAAATAAATAAAAATCTTTAAAAAATTAAAAAAATATATAAAAATACAATGATGGGTGAGATAATCCTGGGAAAATAGAACAGGGAGCAAAAGACAGAAAGAACCCTGGAGAGAACAAACATTTGTGGCACTGGTTCTAACCCCTGGCTACACGGTGGACTCACTTTGAGAGACTTACAAAATATAGCTACATCCAGTTCCTTTCTGAACCAATTAAATCCAATTCTGTAGAGTCAGAGCCTGGGTGGTAGTATGTTTTAAAAGTTATCAAGGCGATTTTAACGTGCCACGAAAGTAGAAAACCACCAATTTATGGGACTAGCTTGGAAGCTGGATCACAGGAAAAAGAGCAGGAAGAAGTTGGTTATGGAGCTGTGAGGAGAAAAAAAGCAATTATGGTATTACTTTTCAAAGAGAAAGTGCCAAATAGCATCAGATGTAGCCAAGATAACCAATAAAATAAGGATTGGAAAGGATCCATTGGATTTAACTCTTAGGAATTCATTGGTAACTTTACAAAACTAGTTTTAGGAGTGTGTTTAGAGGGTTGAGGTGAGAAAGGATAGAAGCCAGATTGCATTGAGTTCTAGAATACTGTTAATTTTTAAAACTATATGATTTAGTGTTGTCTTCTTTTTCATCACTAAATATGAATTTTATGATGAAGCATATACCTATATTAGTTACATAATATGGGGATTTTGTTTTCTCTTTATTTCTGAAAATTAAATTTTGCTTTTGGGACAGACATACATATGTATTGATTAAGAAGATCTAAGTTTGCATTAGGGAAGCTGGAAACAGAAAATTACTATGTGGTCTACCTTTGATTATTCTTTGACAACTAGAGAACAAATTGAACACAGACCTTTTGTGCTCTATTTATATGCAAAATCATTCTAAGCAAGCACTGATGATGTTCTCTGTAGAAATTTCAATCACTGTTGCTTGTCTTTTCTCCTACACAATATAATCAGCTCTGCTGCACATTTCTTCATCGGTGATCTCTGCAGCCCAGTAGGAGATAAGATCAATTTCAGTTGATTTTTTTAATGAGAATATGAATTTAGCAGGCTTCCTTTATATACTGGAGTGTGGGTTAAGTTAGGATAAGTGATTATTAGGCAGCAATAAATTTTTCTTAGTAGTTTTAATTCCATGTCAAAAATTTACAGACATGCTAATGTTAGTAGTTAAGCTCACATAATCACCTGCTTATTTACAAACCCTCAATTTGGGAATACATGGTTGGGACCCTATATGTCAGGTGCATGAGACCACTATAATATGAGCAGACATTGTGCATTTGTAACTACATTAACTGACAAGGTATTCATCAGACTGTAAGAGTACCTTAAATTTTCTGGAAAACTAACTGCTTTCAAAATGAAATGGGAATAGTTGTTTTAACTGGTGGTTGTGATTATGAGCTCATTTCTCTCATATGGACTCAGGAGTACATTACTATGTATTTTCCTAAACAGGGATAAGAATTTGTAAACTGTCCAGCTAAATTCCATCTGCTGCCCCAGTGGCCAAAGGCAGCTAGATTCACCTGGAAATGAATGTACTCCCTACCCATCTTTTAATTTTTGTGAAACCTCTGGACACATTTCTTTTGTGTATTATAATTTCAACCTAACTCCTGGTAGTTCTTTTCCTTGTGTCCATTAAAATGAGAAGAGTAGAAGGTAAAGGGAGAAAGGAAAAGAGCAATGGGTATCTTAAGCTCCTTGGTACGTACTCTTCTGAGATTCTATTATTCATCAGTATTCATTGCATTTGCAAAAACATGAGCTGTGAAACCTTGAACCTAATATAGTGTTTCACCTATTCCAGGAAACCTTGTAAGGTTATGCTCAGTGTTAACGTTCTTAAAAATATAGATGATACAAAGTGTTAAAATACTACAAGGATTATATCCGTGTTTCACTATTAAAAGATTATGATTTATTTTTAGCACCTAGCACATAACTCACTATAGTATATGCTCTTGATAACTGCTTGTTGGATACTTCACAATTATAAAAAAAAAATTGAATCTACATTAGATCCTTTTCAGTATATTATACCTGAAGCTGTCTCTCAAGTTTGAAATTTAGGAGATGAAATAAATAGAAATTTCATTCTACATCACTGTAAATGGAGTTCCATTAATGCTAAGTTTATTTTATGGGAAAACTCAAATGTCCTAGGCACGTTACCTTCACATGACCTTTCTACTAGTAATGTTAGGCTTGACAAGTAAAGAAAAATTGAGTTTATATAAAAAACAAAATACAACTCTATGTCATTACTTTTATTCTTATATTCATCATGCTTGCATTTGACTGCCACCTTTTTGTCATTCTGAACCCAAATCGCAATTTGTTCTACTCCTAATGCTTAAAGGGCAAAATACCTAAATACTACCAGAGAAAATACAAGAAAAACAGAGCCTTTTGTTCAAGTTTTACATATCTTCTCATCAGTCTTTGTAAATATGCTCTATAAGATGGGAGGTAGACAGAAGTTAGTGAATTTCTTTAGAATAAATGTAACTAATTAGTTGCTTTTCCAGCTTTCTCACAGGTTTACTAAGAAGAACAGATCTTCTGAAGTTTAAGATTTTTATCTAGTATGTATGAGTATTCTAAGGGATTGAACTGTTTGTTTGAGGGACCTCTAGAATCTAGGGTGATATTTTCCCTTTCCACTTGGGAAGGTTTTAGCTTGAGATTTCTCAGGATTATTGGTCTGTATAGTATATAGCAAGCAATACAGTACTCTGTGGGCAATGAACAGTGGTTTTTTTTTTTATTTCATACATTATTCAAAACTCTGCAGTGATTTCAGAAAGTCAATGTATGTACCAGACACAAAGAAATGAAAAAACACAAAAACAAGGATATGATTTTCATACTGTTTGGAAAGTTTATACTATTGTATATGGATTTCATCTTTATTGAAAGTTATAGTGGCCATTATATTTTTAGCAGACTTATCACTATTAATCAAATGTGTGCATGTCTATCTTGTTAATGAACTGATTACCTTTAAATATTTGGAGCTAATCTATGAAGAGAAGTTTATATCAAGAACGATAAGCAGTCTGACTTTGTGGATAATCCACTGCTTATTTTAGTCATATTTGTGACATCATTTCAGTTGTCTATATCAGTACTACTTTAAGTGCCAAAGGTAATGAAAGATTTTTTTTAAGTTCTTTTTAAAGAAATTTTCCTTTTTTTTTTTAAAGATTTTATTTATTTATCAGATAGAGATCACAAGTAGGCAGAGAGGCAGGCAGAGAGAGAGAGGGAAGCAGGCTCCCTGCTGAGCAGAGAGCCTGATGTGGGGCTTAATCCCAGGATCCTGGGATCATGACCTGAGCCGAAGGCAGAGGCTTTAACCCACAGAGCCACCCAGGCGCCCCTAAAGAAATTTTCTAATATGAAGTTTTCATTTTATGGTCCAAAATTAAATGAACTCTCATATACTTGTAGAGAACATTAAAACAAGTTTACTTAATAGTCCTAAAAATCCACAGCATGAAGGCACCAAGAAGATGACCATCCTTTGTGAATGGAATAATGGTCCAATGCAGAAAATAAATTTAGAAATAAAATTACATCATAATGAGTTTCTAGGAAATTATTAGAGGATGTTTTCAATATTGAATTCAGTTAGAATTAGATTAGAAAAGACAAATGCGAAGAAAAACATCATATCTTGCCATTTGAATTTTTTTTTCCAGTTGCCACAAATAGTATTGGTTGCTTTGCGTGGTTCATTTAGAACTTCCTGGCAGAGGAAGATGCAAAGCATTGAAAAAGGATTATGGTCAAGCTAAATGCTGTCCACACAGATTCTATGCATTATAGATTATCCTTGTGCTTCCAATTTCTTAACTTCTTTCCTACGTACCATGTTTTGTGGTCCTGGGCCCTTTGTACACCACTTTCCTCACTTCCTTTCTGCTGCTTTAGAATTGTGTTTTATCTTTTTACCTCCCTTACAACATTGTTTCCCACTGCCATTGTCCCAATCTGATATTCCACATATTAGTTGTGAGGAGGAAAAACTGACAGAAAAAATGAGGAAATATAATTCTGTCAGCATTCTTTGAAGTCTGTCTTACTTAAGTATCACCATTCTATCCCTTTTAGGAAAACAAACAAGACTGATAATACTTAATGAATAAATTCTTTCTTACTTTACGTAAAATTGTTCAGGTATTGGTGTCAGGGAGGAGTCAATGAAGGATATTTCAAAGGGACAGAGAAAAGTTTCTGGATGGACTCTTGGTTCCCAGACTTTTTAGGATTATAATGTCATCACTGCTGGAATTTATAAGTACTCCTGGTAGTGAGTAAAGCATGAAGCAGAAGATGAACCTTTTGTATACTTATAAAAATTATTTCATCAAGTAGTACAGACAGTTGTGAAATGACTGCATGATTTTTTGTGCTCTCAGAACATACACACTCTGGAAAGAAAAAACATGAAAGGGGAAAATACCTTTTCCAAGTTCCTCAGAACACAGTGGGCAGTTGATTACAGCCTGAGAGTTATAAACGTATTCAATGAAAAGGAAAAAGTGGGATTTCAGTAAGTAGGGTAGTTTAGTAGTGTTAAGACTTCACAAAAATTTTCGCTCTCCACATACATTCAAATAATGTATTAGATTTTACTCTAATAGGTCATAATGAAGTTCTACACTAAGGAGAAATCTTTATAATTAGGCATGTAAAACAAAATATTTTTTAAAAGCACTTGTCTTATAAACTAATTGATATGTTAATTTTTCTCTAACATCTTGAAAACATGCAGCTCTGTTCATTCATTTTTTTTTTTTAACTTGGAGGCTAACTTCAGTAAAAGTGAGACTCTGCGGTGTGTATACTTACCTGTTTTTCCAAATCAAAGCATGGCCCTTAGAAAGTAGCATCTTTTATCAATCATTTTTTATAAGATTTTATTTATTTGAGAGAGAGAGAGCACTAGCGCAAAGGAGGAACAGAGAGGGGGGAGAAGCAGACTCCCCACAGAGCAGGGAGCCCCTGCAGGGAGTCCCCTTGATCCCCCATGTGGGGCTTGATCCCAGGACTTTGGGGTCATGACCCAAGCCTAAGGCAGATGCTTAACCGACTGAGTCACCCAGGTGCCCCATGATTTTCTTTAAAGATTTTATTTATTTATTTGACAGAAACACAGTAAGAGAGGGAACACAAGTAGGGGGAGTGGGAGAGGGAGAAGCAGGCTTCCCACCAAGCAAGGAGCCCGATTCGGGGCTCGATCCCAGGACCCTGGGACCATGACCTGAGCCAAAGACAGATGCTTAACAACTGAGCCACCCAGGTGTCCTCAATCATGATTTTTAATCAAGTCATGTGAAAGCGCTTTTATTATGCATTAGGCATGACTTTTTAAACTACTACTTCCATTCTTGACCATCAGATATGTTTTGTTCTCCTAGTTGATTTGGCTATAAAAGTTAAATATGACAAAGTTGTCTTTAAAAATTGGAGGGGTGCCTGAGTGTCTCAGTCAATTAAGTGTCTGCCTTCAGCTGGGGTTATGATCCCAGGGTCCTGGGATCAAGTCCCAGGTTGGGCTCGGCGGGGAGCCAGTTTCTCCCTCTCGCTCTGCCTGCCTCTGCCCCTGCTTGTGCTCTATCTCTGTCAAATGAATAAATAAACAAATCTTTAAAAATAATTAAATAAAGCTTGGAAAAGAAGCTCAGTTTTGAAGTATGGCTTCCTTTGCCTTCTTTTCTGGGTTCTGTAACATGTGGAACTTGTCCTGGCATAGTTGAAGGTAAAAAGGGTAGTGGTTGGGTGGAATTCATCACAGAATTCTATTTCCTGTGTGTCCAAAACTGCTTTTGTACCAATTAGCTATGACCTTTTATTCTAGCCTTAGGGCATGTGATTATTAGAGGGAACCATTTCTGAAATATTTTCTTTCTAATATTAGTTTAAGCAAATTTCCTTGCAGTGCTAACTCTTCTTTCATGTTTTCTTTTTTTCCTCCATGTGCTGCTTCTTTCCACTAAGCTGCTAAATCTTTTGCAGAGGCATTAAAGGCAGTGTTTCTAGAAATGTGAATAGCTTGTGCTTTTTTCTGAGTGTCCTACTTCAGAAATATTGCAGCTGCAGTGGTATTATGTGCCTTCGTTTCTTCCCATTTCTCTCTGCAGGGAAGTTCCTGCTTTAAGGTAGACCCAAGCTCTTTTATTCTTGGGATTTTTCTCCTAAATGATATGAATGCTTCAGTCATGTTTTCTAAAGCACGTTGTTTCTTTGTTCACTTGTTTACATTGGTTGACTCTGCAGCTTGTAGGAGTAATGGGGAGTGGGCGAGAGATGACACACAGTGCATTTGTTACCTGTGTATGTGATACAGGGAATATCTCTACAGGCCATAGATGTCAGAAATGTAGCTAAAATGAAAACAAGCCACTGGTACATTTTTCATGATACTTTGTCATAGGACTACATTGCTTCACATGAAAAGCTCTTATTTGACTTGCGTTTGTGGCACAGAGTAAAAGGATTTAGCTGAGTTGCATTGTTTAGCCCGCTCCCTCCAGTGTATTTCTTTGATGTAATTCTACCACTTTCCTTTTCCATCCACTTGTCATCTTACTTGTTTTCAATCTGAATGTCACGCTGTTTATGAAATGGTCACTGCTTTTGAAGTTCATTCTATAGAGCTCTAAGTGTTACTGAGAAGAAAATAATTGTCACAAATTTGCATGTCATCCTTGTGCAGGGACCATGCTAATTTTCTCTGTATCATTCCAATTTTAGTATATGTGCTGCCAAAGTGAGCATGATAATTTAAAAAAAAAAAGGTTATTGAATACATTAGTTAAATCCCATTCAAATAATAGAAGGCAAACTTGACTTATTCAACTTTGACATCTAATTTGAATCTTTTGTGCCTGCTGTCCTCCTGAAAGCTGCTACTACTTGTTAAATTTAAATAGGAGAGAACAAAACAGAGATAGTAGAATATTACTTCTTTTCACTAACTTTAAATTAATTTTAGATTACACAGAACTACATCTTCATTATTAAACAGAGAAATTCATTATATACTCCAAAGTGTTCTATTCTTCTAACTTCTTTAATAATGTCAGGATTCTGCATCAGAAGAACAAGGAAACTAATATTTTCTTAGGGTATAAATCTTTTTCTTTCTAAACCAACAAAGTTAAAAATTCTTTTTTCTTATGTTTATGACTCTTCTCTGGCTAATTGAAACAGAATTCATATGAATAATTTATATTACTGACTATCTTGCCCCTTAAAAATTCATGGAAGGAAAAATAAAGTTTTAAAATAAAAAGAAATAAGCCTGCTTTAAAAAAATTATATATCATTAACAATTTTTATCATTTATATTTTCCTAAATAAGCTAATTTTGAGATATATAAATGCATTAAGTTGGAGATGACTCTTACTTATGCTAGCATTGGATATGGTTCATGGTTAGCACTGGTGCAAGCTGGTAATTTAAAAACCTCAGATTTTTACTGCTATTTGTACCCAGCTGTGTCAACTGTACAAATGATAAAATAATAATCAAAGGACTGATGGCTTAATATAATAGCTATTGTGCTTTAAATATCTTTTATGCTTTGATATGAACTGTCTCTCTTGCCTTGGTATCTACTTTTCAAAAATCTATTACCCATTCCTGATACTATTTAACTGGAGTTATTAGTCCTTTGACAGTACTGCATGCTATTGACAGTATCTTTTAATTTACTTAATTTTCTATGTTAATTTTTTGACTTTGGGATTTTTAAATGCCAGATTTGTGCTTAAAATAGAAAACCCCTCCACTAATAAGATTTAGTCATATCACCTAAGTACTACACAGGTATCCCAGATGTAATAGGGGGAGATAAAGAAAGGATCATAGATAATAAATTTGCCCTGCTTTCTCCACAAAGTTATTACTACAAACTTTAAGTCTCAGCTTTTACTGATAATATGGGTTATGTAAGGAAAGCTTATACCTATTTATAATAGCATTCAAATCTGGTTTTAGTAATTGCTTTAGGCCAGACCACTCCATAAACAGTCCCAAGGCAATTTGAAAATAGGTATTTGTTAAATAATCTTTTTTATTGCATATGCATTTTATTTTATGACTTTTGTAATTAAAGTAATAAAATTCAATAGTATTTCCTGGTTAACTACCAGGTAAACAACTTTGCACAATATGAATGTATTTTATCTTGTGAAACAATGGATGGCCATTCAAAAGGAAGATTGTTAGGAGAGGATAGGAGAAGGTAGTATTTTCCATTGGTTATCAGGCTTTTAACAAAACAATTCCTACTATAATCCTAGAGAATTTCATCTGACTAAATCCCCACTCAAATGACAAGCATGGAATGAGGGCTATCCTCAGAGGAACAAAGGATGGGAGGACCTATATCTGAATGAGTGCCCCCATGGTGCTCTTTAGAGGGACCCATTATGCCCTCCATTGGCACTTCTCACCATTGCTTGTGAAAATACTTGGCATTGAATGATGGTGTATGTCTTACATTGTACTTGCTAAAATTGCTTATGCAATTTCAATTGGCTGTGGTATTTATCATGTTCTGTCTTCAGCATTATGTAGCATGGTTAAGCCTATAAAGCAGCTGCTTTGTGTATGTGTGTATGCATATCAAGTGAATGTTCTGTACTGCGCAAATACCAGTTAAAGTTTCTTGAGTGCTGAGGCATCTAGATGAAGCATACTAAGTCTTAGGCTAAAAAAATAGACTTTTGTGCTGTTCTTCAGGATCAAAATTGGTTATATATATATGGGTATATATATATCTATCTATTGGTAAACAAAATAAATCTGTCTTCAGTGTTAATAGAAGTTGCACATGGGTATCAAGAAGTAAAAATCTTCTAAAATATTATAAAATCATGTTGTATAGCTCAGTTTTTACAATGGTTCAAGTATGGGGGCATTTGTTTATGCCATGAATTAGTATATATACAATTTTTAACCTACAACACCCTTAAAAATGGCTTTAGTAGTGTAAACTTGGTTGGTTTCTTTTAAAGTAGGTAGAGGTCTGGAGGATGAATATTAATTATAAAAACCTCTGAAAATTAGACTTGGTAAAATGAGCTGTGTCATATGAAACAGCTCCTGCTTTCATTAATCTGCTCTGTTGTTTTTTAAATTTCTATATCATTTATTTCTGCCCCACTCTTTATTATTCCCTTCTTCCTGCTGTCTTTGGGCTTCTTTTGTTTTTCTTTTCTAGCTCCTTTAGGTGTGAGGTTAGGTTGTTTGTTTGAGATTTTTCTTGAGATAGACCTGTATTGCTATATACTGCTCTCTTAGGACTGCTTCTGTTATTTCCAAAACATTTTGGACCATTGTGTTTTCAATTTCAATTGTTCCCGTGTATTCTTTTATTTTTCTGTGATTTTTCTGGTTGACCTATCCATTGTTTAGTAGCATATTGTTTAACTTCCATATATTCGTGGTCTTTCTGATTTTTTTCTTGTGCTTAACTTTTGGTTTCATAGCATTGTGGTCAGAAAAGGTGCATGGTATTATTTCAATCTCTTTGTATTTGTTGAGGGCTACTTGTGACCTAATATGTGATCTGTTCTGAATAATGTCCCATGTGCACTTGAAAAACCTGTGTATTCTGCTGTTTTAGGATGGAATGTTCTTAAAGTATCTGTTAATTCTATCTGGTCAAGTGTGTTATTCAAAGCTGTTGTTTCCTTCTTTCTTTCCTGTTTTTAAGATTTATTTATTCATTTGAGAGAAACAGAGAGAGCAAGTGGGGGGAGGGACGGAGAAAGAGAGAAATCATCTGCTAGTCATGGAGCCTGACTCAGGGCTTAATTTCACAACACTAAGATCACACCTGAGCTGAAACCCAAGAGTCAGGTGCTTAATACCCTGCACCACCCAGCCCTCCACCCTTGTTAATTATCTATTTAGATGATCTGTCCATTGATATAAGTGGGGTGTTAAAGTCCCCTACTCTTCTATTATTATCAATGAGTTCCTTTATGTTTATAATTATTTTATATATTGGGTGATCCCAGGCTGGGTGCATAAATAGTTATAATTGTTAGATCTTCTTGTTGGAGTGTCCCTGTATTATAATATAGTGCCCTTCTTCATCTCTTTTTACAGTCTTTGTTTTCAAGTCTAGTTTACCTGATGTAAGTATTGCTATTTCAGCTTTCTTTTGACGTCCATTTGTGTGATAAATATTTTTCCAACCCTTCATTTTCAATCTGCAGGTGTCTTTGGGTCTAAAAAGAGTCTCTTGTAAGCAGCATGGAGATGGGTCTTTTTTTTTTTTCCCATTCTGACAGCCTATGCCTTTTGATTGGAATGTTTAGTCATTTACATTCAGAGTAATTATTGATAGATATATATTTATTGCCATTTTATTTGTTTTGTCATTGTTTCTGGAGATTTTCTCTGATCCTTTCTAATCTTTGTCACATTTGGTCTCTCCTTTGCACCCAAGGAGTCCCCTTTAATATTTCTTGGAGGGCTAATTTAATGGTCACAAACTCCTTTAGTTTTTGTTTGTCTGTGAGACTCTATCTGTCCTTCTATTCTAAATGACAGCCTTGCTGGGTAGAGTATTCTTGGCAGCATATTTTTCCCATTCAGCGCTTTGAATAAATCATGCCACTCTCTGTGGCTTGCCAACTTTCTGTAAGGGTATCTGTAGCTAGCCTTATGGGTCTTCTCATATAAGTTAGGCTTCTTTTGTCTTTCTCCTTTTAAGATTTTTTTCTTTATGACTATATTTTGCAAATTTAATTACAATATATCTTGGTGTGGCCTGCATTTGTTGGTTTTGATGGGAGTTCTCTGTGCCTCCCAGATCTAAATGTCTGTTTCTTTCCCCAGATTTGGGAAGTTTTCAGCTGTCATTTCTTCAAATAAGTTTTCTACCCCTTTCTCTCTCTTATTCTGGGACTCCTATAATGCAAATGCTTTTGTGTGGTTTTGTTGTTGTTGTTGTTGTTACTTTTGGTGGAGTCACTGAGTTCCCTAAGTCTGTCTTCCTGTTTCATAGTTCTTCTTTCGCTCTTTTGTTCAGCTTCATAATTTCCATTATTTTGTCTTCTAGGTCACTAATTCATTACTTTGCTTCTTCCAGCCTAGTGTTCATTGCATCAAACCTGTTTCCTATCTTGTTTATTTCGTTTCTCATCTTTGATTGATTCTTTTTTATTTCTTTTCTCTCTGTGGTAAGGGTCTCACTGATGTCTTTTTTTTTTAATTTTTTTAGATTTTATTTATTTATTTGACAGCGAGAGAGGGAATACAAGTGAGGGTTGGGGGAAGGGAGAAACAGGCTTCCCGCCAAGCAGGGATCCCAGTGCAGGGCTCAATCCCAGGACCCTGGGACCATGACCTGAGCCGAAGGCAGATGCTTAATGACTGAGCCACCCAGGTGCCCCTCACTGATGTCTTCTATTCTTTTCTCAAGCCCATTGAGTATCCTTATGATTGTTACTTTAAATTCTCCATCAGGCATATTATTTATATGTTTCACTTAGATCTCTGGCTGTGGGTTTATAGTCTTCTTTCATCTCAGATAAATTCCTCTTATCCTGGTGTTTTATGTAAGTCTCTGCCTTCTTTTTCTTAGAAAATCCAGTTATGTCTGCAGTCCTTCGATGTGGCCTCTTCTCTCCCTTTAGTTGTGGAATTTGTTCTGTCAGTCTTCAGGTTGATTTCTGGGATATTTAGCATTATTTGATAGTTATCTAGCTGTGTTCATGGGACAAGACAAGCCTAGGATCCTCCTACTCTATTGCCACCCTGGTTTTCTGGTGTTTTTTGTTTGTTTGTTTCTTTGTTTTGTTTTGTTTTTCACCCTCAGTAAATATGACACAACACAATAATATTGAGGTGGTGGGTATGTTGAGACCCACCCACAGCAATAAAAAGTGATTGCTAATATGCTGATTCCAGTGGAGGAGATGAACTAATCATCAAAACAGATAACATCTTACAAAGAAAAAAACATGGGATTCAAAACTAATTGCAACTGGTCTCAGCCAAGTAAAAAATATGTATGTAGTTGTTGAAAAAATCAAAATGAAATACATCAAAATATTAAGTCCTTATAGCTATATCACAGTCCTGTGGGTGCTTTTTAGTTTCTTCCAACTTTTTATAACACTCTTTCATGACCATGTGCCAGTTATATCATCAGAATAAATAAAATGGGATTTAAAACATTTTTAAGATGAAAAGGAACTTTAAACACAGAATAGTTCTGCTCTATTTAAAGAAAAAATAGACACACCTCAAGTATGCCCTGAGGACCTTTTTGGATTTAGAGAACAGCACAGTATTTGATGTTAATGATAATTATGTAAATCAGCAATGACGAATTTTCTGTAGATTTTCTTTTCGTATGCAGCAAAATGTGTATCTGTGAAACATTTCTATACAAATGGCTAAGATAAAAAGTGTTAGTATTTAAAATTTATAAACACTCAGCTATCCAAATCAACTCATTCTCTGAGGTTTCTGGATAGTAGAAATCTTATTTTAGCTTTTTCTATTTTAAAATGAAATTGCTCTATAGCTATGTGTCCTATTAAATTATGCAATATTATTATATCTAAGCTTCCTCTCCTAAGTAAGCATCCATAGCTATTTATTGAGGCATTATTCTCAAATGCCCATGGCAACAAATGTTTAAGTGACTGTCTTTATTCTTCTGTAAATGGCCCAGTTAGATGTTAAAATATATCTTGTTTTCCTCAAATGTGAGGCTCTTACTGTTTGATATTGTGCTTGCTGATTGACCCTTGCTTTTTTGGACTTACTTTGCACAAAGTAAGAGAAGAAATACTTACATATTTCCCAACTTTTGCAGATTATGAAAATTAAATCATAAATTATTCAAGCTATTTTGAAAGCTTCCTGAGAAAAAGTATATAACATAAGGAATACAATATTTAGAATCATATCTCCTTGCTAGTTTTGTTACAGTTGAAGCACATGGTTGTTATTCAGTCCTCTCCTCTTAAAGATAAAATCACACAATAACAACAAAACAAAATAATGCTAACAGTGAATTCATTTCCTTGTGGAAAAATCTGAAGTATTATATATTCATCTTTTATGTACGAAGTATGCTTGTAGCATTAATTGAGTCTTCATTACTGCTTAGCAATCTCCTTATCCATTGTTCATCAAATCACATGCCTTGGTAGTTGTTCCAGATCTGTTCTATTCTCTCCAATCCCTCAAACTAAAATTCATTCCGAACAGGCTCAGTAAATTACCTTATGTTCCAAGCTCCCTCATTTTCTTTCTGTATCCCTTCCTGAGGCCCACATTGTACTAGTCCTCTCACTCCTCTTATACCCTTCAGAATCATGCATTGTGAGTTATACTCTGTTTCTTTTTTTCTTAATGTCTTGCTTTAAATTGATTTCTTTTTCCTACAGAAATGCTGAGGTCTTTCTTGTACTTTAAAAAGCCAAGTTCAATGATAAATAAACCAAAAAATAAATAAATGAAAATAGGTCTCCAAGCTACTACCTTATGTCCAGCTGGGGAGAAATGACATGGCCACACCAAAGAAGAGATGCGTATATATCTGTGTGTATATACAATGTATGAATTTATACGCAATGACACCCATAGAAGAACCTTATATGACTTACTGAAAACTTGCCTCTCCTGAGAGGTTGGTTTAATTGGAATTGCTTCATCTGTTATGAGGTCTTGATGGTCAGTCAGTCCTCTTTTCCCCTTAATCTCTATTGTGAAATTTCCAAATATATACAAAATAGAATAATATAATTAACCCAGCATCTAGCTTCAGCAGTGATCAGTTCACTGTCAATCTTGTTCTGTCTATACTCCCACCCTTGGATATTTTCAAATAAGTCCTAGACATTACATTTTTTCATCAGCAAATAATTCTATTTGTATTCATAAAATATTATTTTATATTAGTATATAATATTATTTCTAACATAACCAAATAATTCTATCATATCTTATAAACAATGTTTCCTTACTAATAAATATCCAGTGTTCACATTTCATGGCCTACTGTGCCTGCACCTCCCTGCCTCCCAGCCCCAGTTTGAATCAGGAACTGACTAAAATTTATTTATTCTTAGGTTACTGCCTATGTTCTCCTCTAGGATTCTGATGGATTCCTGCCTCACATTGAGGTCTTTTATCCATTTCAAGTTTATCTTTGTGTACGGTGTAAGAGAATGGTCAAGTTTCATTCTTCTATGCATAACTGTCCAAGTTTCCCAGCACCATTTATTGAAGAGACTTTTTCCCGCTGTATATTTTTCTGCTTTGTTGAAGATTATTTGACCATAGAGTTGTGGATCCATATCTGGGCTCTCTGCTGTGTTCCACTGGTCTGTGCGTCTGTTTTTGTGCGAGTACCATGCTGTCTTGGTGATCACAGCTGTGTAGTAAAGCTTGAAATCAGGCAATGTGATGCCCCCAGCTTTGTTTTTTTCTTTTCAACATTTCCTTAGTGATTCGGGGTCCTTTCTGGTTCCATACAAATTTTAGGATTGTTTGTTCCAGCACTTTGAAGAATACCAGTGGAATTTTGATCAGATGGCATTGAAAGTATAGATTGCTCTGGACAGTGTAGACATTTTAAGAATGTTTGTTCTTCTGATCCATGAGCATGGAATGCTTTTCCATCTTTTTGTGTCTTCTTCAATTTCTTTCATGACTGTTCTGTAGTTCCTCGAGTACAGATCTTTTACCTCTTTGGTTAGGTTTATTCCAAGGTGTCTTATTTCTTGGTACTATACTAAATGGAATCAAGTCTCTAATTTCCCTTTCTATATTTTCGATGTTAGAATATAAGAAAGCAACTGATTTCTGTGCATTGATTTTGTATCCTCCCACATTACTGAATGGCTGTATGAGTTCTAGTAGTTTGGGGATAGAGTCTTTTGGGTTTTCCATATAAAGTATCATGTCATCTGCTAAGAGAGAGCATTTGACTTCTTTGCCAATTGAATACCTTCGACATTGGCCACAGCAACTTCTTTCAAGACATGTCTCCAAAGGCAAAGGAAACAAAAGTGAAAATGAACTTTTGGGACTTCATCAAGGTCAAAGACTTCTGCACAGCAAAGGAAACAGTCAACAAAACAAAGAGGCAACCCATGGAATGGGAGAAGATATTCGCAAATGACACTACAGACAAAGGGCTGATATCCAAGATCTATAAAGAAATCCTCAAACTCAACGCTGAAATAACAGATAATCACGTCAAAAAATGGGCAGAAGACATGAACAGACACTTCTCCAAGGAAGACATACAAATGACTAACAGCCACATGAAAAAATGTTTATCATCATTAACCATCAGGGAGATTCAAATCAAAACCACATTGAGATATCACCTTACACCAGTTAGAATGGCCAAAATCAATGAGACAGTAAGCAACAAGTGCTGGAGAGGATGTGGAGAAAGGGAACCCTCTTACACTGTTGATGGGAATGCAAGTTGGTGCAGCCACTTTCGAAAGTAGTGTGGAGATTCCTCAAAAAATTAAAATAACAGTAGGATTCACCTCATGGTTGTTTCGGGGACTAAATGAGTTAACATTGGTAAAGTGCTTAGAACAGTGCTTGGTAAGCATTTCTTCAACACATAATAAAGCTTATCTCCCTCTGGAAGAGTTATCCCTGAATATTTAGTTAATAAAAGCTAGACTTAGTTGTTCCTGCCACATTACTGAATGGCTGTATGAGTTCTAGTAGTTTGGTGGTGGAGTCTTATGGGTTTTCCCCTATATATATATTATATATATTATATATTATATAATATAACATATATAATATAATCATTATTACCATTATATTAACTGGCATTTGTTTATTTATTTGCCACCTTGTTCTGGTTATTTAACAATGTATTTTGCACATTCTTTTCTATGAATGTGTAGTTATCTTCCTTATTCTTTTGTACTGCTGTGTAGTATTTTTTTAAACTGACATTTAATATACTAGGCATGGTGGCTCACATATTTTCTAGTTCACTTAATCTTCATATCAGTCTTTTAAGATTAGTAATATTATTCTTATTTTACATATAAGGGTACTGAGTAGTTCAGTAGGTTGTCCAACATAATAGGCTAATAAGTGATGGTATAGGTATGGCAAATATAAAAGAAGCTGTGTGAGGATTAGGAATACAGACTATGGAGCTTAGCTGTCTGGGTTCACATCCTGCCGCTACCACTTCTTAGTTGTGCATCTTGGGCAAGTTACTCAGCCTCTATTTCAGTCTCCTTTTTTGTAAAATGAGCATAATAGAAATACTTACCTCATAGGTTATTCTGAGGATTAAATGAATTAGCGCTTGCAAAGTGCCTAAAATGGTGCCTAGTACATCATAAGCACTTTGTATGTATTAGCTTGTTGTTGTTACTGCTATTATTAATCATTATCAATTAATTTTTTTAGCTCTGGTTTAAAGAAGGCTATAGTTAAGAGGGAGAGATTGAAGGTATTCATAGGAAGGGAAGAAACATAGCATTAACTTTCAGGGGTGGAGAAAAAAGAGAGGTGTTTCTACCACAAAGATGGACAGGACAGAAGATAATTGATGTCTAGATGAAGGCAGATGATGAAACTTGGGGCATAGACTCATTCTTACAAATTAGAAGGCAAGATCATCTTTTAGGAATGAGTAAAGGAGAGTAGAATTGGAAGCCTGTAGAGTCAAGAGGAGTTTGGACACACTTGAGGAGTAAGTCAGGGAGCATGTAATAGACATAGCCAAGTTAAGTCTTGTCAGTACTCAATCGCAGCTTGATTCCCTGAGGCTAAGGAAACTAATGTCTCAGGGAGGAGTACCTCAGCAGCCTACTAAAGCCAGCAAGTCTGGACAAGGTTGAGTGGGATGGTTATGATGGTGAATAGAAGTGAAGGTGCATTGAACAGGGAATCAGGAAACGTGGAATCTTTTTCCAGTTATGCTATCACCTATGAAATAGGTCATTTGACCTCTGGATCTCAGTTAATTCCCTTATGAAATGAGAGAGCTTCATCATTTTATCTCTAACTTCCCTTCTAACTCCAGAATTTGTGACCCTAAGGGGCTGATTCTAGAGTCTAGCTACAGGAGAAAGGAGTCAATTGAAATGCCCAAAGTAAGAAAGTGATGGAAAGCTCAGGGAGGTTGGGATGCAGGTTCAATAAAAGGGAAGGTAGAGGGGACTCATGTTAGTCAGGCTCAATTTCAGTCTTTTCCATCCTTAAAATTTGTATATGTGTTCAAAAAAAAATTTAAAGTAGTTCCCACTTTTTGTAGCAGATATTTTGGATATTGTGAATTTAATAGGCTGTGTTTGACACACACAAAAGTAAATGTTATTTATTTTAGTTTTCATATCTAAAATGTTCATTAACACATCAAAAATAAAGTTTATTTATAGGGGTTTATTTTCCTGCTTTTAAGTAGAATATAACAGAGTATTTTATGCTTTCCTGTGCCCATAATCATATTACATTTCGGAGTAGCTAACTAGGTTGCTTGAACATGCTGTTACAGAACTGGTTAATCCATAATTCAGTAGGTTCTTGGCTTCCAAGTTGCCTTATTGACAAGCCTGAAGAAAGTAGATGGAACTAATTAGCACTCAAGCATTATAAAATAGGAAGAATTAAATAAAGCAGTTTCAGTATTAAACTCAGACCCCTGTGAAGATACTCCCTTTAGTTATGGGGATTTTGAAATGATGGACAGGCTAAACCAAAACTCATAATCCTATTACAGTCTCCTACACCCACCTAATAAGCTTTAAGAACTGTTTCCTTAGAGTCTGGGATATTGCCATCTTCCTCTAGGCTTTTCCATATATAGCTTATAAATTCTTTACTGTTCCCACTAAATGCTTTGTTTTTTAAGAGTGTAAAAGAGAGTACGTAAGCATATATACATATTGATACATTTTGACTCTAGCAATACTGTTGGCCTGTAGGGAACTTCAGATTATTAATAATTTTAGAAGAAAGCTTTTTAAGAGAAAAACTTCAGGCTTAGCTATAATGAGGCATTTGGAAAGGAGAAAGGGATATGTTTGTGTACATAGTGAAAGTATTGAGCCCTTTGGAATGTTATGAGCCATGGTGTGCTAATAAATGCTCTTTTCATTTCAGTGTTCCAGCAGACATCTTTGTACCCCTGATGTACCCTTGCAAAATGCCTTTAGTTCACATTTCTTTTTAAATATTTCTACCTCCTGACATTTGTTGCTGGGGGCGAGGGTGTAACAGGGTAAATGTGATGGAGAAAGAATAGTAGTAAGAAAAAAAAAAAGAATAGTAGTAAGAAGCAGATAAACTGGTGGTTTAGAATAATGAGGCCATTTTCAGCTGAGCTCTGTGGTTCATGTGAATTAATTAACCCCTTACAAGCATTTGTCTGACAATCCTAATTCTCATTCAGTTCAAGGTGTTTTATAATTATCATTTAACTAAATAGCACTAAAAACTGTTTATATCCTGGAATTAAGGGAGCTTTATAGAATTCTATTCCTATAAATCATCTGAACTTGTTTACAATTTGCAGTAGTCTTCTTTTTCTTCTGGTTTGTGCTCAGGTTGCTGTTTTGCTGTTTTTAAAATTTTTTGAAGGGTACTAATTATAGACATGTTTTGAAGTTTGGCTAGCCTTCTAAGGGTGAAGGACATCAGTAAAGACCATTTTCACATTTTCATTGGAAGAATTTAGGCTTAAACTATTATCTGTCATGTTAAACAAAATTAATCCAATAATGCTAAATCGATATAGAATGATTAATTACTCATTCTTAAGACCTTTGTCATTTAGTTCTTGGTGCTAAGATGGTGATAAAGCACTTTACCCAGAAAGAGAGAAATGAGAGTATTGTATTGACGATGCTGTGAAAGAGTATGAAAACACTGGAGAAATATGTTTGAGATGGGAAGCGAGAAGTAGGCATAGGCTTAGTGCCTATGCCCTGCATATGTAATTACTTTTTCTTTTCATACTAAAACTTGAGGTAATATTAATAAGTATTTTACTTAATTATGTCTTTGTTGATTGTAAGGAACAAAAAGCTATTTTTTAAATTGAAGAGTAATTGACATACAATATTGTATTATTTTCATGTGTATAACAGTGATTTGATATTTATATACATTACAAAATGGTCACCAAGGTAAGTCTAGTTACTATATGTCATCATATAAACTTGTTACAATATTGTTGACTATATTCCCTATGCTGCATATTATATCTTTGTGTCTTATTTATTTTATAACTGGAAGCTATATAAATTAAGCATTTATGGGGTGCCTGGGTGGCTCAGTGGGTTAAAGCCTCTGCCTTCGGCTCAGGTCATGATCCCAGGGTCCTGGGATCAAGCCCCACGTCGGGCTCTCTGCTCAGCAGGGAGCCTGTTTCCTTCTCTCTCTCTGCCTGCCTCTCTGCCTACTTGTGATCTCTGTCCATCCGATAAGTAAATAAAATCTTTAAAAAAAAAAATTAAGCATTTATTGGAGAGATACAGAAAGGCTCAAGGGATTCAGGACAGGAAATATCCTACATCTAGACCTAGATCCCTGGAAATGGGATCTTCATTCCATATTCAAGTTGTTTCTGGGATGCCACACAGCACAAGTTCATGTGCCTTTTTTAAAAGAGTACTTTGATAATCGTGTGCTTGGAGGGAAACTCTGCTTATCCTGGTCAAACCGCCCCTTCTAGCTCCTGACAAAGACTCTTGGTCCCAATTCCACATTTCTGTGAGAGGAATGTTATTTGATTCCCCCCCCCTTTTTTTGCATTAGGGCCTAGGATGGCTGCCCTTTAGGTCAGACTCCTACCCAGGTTCAATCAGCTGTTACTATTCATGTTATATAAAAATTTATTTAATTCTTACAACAATCCTATTGGATGGGTTAAGTCCTATTATTCCTTTTATGGGGAGGGGGAGACAAGGCAAGAAGAGGTTAAGTAGCATTTCCAAAGTTATGTATCTTGAGGGTCTGTGCCCTAAACCAGCATTTTCTACTAATAGGTGCTATATGCTGAGTTAGAAAATCTGGTTTCTAGTCCTTGACCTGCCACTGTGTGAATGACTTAGAGGAAATCACTTAATATCACTGGGCATTTGGCCATTCCACAAACACTTTAAAAATTATTTTTCGGGACACCTGGGTGGCTCAGTGGGTTAAGCCTCTGCCTTCGGCTCAGGTCATGATCCCAGGGTCCTGGGTTCAAGCCCTGCATCTGGCTCTCTGCTCAGCGGGGAGCCTGCTTCCCCCTCTCTCTCTGCCTGCCTCTCTGCCTATTTGTGATATCTCTCTATCTGTTAAATAAATAAATAAAATCTTTAAAAATTATTTTTCTTATTAAAAAGCTAAAGCAGGAAATGGAAGCCCTATAACACATTGTGTTCAGGCGTTTTTGGTTATAAGGTATAGAAATCAAACTGGCTTGAAATAAGTGGAATTTATTCAAGGACATAATAGGCAACCTTTTGGACCTCCAAGGACAGGAAATAGCAGTCAGACCATAGAATTCCTTGGACTGGAAACAAAACTGAAAAAAGTTTGAAATACAAGTTGCTTTCTCTGTCCTTCCATATTCTCATTCATCTCTGTCTCCTCTTTTTCTCTATTGGTTTCCTTTGTTTAAACATGACTGCCATAGATGGAAATAAAGCTTGACCCTTACTTCAAGTGCTAATATTTACATACTGGTCTCTTTGACCAAACTCTTGTGACAGAATTTAACTGGCACAGCCTAGCCTGTGGATTTGTTCCCTTGGGTCAGGTGTCCAACCTGTTTTAATCAACCAGGGCAGGAATAAGATCACATGGTTCATCGGATTGCTGCCTCTTCCAGGAACTATACGGAAGAGCATATTCTCTGAGAATGAAATATGGGAAGGGTAAGCAAATGGACAGATGTTTGCTCTACCCCTAATTCTAATACTATAACACTGTTTTAAATATATTGTGTATTTCTCCACAGATCATCGTTTTGACTACATAGATAGTATTTTTTCCATTTAATAAGCACTTGCCATATACCAAGTACTTTACTAGGAATGTATTAGGTGCTGGGACTCCATTTCCTTACCTGTAAAATGAACGATCCTGTCCAGCTTTACAATTCTGGACACACACACGTTTGTGCATTTATTTATATTTTAATGAATATATTGTTCTTACCACCAGCCCAACAAGAATTTATTTGTCCAAATAAATGGTCTTCATAGTGCCATGATTTGAGCTGAAGAAGAAATTCAATATCATATTCTTTGTAGTTTTTAACCAAATTTTAGTATTACATGGCCCAATTACCCACCTTATTTATTCTATTTAGCTCTGAAATACTTGTCTTATTTTCCAAAACTCAGGCCTACTATAAAAGATCAAAGATTTGTTGTCATTGAAACTATTAAAAAGAATGTGAGGCTGACTCTAAATATATTCCAAAGAGGCACTTCACAAACAGCTCACACAATGATAGAATCAAGCAATGGTTCTCTAAGTCCCACAGCAACCACATTGATGAGGGTAGATCTCATTTGCTATACATGTAGGTTATTTAAAAAGCATTCACATCACTTATAGTATCAGAATTATAAGAAAGTATAGGAAATACAAATGCCCAATTCAAGCTAGTTAGCCAGTTATGTGACTTAAAAAATAATTTGGTTGGGTTCTTTACTGAAATGTTGAAAAGAAAAAAAATGCTATCTCCCATTTACTTAAACTACTATAACCATGATCAGTATACATTTCTTATGCCCACATAGAAAAAATAAGATTGAAATGCTATGGACACACTGAAAACTAAGTAGGTGAATTTAGAGCTTTTAGAAGACTGGGAACACCACCCTGTCATAGACCTCTCCCCGTACCAGCCAGTTTCATTAATCCTTGTTTGTTGTTGTTGTTTCACCATAGTTGTGCAGAATCAGCACTGCAAATACAGGCAAAAGCCAACCAAATAGATTTACCAAATCTGTTGGTATTTGCCTGGTTTTGTGTTGGTGTTAGGTACTGTCTTACTGCGATGGCTATGTAGCTTGAGTATGTGTGTGTGTGTAGGTATGTATGACTATAGTTCTGCTGACAACTTCAAAATCATTGGGTTAAATATGCTTTATTTAAGAAGTGGTTTGAGAAAAGTATATATTTTTTTCTCTTTCTGTAGATTAAAATATCTTAATTTCTCCCTTTAATCTATCTAAATTAGTCATTCTAATTTCTAAGAGGAATGGAAGACAACTTTAAAGCTAAAATTAGCATTCTGTCTAAGCAGTATAATCTCATGAACACACTTTTTTTTTTTAAAGATTTTATTTATTTATTTGACAGACGGAGATCACAAGTAGACAGAGAGACCGGCAGAGAGAGGAAGGGAAGCAAGCTCCCTGCTGAGCAGAGAGCCCGATGTAGGGCTCTATCCCAGGACCCTGGGATCATGACCTGAGCTGAAAGCAGAGGCTTTAACCCACTGAGCCACCCAGGGGCCCCTGAACACACCCTTTTTCTAAGGCTTAGAACAATAAATGTTTTACTTAATCAAGAATAACTGATATGAAAATTCTATCATAAAAGTGATTTCAGAAGTTTCAGATGTTAATCACCATTTCCATAATCTAAAGCCCTGTGTTTCTCATTTAATTCCAAGGTAAGTTATTTCTAAAAATCTACTAATAGTTACACTAATTTATTTTTGTTGTTATTACACGAAGATTTAAAACCAATACAATCTTCCTTCTTTCTAATAGGCTTCTTTCTCAACTAGAATACTAGTTCCTTCTTTCTAATAGGCTTCTTTCTAAACTAGTATACTAGTTTCTACACTTTTCCTATGGAATTATACTTTAGGTCCTAAGATGCAGTGTAGAAGAATCCTTCTAAATGTGACCGGAGGCTGGGGGCACCTGAGTAGCTCAGTCAGTTGAACGTCTTTGTTTTAGCTCAAGTCATGATCTCAGGGTCGTGAGATCGAGCCCTGCATCATTGGCTCCATGCTCACTGGGGAGTCTGCTCAAGTTTCTCTCTCTCCCTTTCTTTGTACCCCTCCCCCCACTCATGCATGCATGAGCTCTCTCCACCCCCCGGATAAATAAATAAATCTTTAAAAATAATAAAATAAATGTAACCCAGGAGCTACCTTTGTACAGGACATATTTTTGATGTTAATCACAGTCCTGACTCATTTCTGTCCTGGCCATATGTCTCATCTTCTCTGTTCTACATTTATAAGCTGGCTTTAATGGCTGGGGAGGAAAGAAAAATAAAATAACTCTAAGATGAATAGTAGATTTTTTTCAGTTGAAAATAACTTTAACATGTATTTCATAGTCTGCAAGGGAATATATAACTGGTGTCTGGTGTTTCCAGATACCATAATTTATCCCTTTAGAAAATCCTAGCAGAGACCATGTATTTATTAATATGGGGGTACACAATTAGGTGCTTAATCTAAGCCTCGAAACATGTGATTTGAGCTGATTTGTAGAGGAACTATAAAAGCTGAAAAATCAGCTTGACAACATTCCTTCTGGGATTGGCCTTTAATAAATGTTTGTGGTGGTATTTGGAGTCCATGCCACTTTAGTGGCATCACTAGGAGATGATGCAAACAGTAAAACTATAGTTCACTGCTTATCAGGGAATGAGTGAAGGCTCCCAAGCTGAAGGTTCATTAGGTCAGTCTGTAAGAGCTGTCAATCAGAGCAAGCTGGCAGGGGAATACTTAAAAAAAAAAAAAAAAATAGAAGCACTATTTTCCCACTTAGGTTTTTTCCACATTTTATCCCTACTGCCATTACATTGTCCACTGAGAAAGTAAAATACTAGGCCATTATAATGTTCCTAATGTCAGCCACTGACCACTGTCACTTATGAGCATGTCTACTGCTATCCTCTTTGTAATCATCATCATCATTTAGGGTAAATAGGATAGAACGGTTCTCAAAGTACACAAGACTCTGAGGGGATAGGAACTTGTCTCATATTCATTAGCCCCAGTATCTTACCACAGTGACACACATAGAATGTTCTCAGTTGTTTATTGATCTTAACACCAAGAACAGAAACCATTGTGTGAATCTAGCTTATATATGGCCTTTAACACCCCATTCCCCATCCCTCTTAGTCTAACAGAATTTGAGAAAATTATTTCTTATATTTCTTCCATATGTCAAGTGTGTATTATTTTATATTTAGCAAACCTGTGTTATTTAAGTTTGATTTTTGTATATCTGTTTGTTAAGATAAATAGAATATTTCAAAGGACTTTTTTTTATTAATATATAATTTATTATTAGCCCCAGGGGCACAGGTCTGTGAATCGTTTACACACTTCACAGCACTCACCATAGCACATACCCTCCCCAATGTCCAAAACCCCACCACTCTCTCCCAACCCCCCTCCCCCGGCAACCCTCAGTTAGTTTTGTGTCAAAGGACTTTTTTTTTTTTAAATGGATTATTGTAAAGGAAACGAAGAAAGTTTGAATAAGCAATTTATTGGAGTTTTTTTAAAGTTTTTTTTTTTAATTTAAATACTCTCTACACCCAATGTGGGGCTCGAACTCACAACCCTGAGATCGAGCTCTATTGACTGAACCAGCTAGGCACCCCTACAATACATTAAGTTTTGTGTGCACATTTTATGTAATACTACATGTTCCTTAATTTGTTAACTATATAGATGATTGTGATACTGATAGTATATCCATGTGACAAATCCCAACAAAGGTAATATGTTGTGTATACCTGTTGTAACTTGAACAGACTGACAGATGGTACAGTTCACCTCATCAAATATGTAAGAAACCCTGGTAGGTTTAACAGAACAAGTAGTTCAGCTAAGAAAATGAGAGGTTGATGATGGCATGGCAGGCTGTAATTATTAGCATCACCAATATGATGTGAATATGTAATGTACATTATATAGTTTTTAACTCTTTTTTAATCAGCACCAAATTAAGCTAGAGCTGTATTTATAAATCTGTGTTCATGTCTAATATTTAAAATTAATTTGTGAAACAATACCCTTCTCAGAATAGAGATTTAGAAAATCTATTCCATTAAGCATAAGTTGATTTTATTTCCAGGGGGCATCCATTAGGACAAACATCATGAAAGGCCACTGCCCAAAATGTTGATTCCCTGGTTGACACCTGGAAGAAAAATCAACTTATGTTTAATGGAGTAGACTGTCTAAATCCCTGTTTTGAGAAGAGTGAACATTCATGAATATGTATTCATTGCCGAATTCAATAGATTCTAATAGTGAAGGACATTTGTATCATAAAAAGTAGCATTTATTCATTAACTTAGTTCTCTCCAAAGAAAGAAGCAAAAATTCAGCTTGGGATGGAATGCTAGCAAAAACCAGTTCATTTATTGTGTGACACATTCATCATGGCCTTCATAATAATAACCAATGAAATAAAAGTGTAATGTGTCTAATCTGTAGTCTAATATTTATCCTGAACCAATATTAAAAATGTACTACTTGTGATTTCATCTTACTCGGTGCTGTGGTTCAGGATAATACCTATTTATCTGTTTGCACATTTCAAAGAATTTTGTTTATTCTTTTCTGCAATAGTAAATCACCCTTGTGCAACATGGGCTAATCCAAGATCAGCCACATAAATGGCCCAAGTGCTGTTTTAAATAAGAATGGGTGATTGTAAAACATGACTTTTTAAGAAAATCAAATGCCAACATTTCTGGTAGAAACAAAATATTCATTTCAATCAGTCCCCCTTACTTTCTGCCTAGGCACTCTGCACTGGGTGCCATGTGTAACCATATTACTGCATTTTCCTGACATTCCTGAACATCAGGTTTCATTTTCCCCAAGCTTATAGAAGAAGGGAAGAATCGAGAAGTTAAGTTGGTTGGCAAAGGTCACAGCTAGGAAGCAGGTGAATCTGTATCTGAACACCAGTTTGTCTAATTCCAAACCACATGCTCTGGTATTTCCTTGCAGTGTTGCCTTTCACTTGGGGGTTTATGCAAAAGATTTATGAGATGACTCAGATTTTCTTCTGTCACACTCCTAGAAACACTTGTACCTGAATTTTTAGTTCTTGCCTCAACTAAGACTGGTAACATCACCACATTTTAAAAGAATGAGTGATTCATTTGTGGAAATGTTTGTTGGAATACTTTTAAGAGTTTTCAAATCAGAGAGTTGAAAATTCATGCTGTGCTCTAGGCATTATTGATCCCGAGCCATCTCATACAGGTAGATATAAATCCTTTTCTTAAAGATCTCTGATGAAAAACAGTTCAGGCTTTTCCATGGTAATTTACCTTGCCTGTAAAGGCTTACAGATAGGTGTATGCACATTGTTAAGGCTGATGACAGAATGCCCAGTTCCAGTGAATCAAGCCAATAAAGTAATAATCCTTTTTTAAAGTTAAAATCTTCAAAGGGCCCATGGAAATTACCTAGAGGAAGTTTATGTGATTTTGCCATTTCTCTAGGAAAGGCAGTGAAGTCTGAACTTTTAAATGAGCAGGCCTTGAGTAGATCACAAGATTTTATTTTGCATTTGGATTTTCTTTATACTTTTTTTTTTTTTTTGAGAGAAAGAGTGAGTGAGTGAGTATGAGTTAGGAGGAGGGGCAGAAGGAGAGAGATTATCTCAAGCAGACTTGGAGCCTGCCACTGTGGGGCTCGATTTCATGACCCTGAGATCGTGACTTGAGCCAAAATCAAGAGTCGGACGTATAACCAACTGAACCACCCAGGCACACCTGGACTCCCTACAATTTAAATCAAAGATCTCTACCTTAAATGTAAATGAATGGAATGTTGACAATTGATATAACTTAAAAAATTATCACAGTTGTTTTCAGGTAGCTTTAGTCTTCAGTTTAAGTATCCTATCCTATTTTGTAACTGGTTGCATGTTTGTCCTTTTAACAAGACTGTGAGCAATTGGAGGGCAAGAATTATGTCTTACTCATCACAGTGTCTCTAGTATTTAGCATAGTGCTTGACATAGAGGAGGTCAGTAATTATCTGTTGAATAAGTGAATTTATTTCTCCAATTGATACTCCTTAGACCAGCCTTTCTCATACTTTCCCACAGAGGCATCCTGCTAATTTACTGCTGTTTTTCTGTCTTGGCTCATATTATTTCTCTTACCTGGAGTTATCTTTCCTTCTCAACTTCACCTAAATAAATCCAACTAGTTCTTCCTGGTGCAGTTAGTCGATCCATGAGTAATGTTCTGGCTATTCTAGCTAGCACAGAGTCATGTCCCCCCTGCCCATACTCCTTTAGCCCCCATGGGCTGTCCCATACACTTTAGCCCTTTATATTATTTGTCAAATTTTTATTGTTTTTGACCTTGTCTCCCCAACCATTATGAAAAGTGCCCATGTTATTTACACTGCTTTCTCTCCCTTTGATAATGACCTAAGCATAGACTAGACCAAGAGATGACAAACTGTGGCTTACAGGCCAAATCTGGCCCATATTCTAAGAAAGATTTTTGCATTTTAAATTATTGAAAACAATCACAAGACTATTTTGCAATGTGAAAATTAAATGAAATTTAACTTCCCATTAGTAAAGTTTTCTAGAACATTCATTTCTAGAACGTTCATTTGTATATTACTTGTGGTGGCTTTGGTACTACTGCAGCAGAGTTGAATACTTGTGACAGAGACCCTGTGGCCCACAAAGCACAGAACACTACCTGGCCCTTTACAGAGAAAATTTGCCAGCTTCTGGACTAAACCAAAAATGAGTACTTACTGGTTAAATAATTCAATATCTTATGACTATTCCATTATGAAACAAGATACTCTAAAAGGACTCAATTATGTAATTTTACCTTAAATAACAAAAAATAGTAAAAGCAAGCCTTAGAGCATAGGTAATTCTTGTCTTTTAGCTGATGAGATACAGAAGTTTCTGTTTTCTCCATCTGGTAAACTGTAGTGCCCTTAGCAGTTTGAAGCCTTCTCAACCTATGCAGAACCTCTTCCTTGGAGATTCTTAAGAACAGGGTAGATGGTTATCATTCTGGGATGGACTGGATAACCACGAGTATTGTGCAGCTCAATGATTCCTGGGATCTCTTCTATATTTAAACCTTGCTTTATTAAAAATGAGAAGATTGATTTATGAAAATGAAGTCTTCTCATCCCTCAAAACTCCTGTAGTCTCTTTTGCCAGAATGCCTACCCCTGTCTACTTTTGGTTTAATCTAATTCTTTTAATTAAGTAGGAGATAATTAAAGTTCACAACATTTAAACCAATATGTTTGATTTAGTGATAAAAATCTGTGGTTTGTCAACTTTTCAAGGCATAACCCTGGCTTCAAATTTATCTGACAAGTAGTCAGCCTAGCAGGTCTGAGGAAGAAAACCAGAGCATTTCATCCTTTCAGGCATGACTTGCTATTTATCTTCTGAAGCAAAATTCGCTATTGCTCTATAGAAAATGAATAGGGTTAAATAAGTATAAAATGTCCTTATTTGCCTTGGCACAATTAATTCATTTAGTATATAGTTGGCGGTGATTAGGCCTACAATATGTATAGGCATATTTCAAATGAGGGAGGGGGGGATCCTCTAAACATAGCTTATTTGATTAATGTAAATTATTCTTTTACTCACTGAATATGTAAAGTATGTAAATTTAGTCCTGCTGTCAAAAGGTAGCTCTGTGCCATTAGTTTCTGTAGCAGGCAAGGCCTACTGCATCCTGTACTGCATTTTCAGAGAGGTAATGCTAATGACAGCTTGAACAATTGCCTTAAGGAGCCAGAAAGGTGTTCTTTTTTATTCTCATTTAAGCTATTAGAGTCATCTGAAATAGAGATCATCTGTAGATACTACAGAGTGAAAAAAGCCATGGGTTATCTTATTAATGTGTTTCTCCAAGCATGTTAAGAGTGAACTATCAATCAGTTGTTTGCCAAGAAAATGGTTTGTCAGTGCTATCTAGGTGATATGCCATTTGAAATGCAAGTTTTAGATTCTAACTACCATGCTAGCTAAGTAAACACAGTTGTCAAGCTGCATCTCTTGGTCATTTCAGGAAAGGTTGTAGGGCTTCCTGAACTGATTACAAAATAGCATTAGTATTGTAAGCCAAAAGTGAACAACATGACCCATTTTTTAAAAAGTTAAGACACTGTACATGAGTCATCAGGAAGATGTTAAAATCTACCCACATGCACCATATTATGTAAAATTCAGCTCAGTTGCACCTTTGCTTTGTGTCCTTAGAACCCAATACATTAAAAGTTAAGACAAATTTCCTGTTATCTAAGTCTTTCATTCTAAGTGAAATGTTCATATTTTCTTATTAATTTCAGTCCGTTAGAGATAATTCATGTCACGTTAACATAAAGATTGAGAAAGTCATGTTCAAATTTTGGTTAAATTAATGAAATATATACCTGTAATTCACTGTGGTGTTTTGATTTGGTTATATAATGTAGCTATACTATTCACATGGAGCCAAGAAAAGCAGTGGCTTAACACATTAGTATAGTAAAAGAATACATTTATACTTAAGCCACTCAGCTTAGCCAAGGATTTGCATAAACTGGCCAAGTTCAGTTTGGGCTTGTGATAGAAGTGAAATAGCAACATTATAACCCCTCCAAGCTAAGGTTCCTTTCTGTCACCATGTCTGCATCTTCCCTAATCTTAAGTAAATTGTATGTCTCCTGTGTCTGAGGACTGAAAGTCTGAAATTAAACCAATATTTATTATTTTTTTAAAGATTTTATTTATTTATTTGACAGATCACAAGTAGGCAGAGCGGCAGGCAGAGGGAGAGATGGGGAAGCAGGCTCCCTGGCGAGCAGAGAGCCCGATGTGGGGCTCAATCCCAGGACCCTGAGATCATGACCTGAGCCGAAGGCAGAGGCTTCAACCCACTGAGCCACCCAGGCGCCCTTCAACCAATATTTAAGAACTTAAAAAAGTACTTTTGTACAGAAGTTGTACTGTGAGATATAACTTTTAAAAAATCTGAGCTGTAGAATTTTTTAAATTGAATGAGTAGTACTATTTAAAAAATTTTTTTTCTCCTTCAGATTAAATAATCCATTGCTCTAGAAAGAAAAAGTTAGGCAAGTGAATCATCTCCATAGTTTTCAGGATGTGAATCAAATAATCACTAAATGGACTTCAAGTACATGTGAAATTATATTTCCCTATAAATGTCTTATTGAAATCGCCTATTGATTTCTGTGTGTATTTGAACCCTGAAGTGAAGTATGGGGACTATTTAAAGAATGTAGATTTAATGCCTAGGTAATTGGGTACTTTTCCAGTTACAGACCTTCAGTAAGTTTCCAGTGAAACAACACTGAGGAGTTCCTCATCGCAGCTACATCTAAATGACAAAAACTCAGCAACCTAGGCATAATTTGGTGATAAGTGGAAGAATGACTCTTATAGTTAGTTACTTATTTGTGGAATTTTCCAAAGTTAGCCTGCATCATAACTTTCTTATAAGGAGAAACATTTCATGAGAATCTTTTCGTTCCACAGTTGTGTAACAATCCCCAAAGAAGGGCAATGTGCATGCACTTAAAGCATTTGTTTCATAAATCTTATTGCTAGTAAAGCCAAAATTTCGATTCCACAGTTATTAAACTCCTAGAGATGGTAATTACAATGCATTATTTGTCGAATTTTATTCTTTTTATAAAATCTAAAAGAAAATGTGACATTCTGCTATGTCTTTGAATCTCTAGTTATGTATATTTGTTTGTCTATAACACATTATTTGGTTTCTCTGCAGCTCTGTTTTCAAGCTGATGATGCTAAATTTTGTGTTAATTCACATCTAGGCATATGGGTATATTTGAAATCACCTAATTTGAAATTGCAGTTCTTAGAGTTAGCTCTAAGAAATGTAATTAGGTAAAGAATATTTTGAGTGAAATATTGAATAAATTATTAGAAACATAGTTAATTTTTCAATGAATCCCCAAATAGTAGGCTTGGAAAGTGGTGCTTTTTACCTTAATTTTAAATTATGTACATTTTATGGGCAAGAAGCAAGTTTATCCCTATTTTAGGCAAGTCAGATTATATGCTAGTTCTATTAATGCAAAGAAACCAGGCCCATTTGATGATGACTTAATGCTGTTAAAAAATAACAAGATAAGGAAATTCTTGGTTCCTTCCTGTAATTTCCTATCTTTTTCCCCCAGTTTTCTTATTTTGTTTAATCTACAGTTAGATTATGACAGAATGCCATGGGACCACACTGTTCTTTGAATCTCATGATTGGTTGTTTTTAATTCCATTCCTGATAGCCATTTTTAAAATATCAAACTTTTTCTGTAAAAAGAGAAAGGAGAATTTTGACTTACAAAGTGACTTATAAGCTATTCCAATGATTGGTTGTATTGAGAAAGGCAATGCACCCCTTTCTTTGTCCCTCAAAATCAGCAATACTGCCTATTTCTTTTCTGAAACAGGAAAGAACGAACCATGTATCACAGTTCTCTCATCTCTGGCAAATCTATAATTCCTGAGTCCTTATTTTTGGCCTCCACCCTCATTGGAGGCTACTTCTCTCTGATTAGTATGTGGTCATCAGAGAATTACCACAGACAGAAAGTATATCTTACCTTTTTACTGGAAAGGTGTTGTCTACCTTAGACCACTGAAACTTGAGCTAAACCCATGCCCCAAAAAAAGAAAGGCCAGGAAGTCATTTTGCTTATTGGGAGGCTTCAGAGATCAGGGAAAAGAAGAGGAGGGAAAGCCTTGGCATCTACTCCAGAATTGTCCTTGATTGTTAAACTTTGATCTAATCTCTCAATGGTAGGTACATCATCAACATTCTGTGAATATCTTGTACATGAGAGCAAAATACCAGAAGTTTCAGGTTTTCTTTAAAATTGTGCCCTTTATTTGTTTCCTTTGCATGTTCTATTTCCCTGATTAACTTTCTGAGCCCTGGGCAAGTTAGTTAACCTTTCTGAGCCCCAAAGGCCTCATCTGTAAAATGAGTGGTTTAGAATAAATGATCTTTATGATCCTTTCCATTGCAAACATTCTGTGCTGTGAAACCTCAAAGCTATAAACTATATGAGAGTAAGAGCCAATTTTTTTTAGTATTTTTAATTCCTCCAACAGGCCCTAATGTAACTTTGAGTTTACTACCTTGCTTCTGCTATTTGAAGTAGAGAATAGATTTTTGAAGACAGCTCTAACATGTACTAAACTAGATTAGAAATTGGACGTTCTGTTTTAATTGCAGGCCAGGCTATTTATCAGATATAGATGTCATAGGAACTTGCATGTTTCAATAGTAAAAACATTGTGGGAAATGAATCATTGGGATGAGATTATGTAACCCCATTTAGAAGAATAATACTTTAATATTTGGCTGTAAAAGGATTGTGGGTTGAATTGTGTCCCTTCCAATCCCTCAAGAAAGATATATTGATGTCCTCATTCCCTGGTACCTGTGAACATGACCTTATTTGAAAATAGGGTCTTTGTAGATATAATAAAGTTGAGATAAGGGGCGCCTGGGTGGCTCAGTGGGTTAAGCCTCTGCCTTCAGCTCAGGTCATGATCTCAGCGTCCTGGGATCGAGCCCTGCATCAGGCTCTCTGTTCAGCAGAGAGGCTGCTTCGCCCTCTCTCGCTGCCTGCCTCTCTGCCTACTTGATATCTCTCTCTGTCAAATAAATAAATAAAATCTTTAAAAAAATAAAAAATTAAAAAATAAAAGTTGAGATAAGATCATACTGAATTAGGGTAAGCCCTAAAATCAGTGACTAGAGTCTTTAGAGGAAGACCATGTGGAGACACAGGGATCAAGGGACCCACAGGTTGAAGGCCATGTGATGATGGAAGGAGAGATTGCCGTGATGCAGCTGCAAGTCAAGGGATACCAGAGACTAATTGCAACCACCAGAAATGAGGAAAGAGGCCCAGAACAGATTCTCCCTCAGAGCCTCCAGAAAGAACCAATGTTACCAACACTTATTTCATACTTCTAGGCTCCAGAGCTGTGAGAGAATACATTTTTGTGGTTTTAAGCCGCCCAGTTTGTGGTAATTTATTACGATAGCCATAGGAAACTAATACAGAAGGCTTGGATACCAGCCTAGGGAAAGTCCCCAAGGGATATGGATCTGGACTAGATCAGTTATAGATTGCAACCACTATAGGGTATCTACCTTCAGCCTAGAACATCTTTATAAATCAAGATGAAAACTGAAAGAAACGATGATTTCTTTGGAAGCAACCCAGAATTCTGTAAGAGATTAGGAACCATCTAATAAAAACTCTAATTAGCCTAAACTAGTATCTTCTTTGTTAAAACTATTACTGGTCCCTTGAAAGCCACCTTTGACCCAGCATTTCATACTCACAAGCCTCAAGGTAAGCTACAGGAAGACTATTCCTTAGAGTTATTGGCCATTTATTGGTAAACCTTTTTCTACCTTATGCAGGTTTCCTTTCTCTGATTTTAGTTAACCATTTATACAGTTAGATACTAAGGATCTTTGAGCTTCAAAGAATGAACAGTGAATATATCCATTTAATCTGTTTATTTGTCCATTGGGAAAAATCTCTCTCCTACTCTATGAAAACCTCATCCATTCCTCCACCATGCATAGCTCAGATCTCATCTACCTCGCGAAGGCACCATTGACCACCCTATTTTGAAATAATCTGCTTTCCATAATTACATAATTTATGCTGTGTAATTTCCCTTGATGCTTAGCAAATAGTACCCTTCATTATAGTTTTGTTTTGGTATCTGTGTGACTCATCTCCTTGACTAGATTGCTCTTAGAGGATGGTAATTATAATTCATGCTGTTTTGTATCTCTACCCTGTACCTGCAATACACAAAGAGCAGTGTATGCACATCGTTAAGTACATTGTGATGAGTCTTTTTCAATTATGGTGGACAGATTATGACAGAATTGACAACTTATTCAACAGTTAACTGGTTCTAGGCATAGCCTTATAGAACTCATCATTATTTGAAAAAAATCAAGACAGTCTATATTCTAAGACTCCAGCACAGAATTTCTGGTTAATAGTGGTTGGCATAATTTATTCTCTTGCTTATTATTTTCAAGTTATGCTGTTGCTTTGATCTCATTTTTAAAAGCAGTATTTATAAATATAATTCATAAAAGCATGGTGTTATTGGCCAATGAAAAGAATTGCTGCCAGTTTTAGAAAAGAAACTATAGTTTACTAGAAATTGCTGACCTCCTCACAAAAATGATGAATTAACGACCACATACAGCATTATGAAAGCTGGTTGTAGTTTGTTTAGGCCAGTCTCTCTCTTTATGGCATTCTCAATCTTTCTAAACAGCTAGAATATAATAACATTTTAAAAATTAAAGTACTTCCCATAACCAAGAACATGGTATGAAATGAGCAACATTAAGCTCAAAACAATTGAAGCTTCAGATACTGGAGCAGGAAAGAATTTTAAAGAGCCCAAATTAATAAGAAGACAACATTGTTGTGCTTCTTCAGATGCAGTAATAATTAGGCTCAGAGGTTAGCAGGAAGAGATTTTGTAGCAATAATGGCTCCCAGTACCATTTTTCTCTTGTGACTTTGACTTACAAGGGTAAGGCTTTTATTTGAAGATTTGATACAATGAAGCTGCAGACAGCAGGGGGTGGGGGGGGCGGAGAATTTGGCCAAAAGGCTGGACTCTCTCAAACATCTATGAGAGAGGGAGAGTTTGAGAGGGAAAGACTGGGAGAAATTGAAAGGTAGAAAAGGAGGAGGGGAGGAGACAAAAAGAAAAAAAAGATTTACATTACCAATGACAAATCAAAGCTGAAAGTTTGCCATGGCTGTTGTCATTCATTGCCATTGCCATTCATATTTAGAAAGAAGACTGCTGTGATAATCGATTTGATGGTCCAGCTTGAGTGGAAGCACTTCTGGGCATAGCAGGCCTCAGAGATGCCAAAAAAGAAGAAAAGGTGGGAATGAAATAATGCACTACTTTCTCCTCAGAGGCATGTGGCCCAGTTTTTAAGAACAGAAAAACATGCTCTGGGATAGGGAGAGTGGAATGGGGAGGAAACCTAAAGAACTTAGTAATAAATACAAAAATGACCATATAGCTCTAGTTAGATAAAAATAGGCATTCAAACAGAGACAATAAAAGGACATATTTTACTGACAGGTGAATAATAGAGGAGCGTGGTGGAAATAATCTGATTTTTAATGGACTCAGTTCTTAAGAGTACCTTTTTTACTTTTTTTTTTTTAAACTGTTCTTTTGTATAGGGACAAAAGTGATTCCTTTTCTAAAAACCCTTTTAATTTTTTAGGCTTTTCAAACTAGATTAATAGTTGAGAAGGAGAAAAAGAAAATAATAATTGAAACCGAAAAGCTGTATATGTGCTTGTATTATCTAAACATCATTGAATTTATTTCCATGAAGCAAAAGGTAATAATGAAGCTTGTCCTTAGATTTGTGAGTGGAGGGTGGTGTTCAGCCATTACTTCCTGCTGATATGAATAAGTGAGGAGACTAAAGTGCCAGTTGAAGGAGGGAAAAAAAGAGTGAGAGAGATTTTTTTTTTAAAGTACTGAATTCACTGTTCGACCTCTTAATCACAACTGCCAGTTGAATTGTGTGCCCTGTCATCAATTTAAGGGCCTAAACAAAACCAGATAAAAGATACAGCTGTCAAAACACAAATTTTCATCAGAACCTGTCTGTCTTTTGAAGGAAATGTAGTTATTTGTTTTAAAATAGCTCAATCCTTTACTTAATTCCCTTTCTCTCTTTTCTTGCCTGTCTCCCTTCTACCTTTGTTTCTCCTTTCTCTCTTCTACTTACCTATGTACATGCCTTTACTTAAGCCAACAGGGAATGTCTTTTGTCTGGCCACATTGAATCAGACCAGATCTGTTTTATACATATGCAGATATTATGCAAATATCAATACCCTCACATCACATCACATCACATTTTCTGCTCTCCTGAAAAGTTTTCTCGATTACAATAAGACATTGAGCGTTAGGAGTTTTTTTTTAAAAAGAAAAACCTCAAATATATGACTTGTTTTAAAAAGACTCATATGGGGACGCCTGGGTGGCTCAGTTGATTAAGCGGCTGCCTTCGGCTCAGGTCATGATTCCAGCGTCCTGGGATCTAGTCCCACATCCGGCTCCCTGCTCGGTGGGGAGCCTGCTTCTCCCTCTGTTTCTGCCTGCCACTCTGTCTGCCTGTGCGCGCTCGCTCTCTCTCTCTAACCAATAAATAAATAAAATCTTTAAAAAAAAAGACTCATATGAAATTAATACAGACAAAGCAATGTTAGCTGTGTCATTATAATGTATGGCAGTATTTCTCAAATTAAAACAATCATCAGTATGAGAATTACCTGGGAAGCTTATTAAAATTTAGATTCTCAAACCCCACCGCAGATGTATGGAATCACAGTAGATGGCATCCAGGAATCTACATTTTAACAAGTGCTACACATTTATCTGCTTTATACTACTGAAGTTGGGACTCCAGAGACATAATGGTTAGTCAGATAAACTGGATTCTGATACATTTTCCACCATTATTAGTTGTATAAACTTGGGCAGATTACCTAGTCTCTCTGAAACTCAATTTCCTCACCCATCAAATGTACGTAACACTGTTTATTTATTAGGATTGTTCTGAGGATTAAATATGATAATAAATGCTTAGCATAGTAGCCAGTAATTACAATACCAAGATATAGCCAGTACTGTTGATATTGTTTAGCTTTCATGATTTAGAAATAGATTCTTTACTATGTCATTCATATTGCCTCCATTTAAAGTAAGTGTTGGTTTCTACTTCAATGCTATATTAACCTGTGTAGTACTTTTCATGCCTCAAAGAGTTTATAGGATTAATCATACCTATCATTTCATCTTACCCAACTGGGAAACAAAAATATCTTAGACTAAAATACTGTGACACATTCTTACTCTCATAGAATCTTCTTACTAACTGTATATAGGCCACTGGATGTACACATTATTCATATGTGAATGTAATTAGGGAGCATTAAGATGCTGAACTTATTGAATGAGGGAGGGAAGAACACCTAGGATATAAATGTCATGCTATAAATACCAAAAGCAACTCACAATGTGACCAGCAGTACCACCTGCCTCATAACCAAAGATAATCAAATATTATCATGGCTGAACAGGGAAAGTCTTTGTCCTCATAGCCTGGAATAGAGAAAAGATCACTAGAATCTTTTTATATCTAATTTCAATGCTTCCAAGCTCTGTATCTTATACAGTTCAGGCTGATATAACAAAAATACCACAGACTGACTAGCCTGAACAACAGACATTTATTTCTTACAGTTCTGGAGGCTAAGAAATCCAGCCAAGGTCAAGATGCCCATAGATCCCACGTCCAATGAGGGCTCACTTCCTGGCTTATAGACAGCGATTCATCTTGCTGTGTACTCGTATGACTGAGGAGAGAGAGAGATTATCTCCCTCATGTCCCATTTGGAGGGCTCCCCACTTATGTAATACCTAATTACTGTCCAAAGTCCCTACCTCCAAATACTATCACATTGGTTATTATGTTTCAACATATGAATTTGGGTGGGGAGACACAAACATGCAGTCTGTAATACTCATTACTTCAGAAAAACCTCTTATTTTTAGCGCCTCCATGTAAAATGAGGATAAATCCTATTTGCCCCACTTCAGAGCCTTGAATTAAGAAGGAAATGTGCTAATGTATGTAGCAACCATTTGTAAACCAAGTTCTACACAAATGTATAGTATTATTTCAAATCTTTTCAAATGGACTGAAAGTCCACCTTGAAAATGTAGTTACCAACTGCCAGCAGTGATTGCATTCTTTCTCATTTTCCAGGAAGTCCAAAAAAATAGATGAACTTAGAATTCCTCATTTATCAAATCCTTGTTTGTGCCTTGCTGATTTTTGCTTGAGGTGACCAGATTTCATTGATGCATTTTTATATAGCTTTTGCTGAATATTCTTTGATCCCAAAGCTTTCAGCTTTGTGGCTTTGAAGTTCCAATTCCCTGATCAATGTCTAAACTTGTGAAGCTTAAAATTTATCATTTGGCATTGACTTACGTGTTAATTTGAGTCGAAACTCAGTGTCCTTTAAACATCTTGAGGCAGATTTTCAGCATGGCCTCGTTTTAACTGATACAGTTATATATTTGTAAGTACAAATTGCCACTTTTGTCCTCAAGAGAGCACAAATTGGCCATCGCATCTGACATGAGGTAATTGAAGGTGCAAAAAACACTTCTACAAAAAGGTCTTTATAACACTCTCTTCCCCCAATAACCCTCCCTCCCTTCCTCTCTGTACAGGAAGAAAAGAAGAAATAATGCTATTACTAAGCTCTGAGTAGAGGTCAACATTTCTTCTCAAGAAAAATAAACTGCATATAATTTATGTTTCTCTTCTAAAACGAGATACACGTGAGATACTGAGTAATTTTCAATAGAAAGTTAATGGAAATGCTGATGTCTTTCACAGTTATCATTTTGCTGCAAGGTAATATAATACTTTAACTTAAGCAAATAAGTAGCTTTGGCTATTGAATAATAGCTTTTGAGAGCCAGTTATGGAACTTACAATACACCTATAGTTTTAGTTGCCTAAAACTGTATCCTCTGAGGTTACTTTCGACCAAGAGAGTAACATTTGGTTTGAATATGCCCTTCTTTGCACCAGTAATCTCTGGGTCATTTTTGGATTCTAGAGCTAGAGAAAATGAGAGCTATAAGATATGAAGCCAAACTCAATTTAGAGCTTATTTGTTACCTAAAGAGTATGTATGTTGCCATTGGCTTATAAAATTATCTAGGCTGCAGGAAAACTTCCTAGCCATTTCTTGGTATATTCCTTGTGGCCATTGCAAGTATTGCCTGGAAGTTATTTGTAGAATTTGATTTTATTCTTCTAGTGATTTATATATACTTTATATATTTATATTTATATTTTATTTATATCTTATATTTACATATACTTTATATATTTGTATATATATGATTTATATGCACATACATACATATACATACATACACACACATTACTTAGCCTGACCTACTCATAGACTACACATGTACCTAGCCCAGTGCCAGTAGGCAGTCATTTTTTTTGTTACCCTCAGAAATAGCAGACTATTATTTAAATGGGCAGTTTCCAGGGCACCTGGGTGGCTCCGTGGGTTAAAGCCTCTGCCTTCGGCTCAGGTCATGATCTCAGGGTCCTGGGATAGAGCCCCACATTGGGCTCTCTGCTCAGTGGGGAGCCTGCTTCCCTTCCTCGCTCTCTGCCTGCCTCTCTGCCTACTTGTGATCTCTGTCTGTCAAATAAATAAATAAAATCTAAAAAAATAAAAAATAAATGGGCAGTTTCCTTTACTTAAGTGAGCAACACAATTTAATGCGGGTTGATCTATGCATTTCCCCTTGAATGACTAAATTACAAAAGGCCATCTGTAATTCCCTTTCCACTTCAGCACTGTTAAAGCAAAAAAGTGTTTAGTGAAACCTAGGTAACTGATGGGATTCTTATAGGCAGTTCAAGACCTAGTATGAAACCAAATACTCCTTATAAGCACCAGCCTAAAGGATAAGAATCAAAAATTTCCCCCAATTAAGTCTTATTAATAAATTTGATGAAAAGGAAGATCATAGAAGGTAACTAAAAATGTATTAGTGATGACAGGGTGAGAAAGAGGTGATAAAAGTTTTTTAGAGCGTGTTTTTAAAGGATTGCTGTCAAATAATAAATAAATAGTTTGAACTTGTTCTTGTCCTGGTGACAAATATATATCTGAGCCAAAATTACTATTTTGTTTCATTTTCTTCCTTCCCTTACACACTAATAGCCATAGTGATGACCAGTCCTAAAAAGTGTTATTCTGTTGTGGTTCGGAAATCATTGCCTATTAGGTAGCTAAAATGTAAGAGAATTACAGCTCCCTCCGTATTGTCAAGCCATAGAAACAGCAACAAAGATACCCAAATGAAACAAGCTCTGGGTTGTTTTTTTTTTTTTTTTTTTCTCAAAACCAAAGAAGTGTAAGAAAAGCATTGAATTTAAAGGCAGAAACTATTCCAGAAGGTTATTGCTAGAATTCAGATACCAAAGACAGTAATAGAATTATACCTTTACAAAGAGGAATTACTACCATTTTTTGTCTCAAATTCATTCAAATATTGAAAAGAAAGCTTAACCATGTTTCAGTTTACAGTCTTCACAGGAGATAGTATAATGAATGAAATTAGTTCTCTTGTAAGACCCTCTTAAAATTGATACATTCTGTGAGTAAGTAGTTCCTTGTGACCATGGATTAGGAGAAATTTTTTTGTTAATAGTTTTCTCTAGAGAAAAAATTATTCTCATAATATTCTATTTCACCAATGAAATTTTAAAACTGATACTTTTTCATATTTAAAAACTCCAGAATAAAGAGAAAAATACAACTTGAGTTGTGATTTCTTTCAGTCCTCAGTCTGAAGAGGTTGAGCCCATTTAAGGTATATTGGACAGGGAGACGGTACCCTAATAAATGTTGGCTTAACAGGATTCATTCACATAGTTGTGGGAATAGTATCAGATCTGTTGGCCAGAAAAAGCCCGACCAAGTTTGATTTGTCCAATGTGATTTGAGGAAGGGAGGGGAGCTTAGCATACTCTGCTCTGAGTGTTACTGCTGAGGAGGAGAATGAGAGCCAAAGTTTAGGATTTGGCCAGGGCCCAAAAAGATACTGTCACTGAGAAGAAACTGATACATGGTAATTAATGCTCTTTCAGACAGTGAAAAGAAGAAATAGAACAGAGTTGGCCCTCCACCTGTGGCCTGTCCACCCTCCCCCATTTTTTTGAGCTCATCCATGCTAACCTTCTCCTCCTTTATCTAGCATAGCCACTTTGTAATTATTACCACATTCTCTTTGTACATTATCTTTTGCTGTCTTGCAGTTGTTTAATATGGCTTTTTTTCTATAACAAGGAACAGGGGCTTACTGAGGTTTTCTTAGATAAGATATTGTTAAGGGAAAATGGAGAAGAAATACACAGTGGCTGCCTAGACATACCTCACCAAAACTAGACTATCCCAGTACAACAGTGCTCTGACAATCTGACAGCATATCTCGTGACGCAATGACCACTCTGCTGGTAGTCTTCCTTTAGGAGCAGGTGTCTGTTCAGCCAAGCTTCACTTGTACCTTACTAATCTGTCCATTCTCATGCTTTGCCATTATGGTGACTCAGCTGCTCTGTTTTTGTTTTTCTATCTAATCCTTCTTTGTACTCCCTAACAATAAGTGTACTCTCTGTTCTCTCAGTCTCAGAGATGTTATGTGAAAAAATACGCATTTTAGGGGCTCCTGGGTGGCTCAGTGGGTTAAAGCCTCTGCCTTCGGCTCAGGTCATGATCCCAGGGTCCTGGGATCGAGCCCCTCATCAGGCTCTCTGCTCAGCGGGGAGCCTGCTTCCTCCTCTCTCTCTGCCTGCCTCTCTGCCTACTTGTGATCGATCTCTGACCAATAAATAAATTTAAAAAAATACACATTTTAGAAAAGGTGAATCAGAGTGTCTGCCATATATCTGTGATCATCATGGGATCAGTGGGTCAAGTGAGCCTCTAGAGAAAGTCTGTAAGGATTGACCTATAGAGTGGGGTACACACTAAAGGCTAGAAGCCAGATCATAAATCAGGGAGAGCAGAAAGTAGTATCTAGAGAATAGACAGCCGAGTATCCATTTACAAGTGAGGAGAAGGCTAGTCACTGGTCCAGAGTATGGTTTGGGTCAAGGAACTGACAAATATAAGAAACTGGATCCAAGGGGAGAAAGGATTGTATGTTCCCATACTGGTAGATCAGGTTGGTCTGCTTCTCTTAATCCCCACTTATACTCTGGGATCAGTTCAGTGGTTTCTTTTGCCTTCTAAAACAGTTCTCTTTTTTTGTTACTAATACATCAACTGTATCTCTGAAAGTAGGGTCATTTCATTAAAAAAATGTTTTATTTCATCTGTGCGGTGCTGAAAATGTCATGGCCACAGAGAGTTAAGCACAGAATTGTGACACATTACTGAAAAATCTCTAGCAGTTGGCTGTTTTGTTGTTGTTGTTAGGAGGGTAAGATAGCTTTAATCATAGTGATGAATCAATATGGCAATCTTTTATTTTTTCATCCATGAAAAGTTTATTATAGTAAAATTCATATACCATAAAATTCATCATTTAATCATTTTATAGACAAATTTTAAATGTGTTTTTTATCTGAAAGATTGAATGTTTTCATGTAATACTCTTAATTTTGTTTTTTTACTTGTGTACAATTGACATCAAATGTTATGTTTGTTTCAGGTATACAAATATAGTGATTCAACTTCTCTATGCTGTGCTCACCATAAGTGTAGCTACCGTCTGTTATCATACAATGCTGTTACAGTATTGTTGACTGTATTCCCTGTGCTGTGCTTTTTCTTCCTATGACTTATTCATTCCATAACTGGAAGCCTGTATCACCCACTCCTCTTTACCCATTTTGCCCAAAACTTTATCCCCCTTCCCTCTGGCAGCCATCAGTTCTCTGTTTTTACAGGTCGGATTTTTTGTTTGTTCATTCATTTTTTTTTAAGATTCTGAATATGAGTGAAATCATATGGTATTGTCTTTCTCAGTCTGACTTATTTCATTTAGCATAATACCCTCTAGGTTTCATCCATATTGTCACAAATGGCACAGTCTTATCCTTTTTTATTGTGTGTGATATTCCATTATATATATTATATGTATATATAGATATAGATGTATATGTATACACACACACACACACACATCTTATATATCCATTTGTCTGTCACGAACACTTAGGTAACTTCCATATCTTGGCTATAGTAAATAGTGCTGCAGTAAACATAGGGGCGCACATATCTTTTCAGATTAATGTCTTTGTTTTCTCTGGATAAATACCCAGTATTGGACTTACTGAATCATACGGTACTTCTGTTTTTAATTTTAATTTTTATTTTTATTTGTTTGAGGAACCTCCATACAGTTTTTCATAGCGGCTGTCACCAGTTTAAATTTCCACCAACAGTGCATGAGTTTTCCTGTTTCTCCACATCCTTACAAACACGAGTTATTTCTTGTGTTTTTTATTTTAGCCATTCGGACAGGTGTCAGGTGATATCTCACTGTGACTTTTGATGTGCATGTGATGAGCAGTGATGAGCAGTGGTGTTGAGCATCTTTTCGTGTGTTAATTTGCCATGTGTATGTCTTCTTTGGAAAAATGTCTATTCACTTTTGCTGTCCATGTTTTAATCACATTGTTTGTTGTTTTGATATTGAGTTATATGAGTTCTTTATATATTTTAGATATTAACCCTTAATCAGATACATCATTTGCAAATATTTTCTGCCATTCTATAGGCTGCCTTTTAGTTTTGTTAACTGTTGCCTTTGTTGTACAAAAGCTTTTTGATTATGATGTGATCCCAGTAGTTTGTTCTTGCTTTTGTTTCCCTTGCCTTGAGACATTTCAGGAAAAAACTGTTGCTATGGCTGATGTCAGAGAAATTACTGCCTGTGCTCTCTTCTAGGATTTTTATGGTTTCAGGTATTATATTTAGGTCTTTAATCCATCTTGAATTTATTTTTGTATATGGTGTAAGGAAGTGGTCAGGTCTCATTCTTTTGTGCATAGCTCCAGTTTTTTCCAGCACCATTTCTTGAAGAGACTGTCTTTTCCCCATTGTATGTATGTTCTTGAACATGGCTATCTTTTAGTCTCCATTGTGTTGATTAGAGTAAAGTCCCTCATTGTGATTAGTGTGGAAGAATATTCTTACCAAATTTCCCTTGTTATCTTGCCAACTAGCTGGGCATGGTGTGGGTGATTATCTAAGGAGAACACTCCCAGCTGGTCTCCATAGCATTCAGGGATATATTTACTCCAAGTCTGTAGATAGGAGATATGAGAAGTTGTTTGTCAGGACCACATTTCCCAGTGTGTTTCCACTGAACATTTGTTTTTTCAGATGTTACTACATGTCTTGTGTAAAAAGGGTTGGGTAAAAATACTGGATAAAATAAAATTGGGTAAAACAAATGTCTCTGAGAACTCTCTCTTGCTGAACCTCTGGGTACTGCTCATTGGTTCCATATCTATTATAGTCCAATACAACTAGTATGATTTATAAGTTGGTCTCTTAGGGCCCTTTCACCTTCTAAGACCCCAGTACCAAAGACAACTAATCTTTTCTTATATACTTCAAGATTACTGTGGTGTCAGGGTGCCTGGGTGGCTTAGTCAGTTGAGCATCTGACTCTTGGTTTTAGCTCAAGTCATGGTGTCTACATTCAGTGTGAAATCTGCATGTCACTCTCCGTCTGCTCCTCCCCCTGTGCCCTCTCTCCCTCTCTCTCCTTTCTTTATGTCTGTCTCTCTCTCTCCCTCATAAATAAATAAAATCTTAAAAAAAATTACTGTGGTCCCAATTCAGCCTCAAAGGGACTCCTTTGAAACTGTGAACAAGAGTAAGCTGGCTTAGGAGGACAACAAAGTGTCTAGTTATATGTGTCAGTGCTCTAGAAGCTTAATATGGAGATTTTTATAAGGGGATCAGTTTGGTCTTTGCGACTAAACTAAACTATCAGTTATGCTATGGGGGATGGAATTCAAGTCTCCAGTATTGTCCTTAGAGCATATCTGAAGGGCAAGACTGATGATACTAAACCTTAGATATCCTAAGAATGAGCTAAGCTTTAATAATAAAAACTTCTTGAGCACCTGGATGGCCCAGTCAATTAAGCACCTGCCTTTGGCTCAGGTCCTGTTCCCAGGGTCTCAGATCGAGTCCCACACCCTCTGCCCCTCCCCACTGCTTGTGTACTCTCTTTAGCTCTCTCTCAATTAAATAAATAAAATCTTAAAAACATAATGAAATTTTCTTTTTTACACAGTATCTTTCTATTATTTCAGTACCACTTGTTATACATATTGGTAACAATATGTCTAAGGTAACAATGTAAATTCACTTGGATTCTACAATATGGATTCCTTTCCATATATGTATCCCAACAGAATAGGATGAAGTATTGACCAGTTTCCAAGTAACTGAAATAATCTGCATTGGTCCTTTGGTGATATATGTAAGTCTTACTCCTTGGGGGTGCCTTCCAGGGATCTTGAGACAATGTGGTCTTAAATCCTACCTCTTTGTCTCCTGTACATATGCCAGGTCTTCTCGAATCCACTTTTCTATTCCTCCTTTCTTTTGCTTTTTACTCCCACCTTCTATTTTCCACTCCTCATAAAGAATACAGCAAATGGGGGCGCCTGGGTGGCTCAGTGGGTTAAAGCCTCTGCCTTCAGCTCAGGTCATGATCTCAGGGTCCTGGGATCAAGCCCCGCATAGGGCTCTCTGCATATCAGGGAGCCTGCTTCCTCCTCTCTTTCTGCCTGCCTCTTTGCCTACTTGTGATCTCTGTCTGTCAGGTAAATAAATAAAATCTTAAAAGAAGAGGAAGAAGAAGAAGAAGAAGAAGAAGAAGAAGACGACAGCAAATGTACAGGAAATACTGTAGGCAGCTGTTGCCTGTAACTGATTTAGCATATACTCCCCCACTGAGCACCCTCCCCAAATCCAGCATCAGGAATGAAAGTTTTATCAGTTCTTTTGACAGTACTTAAGTGACTGCTCCCCGCTGGCTTCATACCTGCTAGCCTGCTAATTTGAGTTCTCCTTCTATAAAGCGAGGTGCATTGACCGACTGCTGTACAAAGACAAATACTATTCTTTGGGGTCATGGAGTTTCTAAATAAACTGAGAATAGTGGCTAAAAATCAGACTACAAAGTCTCAAAGGAAAAGGCATTGAATGATCTCATTCAGCCTCTTTTCAAAAATACTATGTATTCTTCAAGTTTTAGAATTTCTAGAGACAATTAGCAGATAGTAGTTGCAAGAAAAAGCAGAACTTTCATGAGATGTGTAACTTATATAACTTAACTCATATCTTAAAGTTTAGCCGACATATGCTAGTATTATTTTTAAAGACAAATATCTGTTAAGGAGTTTGTCTTGTACGTAAGGACATGTTTCAAAATGAAGAATATGGACTTTTTTCTTAATATATACTAAAATATTGTTCTATGTTGAAAGATGGCGATTTATTTTCATGAATCAAATCTTGTACTTAAAGCTAATGTCTATTTTTTATATATATTGTTGGGGTAGAGATATTTTGTAAGGGTATGGAGTAATGGCTTTTAGTAAATGTGGGCCTTAAAAATAATTACTTTAGGGGCACCTGGGTGGCTCAGTCGTTAAGTGTCTGGCTTTGGCTCAAGTCATGATCCCAGGGTCCTGGGATCCAGCCCCACATCAAGCTCCCTCTCGGCAGGGAGTCTGCTTCTCCCTCGCCCACACTCCCTGCTTGTGTTCCTTCTGTCACTGTCTCTCTCTGTCAAATAAATAAATAAAATCTTTAACTTAAAAAAGTGATTTAAAATTTAAAAAAATAAAAATTATATTTTTGGTGTAACTTTTCACCTCCTAAAAGAAATTTTTAAAATTTATATCATTTCTTCTTTTAATTTTAAGCATAGCTCCCAAAATATGTCAGTTTTGTATTAAAATAAATGAATTTGTGAAGTTGCTTTCTTTGCAGCATGAGAAGCTAACAGCTAGAATAAAAATAATCAACCTAATATTTTTTGTTGCTGGAAAATAATTATGAGAATATTACACAGAGGAAGCCATGCTTAAAATGAAAGCTTCATATTGCATTCAAAACTCAAGTGGGACTTTCAAGTATTCTGTTTAGTAGAATAATACATTGATGAACCCTTGGAGAACTAATTATGTTGTTTCACATGAATTACAAATGCATCATTTAGCTGCATTATAGTCTTACATGTGTCCTTTACAATTAAGCATTGTCAAATGTTAGAAATGTAAAATTTAAGATGTAAAGAAAGCATATTTTTTAGACAAAGTGGTCTAAATAAATACCAGTATTTTAATTTGAGATCTGCAACTGGTCTACAGATTTTCTTTTCCTATTTTTGTAAGCTCAAAGTATGAATCTGAGAACTTCTTTTAATAGAGTTCCCTTACTAAAATTCTATTATTGATGTAAGTATAAGCTGTAACAGTAATTTTTTCCATTTACTTTTTTTAAGTTGCAATTCAAATTCCAGTTAGTTAACATACAGTGTAATAATAGTTACAGATGTGCAATATAGTGATTCAGTACTTCCATTTAACACTCGGTGTTCATCACAAGTTCACTCTTCAATTCCTATCACCTATTTAACCCATCCCCCCACCTGTCTCCCCTTCAATAACATTCAGTTTGTTCTCTATAGTTAAGAGTGTGTTTCTTGGTTTGCATCTCTCCTTTTTTCCTTCATGATCACTGGTTTTGTTTCTTAGATTCCACATGTGAGTGAAATCATATAGTATTTGTCTTTCTCTGACTTACTTATTCCACTTAGCACAATACTATTTAGCTCTATCCATGACTTTGTAAATGGCAAGCTTTCGTTCTTTTTTATGGCTGAGTAATATTCCATTATATATATTGCTTCTTCTTCATCCAGTCATTAATCAGTGCACACTTGGGCTGTTTCCATACTTCGGCTATTGTAGATAATGCTGCTGTAAACATCAAGGTGCATGTATCCCTTTGAATTAGTATCTTCATTCTTTGGATAACTACCTAGAAGGGTGAAATTGTTGAATCATAGGGTAGTTCTATTTTTAACTTTCTGAGGAACTTCCATTTTGTTTTCCACAGTGGCTGTGGTAGTTTGCATTCCCACCAGCAGTGCAAGAGGGTTTTACTCTCTCCACATCTTTGCCAAAACCTGTTGTATCTTGTATTGTTGATTTTCACCATTCTGACAGGTGTGAGGTCACAGCTCATTGAAGTGTTGATTTGTATTTCCTTGATGATCAGTGATGTTGAGCATCATTTCATGTGTCTGTTGGCCATCTGTATGTCTACTTTTGGAAAATGTCTGTTCATGTCTTCTGCCCATTTTTAATTGGATTATTCAGTTTGGGGGGTTGAGTCTTGTAAGTTCTTTCTATGTTTTAAATACTAACCCTTTATCAGATGTGTCATTTGCAAATACTTCTCCTATTCATATGTTGCCTTTTAGTTTTATTGTTTCCTTCACTGCCCAGAAGCTTTTATTTTGATGAAGTCCCCATAGTTTATTTTTGCTTTTGTTTCCCTTACTTCAGGAGACATATCTAGAAAGAAGTTGCTACTGCCTGTGTTCTCCTGTAGGATTTTAATGGCTTCCTATGTCACATTTAGGTCTCTCATCCATTTTGAATTTATTTTTGTGTGTGGTATAAAAAGTAGTCTTTCTTTTGTATGTTGCTGTCCAGTTTTCCCAACACCATTTGTTGAAGAGAATGTGTTTTTTCCATTGGATATTCTTCTCTGCTTTGTCAAAGGTTAATTCACCATCTAGTTGTGGGTTCACTTAGGGGTTTTCTATTCTGTTCTGATTGATCTATGCATCTCTTTTTGTGCCAGTACTATACTGTCTTAATCTCTAGAGCTTTGTAATGTAACTTGAAGTCTGGAATTGTGATGCTTCCAGCTTTGCTTTTCTTATTTGAGGCTGCTTTGGCTATTAGGGTTTCCTATAAATTTTAGGATTGTTTATTCTAGCTCTGTGAAGAATGCTGTTAGTATTTTGATAGAGATTGCATTAAATGTAAATGTTGCTTTGGGTATACAGACATTTTAACAATATTTGGTCTTCCATTCTGTGACATGAAATACTTTTTCATTTCTTCATGTCATCTTAATTTCCTTGATCAGTATTCTATAGTTTTCAAACTACAGGTCTTTCACCTCTTTGGTTAGATTTATTCCTTGGTATCTTAATGCTTTTGCCATAATTATAAATGGGATTGATTCCTTAATTTTCCTTTCTCCTGCTTCATTATTGGTGTACAGAAATGCAACAGATTTCTGTATGTTGATTTTGTATCCTGTGACTTTTCTAAACCCATTTATCAGTTCTAACAGTTTTTTGTTGGAATCTTTAAGGTTTTCTACATGGAGTATCATGTCATCTGCAAATGGTGGAAGTTTGACTTCTTCCTTGACCATTTGGATGCCTTTTATTTCTTTTTGTTATTGTCTGATTGCTATGGCTAAGACTTCCAGTACTATGTTAAATAACATTGGTGAGAGTGCACATCCCTGTGACAGTAATTTTTATTATACACTTTAGGCTTACTTCTGGAATTTGAGCATCAGAAACATGTTATTAAAACTTTTTTTTATTATTTCTATAGCTGCCTTTTCAAATGCATTTCTAAAAAGTTCTGAAGCTTTTTACTCTGAAAGTCACAGTTTCAAGTAGGAACTAAAATTCTAGTAACGCAAATAGTATACCAGTACAGACTTCTCACAGTAAGTTTCAGTGAATTATAATAGAAGGTGAACATTGATTCTCTTATGAGTCTGTCTCTCTCTGAAAATAATGTTCCTATCAGCCCTGCCATTTTATAGGAAAAGATTATATTCCAAAGAACTGGATAATACTGGTAACTAAGAAGGCAGAAATCATAGACATTGAATAGTTTAAGTTAAATGTGATTAGCTTCTGGGGTGCCTGGGTGGCTCAGCGGGTTAAGCCTCTGCATTCGGCTCAGGTTATGATCTCAGGGTCCTGAGATCGAGCCCTACATCAGGCTCTCTGCTCAGCAGGGAGCCTGCTTCTGCCTGCCTCTCTGCCTACTTGTGATCTCTGTCTCTCTCTGTCAAATAAATAAATAAAATCTTTAAAAAAAAGAAAGAAAAAATGTGATTAGCTTCTATAATACAAACATTTATAGACAGAAAATGCTGTAAGATGAGGGAAGGGGATAATCTATTTCAGTCCCATCAATGTACAAAAGCTGGGTACTCATCCTTTCTGATGGAGACATAATACTCCATTGTATATATGGACCATATCTTCTTAATCCTTTTGTCTGTTGAAGGGCATCTTGGTTCTTTCCAAAGTTTGGCAACTGTGGCCATTGCTGCTAGGAACATTGGGGTACAGATGGCCCTTCTTTTCACTACAACTATGTCTTTGGGGTAAATACCCAGTAGTGCAATTGCAGGGTCATAGGGAAGCTCTATTTTTAATTCCTTAAGGAATCTCCACAATGTTTTCCAAAGTGGCTGCACCAGCTTGCATTCCCACCAACAGTGGAATGCCTCCTTTCTCCACATCCTCTCCAGCACTTGTTGTTTAATGTCTTGTTAATTTTGGCCATTCTGACTGGTGTAAGTTAGTATCTCAGTGTGGTCTGGATTTGAATCTCCCTGATTGCTAATGATGGTGAACATTTTTTCATGTGTCGGTTAGCCATTTGTATGTCTTCTTTGGAGAAGTGTCTGTTCATGTCTTCTGCCCGTTTTTTGATGTGATTATCTGTTTTGTGTGTGTTGAGTTTGAAGATTTCTTTATAGATCTTGGATATCAGCCCTTTGTCTGTAGTGTCATTTGCGAATTTCTGCTCCCATATGGTTTCACTGACTTGTGGAGCATAAGGAATAACACAGAGGACATTGGGAGATGGAAAGGAGCAGTGAGTTGGGGGAAATCAGAGGGGGAGACAAACCATGAATGACTGTGGACTCTGAGAAACAAACTGAGGGTTTTGAGGGGTGTGGGGAGTTGGGTGGATCTGGTGGTGGGTATTATGGAGGGCACATATTTCATGGAGCATTGGGTATTATGGAGGGCACGTAGTGCATGGAGCACTGGTTGTGGTGTATAAACAATGAATTCTAGAACACTGAAAAGAAATAGAATAAAATAAAAAATTAAAAAAAAAAAAAAGATGAGGGAAACAGGGGAGCCTGGGTGGCTCAGTCGTTAAGTGTCTGCCTTAGGCCCAGATCATAATCTCTGGTTCCTGGGATAGAGCCTAAAAAGGGGCTCCTTGCTCAGCGGAGAGCCTGCCACTCCCCCTGCTTGTGCGCTCCCTCTCTCTCTCTCTGTCACATAAGTAAAATCTTAAAAAAAAAAAAAAAAAAAAGATGAGGGAAATACAAAATGGAAGGAACCTTTATTACCTACTAAGTGTCCAGCACTATTCTAAGTACTAGGGGTACATAAAGAAGTGGGAAATTGTCCCTGTCTTCTAAAATCATACATTGCATATAAACATTTCAAAGGCCAACAGCAAAGGAATTCACAATGAGTTGACATATTATGGACCAAAAAGGTCTATTCACAGACGAAGGTATACAGGCAAAGGTTATATGTATTTGAACTTCCCTGCATAACTGTCATCCTGTGTGATTGTTAACAAAATTATAGATGGGAAATGTTAGTGCCAGAAAGGCTCTTAGAGATCATCTGGCCCAAATCTTTCATTTTTCCAGAGGGTGAAATCTTGGCCCAGAGAAGGTTAAGTATTTTACTCCACATCATACAGCGAATTAATGATAGTGGGAACTAGAACTCAAGCCTCTTGATTCTCAGTCCAGTCTTTCCAGAAAGCACAAACACAAAGCTTTGTCTTTAAACTCTCTCCCCATTCTCCCCTTTACTTGAATGGTGAAAACAGTGGCACAAGTTCTATGAAAAGATGAAACTCCCCAATAAGGAAAAGAAGCCCTGAATGGAATGCTCATGGGGTCAATAAAAGAAACTGAAAGAGGGCAAAACATGGTTATAGGGAATTAGAGAACAAATAGAGTCTAGGAAAAAAATTAAGAGAAACCCAATAGCAAGAATGAGAAAGTCACACACAAAAAAGGGAAAGACTGAAATAATTATCCATGAGCACTTACTTTTATGGAAAACAGGCTAAAATGTCTTCGGTCTAATGTATACCTTCAGTCTGCTTTAAAATGTTTCTTTTTCAAAATAAAAAGAACCAGCTGTGTTAGGTAGCCTCATATTAAAGTGAAGAACTCTGTTACGTAGCACATTTGTACAACTGCAGAGTCGTGATGACTGATATGCATAATGATGACCCTGAGGCAGTGTAATGCCCCAAAGTGCCTTTTGAACCAGCAAAAAAAAAAAAAAAAAAGTTATGTTCAGCCTACTTTTGTTGTTAAATATATTTTATATTGAAACTCTTAGAAAATGGGGAGTATGTTTATAATACTTCTGATAATTAACTATGAAATCATAACAGGACTTCATCTTAGCTATGCCACATAGTAGAGATTTTACTACTGAAGAATGAGGAAGATACCGTGTCATCCTACTTATCTTTCCAGATGTTTCCTTTCTTATGCTTTTTGGGCTTTCTTGTCTGATGAAATGTGGAATAGATAGCCTTTCACAATTTTAGGCTGTCCAGCCTGATTGTTGACCATCTCAATCTAAGGATGCTTTTGAAAGTATATGTTGTCTAAATAGATTATTTTGCCTTCTGCCACTTTACAAGTCTTTTTGTATGATGGTAAAAGAAGATTATAATGTTTTCAATGGCTCTCAAATGTCCTTTTTGTGTAAGTCAGCTGCCAGCCAAGCATCCTTGATCTATTTTTTAGCATCCATATGAATGTCTGTGATAAATAAGTCATTGCTTATTGGAGCTGCCTTTTGTGAAGCAGATTTTGCACTTACTGTTTCACATGCACGATGACAGCAGTCAACCTAATTGACTATTACTTGGTCAGTTTCTGTGTCGGAAGTGATGCCAGGTAAAATAGAGAAAAAAAAATCCAAATTCAGTGTGTTTCTGTTGAAACCCAGAAAGATTTCATAATAGACAAAAAAAAAAATACACTAATTTGAAGTTTTTCTGGGATTTGTGTTCCCAAAGGAGGAGCTTAAACCATGAAATTCTTTCTCACAACCTAAACCAGATTGTTATGTGGGTCTCTAAGATTAAATTGCTAATAGGCACACTGACATATTATAAAAGGTATCACATGGCTATAGTAAACATATGCCAGTAGAAGCTACTTGGCTGTAATAAAGATAGGTAAGAAATGTGGTTCATTAAGTCAAACGCCAGGAAACTCTTTTCATGTATTGTCTTTCCTAATTGGAGATCAAGGAAATCAGGTACAAAATGCACGTCTTTATCAGCTCAAACATTGGTGGACAATTATGTCATTAAATATCCAGCAGTTATACCTTGCAATTAAAGTATTAAACTGTCTGTGATGCCCCCATTGCAGAGCAGCCCTCCTCTTCTGTGGCCAATGATACTTTTTCTTTTCTGTGTCGCGTCTGCTTTGGAATCACCATCATTATGGAGCCTGACACTAGTCATGTTAGGCCATGCTGCTGACAGTAGTAACTTTCAACAGGGAGAAATAACCAGGGAAAGGACATCCATCATCAAGTAAAATAAGGAGAAACACCTGAGACTCAGGAGTATCAGCAAAGAACTAAATGCAGGGAACCATTTGAGTAGGATTACAAGCATCCTAGAGTGTGCGGATCAGCCCTGAATTAAAGGAAATCAAGAATTAACCAACCTCCTTTGTGTAAATGAGCATCCTAGAGTTTGTAGTAATGGAGCCAATAGCCTCACTGTGTTTTGAATCTATTTGGATGTCATATAAAGAATGAACATATACAGTACTTAAGAAAGAAAGGTCAATTCTGCCATAGTGATCACTGAAGCATAATGTCGCAGGCTGGGTTGTTTTTTGTTTTTTGGGTTTTTTTTGTTTTTTTGTTTGTTTGTTTGTTTTTTTCTTCTTCCATCTCATCAGTTCTAGAACATTTAAACTTATCTTTTCAGGAAGTTATGGGCTTTTAAAAAAATCTCCTGCATCCATTGTAACCCAGATTAACAGCACTTTAAAGCCAACTCCACACCTGCAGGAACATATTACAAACATCAAGTAATTTGTATGTAAATAGAGTTGTGTGGTTTCAGTAACAGGGTCTCTGGTTTTTCACTGCCCTTCCTATTTATTAGCCTCTAAACAGATTAATTGGTATAACTCAGTATATCTGCCAGTTGTCTATTATTTTATGGAATGTACTGCTTCAATTATAGTTAACAACCAGCCTGACAAGATTTGTTGTGGCTACAGTGCTTTGTTCACTTCATAGCATTAATAGTGGCATTTGTACGGTACCCAGAATAGACCACAGGATTCATCATCCCTATCCAAAGAAAAGTAGTTTCCTTGATTTTCAGTGTAATGCTTCTGGATATCTAATGGCATTTTTGCAGATGGTGAATAAGAAAGAAATAAAATTGTAACCTCAGCATGTGTTGTAACTCTTGGTTTATAGTTCCTGAGAGGTGTAGGAATAACTACATATATTCACCCATGAGTTCAAAATTGCCTCTCTAATTCAAGTCATTGAAGTTGAATTTTACCTAAAGTCATTTCAACTCTTTTTTAATTCAAAGTCCTGTCCAAGATTAGCTTGAATATCACATTCTTCGATCATTTCAACTTTCTTCCTCTGAGTCTTCTAACCTTGGCTATCATTAGTTCTATATATACTTCTGTCCAGTTCTCTCCTTTCCTTAGCCATTAGCTCTTTGAGGACATCAACCATGCTATCTTTTATTGCTTATACAGTCTTCATTGAATATATTCATTCATTTTTTCTTTTTTTTTTTTTTAATTAACAAATACTCAGTGTGCTCTTCCTACTATTGGGCAATGATCTAGACAAGAGGTTGGCAAACTATAGTTAGTGGGCCAGATCTAGCCTACAGGGCTGGAAATAAGAATTTTTTTTGTACTTTTATATTTTATGACCCATTTTCGAAGGGTCATAAAAACAAACAAAAATATGTGATAGAGACCATATGTGTCTAGCAAAGCTTAAAGTATTTATCATCTGGTCCTTTAGAAGGAAAAGATTGCCAGCCCTTGTTCTAGTTGCTGGGGATACAATGAACAAAACAGACCAAAAAAATCCTACTTATTTGGACCCTAAATTCTATTTATACATTTATTTTCCACAGAATAAGAATCCATCTTAGTCATCTCCATACTACTTACATATAATATGTGATCAACGAATATTTATGAAATGAAGACATACATGCATTCCATTCTCCAATAATACACAATATAGAAAAACATTTCTATATAACGTAATTAAATGTATTTTTTAAAGTTTCATTTTAGGAGTCTTTTCCTAGATAGTTTTCAGAGAAAAAAAAAAAGTAAAGCTCTACTTATTTGTCAAAGATATTTTATTCTGGTACTTAATGAAATGGTCTCCCATCTTAATGTAACTTTTGTTCCTAATGAGGTCCTGATTATCTAGCCTCCTTATGAGAGGTAATCATAATTGTACTTGATTCTGAAAGCTTTCTAAAATGGTGGGTGTTTCATAAGAGATCATTTTGTATATGTCACAGTTAAAATGATGAGTTAGCCTTCCAGGAGTCTCCATCCTTGAATTCTCCAAGTGTGTGGTGTTGAAGAGCTGAAAGACAACATTTTATTCCACATTAGAAAAGACAGTCTTTGCTTTAGACTCGCATCTTTTTAAGATGTTGGGCTATAGACTAGCCACTAATTCTCCAAAAGAGTGTACAGCCCTTAGAAACTGATGGTTAGATACTAGGGATGAGTTGAGTGCCAGGAGGAGAGTGGAAGGGATCAAAGGGCCAGTGAAAGGATGCCAGAAGTGGAAAGGGTGGGATTTGTAGAACCCAGCAGATTATGGTGGTGACAAAGAGGAATATGTAATTACCTTTTCCACCCCCTAAGTGGCAGAGTTTCCTACTCAGAGCCATTACTCCCAGCACACCCACCCAGTTAACTATTGTTTCACCTACTTATCCCCGCCCCAAACCATCCCTACAACAGAGGAATTTCCTATACTCTCCTGTCTTTCAAACATTCAAAACTGGAAGTACATGAGGCAGCATATCTAAAAAGAAAAATCACATAATCTTCTATTGAAATCTTTATTTCCACTGGCCCTTTAATCTGAACTGCCCTTACTCCTAGTATACTGCACACTTCCTTTGAAATACCACACAACTGTTAATCTACATACTTTGTTTATTAAGAAATTGCTCATTCCACATTCCTTGCATAGATTTAGAGTTGACAAAATGAAAGTTTAAAATGCAGTAATGGAGAATCTTAATTATAAATGAAGAAAATTGCAGCATAACTGTTGTATGTATTAATCTACTTTCAGATTCTTGACCTTTGTGAAGACTAATAAGATCACTATCTAGTATAGGGAATGGATAAAAATTTTAATACACCTGCCTAATTTGTATTGCTAGGAATTTTGTAAAATGGAGAATTATACCAGCAAATCTGGATGTGCTATCCCTTTAATTGCACCTACTGCTCCCCGTCACCAATCCATCCCATCCTCTCCTATCTATGGTTAATACATACAAAGTCATAACACTATGGAGTAGCAAACAGAAAATCTGGGTTTGTTCTCTAAATGTAGATAACTCATACCCAGCAAAGTTTAATTAAATTTACTGGTTAAACTTCCCTAGAATTCTGGATAATGATGGAAAAGCAACGTTTTGTTAAATCCAATTTTGGCACAGGACTTATCTCTATGCAAAACAGTCTTTCATAAAATCAGTTTGAATCAGTTTCTCTTATGTAGCGAAGAAAAGACTTCTCACTCTGGAAAGGTTCTAGATCTTTGAACTGTACTTCTAAAGGATCATACTCATGCATATAAAATAACCCATCAGGCCATGAATGTACTCAGTAGTATTTATTGAGGAAATATTATGAGCATAGTGTGGTGCAAAGTATAAAAGTAGAAGGCACTCTCCCTTTCCTTGGGGAAATCAAGACTTACAAAAATAGAACAATTATATACAATGATAAACGTGGACTAAAATGTTTATAAGTTCTGATATATCCTAGATTTTTCCAAAATCATCTAATTCATTATCACATTGTATGTTCACATTTTATTTTTAAAAAATAGCCTCTGTGACCTCAGGGAAGGACAAGATCACTGCAGCTTGAAATACTATGAGAAGGCTTCACAGAAGCAGGAGGGAAGTTTGCTTACCTTATAAATATTATATCATCTCTTTAAAGATAATTTTCTAGGGGTGCCTGGGTGGCTCAGTGGGTTAAAGCCTCTGCCTTCAGCTCAGGTCATGATCTCAGGGTCCTGGGATCGAGCCCCGCATCAGGCTCTCTGCTCAGCGGGAAGCCTGCTTCCCTTCCTCTCTCTCTGCCTGCCTCTCTGCCTGCTTGTGATCTCTGTCTGTTAAATGAATAAATAAAATCTTTAAAAAAAAAAAAGATAATTTTCTAATTATACTTTTTTCTCTTTCCCCTTAAATTTCTTACTACTTGATTATTTTCTTTTGTCTTCCTTTTTGACTCATTTATCGTAACCCAGAATTGGAAGCAATTCCACATCTTTTGGATTAATGTTTATATTGTTTAACACTGCTTCTACCAGAGTCCTCATCCAAACACATTTCGTTATGCTAGTTTAAAGTAATAGGGAATAAATTATTGTAGACCATTTGAACTCAGTAAACCCAACATTTGAACTAATTCATCATGATCAGGCAGCAAGTCTAATTCTGTTGCCATTTTATAAACACTTGTTCCATGGTTTAAAGAAAAAAAAATTATTGGTGCCTGGGTGGATGAGTTGGCTAAGCGTCTGCCTTCAGGTCAGGTGATGATCTCAGGATCCTGGCATTGAGCCCCACGTTGGGCTCTCTGCTCAGTGGGGAGTCTGCTTCTCCCTCTCCCTTTGTGCTCACTTGCTCTCTCTCTCTCTCTCTCTCTCAAATAAATAAATAAAATCTTTAAAAAAAATAAAACTAAAAAGAACATAAAAATTATTTAGGAACTCTCAACAGTCTACCTTGATTCTTGTTTCTTTTTTCTTATCAATAAAATAATAAAAATGAGCAGTTCAAACCATCTCTCTCACAACTTTCACAAAGCACGACAGTAATGTATAATTTATGTAGTATCTTTCATCATAAGGCTGAAAATCAGTGACAGGACCAAAAAGGGGGTGTGGGGGGAAGGGTATCTTTCTGGATAAAATTGAAAATCAGTGACAGGACCAAAAAGGGGGTGTGGGGGGAAGGGTATCTTTCTGGATAAAATGATGGTAGTTTTCCTCAGCTTTCAAAAAAAAAATTACATGCAAGGATGAGAGAGATAGCATTTTTGTAAATTGTTATTAAAATGTATTGCCAGTAAAAATTTGAGCAGCTAAGGCTTATTTTCTCACATCTATTTACAAACATCATCTCCACATTCCTCTAGCCCTGTTTTTATTAAAAGGAACCATACAGGCAAAAATATAATTTTTCCAAGATTGGACATATGGCTGATGTCAGAACCAGTAAAATAACGTTATTGAGAGCCAAATGCTGAGTTAAGACTCCCAGTGCTGATGCTCATCAGACCCCAGAATAGGTGTCTCTCACAGAGTAATCAAGATGTTAGCCACAGAAATGGAACTCTGTGGAGATAGAACTGCTCACCTGCAAAATCAGGTACCTCTGAAAATGAATGGTACTGTAGTGTTGGGCCAAATCCTGCTGACCCTGGCACTGAGAATGCAATCTTGTATGGTAAATCAAATAAGTTGAAGTCTTAGGGCCAGAATGCTACCAAGCCCTTCCTAAACTTTAAATGGTTGGAAAGACCTGTTTACTGCTATGGAAACTGGCATGGATTCTAAGTGCCCAGTAGGCAATTTTATTTTGTTTTATTCTATTCTATCTTATTTTTGGTAAGCAGAACTGGCCATATGAGATAAACCTATATAAACAGTGAGTTCTTGATTTTTATATTTATTTCTCATATAGATCTAAAATCAGTAGCTTATTCTTTCACATGTAGCTGTAAAACTAAAGGAGATAAAGGAATAGCATATGACTGTTGAAAAATTCAGGATGGGAAAGAATACCCAGAACTGCTTGACATTTTATTAATCCCTGCTGAAAAACATGTTGCAAAAAAAGTTTTCAAGTCCTTCCTTTTGTTTCTCTCTCTCCCTCTCTCTCTCTCTCTCTTTCTCACATTGAGTTTTCTTTAATCAGCCATTAAATCTGGCTGATTTCTTAAATCATGGATTTTACTCTGAATTAGATTCTGTTTATTAGAGCACCAGTGAATGAAGCTTCAATCACAAAATGAGCTAGGAAACTCCCAAATGAGAAAATATGGGATTTTCCAAGAAACGTTTTTTGTTACTATCTTCCAGCACCCTTCCTGCCCTTCCTATTCTTAAGCTTTTTCTCTAGCTAAGGATAACAGCTCTGTACTTTCTAACTCCTCCACTTCTGGAAGCAGGAATAGAAGTCTTGAGAGTTCATAAAGGAAGTTTGCTCAGCCCTCAGGATTCCTGATGCCAGTTCAATTTCTAATCTTCCTGAATAATGGCTCATACCTCAAAGGTAATTTTGGATTTAAAATGGCTTTCCAAATCTACATAAATAATGTCTAGATTATTTGCTAGTTTAAATTATCTATGCCACTGTTTCTCTCCATTAGCCTCAATAATTGAGAGTTGGCTATGTATTATCTGATATCTATAAAAAGAAATGAACATTCTGAATAGTACATTTTAATGGCTGCAATTTCAGATACACATAGCCAGGCCACGCTACCTCATTTTTGCTCACAGTGGTATATAGATGTACCCCTATTTAAGCAAACTCAATAAATGAAAATATTATTTTACAAAACTGAGAAGCAAGGAAGGTGATTTTATTCCCTTTCAGGGATCTCTTACTTTAAAAAGAAATTCACTGTAGGGTTACTTTAGTTAGTCACTTACCTTTTTACATTTAAGACACCTCTGTTTTAAAGGGAAAAAATCAAATTTATGGATAACTTCACTGGAACAAATATAATGTGTGTCACCTGAATCTCCAAGGATGGGCTAGAAAATAGTTACTGCCTGTCGTTCACTGGCTGGATGTTCTGTCTTTTCTTTAAAAGTATGTAGATGCCTTTAAAGCGGTTTTTAAATGCTTGAAGAACAGTAGTCCCTACAAAGCCCTCTGTGAACCCAAGAAGATGTAGTGTACTTATGACTTGTGATTGATAAGGATGCCTATAATTTTCAACAGACGTCACTGTTTAAACAGTGACCCAGTTATCTATCTGTCAATCTTTGTCAAATAGCTTATTTGTTATTCGTTTGTTCTGCAGCCCTTAGATAGCTTTTATTCTTTCCACACGTTCATCCTCCCTCTTTTCCCAGTGTTGCATTCTAAACGTTGATCAAGAAATTCACCTACCCAATCTGCATAACAAGAATGTTACTTAGTTTTACTTTAATCTTAGCTGTCCTTAGAGCTTCTTTTCTTCTTACTTCTTTTTCCAACTGAAATAAAAAAGATTTTTGATGTATGCAGAGACTATGTTTTTTTTGTTTTGTTTTGTTTTTAGGGAAACTTAAAATTGTACAACTTCAAAGAATTTCCAAATGTTGCATTTTCAAATATGTTTTATCTTGTTTTTCTTTAAACTTCCTGTTGTTCTATGTAGTCCCAGTGATGGGTGAAGACACTGAATTTTATACTCTGTATTGGCCTCTGTGTTCCACATCTTGTAAGCAGTTACAATTTTCCCACAAATAGCAATACTTTTATGGAATTCATTACCCAAGGCTGGCTTATTTCTAATGAATTTGTTTTAGACCATGATTTTAAAGTATTCTAATTTCCACATGTATGTTTTCCCCCTCTAGATAGAACATGGATACATTGACTGCATTCTAACCATATAGGTACCTTGGGTCCATTTTGCCAAGATTTAAATTCTAGAAGAGCTGACTACTCAACCTTCCTCCTCCCATTTAAGCTGGCTTGCCTGCCTGCCTGCCTCCCACTCCCCTTCCTTCCCTTCCTTTTTTCCTCCCTTTCTTTTCTGTATGTGTTAAGGGGAGTTAAATGGAAAAGAAAAGCCTCAGTTCTTTTCACTGCTGTGGTAAAGGATTATAGGACAGTGAAATGAAAGTAAAACAGAACAAAATTTTATTGAAGTACATTCAAAGGGAGGAGTGGGCCAGTCAAGAGAGACAAATCTGGGGTGTGGCCTTAAATCAGTTTTATTCTTTTGGGTGAGTCCTAGTGTTGCAACATTTGAGTGACAGTCCTGGAGTATATAGTAATTAGCCAGCTACACATGTCCTTTCCCAAAATGCATTCCAAACGCCTGCAAGGGGTAGGAAACTGCAACATTATTTCTATTCTAGGTCAAATAAGGACTGGGGGCTGCTTTCTACACAAGTGCAACAAGCACAAAAAACTCAACTCTTCTCTTCCCAAATGTTGTAACAACAGGCATACTACTAGTTGGATAGAATGGGGTGGTCCCTGGGCGGTCCTAGGTTAGGGCTGTCCACCAGGACATCTAAGGTCCATCTTCCTGTCTCTCATGCCTAGCTTCCTGCCTAACATATGCATTAATGTATTTATTCTTCATCTGTTTCCTTGAAAGATTTCAGGGAGTTTACAACCAAAGCTGTTAAAATGAGATTAAAAGTTAGGGGGGTACCTGCATGGCTCAGTAGGTTAAGCCTCTGCCTTCAGCTCAGGTCATGATCCCCGGGCCGTGGGATCAAGTCCTGTGTCTGGCTCTCTGCTCAGCAGAGAGCCTGTTTCTCCCTCTCCCTCTGCCTACTGCTCCCCCTGCTTGTTCTGTCTGTCAAATAAATAAACAAAATCTTTTAAAAAAATACCTTATTTTTAAGAAATCTTTACACCCAACATGGAGTTTGAACTCACAACCCCGAGATCAAGAGTCACATGCTCCACCGACTAAGCCAGCCAGGCACCCCTTTGGATCCCTGAGATTTAGCAGTGAACCTGGATCCTCACAATAAAGACTACATTTCCCAACCTCTCTTGCAGCTATGTGTGGTCATATGACTAAATATGCATTTTGAAGTAATGCTCTCTCTCACTCTCTCTCTCAAATAAATAAATAAAATCTTGAAAAAAAAAAAAGAGGAAAAATTTTAGGCAATCATTCCAAATACTGAAATTAAGGATGATTACTGAAAATAAGGATGATTGAGCAGTAAGTTTATTTTTCCCTGTGTTTATTTTCTAAAAATTTTTTGAGTATAGTTGACATACAACGTTACATTAGTTTCAGGTGTACAACATAGTGATTCAGCTTCTCTATACATTATGCTGTGCTCACCACAAGTCTAGTTATCATCTGTCACCATACAACACTATTACAATATCACTGACTATATTCCCTGTACTGTTGAGCATTAAATATAGCTATGAGCTTCCTAGAAGTGAAGAAAGAAAGAAAAACAACATATATTTTATGGCTGTCATTATGACAAAATGAAGGCAGTTTAAAATGGAAGACAAAGAATAGCATTTTCTTTAATAGCAGTTTGAGGTACAAGCTAGAGAGAGATGATACAAATTCATCTCTAAAATACAAATGATACAAAAATATTCTTCATGGTCATTAGTTTCATCCACAAGCCACTTTCATATTACCTTTGACTGTGTTTGTTCACTTATGAAGCACAATTAAATATCACTGCACTTGTGGAGTATATGTGTAAGATGTTGTAGAAAACAATATTCATTCTGGAATAAGTTCCCTTCCCACTCCGCATTCCCCTTTCCCCATATACACATTTCTTTCCTTTTCCTACTCCCAAAGTTAAGTGCCTGGCGATAGTTTGGGAACTGGAAAAATTTCATTTATTTATAAGTTATAAAATCGTAATTCCACTTGCAAGCATGCCAATCGCCAACTTTGTGCATCTCTCTTTTTTCAAATTATAAATGATTTCAAATGTAGAGGAAATGTGAACCCTACAGCTATTTAACCAGAAAGCCTTATTAGAAGGAGTTTGTGATTAATAACTATTGCCATATCGGCCAATAAAAGTTATTTGCATATCGGTGCTAGAACCATAAAAATTTAAAGAGGAAAATAATCTTAATATACACTTATAAACTCTTCCCTTTACATAAAGGTTAAGGACTTGTGCAGGTTCACTTACCTTGTTAGTAAAGGAGTTGATGCTGGACTCATGTCCTCTGATGACCATTCTAGCACTTTTTCCACTATACCATATTATAGATTTTTAGGATTATATATGCATTCAGTTTGCTGTTGCATCCCCATCTGTGACAAAACCAAGCCTCATAATGTCTTTTCCCTCTCTATACATAATTTGCATTCCTGATTATTATGTAGACTTTTTTTGTATTATGTAGACTCGTTTTTAAGTTCCATAATACAATTGTCTACATGACAGATTAATGAGTCTGATGCATTCAGTCAACAAATATTTGTGAAAAATATAGTTAATGATTTGAGGCCCATTTGGTTAAAACTCATGGCTGCTTTCATTACACTTAAATTACCCTAATTCTGTATTTTAGGGAAGCAAAACCAGGAACCGGGTTTTACTGATAATTGAGGTAACAGTGTACCTTTTAGTCAAATGAAACCTTGCCTTTTTTGCCCTTATTTTTATTTTTAATATTCTATGTGCTCTTGCTTTTTACTAAGAGCAGTATTTATCACTGCATTACCACAAACAGTAAATATGTATCTCTCCTGCCCTCACCACTCTTTTCTCTACTTGGGGAACTATGTGAAGATTTTGATTGTTCACTGCTTAATGGCCTCCCTAGTGGCCTGTCTATTCACCAGCAGCAGTCCTGAACTGAGGACACAAGAAAATAAAGCTAGTTATCTCAAGAAAAGAATGGAAGGCTTTTAAATCTTTTACAGGGCAGATCCAGGCAGGGCGCACCTGCTTTATTATCTAAAGTGTTGCCATTTTCCTTTCATGCCTTTGGAGATCCCAGGGAAAGGGCAGTTAGTTGAGTATAACCCCTGTCTCAAAGAGATTTCACAAACAAGGGCAGTTCATTTCAGCCTAGAGGAAAAGTGGATGTCTATTCTTAAAGGACTTTTGTTTTTGTTGCCTATAAACTTTGAAATCAAATAGTGGAAAATTTGGATATTCTCTTCCCTCTGTCCCTCTGTACCTGCATCCCAACCCCTCCCCCACATTTTTTAGACCAGATAGTGGCATATAGATTGTTGGAGGATTCCTTTGTTCCTGGCTTCTATCTAGAATGCTCTGTCCATTCCTAATATGTATAAACATGCATTAGAAGATGTGATTTGTACACACACATGCACGTGCACGCTCACACACACACACACACACACAAGATATTACTTGTCCATCAAAAAGAATGGAATCTTGCCATTTGCAACGACATGGATGGAACTAGAGGGTATTATACTAAGTGAAATAAGTTAGTCAGATAAATACAAATATCATATGATTTCACTCATATGTGGAATTTAAGAAAAAAATGGATGAACATAGGTGAAGGGAAGGAAAAATAAAATAAGACGAAAACAAAGAGGGAGGCAAATCATAAGAGACTCTTTAACTCCAGGAAACAAACTGAGGGTTGCTGAAGAGGAGGTGGTTGGGAAGATGGGGTAATGGATGATGGGCATTGAGGAGAGCACTTGAAGTGATGAGCACCGGGTGTTGTATGCAAGTGATGAATCACTAAAGACTACCTCTGAAAATAATAATACAGTATGTTACTTAAATTGAATTTAAATAAAAAAAATTTTAAATGCATTTGAAAGAATTCTAACTAACCTTAGATACAAGCCCAAGATAATGACCAAGATTAAGTGGACTGAACATCTCATTCATATCAATTCCAATTCATAATCTTATTTTATTTAAGTGGTTATGTTTGTCCTTTGGAATTCCAATTAGCCAAAGGATGACAGTAATGATAATAATACACCCTGCCAAGGGAAATTATTTCCTCTGCTTCCACAACTCCCAGAGTTCACTTTGTGAAAGCTCTGTGGACATAGTTTCTCTTGTCCAATACCTACCCTCCCCGTTTGGGCAATATTAAAAAAAAAAAAAAAGAAAGAAAGAAAGAAAGAAAAAGATCTAGGGGCAGAACTCATTCAAATAAATTTGGAGCAATTATAAAACCATATTTATTCATTCAAAATATACTTGCTAATGCTTCCTTTTGCTTTTTCTTACCCATTTCATTTCTATTTTCTAAGTTACTTAAAAATATTTTAAGCTACTACTAATATTATAATTTATCCAATATTATTTAGTTCTTAAATTCATTTTCTATATTATTTTTCATAAAACTTCTAATCTTCTTTATGTTAAAAATAATAAATAACTATATCTTAGTGTAAACCATAAACTAGTACCTCCACTTTTGCCCCTTTATCCTACTTCATTTTCTTCATAGCATTTATCACTACCTGCTGTCTAGTTACTCATTCATTGTCTGTGTCTTCCTCCCCCACTGAAATGTAAACTCCATGAAAGAAGAAAATTTTGACTCTTCTAATCATCCAAAGACTCCCCAGTGCCTTGAATAGTCTGGCAAATATTTACAGTAATTGTTCAGTATTTGTTGAATTAATGATTAATATGCATGAACTCTACAATTTGCCCATTTCAAGTGCTGTGATAAATATTTTGCATACCTGAGAAATCTCCCCCAGACTGGATAATTACCATTATCTTCATTGGCCATTTGACTGCCAACATGACAGTATCCTAGGTGCCATAATACAAAGGCTTAAGTGATTTCTGTGTCCACATGCCTTTATATTTTACTTAATAATATGCAGTCTTCCATTAACAACATTCACTCATTCATTGATTCAATAAATATCCACTGAGAACTTACAGTGAGCCAGATACTGATCTGGAAAGAGAGACATAGAGATAATTAAGATAATGTATGATTGCCATAATTCTGTTAGAACATTATTCCAGAAAAAAAAATTCAGAATCTCTACCATCTTCATAGTTGTTTTTGTATTTCTTTACAAAATTGTACTTCAGACTTGTTTTTGTGACACCACCCTTTTTCTGTTACCTTCTTGTTCCTCATCGGTCATTGATGTTTCCTTTTCTTCCTGCATGTGAAATGTTCTCATTGACCAGTTTCCACCCTTAGCCCTTGCTTTTCTCACTCTACTTGAGATTCTCTCTGTGTGACCTTACCCACTCTTATGTTTTTAACTATCATGCAGATGTTCCCAACTCTGTAGCTGAAGCCCACAGTTCTATCTGGAACTCAGACTTGCATAGTCAAATGCCTGCTAGACATTTCTACTTGGATATCTCACAGGCATCTTCAGTTCAACTTGTCCAAATCTTAACTCTGCTTTTTTCTCTAAAATCTCTTCATGTTTTGACTCTTCATAGGCAGTACCACTATCTAGCCAGTCACTTTGGCTTGGAACTGAGCATGAATCTTGATTCTTCCTTTTCTATAAATCAAAACTACTATAGCAATCTTTTTTTTTTAATTAAATTTTTTATTTATTTTCAGCGTAACAGTATTCATTGTTTTTTCACCACACCCAGTGCTCCATGCAATCTGTGCCCTCCCTAATACCCACCACCTGGTTCCCCCACCCTCCCACCCCGCCCCTTCAAAACCCTCAGGTGGTTTTTCAGAGTCCATAGTCTCTCATGGTTCACCTCCCCTTCCAATTTCCCTCAACTCCCTTCTCCTCTCCATCTACCCTTGTCCTCTATATTATTTGTTATGCTCCACCAATAAGTGAAACCATATGATACTTGACTTTCTCTGTTTGACTTATTTTACTCAGCATAATCTCTTCCAGTCCTGTCCATGTTGCTACAAAAGTTGGGTATTCGTCCTTTCTGATGGAGGCATAATACTCCATAGTGTATATGGACCACATCTTCCTTATCCATTCATCCGTTGTAGGGCATCTTGGTTCTTTCCACAGTTTGGCGACCGTGGCCATTGCTGCTATAAACATTGGGGTACAGATGGCCCTTCTTTTCACTACATCTGTATCTTTGGGGTAAATACCCAGCAGTGCAATTGCAGGGTCATAGGGAAGATCTATTTTTAATTTCCTGAGGAATCTCCACACTGTTCTCCAAAGTGGCTGCACCAGTTTGCATTCCCACCAACAGTGTAAGAGGGTTCCCCTTTCTCCACATCCTCTCCAACACACGTTGTTTCCTGTCTTGCTGATTTTGGCCATTCTAACTGGTGTAAGGTGGTATCTCAATGTGGTTTTAATTTGAATCTCCCTGATGGCTAGTGATGACGAACATTTTTTCATGTGTCTGGTAGCCATTTGTATGTCTTCATTGGAGAAGTGTCTGTTCATATCTTCTGCCCATTTTTTAATATGATTATCTGTTTTGTGTGTGTTGAGTTTGAGGAGTTCTTTATAGATCCTGGATATCAACCTTTAGCAATCTTTTAAACAGTACTTCCAACTTCCAATCTTGTTTACCAACTCACCCACCCAAGTTTGATAATTTTGTTCACTGTGGCCTTCTTCCTGGACTGCTTTCCCTTATTATTTTCACCTGATTTACTCCTGCTCATCCTTTGAAAGTCAGTTTGTCCCTAGAACCAGAAGCACTGAATAGACCTCCTCAATCTTCCCAGGATACTTTCAGCTCATTGCCTTCACTGAATTCCCACAGTGCTTTATGTTGGTTTCTTTACCTACTTGTCTCTCATATTACACAATGAACTCTCCAGGGTCACAATGTCTTACTCATGTTTGTAGATCAAGCATTAAGTATGTTACTTGAAAATTCATAGGCCCCTCAGAAATGTTTAATTAAATTAATAGGTAAATGAACAAAAGAACAAACAGGCAAACAAAGGTGGCATTAAGGTTCAATATTAGGATATCAAAGAATGTAAAATTATATTCTTTCTACTTTAGATATCAATCTTACAAATTGATTAGGAAAAACAAACATATGAAAGAGTTGTAATATTCCAGCTCACATATTATGTTCCACTACTGTTTGTTTCATCAGCTTTTGCCCATTTGTTACAGAGAGTGTCTGGGCTTAGGCAAACTCCCAGTTGAATATTGAATACATGTTGAATATTTTGTTAGAAACTCTTTTGCCGGGGTGCCTGGGTGGCTCAGTGGGTTAAGCCTCTGCCTTTGGCTCAGGTCATGATCTCAGGGTCCTGGGATCTAGACCCGCATCAGGCTCTCTGCTCATCAGGGAGCCTGCTTCCCCCTCTGCCTCTGCCTGCCTCTGTGCCTACTTGTGATCTCTCTCTCTGGCAAATAAATAAATAAAATCTTTTAAAAAAAAAAGAAAGAAAGAAAGAAACTTTTGCTCATGGCTTGGTTCCATGTGTGTCTCTTGACTGTAGGCCTAATTTGCACAACTGCTATACATGAAAAGTGCTTCTTAGTTCCTCCTTCAAATATATAAAACTGATTTTGATCAGTGTCACCAAACCCCAGGCCTCTAGAAATCCCTTTGTCCAAAAAAGTTCATCATCATCTTTTCACAACTGTACGCAGGTATGGTAGGTTAAGTTAGTTTCAGTGGAGTCTTATCAGACCTGTTTCCTAATATAAATGACCTCAAGTGTAGTTTTCTGTGAGAAAACTTTTATTCCTTTGAGCAGATCAGAGACTCCACAAATGTCTCTGAAACAGTCATGCAGAGGTTACTTTATATAGATGACTGTGACCTTGAACATGAGGGATTTGAATGGTTAAAGTGACCCATCAAACAAAAGGGTAAATGCCTCTGTTGTTGAGATTTTAAAATAACAGTATCTTTTCATTGAATTCATGGGAATGGAAAAGATGAGTGAGCAGGCCACTTGAGAAGAAGAATGCAAAACAAAAACCAATATTATCATGTCCGTTTGTCACTTATTAACAAAAAGCTAAAAATAGGCATTGAATCTTATACCATTTTTAGTATCCATTCCAGCACAGTGTTGAGTAGTCTTCCCTCCAAAGCATGTTACTCCTTCTTCTTCCTCTGTCTCTAACTAAAGCGCCTCATCACCTAGTTTAAAAACCCTTGAAGCCAACATTGACTCAAGCCTTTCATTGATCCCCTAGATCTAGTGATCACCTATTTAGATTTTACCAGTTGAAACTGCTGTACCTCTAAGTACTCTAAAATTCTCTTACTTGAACACAGCCACCTCTCCTTCCATCTTTCATAGCCCATCATACCCACTGTACTTGTGTTTTTCCATGTGGTGTTCTACAAGGCTTTGTCCCATTTGTTTTCCCTCTTGCTCTCATTTCTATCCCTATCCCACTATGACTCTACTGTAAGTCATTTCTTAAAAGATTTATTTATTTATGTATTTATTTGAGGGGCCAGGGCGGGGTCAGTAGGAGAAGGAGAGAGAGAATCTCAAGCAGACTCCCCACTTAGCACACAGCCCAATGCACAGCTTGATCTCACAGCCCTGAGATCATGACCTGAGCCAAAATCAAGAGTTGGACACTTAACCAACTAAGCCACCCAGGCACCCCTCTGCTGTCAGTCATTTTAGCACTATACCCAAGAATACTCCTCATTCACTGATTAATCAATTCTTCAGTTACTCTTGGCTTTAAAATCACTAACCCTGGAAATAGTCACTGACAATTTTGTCCTCTATTGCCTCTACACTAATTTGTGCTATTAGGTAGTTAATGAAGTTCTAGAACATATGTTCGGTGGGGTGAGGTCCGGAGCTGACGGCTAAGAAAGAATTCTTAAGATGTCTCTGGTGCAAAAAGGTGGTTTATTAAAGCATGGGGACAGGACCCGTGGGCAGGATGCCTGCCCCAGGTTGTGAGGGATGGCAGGTTATGTATCCTGCAGTTGGGGGAAGGTGAGGGAAAGGGAGGTTTCAACGGAGCGTTCATATGCTAAAGAGGGCCTACAAGGTGCCCCAATACTGGAGGTTTTGTGGCTTAGCAAGCCATTAACATCAAGATAGTTTGTGAGATTCCTAAAGAATGTCCCATTTGTCCCACCCAGGAGTGGTGGGGATGAGGGGGAGATTGCGAGGTATCAGCCTTTTGCTGGCGTGAGGGGGAGATTGCAAGGAGTCAGCCTTTTGCTTTGTCCTCAGCTAACCTACTGCTCCCTCATCATAGTGACATTCAAAAGTAGTATGTTGATTAGGTCCATTGCTAGTGAAAGAAAAAAATTTAATGTATTAGATAGAATTTTGGAAACAAAATACCTGTTCCTATATATCCACTTGGTTCTGTAATTACTGAGAGGTTTCTGTAAGCTGAATGCTTAACTGTTGGTTCACATGCTGAAAATTTTCTAAAAAGATAAAAAAAAAAAAATTAGAACATCTGTTGTGGTGACAAAATTTTCTTAAGGATTTACATGAGTCTAATCTGTTTGAATGAAAGAATGTAATTGAAAACTAGTAAGGAAAATTCAGGTGTGGAACCTCATTATCTTAATATATGTGCATTTCCATGTTTAAGATCACATACAAGCATGTGTCTTTCAAATACAGGCAGTCCCCATCTTACAAATGGCTTGTAGGCAGATGTGGGGTATATTACTGTTTGAATCCTGATTATTCAAGTAGGAAAACTTTGTTCAGATGTCAGTTGTTTGGAATCCAGAAAGTGTTTTGCCACAAAAGCAATATTAAAAATGGTTCTTGGGCTTCCCCCAGGATAGCCAATAATGTCCCCAAAATCCTATACATTTGCAGAGGAATAGTAGCTAACACTTTCTTATACTAATAATTAAAACAATAACATTGAATAAGAGTATTGTTGGCATGAATGGTGGAACCTGAGGAAAAACAGGTTTAATTATAAGAGGATGAAGAAGTAGATTGAGATTGTGAAGTCTCAGACTAGGACTCAAACATTTTTTTGACTCATAAGCATTTTTAAACACACGTTCTTTATCAAACCTAATTGAATTTTAAAACTTGTGAACTTTTGATTCCCTTATTTTTTGTCAGTGGAGTTTTATAATGGGATTACTATACTATGATTGAGGTCAGTTATTGACTAGAGATCAAAAGAAAACAAGAGAGGGAGGATGGAGATATGCTGCCAGAAAAAATTTTGAAAAGAGGAGACATACAAATATGAAAGATAAAGGAATAAATGTATGTATATATGAGAGTGTGTGTATATATATCTCTTCCAAAGGAAAGGAGGTTCTTGCCTGTTTCTTGAGTTCCCAGGCTATCCTATATACATATACATATACATATACATATACATATACATATACGTGTGTGTGTGTGTGTGTGCACTAAATAGGAAAGTTGAAATATGTTAGGCTAAGCTGAGTCACACTATAAAAAGAAGATATAGTGAGAAAAGAGTAAACTATAGAGCTTGCATTAGTTTTGGCAAGGAGACAGCTATTTATTTGCTTTTTGTTGTTGTATAGGGTAGACACTGCAAAGGGGGAAGAAACACTAGGAATATGCTACCTTGAATATGAAAGGTTGAGTCAGAAAAATAATGGAATTTTTTTTTTAAAGATTTTATTTATTTATTTGACAGAGAGAGATCACAGGTAGGCAGAGAGGCAGGTAGAGAGAGAGGAAGGGAAGCAGGCTCCCTGCTGAGCAGAGAGCCCGATGCGGGGCTCGATCCCAGGACCCCGGGATCATGACCTGAGCCGAAAGCAGAGGCTTTAACCCACTGAGCCACCCAGGTGCCCCTGGAATTTTTTTTTTCAATTTCATTGCACATTATAAATGGAGTCTTTCTTTGATGTCCTCAGAGAGAATTCAGTAACATGGTTTTCCAATCATGTTTTATTTGGATTGATTTTTACTTGCATGCAGCTCCATGCCAGTAGGGAACTACAGGGGTAACTCGGCTTTATTCAAGTTATACAGGTGTGATAGATTTCCCAAAATCACACTAATTGAACTATCAGTGAGGAAAAGAAGATAAGGAACTACTCATAGCATGCTTACTTGGAAGAGAGAAAAGAAAGGTGTCACAGGAAGGAGGTTGAGTCATTCAAAAAATATTTATTGGGCTATGTGCTGAGCACTGGGCTAAGTGCTTAGAGATAAAACAGAAAAAGTTCTGAGAAATAGTGGTTAAACATATTGTCTCTGCCTTTACATGGGAGGCAGGTATAGATAAGTCAATTGGAAATTAAAAAGAATTGTGTTAAGTGCTAATGTGGAAGTACTATTGAGTATTAACGAAATATAAAGAAATGTCACCTAACTCAAACTTTAGAAATTAGAAAACACTTCCTAGAATGTTCTAAGTTGATATGTAAAAGATCGATAGAGTGAAACAGGAAGAGATGAAAGGCAAATGTTCCCAGCAGAAGAAATAATATTTGAGACACAATCATATGGAATTTCTGGAAGGGGAAATGGTGGAGTAGGAGGACTGTAAGCTCACCTCATCCCACAGATACAACTAGATAACACATCAGCATAAATAACCCAGAAAATGACACAAAGACTAGCAGAATGAACTCCACAATGAAAGGTAGAGGCCACATCAAAGAAGGTAGGAAAGGTAGAGAAACAATTTGAGACCCAAACAAACTGTGCCATCCACAGATTTGAGAGAGCAGGGGATGCGATGAAGGGCAAGAAACAGATGACCACGTCAGGGACCCCACACGGGGAAGATGAACAACCATAACATTTGGCTTTGAAAGCAAGAGGGACCGAATTTCATGAGTTCTTACAAATAGTTGGACTTAAAACCGAAATTCTAAAAATTATCTGGCTGTTCTCTGGGAGAGCCCTGAGGCCATTAGGAAGCAAAGTCCCTGGCCTTAAGGAGAGAGCAGAACAAACAGCCCCTGCAGGTATAGCTTAGAGCTAGCAGTTTGAAAAATGCCTGGGGCACACAGGATGAGAGTGATTTACTCATCACAGAGCATGTCCCAGAGAGACAGGGACCTCAGAGAGACCCCTCCAGGAACAAAGGAGCTGGCAGGCACTATTTCCCTCCCCCACCCCCAGCATAAACATGGGAACCAGAACAGCACCTACACTCACTACTGAACTTGCTTGCAAGAAGCCCCCTCCCCTCCCATCACTGGATCTGCTCTCCCTAGTCATACTTGTTTCAGTCCCAGTGCTACAGGGCCCCTACCCCTGAAGACCAGCTAAAACCTTACCAGCACTGTCTCCTAACCCATGTCTTTTGTGGGGCCTCAGCCCTGGTGGCAGTGTCGGGTGCTTCAGAAGCCTGAAGTACGCCTTTAAAGTACAGCCCACGTGCTTTTTGGGGATCCTTTTAGGATGGCCCCCATCCCTAGAGCAGCTGTTCCAGGCCTCATTAGCAAGCCTACCAGCATGTACCTTGATAAAACACACCCTACCCCTGCCAGGGACCAAGCACTGCCCTCACTAGGCAAAGAGAGCCACTGCAGACAACTGGACTGAAGGGAAAAGTGACAAAAAACAAAACAGGGCACACACAACTTAACAGGAGTTACTCCCTGCAAGGCCAGATCCTAAGAAACAGGGGACACTGCACTGCAAGTGTTCCTGCAGTGCAGTACAGATGCAATGTGCACCGCATCTCAGGACCTCTTCTTCATAAGGCCACTACCTTCATGGGCAGGAGATGCAGCTGACTTTCCTAACATATAGAAACAGACAGAGAGAGTAAGACAAAATAAGGAGACAGAGAAATATATCCCAAACCACAGGAAGAAAGTGACCTAAATGGAACAGATATAAGTAATATGCCTAGTAGGGAATTTAAAGTAATTTAAAGATACTCACTGGACTTGAGAAGAGTGGAGGACATCAGTGAGACCCTTAACAAAGAGAGAAAAAAGAACCAATCAGAGATGAAGAACATAATAAATGCAATTAAAAATACACTTGATGGAATAAATAGCAGTCTAGATGAAGCAAAGAAATGAATTAATAACCTGGAAGTCAGAGTAATGGAAAATAACCAAGCTGAGCAAATGATAGGACAAATAATTATGCAAATCTAGGATAGTCATAGGGAACTCAGCAATTCCATCAAGTGTAATAACATTCACACTATAGGGATCCCAGAAAAAGAGGGGGAAGAAAATTTATTTAATAAATGCTACATGAAAACTTCCCTTACCTGGGAAAGGAAGGAGATATCCAGACCTAGGAAGCACAGGGATTCCCCCAAAAAATTAACCCAAGAAGTTCCACACCAAGATACATAGTAATAAAAATGGCAAGAAGTAGTGATAAAGGAAAAAAAATTAAATCAATAAGAGGAAAGAAGATAGTTACATACAAGGGAAGCCCCATACAGCTATCAGTAGGTTTTTCAGCAGAACGTTGCAGATCAGGAGGGAGTGGCATGATATAGTCAAAGGGCTGAGGGGGAAATCTGCAGTCAAGAAGACTATCCAACAAGCCTATCATTCAGAATAGAAGGAAAGATAAAGAGTTCCTTAGACAAGGAGTTCATGACCACTAAGCCAGCCCTGCAAGAAATATTAAAGGGAGCTCTGTGGAAAGGAAAGACCAGAAGTGACAATATGAAAACTGAGTATGTAAAAATAAATCAAGGGATTCGTAAAATAAAAGGTTGTAAAATATGACACCATATACCTAAAACATGGCAGGGGAGAGAAGTAAAGAATGTGGTCAAGCTTAAGTGACCATCAACTTATTATAGAGTGCTACATGCAGAGGATGTTATATACAAACTTAATGGTAACCACAAATCAAAAACCAGTAAGAGAAAAACAAAGAGTAAAGAATCCAAGTATATCACTAAAGAAAAATAGCAAACCATGAAAGAGAATAAAAGAAGAAAAGATCACAGAAAAACTATAGAAACAACCACAAAACAAGTTAAAAAAAAAGTCAATAAATACATATCTATCAATAATTACTTTGAATGTGAGTAGACTAAATGCTCCAATCAAAAGACATAGGGTGACAGGGTGGATGAAAAAACAAGACCCATCTATATGCTGCCTACAAGAGGCTCATTTCAGACCTAAAGATACTTGCTGATTGAAAGTGAGGGAATAAAGAAACAGTTATGCAAATGAATGTTCAAAAGAATGCTGCGTAGCCATACTTATATTGGACAATATAGACTTGTACTTCTACAATATAACAATGGTTATAGAAAGAGACAAGGACACTATATAATCATAAATTGTACATGAACAAGAAGATATAACAATTGCAAATATTTATGTACCCAACGTGGGAGCACCAAAATGCGTACAACAGTTATTAACAAACATAAAGGAACTGATCAAAGATAATACAATGATAGTAGGGGACTTTAACACCCCATTTACATCAATGGGAGGATCATCCAAGCAGAAAATCAACAAGGAAAGAGTGGCTTTGAGTGACAAATTGGGTAAGATGGATTTAACAGCTACATTAAGAACATTGATCATAATACAGCAAAAAACACATTTTTTTCAAGTGCACATGGAACATTCTGTAGAATACTTCATGTATTAGGCCACAAGACAAGAATCAGATTCAGAAAGATCAAAGTCATACTATGCATCTTTTTTGATCCCAACACTATGAAACTAGAAATCAGTCGCAAGAAAAAGTTAGAGAAGACCACAAATACATGGAGGTTAAATGACATGCTGCTAATCACTGCATGGGTCAACGAAGAAATCAAAGAAGAAATTAAAAAGTACATGGAGACAAATAAAAATGGAAACACAGTGGTCTAAAACCTTTCGGATGCAGCAAAAGCAGTCCTAAGAGGGAAGTTTATAGAAATAGAGGCCTACCTCAAGAAGCAAGAAAAATATCAAATACACAACCTGTCCTTACACCTAAAGGAGCTGTAAAAAGAAAAACAAAACCCCAAACCAGCTCAAGGAAGGAAATAATAAAGATGAGAGTGGAAATAAATGACATAAAAACTAAAAGAAAACAAAACAAAACAAAAAACAACAGAACAGATGGATAGAACCAGGAGCTAGTTCTTTGAAAAAAAGCAACAAAATTGATAAATCTCTAGCCAGACTCTGCAAGAAAAAAGGAAAAAGGACTCAAATATACAAAATCACAGATGAGAGAGGAGAAATAACCACTATAGAAATGCAAACAATTATGAGAGAATATTACAAAAAAACTATATGCCAACGAACTGGATAATCTGGAAGAAATGGTTTAATTCTTAGAGACATATAAACTACCAAAACTGAAGCAGGAAGAAATAGAAAACTTGAACACACTGATAAGCAACAAAGCAATTGAATCCATAACAAAACAAAACAAAACCTCTGAACAAACAAAAGTCTTGGACCAGACAGCTTCATAGGCAAATTCTACCAATCATTTAAAGAGTTAATACCTGGGGCACCTGGGTGGCTAGTTGGCTGAGCCACCCAGGTGCCCCTAAAATTCTTTTTAGAGTTCCATTCTGTTTTACAAGACCACTATTAAATGCATATATGCATACATATACATAATGTTTATTTATATGAATGTATCTATATGCATCCATGTATATACCAACACAGTACTTTACTGAAATAAACTTTCAAGGTTTGAAAAACTAGGCTTTTCTAGTCATATAGACTGCTTATTAAAATGTTGTAGTCTAATTTTTAGAGCAGTAATTATCACAATTTATAAGTCCATTACCATTTGAAACAATAGCTGTTCTAATGTAATTAACCATTGAAAGAAATACATCTTAAGTGTTCTAAATTGCATTTCTAATTACTTGTAACTGAAACTCTCTAGAATTTTAAAATCTATTTTGTCTTATGAAAGGTTTTAGTACTTATCTCTGTTGTTGTACTATTACTTTAGAGTAGAGTAACTTCATTTTAAAATTACATGTCAAATATCATTTGTTAGTAGTAATATGAAATGTATGGCTTTAGTCTGAGGAAAATAGCCTGTTCGGCATGTTTTAATATCATATAGCTAAACAGAATGTCCAGAATGATTCGATCACATTTGGTCCAATGTAGATCTGTTTGTACTTGCATAATGCATTACATGTACACACTGTTCTATTTTATGACTATTTGGGTGCATTGATTTTTCTGTAAAGAGAACTATTATCCACATCTTTTTGCATAGTACACTTAAACATTGGCATAGGTAAACAACTTACTAAAATAAAACCTATGTTGGGCACAGCTATTACTGGTGTCAAAGATTTTACAACTGCAATATTTCCGAAAAGCTAGCCTGAACACTTTAGAACATTTTTTCTGAGTGTATGCAGAGGCAGTTTGGTAAGTTGCAAAACTTCTACATTTAATTTTGCATTCTAGTCTAGGCCAAATCGTATCACTAAATCTGATTCTGTCTTGAATCATGGCCAGGTGTCATACCCAGAAAGAGGCTTTTCCCCCACACTGGGCCAGTTGGTGATTTGAAGCAAATGAAGTGGCTCTGCTAGCAGGCAAATATGAAAAATGTGGAAGAGTTAGAAATAAGTCAACAAAATGCAAAAAGTAAACCCAAAATCCAAAGTACAGGCAACTTTAACTGCACTGTTTTTCTCTTGTGGTCCTCTGTGAAGAAATGTATATAATTATTATAAGTAAAGTAAAATTCACTAGCATACTGTAGAAACAAACTGGTCAATATTTTTCCCCCACTTAGCATAAATAACATCTATCTTAAGGTATTAGTTCCTTCTCATGAGGAGGAGGAGGAGCCTCTCCATAGACTGTACAGTTGTCCTGAGGACATGACAGTTGACTGACTGTAGAGTGAGCTAGTCCAGCGATTGAGGCAAGACATGGAAATGTTTGGTTTGACCTACCATATTAAATATGATCAGTAAATTTTTATGTTGAGTGGACAAGTCATATGGATTTGGTTCCCCAAACACATCTTTTTTTCCCCTAATTTTTTATTTGCAGTAACTTCAAATGTAAAGAAAATTTGCAAGAATAATACTGAAAATTCCTGTATACTGAGATTCACTGATTTAAACTTTTGGCCACATTTGTTTTGTTATGCCCCTTTACTCCTTAGTACTTCAGTGGCTCTTTTCTAAGAACAACACTATTCTCTTAGGTAACCACAGTAAAATTATCAAATTCAGGAAATTTATCATTAATGTAATACTTTTTTCTAGTTGGCAGTCATAAGGAATGGATAATGCCCAAGGTCACTATTATCTAGCTTTATATCTTTAAAAAACAAAGTATACAAATATAATTTGATATTTACTGATATATTGATTACTATTAATTAGCACTTCCAGTACTTTATGTTACCAAAAATATGAAAATAGTAGAAAATGATTAAAAGACTATGGTCTCTATACATGATAATGTAAGTAAACATAATTTACACAAACAACAGAGAATAGAATATTCATTCTAATTTCTTTTGCATCTTTAGGGAAAGCACTATCTAAATGAGATCAATGCTTTACATTTCATATAGCTGCCATGCAAATAAAAAATTTGTACTACCAAGAAATTCAAGTTTACTAAATGAGGAATTAGGAAAATATAGCTAAATGGATTATAAAGAGGATAAGTTTTAAAATGTTTCAATGGAAACTAAGGCTTAGCTGTTACTACAATAGGTGGCATTTTAGGGACAGAGACAAAAGAAATTGCTTTGAAAACTTGATACCATTTTTACCTTGATACTCAATATAAAACGTTTTTTTTCAAGTTTATGTTCAACATCATTAGCCATCAGGGAAATTCAAATCAAAACCACATTGAGATACCACCTTACGCCAGTTAGAATGGCCACAATTAACAAGACAGTAAACAATATCTGTTGGAGAGGATGTGGAGAAAGGGGAACCCTCTTACACTGTTGGTGGGCATGCAAGTTGGCACAGCCACTTTGGATAACAGTGTGGAGATTCCTTAAGAACTTAAAAATAGAGCTTCCCCATGACCCTGCAATTGCACTACTGGGTATTTACCCCAAAGATACAGATGTAGTGAAAAGAAGGGCCATCTGTACCCCAATGTTCATAGCAGCAATGGCCACAGTCGCCAAACTGTGGAAAAAACCAAGATGCCCTTTAACAGACGAAAGGATAAAGAAGATATGGTTCATATATACAGTGGAGTATTATGCCTCCATCAGAAAGGATGAATACCCAACTTTTGTATCAACATGGATAGGACTGGAGGAGATTATGCTGAGTAAAATAAGTCAAGCAGAGAGAGTCAGTTATCATATGGTTTCGCCTATTTGTGGAGCATAAGGAATAACATGGAGGACATTGGAAGAAGGAGAGGAGAAGTGAGTTGGGGGAAAGCAATATAAAACTTTTCACAAATAAGAATGCCAGTCATCAAAATACTCATATGTGTTATTGATTTATGAAGTTACATAAGCACTTCTGGCTCTTTAGAATAAAAATACTGAGTTGGCTTTTTAATTTTAAAAAATTCTATTGGTCTGATCTTAATATAACCAAACATTTTGGTCAGCTATTTTTTAAATAAAATATTTTGGAGGTATGACAAATATCCTAAAAGACAAGTAGCCATTTGATACTTATACCAGAGTATATTAAATTAACAAGGCCTTCAAATATTCCACACTAGGAATACCTGTTTGTAGAATTTCTACACTAGATCATTCACTCTTCTTTCAGTGGCATCTTGCTTTACATCCTTTTTCCCATAAATCCAGTAGCCCACTCTATCACACTTTTCAAGGATGTTTAAATATTGGATTGAAAATCACATATCCTTCAACCTTATAAAACACTGTTGCCAAGGAATATGTCATCAGATTGAGTGGAATCCAAAAGAGACCTTCATTATACAAAAATTATAAAAAATTATACACAAGTGATTAAGGATAAAATAAATTTACTTACTGCTGAATTATAAGCAAGGCACTGTGCTAGGTGCTGTAACATTTGAAAAATAAAGCTGAATAAGTCATGGTCCCTGTGTTCAAGGAGCATACAGTTTATTGGAGGAGACAAATATACATGCAAATAATTTTAATATGATGCATATTCTTAAGTCTATAATAGAAGTAAAAATTAAATTATATGGAAATATGAAAGAAGGAAGGATTGAATTTTACTAGGGACTTCTTAGAAGCATTCATGGCAGAAAAAGTATTTGGACCCAGTCCCAAATGAATGGGTTTAACTTGGACAGGTAAAATGGAATAGGAGGAGAAGAAAGTAGATGTGGGGTGGAATATATTTCAGACAGAGGGAACATGAAGGTGGAAAAATGTGCAATGTTTACAAGTAGTCCAATGCAACTAGAGTAAGAAGTCAGACATGGAAGACCAGAAAATTGACTGGGGAGTTTAAACAGCATCCTCTATGCAGTGTGGATATAGGATTAAAGCTTTTTGAGCAGTAGAATTTCAGAAACACACTTGATATTGAATGATCTATTGAGCAATCATAAATGGATAAATGGAAGGGACTGAGACCACTTAGGTTATGCAATCATAAGACTCAAGTTTATGTAAGTTGATTTGTTAGCTTAATTTGAAAAGGTTAGTGTTTGTGATAAAAAGCCTCTGCGGTGGTCACTCGTGATCCCTACCTCCTGGTATTTATGTCTTTTGAATGTGAGCTCAGCCTTAGTGATTTGCTTCTACAAGAGAATACAGAAAATCTGATGGGATGTCACTTCTGAGATTAGGTTACAGAAACATCTAGCTTCCATCACGTGTGTTCTCTCTCTCATGGATTACCAACTGCCATATTGTGAGGACACTTAGGCAGTCTACGGAAAGGCCCACGTGCCCAGGAATTGATGACTGCCAGCAAGGATGTGAGCTTGGAAGAATATCCTGCCTCACTCTCTCAGGGTGGTTGAACCTTCAGATAAAATCGAAGACTTGGCCAATGGCTTGACTGCAACCACATAGAAGACCTTGTGCCATGTAGAAACTGTGTGATAATAAATGTTTATTTTTAAACCACTGAATTTTAGGGTAAATTGTTAGGCAGCAATAGCTAACTAATGTAGATGGTCAAATCCAGTATCTATCCTGGCTTGTCTTTGTATTAAATTATTCAGTATTTCATTTCTGTATGTAATAATGGCTTAAAGATTACTGGGTTATAAATAACATCCAGAATATTCTTTATATTGTTTTGTATAATTTTAACTGTTACATTTTTGTAGAAGTTTTTCTCCCCTGGTAATAATTCTAGTTGTTAGAGCTTTGTGTAAAGTGCTCATTCACAAAAACCTTTATGATCCCTTAACATGTACAGCTTTTAGAGAAATGAAAGATACAGGATTTATATGTGATAGAAGTCTTAGGAACCTATTTTGAAATTAGACATTTCTCATATTTTGGTTTTAAAGTTTTTAGAGTACCATAGTTAAAGAATAGTAACTATAAAAATTTGCTGCAGCTTTGATAATGAAAAAAAAGTACTGGAAAGTAATTAAAGAAGTTGCTAATCAGTTCATTAATGAAGTGTATCTGTTACACATTGTACTGAAACAAATTGAAAAAGATGCTGTGCTAGCCAGAAACTCTCTCTCAAAGTCAAAAGTAAAGATAAACTAAATTGACTTTTCCTTTGTGGTTGATTTCTATCTAAGTAGATCTATCTCCAAAACACTGAATAAAGAATGTATAGATTCAAGCCTCCACTAAGATTCTATACTTATAGTTCCTTGGTACTACAAGATTAAAGTATGTTTAATCAGTTTGCTTTTAGTTTTTGCTTTATGCTTTGTTTGCATTTATAACCCACTGACTCTTTTCATTTAGAAGAAAGAAAAACTAGTAACACCTTGCTCGCTGCATTAAGACAACTGGTTTTTTAACCCAACCAAAAGGATTTAAGAGCCTTATATGTAGGTTACCAAAAAAATCTATCAGTGGACAAAAATATTTGTCAGCAGTCAAAATTATTCCAGTCCTTTCTACTTTCTGTGGTTCCTTAGCTATAACCATGGCAATAAGGCACTGTAGCCTGGAAAAATGTAGTCAGATTTTCAATTATGATTAGAGTAGATCTTCCAAAGAGGTCTCTACAAAAGGTCCAAAGTTCTCTAAAGGGTAAAAGGGGTTACTAAATTCTAACTTAAAACAATATAGTACTTCCTTTCCTTTCTTGATACTGACTTTCAAATGCATTGGGTTTTTTAAAAAGCCAAATCCTAGAATAATTTGCAGGTTCAAAATTAGAATTCACTTGAATTTCATTAGATACTAGCCAGACCATAGCCTGTGTTATTTTCTGAAAGCAGAATAATTTATATTTAAATAATAGCCTAAGAAGAGGACACAGGTGACCTGGCAATTGAATTGACCTCCTTGGTATGGACAGATGTATATGATAACTTCTTTTGACATACTATTTTATTTGTTTATTCCTTTAATTTTGGTTTTCAGTTTTAAAAGAACTCAGGAATACTAGACTCTTGACATATGTAATAGGTATGAGTCTGAAATTCACAAACTCAGATACATAAATTTAATTTTGTTTATTTTTTTGTAGCAGAACTTATTCTGTCTGGACACCCTATCCTGCTGGGTGGTACCATTTCCTCTGTTAAAAAAAAAACAGAGGAAAATATACATAAATCTATACTTTATATACCCCATCACATTATAAGGATACAATACCCATTCATTAAGAAGTGGATTACATGTTTACTCCATTATAGATTATTTAGGATTATGCTGAATTTACAGATGAAAAAAGATGGCTGAAGAAATACCACTGTATATAATGTGGTTTGCTTTCCAAAAGCATTAATTTAAGCAATTGGCTCATGATTATCCATCTGCTCTAACAGTGAATGATCCCTAAAGACAATGCTTGTCTTCTATCCTTGTCATCCTCAGTACACTCTTGGCATTAGCAAATATTTGCCCAAAATGGCTCAAGTCAGGATCCAGAAGAGAGAACTGCCATGTATCATTGATAAGATCTGAGTGAAAAATCAGGTGAATGGACACAATTTCCTTTTGTTTTGTTTATCATTGTCCTCTTTCCCACTCTAAGCAAGCAAAGGGGCGTGTGTGTGTGTGTGTGTGTGTGTGTGTTTTGTTAAACAAAGAATCAGGGGTTTTTTAAAGATTATTTATTTGAGAGAGAGAGAGAGGGAAACCACGAGTGAGGGGTGGGGCAGGAAGGGGGAGAATCAGGTTCCCCACTGAGCAGGGAGCCCTGTGCTGATGCAGGACTCAGTCCCAGGACTCAAGCTACAACCCACAACTCGGAGCTTGATCCCAGGACCCTGGGATCATGACCTGAGCCAAAGGCAGACACTTAACCGACTGAGCCACCCAGGTGCCCCAAACAAAGAGAAGTTCTATAAGTTGGAAATATCAGTTGGAAAGGGACACTTTCACAGGAGTTGAAATAATTCTTATGCACAAAGTCAAACCAGATTTTAAAGGTTTTTAATTGATTTGCAAAATGTATGGTAGAATTTTCTAGTAATTAGCATCTTGCTGAGATTAGTGGAGTAATATTTAACTTCAGAATGGTCAAACAGACTTAAAATATGTGTAATTATTTTACATGTTTTGAAAACCTAGGTTGTAAATTAAAAATACAAAGAAAATCTTAAATAACTTAATATCACCAAGTTATTAATAGATAGTTGAGCATCATTATGTAACAATTGTAAGATATAAATATATAAATCTGTCATATATAAAATGGTAGGTCCTGCAGAATGTTAAGAATATGAAGACAAGGGGGCGCCTGGGTGGCTCAGTGGGTTAAAGCCTCTGCCTTCGGCTCGGGTCATGATCCGAGGGTCCTGGGATTGAGCCCCACATCGGGTTCTCTGCTCGGCAGGGAGCCTGATTCCCCCTCCCTCTCTCTGTGCCTGCCTCTCTGCCTACTTGTGATCTCTGTCTGTCAAATAAATAAATAAAATCTTAAAAAAAAAAAGAATATGAAGACTAGTCCTTGACAAATAATAATTAGCTGTGAAAATACTCTAGAAGCAAAACAGTGGTTAAAAATTAAAATACTTAAAATTTTATATTTGTAATACGTCTAACTTTTCCACTAATTATTCATAAAACTACATTGAACTTTCTAGAGAAGATATGTCCATGTGTCTCTCTTGAGCTCTCAGGAAAGAGATAGAGCAACAAGTGATCAAAAGAGAGTGAGAAAGTGAAAGAGCGTGAACAGGGAATTAAGAAAAATAAAACCATTTACTACATATAGGCATAATAAAAATTGCCTATTCCTCATGGGTAACTTACCTCCCCAAATGACCATAACAAAATCTCTCAAATTTAAATGCCAAAGTAGAATTCTGTTTCAGAAGCAAAGGAAATTAAAGAAAAATTGAGTCAAAAAGTTAAGGAAAAGAGTTAATTACATTTAGAAAGGGTCCCAATTCACCTAGATACTTACCAGGTTTTCAGTGATTTTTCAGGGTGGCATTTGCTTTTAGTGCTCTTAAAATTGGGATGAAATGAGTTTTACAGATACTAATGGAATCATAAGGTCACAAAAAAGTATTGTAATATTGTAACTGAAGCCAGGGAAAAGGAAGGCAAATTCATATCATAGACAAAAGCAAGCTTTCATTCTCTTAAGACATCTTTCCAGTCAACATTGCCTGTATATCATAAGCAATGAAAAGGGGGGGGGTAGAATACTGACGTACTCAACACAAAGACATAATGCTCTATAATAAGTCTTTTGTGACTTTATTCATTCTTGCCATATCCCAAGGGAATGCAAATATTTCTACATTGCTATGCCATGATACACTTGAGCTGGGAAGGAGAAGACAAAACCAGAGTGATGGTTCTCTTTCTTGGTGTCCATACATGCTTGCATGCTTTTGTGTGTGTGTGTGTGTGTATGTGTGTGCACGCGCACATGAGCACATGCACAAAATTTAATGGCTTAAAACAATTATTCACAATTCTGAAATTTGGGGTGGTCTTAGCTGGACAGTTCTGCTACTAGTCTCACCTAAGGTCGCTCATGCAGCTACAGTGATTTTGAGGCTCTGCTGAGGCCAGGTGGTCTAGTGTAGACTCACTCACATGCCTGGTAGTTAGTTGGGACTGTCAGCCTGGCACTTCCAATCTCATGGCCTCTCCAGAAGGAAGTTCAGACTTTTTATGTGGCCAGTCCAGTGTTCAGGAGGTCAAAGATGAAAGCTACACAGTCTCTTGAGGCCTGGGTCAGAAGCCACAGAGTGTCACTTGTACTGTATTCTATTGACAAAGAAAGTCACAAAGCCGTCCCACATTAAAGGGATGGGGAAATAGATTCTACCTCTAGATGGGAGAAGGTACACGTAATACATGCTCATATTTAATCTATCACAGAATTTAAAGGACTATGAAAAAAGTCACGACAAGTCTTGCATATTCTTAAGTGGAATTATTTTTAATATCCCCCATTTTCTAGTACTCCTCATGGAGTCTGTATTTAAAAGTTTTTTAAATGTCTATACATGTTTTATTCTTGAATCTCTTGAAAGCTATTAGTAAGGAGAGATATTTATATTTTACTCATTCAATAAACATTGAGTGCCTGTTGGTGTCAGACACTATAATTTATCTATCACTCTCAGGTCTATTAGCAACAATAGATGTAAATTGATTCTTTGCTGCTTTATTATAATGATTGTTGAACTGTCTTTGCAGGTGCATTACTGACTCTTGATAGAAAAAAAGATTAATTCATATTTTATTTATTCACTGAAAACATAAGAAGGTGTCCTTCCCTATCAAACTCCTTCAGTTGTCACTCTTCTACTATCCCAGAGATGCAGACAGTATCATATACGATTGTAGCTAGAAGGGAAGGGGAAAACTAGTAGGGCTTATTTAAATTGCATTCCAGGAAATATAAAACATATCCTCTTCTCTAGAAATGAAAGCTAGTAGAATATTAAATCAATAATATACATACTTAATTGATTATTATTTTATACGATAGTTAACCATTATGTAGTATGTCTAAAACCAAAGTGATTCAATTGTCATTATGGTGAACAAAACGAAATTTGTAAATGGATTGTTACTAGCTTCTTTTTAATTTGTTGTATTCAAAAGAGAGCAGAGTCCAGAAATAAAATCAATTCAAAAGATACAATGTTTCTGCATCTCTATTTTCCCACACCAGTTTTAGTCTTGATGTTATTTCCCTATGAAGGCTATCTGAAAGCTAAAATCCTATATAAAAATCACCTAAACCATGCCATTTTTACTGACTAGAAGTCAGTTCTCCTATGAAATGTACCATAATACAGTATTTGAATGTTTTTGGTTCAAGGGGCATCTGTACAGACAGCTGAGCTTCAGTAACTACATTCTTGTAAATGAAACTCTGATGGTTGTCTGAATTGTTGGGCTAACATTCTGTTCATGTTTTCATCTTAGAAATGCATCTTAAAGTCTATTTTTTATTATTTATTTATTTATTTATTAAAAGATTTTATTTATGTATTTGACAGACAGAGATCACAAGTAGGCAGAGAGGCAGGCAGAACGAGAGTGGGGGAAGCAGACTCCCTGCCGAGCAGAGAGCCCGATGCGGGGCTCAATCCCAGGACTTTGAGATCATGACTTGAGCCCAAGGCAGAGGCTTAACCCACTGAGCCACCCAGGTGTCCCAAAGTATATTTTTTAAAGGAGGTTTACACAAAAGATCCTAAAGAGCCAAAGAAATCCTGAGAAAGAATAAAGCAGGAAGCATCATGCCTCCTGATTTTAAGCTATACTATAACACTGTAATCATCAAAATAGTATGGTGCTGGCATAAAAACGGACAAATAGACCAATGGAACAGAATCAAAAGCACAGAAGTAGACTCAAGGATATATGGTTAGGCAATACTTGACTGTGGAGCCAAGAATACTCAATGAAGAAAAGAGTCTCTTCAGTAAATGGTGGTGGGATAATTGGATATTTACATGTAAAAGTATGAAACTGGACCCATATCTTACACCACTCACAAAATTAACTCAAAAGAGATTAAAGATTTAAATGTAAGACCAGAAACCATGAAACTCTTAGGGGAAAAAAAAAAAAACAGGACTAAAGCTCCTTGACATTGGTCTTGGTAATGATGTTTTGGATATAACACCTAAAGCACAAGCAACAAAATAAAAAATAAACAAGTGGAGCTAATCAAACTAAAGAACTTCTGCACAGTAAAAGAAATCATCAACAAAGTAAAAAGACAACCTACAGCATGGGAAAAAATATTTGCAAACCATGTACCTAATAAGGGGTTAATAGCCAAAATATATTTTAAAAAACTCCCATAACTCAATAGCAGAAGAAACAACCCAATTAAAAAATGGGCAAAGAACCTGAATAGACATTTCTCCAGAAATATATGAAAGGCCAAAAGGCACATGAAAAGATGCTCAACATCGCTATTATTAGGAAGTGCAAATTAAAACCACAATGAGACATCACCTTATGCCTGCTAAAATAGCTATTATGGAAAAGACAAGAGATAACAAGTGCTGGGGTGGTTGTGGAGCAAAGGGAAATCTTACGCACTATTGGTAGAGATGTAAATTGGTACAGCCACTATGAAAAACAGTATAAAGATCCTCAAAAAGTAAGAATAGAATGACCATAGGATCTAGTAATTCTACTAATGTGTATTTACCAAAAAAAACAAAAATAGTAATTTAAAATGATATATGCACTCCTATATTTATTGCACATTATTTATAATAGCCAAGACTTAGAAACAACGTAAGTGCCCATTGATGAATGAATAAAGAAGATATGGTGTATAATATAGCACATACATACATACGTACATACAATAGAATATTATTTGGCCAGAAAAAAGCAAATCCCACCATTTGTGACAACATGGATGGACCTTGAAAACATAATGCTAAGTGAAACAAGTCAGACAGAAAAAGATAAATGCTATGTAATCTCACTTATTTGTGGAATTTAAAAGCAGATGAAAAATTCCAAAGAAAGAGATTAAACTTGTGGTTACCAGAGGCAAAGTGTAGAGAGAGGAGAATTTGGAGGAAGGTAGTCAAAGGTACAGACTTCCAGTTGTAAGATAGATATGCATTGGAGATATAATGTAGGTCATGATGAGTATGGTTAATACTGTTATACAATATATAGGAAAGTTAAGAGAGTAAATTCTAAGAGTTCTCATCACAAAGATAATTTTTTTTTAATTTACTATGTATGAGAGCATGGATGTCCGCAGGACCTATTGTGGTACTCATTTCACAATATATGTAAATCAAACCATTGACTGTATGCCTTAAGCTTATACAATGATGTATGTCAATTATTTCCTAGTAAAACTGGAAAACAAGGGTGTAAGCAAAAGCAAAATTTTAGGGCACCTGGGTGACTTAGTTGGTCAAATGTCAGCTCAGGTCGTGATCCTGGGGTCCTGAGATCAAGCCCCAAGTCAGGCTTCCTGCTAAGCGGAGGTCTGCTTCTCCCTCGGCCCCTCACCCCACTCTCATTCTTTCTCTCTCTCAAATAAATAAGTAAAATCTTTTTTTTTTAACCAAAAATTTAAAAATTAACTGAAGAGTAATTGTATAACCCATTAAATTCCCTGATCTGCTTTGCAGACCTACTTTGTAACCAAGCACGCTGCACCTAACTTCTATGGGAATAGCGAAGACATATTGAAACAGTCTGTCTGGGGTGCCTGAATGGTTTAGTTGCTAAGGGTCTGCCTTTGGTTCAGGTCATGATCCCAGGGTCCTGGGATCGAGCCCTGCACTGGGCTCCCTGCTCAGTGGGACACCTGCCTCTCCCTCTCCCATTCCCACTGCTTGTGTTCCCTCTCTTGCTGTCTCTCTGTCGAATGAATGAATGAATGAATGAATGAATGAATGAATAGAAAAGAAACAGTCTCTGTGCCCAAGGTACTTAGACACTTAATTATGTACTCACCAATTTGGTATTCAAGGCCTTCCATGGTACTGCCTTCATTAGACCTTTTCTGCCTCCGCTGTTTCCCTCATTTACCCTGTGCTCCAGCCTAACTGAATGATTACCTTTTCCCTGACTATACCTTACTTTCCCTACCTCTATGGCTTTCCTCATCATTGTCACCCTATCCTCTCCTCAAATACAAATTCTTTTATGAAAACTTGCCTCGTGAACATACATACCATGATCACCACTTTTCCCCAAATCAAATGTTATTTCTCTTTGTCCTTCTGCCATTGCACTTAATTCTTATTTGTGTTATAGTTGTCTTTATAGTTGTCTTTATATCCTATCTCTGTCACCCAGTAGATTTGAAATCCTGAAAGTAGAAATACTGTTTCACTCTATCCTTGCCACTTAGAGGCAAATAGCTGTTTAGTTGAATTAAAAATGAATGCAAAAAAATTGTATGGCCATCTGCCAAAATGTAAAATGTGTAATCTGGTAGCAATGTAGGAAAAGAGGTAGCATTTTTTTCCCTTGGAAGTTTGATAAAAATATATGTTCCCATAAAATTAATCACTTGTCCAAAATTTAATAGTTAAACTAACATTTATTGTATATTCATTCCTCTACTTAATATACATAATGTGTTCCTCATATATGTACATCTCATTATTTAGTCAGAACTATCAGAGGTGCCTGGGTAGCTCCGTCAGTTGAGTGTCTAACTCTAGTTTCTACTCCAGTCATAATCTCATGTGTTGTGGGATGGAGCCCTGTGTCAGGCTCCACCCTCAGCAGGGAGTCAGCTTGAAGATTCTCTCCCTCTGCCCCCACCCCCCCAAATAAATGAATAAATCATTTTTTAAAAAACTATCATATTAAGTTTCCCTAGTAATTGCCAAGGGCTGTCAGCTGCTCATTAAATCTTGACTTTTTTAATCACAAAGAATTTATAATCTTGCCTTTGAGTTTAGAAGCAATGAGGGAGTGAGCAGAAAAATTTGAATACCCTCTCTGTGGTAAACTGGAGATCCAGTTTTCAACTTAGTCTTAATAGGAAAAAAAGAATGAATTCAATTCAGAAGCTTTTCTTTCCTTTTTAATACTTCCCATCCGCCCTTTAACTGAGTGAAAATAGAAGGATATAGTTTTTCTCTCAGTGGTGGGGAGAAAATCTATTTTCTATTATCTATTTCTTCCCCCCAAATGAATTTTATTGTCAAATGCTGGTACTACCAGTTATTGAAATCACAACTCAGTCTAAAAGCAAACTGACCTATTATTGCCAAAAGATATCAACTTACATCAAACTAATAAAGTGTAGCTATTAATTTTCAGTTTTAGCTACATATGTCTGTACTTGACCTTAGATTGGAAGTCCATTAAAACTCGGGTGCCTGGGTGGCTCAGTAGGTTAAGCCTCCAGCTCTTGATTTCAACTCAGGTCACTATCTCAATATTGTGAGATGAGCCCTATGTTGGGCTCTGTGTTCAGTGAGGGGAGTCGGCTTAAAGGTTCTTTCCCTCTCCCTCTGCCCCTCCCCTGATTGTGCTTTATCTCTCTCTCTCTTTTTCTCTAAAATATATAAATAAATCTTAAAAACAGAGAAAGTCCATTAAAATTACAAAAGGTTGAGAGACATTGATAAATACACTTAAAATCTTGTGGATTTTATTTTCTTTTTCCCGCCAGTCACTGTATTTTTCTAATCAAGGTTGTGTCATGTACCCTCCAGCAGTACCATCCATCCAGCTGTTAGAAGCCTATTGATAGAAGATGTACATTCACTAGGCAATACAGAATTGCAATCACATTGTCAGTGAGGCAATAAGGTGAAGAGTGTATTGCTATCTGTGTAGCATGTCCCTATGTGTGCCACTCACCTTTTTTTTCCACTTTTTTTTTCAAATACCAGGCAGCACTTTGCTTGAAGTTAACTGTTCTTTTATGAAAGTAAAATAAGTAAATAAATAAAATCTTTAAAAAAATAAAAAAAAGATTGATTTTAGTCTACAACTGTGTGACCTTGATCTGGTCATTAAGGCCCTCTAGGTCTCAGGAATCTCCCCTTGCATGAAATGAGGTTGTTGAACTAGATGGTATTTGGTATTTTCTCCCTAGCTATAAACTCAGTGATTTTGAATATAGAAACCTACAAAGCCACTTAAGGGGGCAAAATTTTCTATTCATTTATCAATGAAATATTTATTGAGCTACTATATACCATATTTCTTAGAAATAAAAAAGCTAAATATCTTAATCCATCTAAGTTATTTTGCTTATACCTATTTAGAGAAGGAATGTGAAAAGTTTGCATGAAAAATCAGGAAGTCAGTTTTGGAACTAAATCAAATCAGCAATTAATGCAACCTCAGTTAAATAATGGACTTCCCAATGTATGGAATCATAACATTCAGGGATAAATTATATATGAGAATACCTACTTTGAGGAATAATTTTTATGCTCTGGAATCATCACCCCAATATACAGATGTATTCCATTTCACTCTTCACTTATTATGATTTTCTTTTTGAAAATACAGATTTCTTTCCTATAAAATAAAGTAAAAAGAAAATCTCAGGATGGCTAGAGTTTATTTTAGTGATAATACAATTCTGAATGGAAAGACAATATATATGCTCCTATCTAAACAGCCCAAAAGAAAAAAAAAAACTTTTAACTCAAAAAAATTTGCAGGGCTGGGAGTAGTTATTGATTTATTACTATGTGTATCAATTTTCTAGAGTTGCTTAACAAATATTACAGGCTGGGTGGCTTAAATAACAGAAATTTTCTTCCTTACAATTCTGGAAGTACAAGTCCAAGATCAAGGTATTGCAGGCTCAATTTCTTCTGTGGCCTCTTTCCTTGGCTTGCAGGTGGCTGCCATCTCACTGTGTTTTCATATGGTTGTTCCTTTCTCTTTGTGGTCTGTGCCCTGATTTTCTTTTCTTATTAAGGCACGAGTCATATTGGACTAAGCCACCCTAATAAACCCACTTAAATTTAATTGCCTCTTTAAAGGCCCTATCTCCACGTACAATCACATTCTAGGGTACTGTGGATTTGGGTTTCAATATAGGAATTTGGTGAGACACAATTCAGCTCATAACACCATGTTTATTTCTATAAGAGTAAACATAATTTATGTTATTCTTACTACTGTTTTGTGCACTAAATGTGTTTAATTTTGATTTTACAATTGCCTTGTACATGTATCAGCTTGTCACAGTGTGCCAAATAAATTTATTGCTTTAAAATACATCTTAATTATAATAATTAAATATTCACATTTTTATGGCATTTGATTTTTTTTCTGTTAAACGTGACAGAATTGGATGCCATTCACGTATCACATATTAGCCAGTAAGCCAGATGTTTCTACCATTCTCTATGTTAAGGATTTTGTTCTGTTTTGTTTTGTTTTTTGGCATGGCAAGGATAGACTTTATGCCTTTAACTTCTAAGACTCCCTTAATTACAGACACAATGGACATTTTACTAGGGATATTGTATATGTAGCAGTTTTTAAAACTTGAAATAGAAATACTAAGAGGGAAAATACTCAGCATAACACAGTGCTGAAACACAAAATTGCAACCTTTGACATTTCACCAAATTCTTAATTCTATTTTCTGGCCAACTTTAAAAGATATTTTGTAATAAGTAGGTTAAAAAATTGATAAAATGTAAAGATAAAGAGTTTTAAGGAAATACTAGAAATCATAAGACCTAACTCAAATTATATGCAATAGATTATGTGGCTTTGGTGCTAGACAGCCTGGGTTTGTATCCTGAAAATTCCCACTTACTAACTTACTATACTTACTTGTACTTCATTTTTCTCATCTGTAAAAGGGGGTAAATAATGATACTTATATGATAGGCTTGGTGTGATGATTAATAATTTACATAAAGCATTTAGCACAGAGTCTGGCATATAGTAATTTCTCAACAATTTCTAGTTATATATTTCTAGTTGTATGTTAGTTAATGTGCCTGTATATACACTTACTTGTATATATGTTATATATTCACATACATAATAGACACATACTAAACTTGATTTTCATATTCTTCAGCCTTCCTTTGGTATACTACTAGAATATATATAGATCAACTAATACTTAGTCCTCTTGTGGCGGATAGACTAGCCAAGATGATCCATAGCAGCATGTCTAGTGATTGCCTCACAGATGCTACTTATAACCTACAGGAGAACTGTTGCACAGAATCAGTTTTTTTGAGTGAGTCTTGGCTGGCTATGTATTTCCCCCTTAGGACCACCTTTGCTGTATCCCATAGATTTTGGACCGAAGTGTCTTCATTCTCATTGGTTTCCATGAATTGTTTAAGTTCTTCTTTCATCTCCTGGTTGATCCAAGCATTCTTAAGCAAGGTGGTCTTTAGCTTCCAGGTGTTTGAATTCCTTCCAAACTTTTCCTTGTGGTTGAGCTCCAGCTTCAAACCACTGTGATCTGAGAATATGCAGGGAATAATCTCAATCTTTTGGTATCGGTTGAGCCTTGATTTGTGACCCAGTATGTGGTCTGTTCTGGAGAAGGTTCCGTGTGCACTTGAGAGGAATGAGTATTCTGTTGTTTTAGGGTGGATTGTTCTGTATATATCTATGAGGTCCATCTGGTCCAATGTGTGGTTCAATGCTCTTGTTTCTTTATTAATTTTCTGCTTGGATGATCTATTACTGAGAGTGGTGTGTTACGATCTCCTACTATTAATGTATTCATATCAATATGACTCTTTGTATTGATTTACAGTTTTCTTATGTAGTTGGCTGCTCCTGTATTGGGGGCATAAATATTTACAATTGTTAGATCTTCTTGGTGGATCAACCCTTTAAGAATTATGTAGTGTCCTTCTGTATCTCTGACTACAGTCTTTAGTTTAAAATCTAATTTATCTGATATGAGAATTGCTACCCCAGCCTTCTTTTGAGGCCTGTTGGCATGAAAAATGCTTCTTCATCCTTTCACTTTCAGTCTGGATGTATCCTTAGGTTCAAAATGGGTTTTCTGCCCATTTTTTAATGTGATAATCTGTTTTTTGAGCATTGAGTTTGAGGATTTCTTTATAGATCTTGGATATCAGCCCTTTGTCTGTCGTGTCATTTGGGAATATCTTCTCGCATTCAGTGGGTTGCCTCTTTGTTTTGTTGACTGTTTCCTTTGCTGTGCAGATGCTTTTGATCTTGATGAAGTCCCAAAAGTTCATTTTCACTTTTGTTTCCTTTGCCTTTGGACACATGTCTTGAAAGACGTTGCTGTGGCCGATGTCAAAAGAAACTAACTAACTATGGCAGAAGGGAGCAGGCTATAAGGGAAGGCTTTATATTTAGGTTGAAATTTGAAGGATAAAAAGTGGTTCTTCTAGTAGATAAAGATGCCAGACTGTGTAGTCAGTATCCTAGGTATTGGTCACAGGTTTTTAAAAAGCTAGGAGAAGGGTGCCTGGGTGGTTCAGTCAGTTAAGTATTCAACTCTTAATTTTGGCTCAGGTCATTATCTCAGAGTCATGAGATCAAACCCAGCATTGAGCTCTGTACTAGGCATGGAGCCTGCTTAAGATTCTCTCTCTCTCTTTCTCTTCCGCTTTTTCCCCTCCCCCACTTGCAGGATCTCTCTCAAAATAAATATAAAGTTGGGAGAAATGAAGCTATGCCATGGTCCTAGAACTTCAAAAGTATATGGTTTCTGGTAGAGATGTGAATGGGCAAGGAGAGAGATAGGGTTGGGGGATTAGACAATAACCCAGAAGAGTTCTGATATCAAGGGGTTTGACTTTTATATGGCATAGGGTCTATGGACAGGTTTCAAACAGAAGAGGGTCATGGTCAAATTCAGGTTTTAGTGAGAGATCTCTGGAAGCAATTTGGAGGAAAAGACTAGAGCAGTGGTTTTCAAACATGTTTTCTTTTATGCAGAGAAAACGTTTCCAAATAAATCTTATATTTAACTAAGATAGAGAAAAGACAAGAATGGTAGTTTATTAGAAAAAATGAATATATTCAAATAGAAAACTTTTATTTACTATGAGGCCAATGAAAACAGAGGTCAATGAAAACAGACTGCTTCAAACTAAAGTGTGTATAATTGGGGGTTACAGATTACAGCTCCTGTGTTATGTTAGATTCAGCATCAAATGCATCTGATATAGTAGTGCACCATATTGAGACAATTCTGATTTGCAATGATAAGTTGTAAATAATAAGTTTTAAGCAACTCTCCATGCCATGTCAAGGGACTCTTACGTTGAAATGATCTAGAAATAAGAAGGAAAGATCTGGGGTAGAAAATCCCTGGCAACAATGACAACAGCTCACATAATTTACCATAAATAGAGGCATTCAAAGCTTTTTAAAAATCTAAAATCATCCATACTGTTGTAATTCATCTCTATTTTTTGTCCTCACTTTTTGTTTCCATGTGTGGAGTAGACACAGCAAATATCTGCTGAATTAAAATTATCAAGGACAAAGTAAAAATTTAAGCAACAAAATAATACTTAAGTTATATGAAACCATGAAGATTTGAAGTCAAAAGTAGCCCTATTCTAGAGCAAGACAGATATTCACTGACATTTGTCCTGTAGTCCAATGTCCAACTCTGATTTATATAAACCTGACCTACCAGAAAATTGGGATAGGTATCACATCATAGTAGAAAAGGTCATGCTTTAACAAAGAAGAGACTCATAAATCTGTATGGGGTTAGAGGAGGGATGTTCCTCTCCAGTCTCTTCTCTTTTCTTTTCTTTTCTTTTCTTTTCTTTTCTTTTCTTTTCTTTTTTAAGATTTTATTTATTCATTTGACGGAAAGAGATACAGTAAGACAGGGAACACAAGCGGGGGAGTGGGAGAGGGAGAAGCAGGCTCCCCATGGAGCATGGAGCAGGGAGCCTGACAAGGGGCTGGGATCATGACCCAAGAAGAAGGCAGACACCTAATGATTGAGCCACCCAGCCTCTCTAGTTTCATTAGAAAATGCTGCTAAGGAGTGTTGGAAACAAATCTCTTCAAATCCTACCTACCTCTCAGGACCCAGATCAAATTTTACCTTCTCTATGTGACACACTGATACCTCAACATTCATGAGGGTTGCCCATGTGCCAGGAACAGCACTAGATGCCAGAGATACAAACATGAAAAAAAGAGTCACTCATCTAAATTCCTAGCATCTATTTTCACTCACTTGATATCTAATCATTTTTTCCATCTACATATAAGACTGTAAGTCCTAATGACAGCAAAATTTCTATAAGTTTAATTCAACATAGTTTTACTGGCCACAAACTTTGTGGCAGGGCCCATGTTAGGTGTTAAGGATAGAAAGATGTCCTCAAGTAGCTTAGCAGTCTAACCTGTATAAACCCCAGCAGTCTACTACAGTATATACATGAACAGCCAGTTGGCTGTGAGAGCAAATCCTTGGAAGCTCCGACTAGATTAAACGGAGATTAAAATATATATTCTCTTTCTCAAATGTGTCATTTTTTGTTTCACTTTCTTCAACCCTTGATGACACCACATGAAGAACCCTTAGGTTCAACTCTAATTATACTTTTAAGTGTACTGTTAAACTAACAAGTATATTATTATGCTAACCATTGCAACAAGTCCTTCATATTATGAATATATAGGGCTAACTTTCATATATTACCATATATCTCAGCATTCTTTATAATTATTTGAGGCATATGGGGGGAACCTTTAATTTTCTATTTTGAGGAATATTTTGTTATTGGTGGTGATAGTATTGGGATAGTGTTATTGGGGATTCCTTGGTGCAGTGCTTATCATTATATAACTGTCATATATTATTCATGTATTATTTGATTTAGTGTTACCTACTTGGATCAATTTCTTTTTCAGGTTTCTGCATGTATTTATCTGTTTTGCTTTAAAACAAAAATCAAAAATTAAATTACCAGTGATAGACCCATCAGTAGGACCATTTGTAAGACATATGGAGAGATAATTTCTCTTCCCTTAAAGTCTGTGAGTTATCTCCACTACAACACCTTTTTTTTTTTTTAAGATTTTATTTATTTATTTGACAGACAGAGATCACAAGTAGGCAGAGAGGCAGGCAGAGAGAGAGGAGGAAGCAGGCTCCCTGCTGAGCAGAGAGCCCGATGTGGGGCTCGATCCCAGGACCCTGGGATCATGACCTGAGCCAAAGGCAGAGGCTTTAACCCACTGAGCCACCCAGGCACCCCACTACAACACCTTTTAAAAGCTACTCAACAACGGTAGACTACTGACTGCTGAACCTGGATGTGTTTTCAGTTGTTGCCTTTTCTAAGTAATTACTTGCCAGAAAGGAAGGGGAAAGGATGAAAATATCTATCCTGACACCTCCTGAAATGGAAGTGTTAGTTAACTATATCTGTTACATCACCCTGCATCCGTTCAACAACGCTAATCATAATGCTAAGTGACCTTTTACTTTACTCAGCATTAAGCTTGTACTGCTTGACCTTTGAGCCTCAAGCAGGCCTTTCCCCAGCACCCTGCTGTATCTTTAGTACTAAACTCTTGACTCTTTATCCGTCCTGAAGATCTGCCTTGCCTTAGAGCTACTCTGACATTTGCTAAGACTTCCCATTGGACTTTGCAGACATTTCCAGATCATGACTGTCATTTGATATCTTGGTTTTAAACATCATCAGAGTGGCTTGTGCTGAAGAACCTAAACTAAAAAGAAAGTGGTAAGGTAAAAAGAACAAGGCTATTTCTTCTGTGCTTATTAAGATGGCATGGAAAAAATACTTTTTTTTATTATGAATGCAACCATAAAATCATAAATATGTTTTCAAGTAATCACAGTATAAAATAGAGTGCCAACAGTAGAAAAGATACAAAGTGGCTCATTTGAAAGAGGGTTTATCTTTGGATAAGCTTTGCAGTTAATAATACCAATTAGAATAAAATTTTATGATTACCTGATATGCTGTTATTTACTAACTAATTTCACAGTATCTTTTTTCATCCTCCGAAGAAACTTGTGAATATAGTAAGATAAGGCCTCTCTCCTCATTTTGCAGGTGAGGAGACTGAGGATTAGAAAGGTTAAATGACTCATTCTTAGTTTCCTGGCTTGAATGATGCTAAGCAAAATTTGAACCTAGGATCTCTGAGTCCACATTCTGTGCTCTTTACACTGTATCATGCTGCATCTACTTATGACATGAAATTTGAGGCAGATCCTTCAGGAAGTTTAATTGGCAAAGCAGCCTGTATTCAGAACAGAACTTAAAACTAAGGTAGATATTAAAGCAACACTATAATTATTCAATTCATGTTAGTCTAGGCTGTAGGCAAGGGGAATACCTAGGTTATAATTACCTACTCCAACATAACCACTTGGTGGTATACATTCACACAGACCTACCCAAAAGTAAGTATAATTGAATTGTGCAAATCAATTTTGCATTGACCCCAAAATACCTCAAACCTTAGAATTATATTTCCTTAACATATTAAATTATTTACAATAAAATTTCAAAATCTTGTCTTCATTATTTTATGTTGAAATATCTACAGGAAAATTATAATTCCACTAATTAATTTTTTCTTAATTCATAATAAACTCTCCTACAATTGAAGCATATATGAAAAGACTAGAAATCTATTTTATTTATCTTACAATCTGTAAAGGGAGTATTATAAAAATTAATAAGGCTTCCTAGAGTAGGAAATAAAAGTTTTAAAAATGAAGTAACAATAAACATTCAGCTCTTTAAATATGTAAGAGGGGTATAGAATTAGAAAGCAACCTGTGGGGACCAATTGGAAGGACTGATGACAAGGAAAGTAAATGCATTTTAGGATATTTGGCAAATCAGTCCTTTACTTTTATGCCTTCAGTGATATGAGGCCAATAGCATGTCTAAATCTAGGCTTCTATTACCATCTACTTTTCATCAACACTGTGAAGAAGTGTAAAGTTAAAAAAAATTATCACTTTGCAGAGCATCTTTTTAATTGAGGGATAATTTTATATTTAATATTTCTCCTTCAGTTTCAAACATTATCACTTTAATTATGTCAAGGAAGTAGTTTATTCTATCAAAAAGTTAAGGAAACTGAAGTAGAAGTTTGCAGTTGACACTCAACTGTTCTGGGTTCACTGAAAGTGAAATGCCAAACTGTCAGGAATAAACTGCAGGAACCTCTCTTGAGGCTCATGAGTGGGCTGAGAAGTGGCAGATGAGGTTACCTGTAGGTAAGGGAATGCATTTGTGGGGGTAAGAAGGTTAAATAAACCAGGCTGCATTCACAGGCTGGCAGGCTCCTACTTCTCAGTTCCTATCTTGAAAAAGGGATCTAACAGTTGACTGGTAACTGTTCCCTGAAAAAATTATTTCAGGAAGGTACTGTACCCACAAAGGTCAACATTCTGCTGGTCAACACCTGGAAAGAGATTGGCATCCAAACAGAAGACATCCTACTTCCTTAGTACAGGATTAAGGTCCTCCATACTTCATACAATTCTGGTTGCTCCTTTTTAAAAAGCTGTATCAGATAAGGGAATGCATTTGCAATGAACCAACAAATAGTGAGGATTTCCTGTTAAGAAAGGCTAAAAAATTAGGACTCTTCTATTGGGAAAGATAATGGTCGAGTGAGGCAATGCTCAGAGTCCATCAAATCATAACATCATGAAAGGTTTGGGTAGGAGAGACACAACCCTGTTTACCAAACCCAAGAGTATTGGAACTAAGGAGTATCCTTGAAACATTGCAGAGGTAAACAGTGGGGAAGAGGATGTGTTATAGGTGCCTTATGGAATAAGTTATCCCTGAAGTTGTAATGAAATAGTGCGTTTTAAAAAGTAAAGTAATTCAGGTCAATTCATGCACTGTGAACACATTGTTAGCAAATAGAAGGTTAGAGAAGCAGAGGACAAATCATTCCTTTCTACAGAGGTGACTCTCACAAGAAATAGAATTGGAAGGCTAAATAGATTTTGAGTATGGTATTCTTTAGGTTTTTAGCTTAAAAATTTATTAAAAAATAAAAATGTATTAAAAGGGTTAGTATTGTAGATAGTAATGCATTTATGGATTACAAAATTCCTTGTTCTTGTCCTACTTTTGGCTTCACATCTGTTTATATAAAACACCATCTTGTCAAAATGATGGATGTAGAAATTCAGGCTCAGTGCTTGCGGAGGCACTATGGTGTAGTGGTTCAGGTTATAGCCTTTGAAACTTCACTGGTGTCCACTGCTTATTAACTGCATGGTCTTGAGCAAGCTTTTTAATTTCGTGGAGGCACATTCCTCATTTGTAAAATGGCTTTATAATACCTACCCTATAGGTTTGTTTGAAGAGTCATTGATAAGCAAGTCGCTTAACAAAGTGCATGGCTCCTCTCCATCTCCCAATGTCCTCCGTGTTATTCCTTATGCTCCACAAGTAAGGAGAAGTGAGATGGGGGAAATCGGAGGGGGAGACATACCATGAGAGACTGTGGACTCTGAGAAACAAACTGAGGTTTTTGGAGGGGAGGGTGGTAGGGGGTTGGGTGAGCCTCGTGGTGGGTATTATGGAGGGCATGTATTGCATGGAGCAGTGGGTGTGGTGCATAAACAATGAATTCTGGAACACTGAAAAGAAATAAAATAAAATAAAATGGAAAAAACAAACAAAAAATGTACATAGCACCTAGTAAATGCTAAGTAAATGGCAATTCTTACTGTTATTGTGGGCTTTAGAGCCATGCATGTTATCCTGAATTCAAAAGCTTGTAACAGATGTGATGGATAAGGTGTGCCTCCATTTTCCTAATATGACTGTTTTAAAGTTTTTTGACCATCTTGAATATATATAGCTTTTTGGAAATGTAGATGACACAGTAAAATACCTAATTACAACAAATTTAATTATATAGATGTATTCGAATTGCATATGGTGTGAAATAATACCTTAATGAAGAACTACTGTTTTCTTCCTCCACCATCCCATCTTGTAAAACAGTTTTGTTTAAATTCTTCACAAGCATCTCTGACATCAATGTTCTATAAGCATGGAGAACCAATTTTGAGTCACCTAACAGTTTTCTGGAAGACACTACATTCATGTTCATCTAAGTTGTTAGGTAAAGGTACAACACTAATCAGCGTATGCTAACATCACTGTAATTTTGATCTCAAGCCACAAATATCTATTTGCATAACACTAGGTAAGTTGATTATTCCATTCATTCTAAATGTTTTATTTTTTATCTTCTCTAGATACTTACTATATTGCAATTTTAACTGATCTTTCAAAGTCTTTTTTACAATGATATCAAACAGTTAATACTGTGAAGTCACACCCTGTAAATAATCCTTAGATCTATGTTACATTTCATTGTTTTTAACTCCCACTCCAATTCTGTAAATTTGCCTTTGTAATCACCTAAAACTCACATTAATCGAGGCCCCAGACTGTGTCCTTTAGGGAGTACTTTAATATTAAAAATAAAATAATTTAGATAAGGTCCCTTATAATTAAAGAATTTATAAGTACTTGACTATAAGATTGTCGCTTTTTTTCCTCAGACATAATGAGTCAGGAGACATGCCTTATATTTAGGAAGATAGGAATATATATTTTCTTGAAAATTGTATCCAATTACATAACTTTGAGAGCATTCATATTTTCCTATTTTTATAAGAAAATAGGAAAATTCATTCCATATATGTGTTAAGTGCTAGGATGATCCAAACATGTATGAGACAATGTTCTTGGTGTCATAAGAGTTTTCATACTTTGGAGAATATTTAATTCAAGAAAAAATATTGAACACCTACTATGTGCAAAGCACTTGCAGAAAAATATGAGTTGCAGCCTCTGTCCTCAATAGTTCACAAACTATTCCAAGGGAATAAAACAAACAAATAATTCTTACCTGGGAAAGTAAAGAAGCTATAGACTGCTCTGGGGTTCTTAGATAGGTGAAGCCATATTCAGTTGAGGAATATCAGAAAAAGCTTTAGGAAGTCATTCATATTTGAGATGAAGTGTAAGGGATGTGTAAGATAGGCATTTGGAGTAAAGTAGTGAGAAAGGGGACCAGAGCCTAATAAGGAAGATAAAATGACATGAACAGAGGCCTGGTAAAAGAAAAGCAAGAAGAATTATTCAGGAACAATGAGTAGTCCACTTAGATATAATAAAGAATTCCTGGGAACAATGGGGATTTAAGACTGGGCTGTGAATGAGATTAGGCTAGACTGTAAAAACCAACTGTGGCTGCATATCCTTAGAGCTTAGAGAGAGGCTACTGGCTGGCTGATGAACCCACAAATATAGGTAGTGTGCTACATGAGGGACAGGTCTTTCATTAACACCACAAGGGTCTCTGGCCCAATGAAGGGAGTTTGTTAGTAATTCTTGCTAAAAATATAATTTAAAAAATAATTAAAAAATAAACTGTGAAAAAACCGAGTCATCTGGGAGAGAAGAATAGATTGAGAAAAATTTTAGAGACTTATCAGAGGAATTGGAGACCATTTGGATATTGGATTTCAAAGCATTGAAGTATTGGCAATGATAAGGTGCATAACTATACCATTTAGTTGTACAGTTTTGTTGGTGTAATCAACGAATTTGGCCATATTGATATTATACATAATGTGTAAGGGGATTGCAGACATGGTTCAGAAGGCAGTTCACATAAGGAAAGAAAGAGATGAAGAAAGGAAGTCTGCAGGGAAAGAACATATACAGTAAGTCATCACAGGGAAAGACACACTTTTCACCATCAAGTAAAGAAACTCAAATGAAAATAACAGTAAGGTAGAGGGGTACCTGGGTGACTCAGTTGGTTAAGTGTCCAACTCTTGATTTTTGGCTTGGGTCATCTCAGGGACCTGGGGTCAAGCCCCGTGTCAGGCTCGGTGCTGGGTGTGGAGCCTGCATAAGATTTTCTCTCTCTCTCCCCCTCTTTCCACTCCTTCCACCCTGCCCAGTCACATGCGCTCTCTCTCGCTCGGTCTCTCAAAGATAAAATAATAGTAAGGTAGAAACATTTATCTATTAGAATGTCTAAGCACAAAATGAGGAGTTAGAAGAGCTGTAGGGAAACAGGTAATGTTTGATGGTGGTTCATTGCATGACAATTCATGGAAATGTATACACAAAACAATGTTAAATGAAAGAATTAGATCACAAGAGAGTATATAAACACTGATTATATCTATAATGTTGAGACATATTAGAAGAGAATTTGAAGGAATGTAGTTTTTGTTCATTAGCATTTTCTTTCTGGAAGAGTTATTTAACTGCATTCTAATTTGAAAAGAATGAAGTGAAAAATGATTCCCCATCATACATCTAAAACACATATACATACACACATCTTTGCAAATAGATTGTAGTAAAATATGATGTTCAGTGTTTGAGATGTTGCAACATTATCTATAAATCAGGGATGTAATTGAAGTTGTACTTCCCTTCATTATCTTCCATAAGTCTGATGAGGCATTTTTTGATCATTGCTTATTATTGTAATGAGAAAAGAGGAAATCTTTTCCTCGTAAATCCTGACAAGCTGCATTTTAAATCTTTCCTCAGTATAAATTCTTTGCCCCCAGTAAATAAATACACAAAGTGTAAGCTTATTATTGCTTATTTTCTCTACCTTTTTCTGAATACTCAGTAGGTCATTCTTGATCTTTGCCTGTCAGTTGATATTTGTTCTCCCTTCCCCCAGATTGGCACACACAGTAAGGTTCAGATTTATAAACAGCTAACACTGGATGAATTGAATGCCTACTATGTGCCACATGTTTTTCCCTGGTGTTCTACAGAGAAGATTTTATTTGATCTTGATAGTAACCATGTGAGGTCTGAAATATCCCTATCCTTGTTTGACAAAAACTAGGCATAAGTTCAGCAAGCAGTTCTCTTCAGATCCTAGGACATTGCTCTTTTCTGCCATGGTGTTTTTCATGGGGCAAGTTACCAAGAAAAAGAAGGCACACTGTGTGTTATGGCTTATAGTATAGTTTTTAACATACACAATAATTTTTTAGAAAGCTGCATATTTTAAGAAAACTTTTTTTAAAGTGTGCTATTTTTCCTTATTTAATGTATACTGTTGCTATAAAAATTATTACAAGGGACTATAGAAAATTTGCTACAAAGCAATTCAAAATTATATAAGCAATTTAAGTGGAATACAAACATGAGCAAGATTATCTACTTAATGATTTCAATTAAATAAAACTTATAAGCTGGTAAAAATATTTGAAGTTTTATTTAAATTGGTACATGATGTTGACATGCTGACTAATTACAGTACAAAATTAACATAGCATTACATAATACAGCACATAAGGCAAACAAGGAAACTTTTGAAAAGGTGTGGGAAACCATAAATAACAAGCTATAAGGACTAAATAGGACCATAAAATAAAGTATACTAACTATGAGGATATTTTCTGACCCATCATATAATATTATTAAGGCCGTATTGGAGTGATTGCAGTACTAGCTTCTATGTGACTGCCAGAATGTTACTCAGATTGGAAATGTACATGAGATGATAGCCCACATTTTAAGATGGGTGAAAGGAGGTATTTGTATGAAGCACATAGAAAGATGAATTGAAAAACTGTCTTGTTTGACTAAAAAAGGAAGAGTCTTGGAGAAAAGGTAAATATTTTAGAAATAGGAAATATGACTATAATGTAATGAGAGTCATATATGTAAACCATATGTACACCGACTTCCATCTCCTTTTGCTCTTAGTCACACTGTTTATGGCTCACAGGAGTAAAAAACCTTGATGAGAAGGTAGTTGTACAGAAAAAGAAATTGAGTTAAAATCAGTGAAAGGAACAGCATTTTAAAACAGATACCCAAAAGTAAGTGGCATAAAGAATGCATGCAAAAAAGGTATTGCTTTCTAGTTGAATTCTAAATACTTCTATTGATAATGTACAGCTCACTCAGATTCCAGAGAATAATTGGAAATAGAGACTTTGTGAAACAGACTTCTCAGTTGTTCACCTGACAGTGGGCTTTGAATTATATTTTATCACCATTCAACCTAAATTAAAATACCCAGCTCACAGCAAGACCATACAAACAGTATCTGAAATGCTAAAACACATATTCTATGTAAGTAACATTAAGGTTAGGATAAAGATGGATAAAAGCAATGACAGTAACATTAACGTGATACCAGAAGCTCTGAGCTCCTTCCATCAGCAATGCGGAACATGTTGAAATTATCCGAGAGGGCAGTGCAGTGACTTTTCTAACTTAAATTTGCAAGTAGATGAGCTTTCAACTTTTCAGTCTAAACTATACAGATATCTAATGCCTTTTTAATAAAGATGTGGTGCCAAACATATATATACATATATAGGTATATTTACATATGTTTGTGTGTACCCATCCCAAAGTGTATCTGACCAAGACACTAGCCCAGACAACTCTGTTCTTTTCTTCTCAGGTTTTTGTATAAATGTGTACTTTAAGGACTTTGTGGGCAACACATGATATAAATATGTCTTAGGGCCATCAAAATGCAAATTATAGAATATATAGGATATATAAATTTATATATATATATACACACACACACATATATATAAATATATAAAACATCGCCATTATCAGATTTATATCTAGGATCCAGTGGAATTTTCCTTACCAAAGACTGAAATACTGAATGTTGTGTTACAAAATTACAAAGTTTTAAATTTACTGTTACTCCCTAATTACTTTCTTTAGAGTGGTTATCATACAATATCATCAGAAGATCTGTCATAATGTCTTTCTTCATGACTACATATTTTATAAAAGTGTCATTTTATTTTATCCAATAAATGAATGATAGAATAATTACAGTTATATGGTTCATTATCTTACATCCCTTTCCCTACCGTTAGCTTTTCAGCTCCATATCTTCATTGTGCAGAATATTTACGATTAAGTTAATTCTCTTCTCTGTTAAGTTGGTATCATCGTCTATAAAATAAGAGGTTAATCTTCACTTAATCCATAAATTCCCTTCCAGCTCTAGAATTCCATGTTCCAGTGATTATCCCCAAACTATTATACAAGTTCATGAGGTTGTTTTTAAAAACAGTATCTAAAAAACAAACAAAAACAAAACACATACACTTTAGTGACCTGCATGAATCGAGAAATCACGTGGTATCAAAAACTTTTTGTTTGAATATTTTTCTAAAAGATTTTATTTATTATTTTTTTATTCTTTAAAAATTTTTTTTAATTTTTTTATAAACATATAATGTATTATTAGCCCCAGGGGTACAGGTCTGTGAATCACCAGCTTTACACACTTCACAGCACTCACCATAGCACATACCCTCCCCAATGTCCATAACCCCACCACCCTCTCCCTAGCCCCCTCCCCCTGGCCACCCTCAGTTTATTTTGTGACATTAAGAGTCTCTTATGGTTTGTCTCCCTCCCGATCCCATCTTGTTTCATTTATTATTTTCCTACCCCCCCAAACCCCCCACGTTGCATCTCCACTTCCTCATATCAGGGAGATCATATGATTGTTGTCTTACTCCGATTGACTTATTCCGCTAACCATAATACCCTCTAGTTCCATCCACGTTGTCGCAAATGGCAAGATTTCATTTCTTTTGATGGCCGCATAGTATTCCATTGTATATATATACCACTTCTTTATCCAATCATCTGTTTATGGACATCTAGGTTCTTAACATAGTTTGGCTATTGTGGACATTGCTCCTATAAACATTCGGGTGCACGTGCCACTTCAGATCACTACGTTTGTATCTTTTTTTTTTTTTTAAGATTTTTATTTATTTATTTGACAGACAGAGATAACAAGTAGGCAGAGAGGCAGGAAAAGAGAGAGGAGGAAAGAGACTGCTTGCGGAGCAGAGAGCCCGATGTGGGGCTCGATCCCAGGACCCCAGGATCATGACCTGAGCCGTAGGCAGAGGCTTTAACCCACTGAGCCACCCAGATGCCCCACTACGTTTATATCTTTAGGGTAAATACCCAGTAGTGCAATTTCTGGGTTGTAAGGTAGCTCTATTTTCAAATTTTGAGGAACCTCCACGCTGTTTTCCAGAGTGGTTGCACCAGCTTGCATTCCCACCAGCAGTGTAGGAGGGTTCCCCTCTCTCCGCATCCTCGCCAGCATCTGTCATTTCCTGACTTGTTAATTTTAGCCATTCTGACTGGTGTGAGGTGGTATCTCATTGTGGTTTTGATTTGTGTTTCCCTGATGCCGAGTGATGTGGAGCATTTTTTCATGTGTCTGTTGGCCATCTGGATGTCTTCTTTGCAGAAATGTCTGTTCATGTCTTCTGCCCATTTCTTGATTGGATTATTTGTTCTTTGGGTGTTGAGTTTGCTAAGCTCTTTATAGATTTTGGATACTAGCCCTTTATCTGATATGTCGTTTGCAAATATCTTCTCACATTCTGTCAGTTGTCTTTTGGTTTTGTTAACTGTTTCCTTTGCTGTGGCTGAGGTCGAAGAGGTTGTTGCCTGCGTTCTCCTCAAGGATTTTGATGGATTCCTTTCTCACCTTGAGGTCCTTCATCCATTTTGAGTATTTTCGTGTGTGGTGTAAGGAAGTGGTCCAATTTCATTTTTCTGCATGTGGCTGTCCAATTCTCCCAACATCATTTGTTGAAGAGGCTGACTTTTTTCCATTGAACATTCTTTCTTGCTTTGTCGAAGATTAGTTGACTGTAGAGTTGAGGGTCTATTTCTGGGCTGTCTATTCTGTTCCATTGATCTATATGTCTATTTTTGTGCCTGTACCATACTATCTTGATGATGACAGCTTTGTAATAGAGCTTGCAGTCTGGAATTGTGATGCCACCAACTTTGGTTTTCTTTTTCAATATTCCTTTGGCTAATCGAGGTCTTTTCTGGTTCCATATAAATTTTAGGATTATTTGTTCCATTTCTTTGAAATAAATGGATAGAATTTTGATAGGGATTGCATTAAATGTGTAGATTACTTTAGGTAGCATAGACATTTTCACAATATTTGTTCTTCCAGTCCAGGAGTATGGAACATTTCCATTTCTTTGTGTCTTCCTCAATTTCTTTCATGAGTACTTTATAGTTTTCTGAGTATAGATTCTTTGCCTCTTTGGTTAGGTTTATTCCTAGGTATCTCATGGTTTTGTGTGCAATTGTAAATGGGATTGACTCCTTAATTTCTCTTTCTTCTGTCTTGTTGTAGGTATAAAGAAGTGCAACGGATTTCTGTGCATTGATTTTATATCCTGACACTTTCGTGAATTCCTGTACAAGTTCTAGCAGATTTGGAGTGGAGTCTTTTGGGTTTTCCACATATAGTAACATATCATCTGCAAAGAGTGATAGTTTGACTTCTTCTTCGCCAATTTGGATGCCTTTAATTTCTTTTTTTCATTGAGAATGATATTTGAGGTGGATTTTTCATAGATGGCTTTGATGATATTGTGGTATGTGCCCTCTATCCCTACACTTTGAAGAGTTTTGATCAGGAAGGGATACTGTACTTTGTCAAATGCTTTTTCAGCATCTATTGAGAGTATCCTATGGTTCTTGTTCTTTCTTTTATTGATGTTTTGTATCACATTGATTGATTTGCGGATGTTGAACCAAACTTGCAGCCCTGGAATAAATCCCACTTAGTCATGGTGAATAAATCTTTTAATGTACTGTTGGATCCTTTTGGCTAGTATTTTGGTGAGAATTTTCACATCTGTGTTCATCAAGGATATTGGTCTGTAATTCTTTTTTGGGGGGCAGGGGGATGGGATCCTTGTCGGGTTTTGGATTCAAGGTGATGCTGGCCTCATAAAATGAATTTGAGATTAGAAACTTTCCTTCCATTTCTATTTTTTGAAACAGTTTCAGGAGAATAGGAATTAATTCTTTAAATGTTTGGTAGAATTCCCCTGGGAAGACATCTGGCCATGGGCTTTTGTTTGTTTGAGACTTTTGATGACTTTTTCAATCTCCTTACTGGTTATGGGTCTGTTCAGGTTTTCTATTTCTTCCTGGTTCAGTTGTGGTAGTTTATATGTCTCCAGGAATGCATCCATTTCTTCCAGATTGTCAAATTTGTTGGCATAGAGTTTCTCATAATATGTTCTTATAATTGTTTGTATTTCTTTGATGTTGGTTGTGATCTCTCCTCTTTCATTCACGATTTTATTTATTTGGATCCTTTCTCGTTTCTTTTTGATAAGTCTGGCCAGGGGTTTATCAATCTTATTAATTCCTTCAAAGAACCAGCTCCTAGTTTCGTAGATTTGTTCTATTGTGTTTTTGGTTTCTCTTTCATTGATTTCTGCTCTGATCTTTATGATTTCTCTTCTCCTGCTGGGTTTAGGCTTTCTTTGTTGTTCTTTCTCCAGCTCCTTTAGGTGCAGGGTTAGGTTGTGTATTTGAGACCTTTCTTGTTTCTTGAGAAAGGCTTCTATCGGTATATATTTTCCTCTCAGGACTGCCTTTTCTGTGTCCCACAGATTTTGAACCTTTGTGTTTTCATTATCATTTGATTCCATGAATTTTTCCAATTCTTCTTTAATTTCCTGGTTGACCCATTCATTCTTTAGAAGGATGCTGTTTAGTCTCCATGTATTTGCGTTCTTTCCAACTTTCCTCTTGTGATTGACTTAGCTTCAGAGCATTGTGGTCTGAAAATATGCATGGAATGATCGCAATCTTTTGATACCAGTTGAGACCTGATTTATGACCCAGGTTGTGATCTATTCTGGAGAATGTTCCATGTGCACTAGAGAAGAATGTGTATTCTCTTGCTCTGGGATGGAATGTTCTGAATATATCTGTGATGTCCATCTGGTCCAGTGTGTCATTTAAGGCCTTTATTTCCTTGTTGATCTTTTGCTTGGATGATCTGTCCATTTCAGTGAGGGGAGTGTTAAAGTCCCCTACTATTATTGTATTATTGTTGATGTGTTTCTTTGATTTTGTTATTAGTTGGTTTATATAGTTGGCTGCTCCCATGTTAGGGGCATAGATATTTAAAATTGTTAGATCTTCTTGTTGTACAGACCCTTTGAGTATGATACAGTGTCCTTCCTCATCTCTTATTATAGTCTTTGGCTTAAAATCTAATTGATCTGATATAAGGATCACCACCCCAGCCTTCTTCTGATGTCCCTTAGCATGGTACATTGTTTTCCATCCCCTCACTTTAAATCTGGAGGTGTCTTTGGGTCTAAAATTAGTTTCCTTTAGGCAGCTTATTGATGGGTTTTGTTTTTTTATCCATTCTGATACCCTGTGTCTTTTGATTGGGGCATTTAGCCCATTTACATTCAGGCTAACTATTGAGAGATATGAATTTAGTGCCATTGTATTGCCTGTAAAGTGGCTGTTACTGTATCTTGTCTCTGTTCCTTTCTGATCTACTACTTTTAGGGTCTCTCTTTGCTTAGAGGACCCCTACAATATTTCCTGTGGAGCTGGTTTGGTGTTTACAAATTCTTTCTGTTTTTGTTTGTCCTGGAAGCTTTTTATCTCTCCTTCTATTTTCAGTGATAGCCTAGCTGGATATAGTATTCTTGGCTGCATGTTTTCTCATTTAGTGCTCTGAATCTATCATGCCAGTTCTTTCTGGCCTGCCAGGTCTCTGTGGATAAGTCCACTGCCAATCTAATATTTTTACCATTGTATGTTAACAGACTTCTTTTCCCGGGTTGCTTTGGGATTTTCTCTTTGTCGCTAAGACTTGTAAATTTTACTATTAGATGACAGGGTGTGGACCTATTCTTATTAATTTTGAGGGGGGTTCTCTGCACGTCCTGGATTTTGATGCTTGTTCTCTTTGCCATATTAGGGAACTTCTCTGCAATAATTCTCTCCAATATACCTTCTGCTCCCCTCTCTCTTTCTTCTTCTTCTGGAATCCCAATTATTCTAATGTTGTTTCGTCTTATGGTATCACTTATCTCTCAAATTCTCCCCTTGTGGTCCAGTAGTTGTTTGTTCCTCTTTTGCTCAGCTTCTTTATTCTCTGTCACTTGGTCTTCTATTTCACTAATTCTTTCTTCTGCCTCATTTATCCTAGCAGTAAGAGCCTCCATTTTTTTATTGTACCTCATTAATTGCTTTTTTTTTTTTAAATTTCAACTTGGTTAGATTTTAGTTCTTTTATTTCTCTAGAAAGGGCTTTTGTTTTTCTGGACAGGGTTTCTCTAATATCTTCCATGCGTTTTTTGAGCCCAGCTAGCACCTTGAGAATTGTCATTCTGAACTCTAGATCTGACATATTACCCATGTCTGTATTGGTTAGGTCCTAGCCTTCAGTACTGCCTCTTGTTCTTTTTTTTGTGGTGAGTTTTTCTGCCCTGTCATTTTGTCCAGATAAGGATATATGAAGGAGCAAATAAAATACTAAAAGGGTGGCAAAGACCCCAGGAAAATATGCTTTAACCAAATCAGAAGAGACCCCAACTCGTGGGGGGGAGAAAGGGAGTAAAAAGAAGTTCAGAAAAAAAAAATTTAAAAATGAAAAGAAATTAAAAAAAATATAAAAAAGAAAATATATATATATATATATATATATAATACTGGTGACTAGAACAGGGTCACCCACTTAATTTTTGGAGTATTTTGGTCTCTTAAAAGAAACTACCTCCCAAAATTTTAAAGAAAGAAAAACGTATATAAGGGTAAACACAATGAAGGGATGGAATGTGACTATAAAGATGGAAAAATTTTTTTTTTAATTTCTAAAAAAGGAGTTGATAAGGTATGTTTGTTCGGAGAATAACGAAAAAGAAGGTGGAGAGAATTTGCTTGGGCTAGAGACTAGAACAAGCCCGATGCTAGATTTAGGGTGTATTTTGATCTATTAGAAGAAGTTGTACCTTAAATTTTTTAGAAGAAAAAATCCTATGTGTATACAAAAAATAAGGTTAGATATAGTGAAGGATAAAATATGACTATAATAATGAAGGTTCAGAAAAGATTTTTTTTTAATGAAAGGTATTGTTAAGATAAACTAGTTAAAAAACATTAAAAGAGGAAAGGGTAAAAGTTAAAAAAAAATTAGCAGAGGAAAAAAATAAAATTAAAAAAAATTAACTTTGCAAGACCAAAAACCATGGGGAGAAAGCCATGAATTCCATTCTTTGTTTTCTCCTCTGGAATTCCGCTGTTCTCCTTGGTAAGTGACCTTGGTCTTGGCTGGATTTCTTGTTGATCTTCTGGGGGAGGGGCCTGTTGTAGTGTTTCTCAAGTCTCTGCCCGAGGCAGAATTGCACCACCCTTACCAGGAGTGGGGCTGAGTAATCGGCTCGGGTTCGCTTTTGGGAGCTTTTTTTCCCTGAACGCTTTCCGTAGAGTTTCAGAGGACAGGAATGAAAATGCCAGCCTCCCAATATCCGTCCCGGGGGAGCCAAGAGCTCGGGACTCCACTCCTCAGTGCGCCCTCAATAAAAGCGCACAATCACTCCCACCTCCCTGGCCTCCAGCTGCACTCCAAGCTTACCCAGCTTATGGCCAAGCCTGTCTGTCTCTGGCACAGAGCTCTGCCTGGAGTCTCCAAACCCCGCAGATCCCTGAGCTCTTCCAGGGGGGGTTTCCCCGGATCTTGTGGGGACCCCACTCAGAGCAGTGGCCTGTGCCACATATTATGGTTCAAGGTAACCCCGAGTTGAGAGCTCACTCCTTGGCTCTCTCTGTAGCTGGCTTCCCCGCTCTAATACCTGCAAGCTCTGCGACACTCAGACACCCCTGATCCTTCTGTGATCCTGCGGGACCTGAGGCCACACTGTCCCCGTGTCGGCTCCACCCTGGTTTAGCCTCTGGAGCGATGTCCCTCTGTGGAGCAGAGTTTTAAAAGTTCTTGTTTTGTGCTCCTTTGCTCTGTCGCTTGCTGGGAGCAGGACCCCTCCCCCGTGGTCTATCTTCCCCTCGCTTTAGATTCACTTCTCTGCCAGTCCTACCTTTCAGAAAGTGGTTGATTTTCTGTTTCTAGAATTGCTGCTCTTCTTCTCTTCAATTTCTGTTGGATTTGTAGGTGTTCGCAATGGTTTGATAAGCTATCTAGCTGATCTCCTGCTACCTGATGTCGTCTCAGCCTGCTACTTCTCTGCCATCTTAACTCTAGACTTCCTCAAAGTTCCTATTTATTTACTTGACAGAGAGAAAGAGAGAAAGCCGAGCAGGGGGAGCAGCAGGCTCCCCACTGAGCAGAGAGCCTGATGAGGGGCTCAATCCCATGACCCTTGGATCATGACCGGAGCCAAAGGCAGGCACTTTAACCAACTGAGCCACCCAGGTGCCCCTTTTGCTTGAATCGGTGATGAGGAATAGACATGTTTGAAAATGTTTATCATAGGAAAAGTTAAGGTACAATGATAACTGGTCTTCAGGTTCATGATAAAATGGTAACTAGGACAGACAAAGATGGAGCAAACTACCAAATCCTGGAGTAGAGAATGTAATGGTGCATCTAAAAATGCTGTCGAAGCTGGAGATGCTTAGGTAAGGTAACCATGTGGTTCAAAATATCAACTAACTTCCCCTCTAGAGTGCTTTAATGCCAGGGAGTCAAAAACTGAGGTTGTGAGGAAGGAGTGCAAAGCAGAATTAGAGCTGTTTCTCATAAGTCAATAGGAAGGCACTTTAGGTATTTATTTATATATTTATTAATAACCTATTTTTCTGAACTATGTCTCCCCTCAGATCTAGCCTATAGAATATTGGCATTTTAAGATACAAACATCATCACTGCTCTCAAAGTTACTAGTTCATATGCACAAATGTATATGTAGTTAGTTTTTATGTATCAAGGTGCAATGACCGATTTGATCCCTCCCCTTCTTTCACACTAACCAATTTACAATCTGAATGTATCAGAAGCTTGTGGATTATATCTATTAATCCTTATAATTGTAGCACATTGTATAAAAATAAGCATTCTTTCTAAATAATCATTAAGTAAATTCAAAATTGAATCAAGTCACAGTTGGTGGACATAGAGACTTAGCTAACATGTGATAAATAATGGGCTCATACAGTTCGTGTCAAGTCTGAGTTTTTCTCTAATGTTAAATGATAAAAGTCATAGGTGGACAGTAAGGATGGCAACCTCCAGGGCGCCTGGGTGGCTCAATGGGTTACGTCCTCTGCCTTCGGCTCAGGTCATGATCCCGGGGTCCTGGGATCAAGCCCCACATTGGGCTCTCTGCTCAGCAGGGAGCCTGCTTCCCTTCTCTCTCTCTGCCTGCCTCTCTGCCTGCCTCTCTGCCTGCCTCTCTGCCTGCTTGTGATCTCTGTCAGGTAAATGGATAAAAATCTTTAAAAAAAAAAAAAAAAAGGATGGCAACCTCCTCAAGGAAGAAGAAGTTTTAAAGTTTGCTCTTTTCTTAAAAGTTTTTCCATAATACATTCAATTCCATTTAAATATTGCAAAAAGCTGAATTGCAAATGTTAACCTAAACATGAAATTAAAATGTTGATATTTTATTTAACTAAAAATAGTAATTATGGATAGGGTGCTTTTATGATGATCATATTTAAAATATATCATTTTACATTGAGCATTTTGTGAGGATTGTCACTGTGATGTTATAATAAGAAAATTGTTTTGAGTGCATTAGAAATTCAGTGCATGATTATTGCAATATAAGGGGAAAAGTTGTTTGCTTTTGACAGTCTGTCAGTAGATATAGCCTAGGAATAAAAGTATGATAGCTGCTATATATAAAACAGTAGGAGAAGGACACAAGCTCAGAGAATCTTTTTCCAGCTGCTGTTATTAAAGACATTCTTTTGTAGAAGAGAAGCTGCTTTTTTTCTCTCCTTTTTTGCTTCCATCTCTGAATCCTTTGCTTTCAAGTGGCATGCAAAGTGTCTGTGCATGCCAGCTTGTAACTTCTGTTACTTAAACAGCCAACTGTTAAATTGGATTGAGTTGAACCAAAGGAGGAGAATAGGCCCACTGAGGCAAATGCATTTTTACACCCTTCTTTAATAAAATAATGTAAGGAATAGCTAGAAAGCTTCCCCAGACTTTCATCTAAAATTGTTAGAGGGTAGCTGTTGGAAAGCATCACTGTTGACTCCTATCGGACAGTTTTGGAGAGGAGCTGAAGAGAATTGTCTCCTCACTCTGTGTACTTTGTCAAATTAGGTGCTTGGAGCAGAAGTATGAAATGAAGGCCAATGTCAGGGAATGCCTCAAAGCAGCAACTTGTGCTCATCTCCTGTGACTCCCATCTTTTTTTTTTTTTTTTTTTTTTTAAGAAATCAGATTGAATTGTAAAATGATGGGAATAGGATTGGACACAAACACATTTATTGTGGGCTCAGCAGCCATTACATATCATTAGTGAAAGGATGCAAGGGGTAAAGGGGACCATTTTGATGTCACTTTCATTCTTCTTAAAGACAGATGCATTCACTGATGAGAAATAAACTGACATCTGCAAAATTTTAGAGACCAGTAATACTTTTATGCCTTCTTTTCCTGTAGGTAATTCCTGTAGGTAAACATGTAACTTTTTAATACTCATTAATGTAAACTGAAAGAATGGATGTTGTTGGATATAAGTCACAGTTACTGAAATCACTGTATTTCTGTATTCAAACAGTGTATTTTTTCTTTAACAAGGTACATACTATTCCTAATATACCACTTCAGCTAAAGTTAATGTTAAAATCCAGTATTTCAAAGTTGATATGCTTTTTATTAAGAAGTACAATTTGGAACACTGAAAAAAAATTACAAAAAAAGAAATATAATTTGATCTTACTTTCTACCTATAAAAGGCCATAGTCCTTATACATCAGCTCTAAAGTTAGTTCCATTTTCTTCCTTTTCTTGTTCTTTATTCTCCTTGCCAAATGCTCTTCAAAGTGTTTTATTTGCCCTTGTGGACATTAGCTTTTTTAAGGATCTGTATTATAGCAGGGAGCAATGATTTTAATTTGACTGCCTCTGTGCCCTTACCCCTATTGATAAATTAATGCTTTCTGGTTTTAGTATTCCAGAGAAGAATGAAATTGCTAAGATGTACCTGGTCATAAGGAGTAGTCTAAACAGAGGACCATTCCAGGAAAGACAGTATCTGTATACCTAGCATGGATCTTGGCCCTGCCCTACTTCTAAGTGTCTAACATATTCTCATAGTCATTTCTTCTATGTTGTGATTTTTTTTTTTAAGTGAAGCACTTTTAGATGTCCCATATGGTTTAAAACAAATCAGAAATTCATGTCCTAAATGTTTCATTAGTCAGAATAATTAAATTGATAAGTTCTGGGAGCAGTGGAAACAAAATAATGGGGTCATTGAAGCGGCCAGGCTCTAATGGGAACCTGAGTTCATTCAGATATCAAATCTAAAAATTGTTCTACACCTGTATGCACAGTCCCATTGAGCAAATTCACATTAAAGCTTAGTAGAACATTTTCTATGCTGGGGTGTGAAGGGACTTACTACCGTTTCACAAGAAAACACCGAATATTTTTTGGCAATATGTTTTTTTGTGATGTGTTAACTAAGCTCTATGTGTGTATGTTGGTGCTCTGTCCCTACCTAGGGAGAAAGAAAAGGGAGCTATGCATAACTGGGAATGGTTTTCTTAACTATTTAAAGATAATAAAAGTTCTCAAGTCTTAGCTACCTGGAGGCAATAATACAAGATAAAGGAACTCACTGGATTAGGGGAGAGTGGAGTTTTATTAAACAACCTTTGCAACCTAGTAGAAATGAGGATCATTTAACCCTTTCCCTTCATAAAATAAAGCGGTATCAAACATGATTTGGTTTATTCAAGTAGAAAGTAGCAACTAGACATTTTGTGTAGTAATGCAGTGTTTGATTTCTCCTATGTCACTATATGACTATTGTAGCAAATTGCTTTTGATTCTTTTACAAGATACCTGAGGAGAGTTGACAGACCTAAAAAAAAAAAATGTTGAAGATCCAAAGAGTGGTAAGATGAATTTAACTCTGCCCTATAGTGACCATTGAGCTAACAGATCTTCAATAAAACTCTCTCATTGGAGGCTTCAAAGCACACAGAAAAACTAATAAAAGATTTGCAGTGTATACTGAACTATGAAAGACAGATATGGCCAGCCCTCTTTACCAAAAAAGACAATCATAACTGAATTAACTCACCTAAAGAATAGTGTTAACACACATGCACAAACTTATTCATGAATATTATGCTCTAATATTTTCACTTCGTGGATAAACAAAAGGACATATTCATTTGTGTATTCATTCTAATATATTTCCAAGTATTAAGGAAACAGATGCAAATGGCAATTCCTGCCTTTCTAGAGCTCACAGTAAAGTGGGGGAAACAGCACAAGGGCAGTCACAGTGTAAAGTTCAAGCTTAATCTTAACAGATTAGTAGGAGTTTCTTGGGCAGGAAGGAAAAAAAAAGAGAAGCATGTTTCAAGAAAGCAAACAGCATTTCTGGAGGCAAGGGGAGAGCGTGATATATTCAAGGATGAGCAAGCAGCTCAGCATTACTGAAGTATAGGTATGAGAAGCTAGTAAAGTGAATTGTCTTAAAAGACCTTGGATACTAATGAGTTTGATTTTTTTATTGTGTGGGTGATAAAGAGCTATTTCCAGCTTCTTTTCCAGAATCTCCTAACAACATGTAAGGTTGATGGGGTGGGGATGAGGCAAGAGGCAGGAGAGACTCAAAAGGGATTTATTGTAAGAGCCTAGGCAATGGAAGAAGGCCTGCCCTGGAAAAATGGCAGTGGAGATGATGATGATGATGACAAAGAAATTGACCCAAGAATACTTAAGGAGTTAGAAGGAACTGAACTTATTGAACATTTACTTGAATATGAGGGTGAAAAAAAGGAAGGGGTCCAGGGTGATGGTTTGGGGTTTTTTGGTTTCTTGTTTTCATTTTTATGACTTTGTGTATGATGGCTCTATTAGTTTTCTAAGCCTGTTATCCCAAAGTACCACAAACTAAATGGTTTAAGCAACAGAAATTAATTGTCTCATACTTTGGAAGGATAGAAGTCCAAGATCAAGGTTTTGGCAGGGCCATGCTCCCACTGAAGGTGCTAAGGAAAGATCTGTTCCAGGTCACTCTCTTAGCTGCTGGTGGTTTGCTGGCAATCTTTGACATCCTTTGGCTTATAGAAGCATCACCCTGATCTCTGCCTTCATTTTCACATGATGTTCTCTGTGAGTATTGCTTTCCAAATTTCTCCTTTTTATAAGAACACCAGTCATCATTGATTGTAGCCTACCCTAATGATTTCATTTTAAATTGACTGCCTCTGTAAAGACCCTATTTTAAAATAAAGCCACATACGAAAGTAATATGGGGGGCTAGGGCTTCAACATAGGAACTTGGGGGTGGGGACCCAATTCAATCCATCTCATGGTTCCTTTCATCAAAATAAGGAGACATGAAAAGGAGAGGATAGGATCAAAGAAAAGGAAATCATTTTGGCTTGGATCTTGAAAGTGAATTAGTTTCAAAGCAATCAGGAAAAATATTTAGAAGGTGAATGAGTCTGTAGCCTAGAGCCCAAGGAATGTAGGATTGAGATCCATTAGCATAAAGGAGGTTGAGTAGTTGGAGTTTTACAAGTGAATGAATATACCCATAGAGAATTGCTTATTGAAAGTATGTAGAGTAAGATGGGAAAGCATAAAGGATAAAACCCTGAAAATTACTAATGTATAGCAAACAAGGAAAAGAATAGTAGTTTATTAAAGAAACAGAAAGGAACAGTCAAGGAGGTAATTTGAAAATAAAGAAAAGTGGTAATATGCAAGCCAAGAGAGGAGAGAGTTTTGTGGAAGAAATAATTGTCAACAATATCATGTGAGGTCAAGGAAAATATCACCTGAAAAAAAAGTCCTAATCCTTAAGGCAAGAATGTGATGTTGATTCAGAATGGGCCTTTTCAGGGAACCTGGGTGGCTCAGTGGGTTAAAGCCTCTGCTTTCGGCTCGGGTCATGGTCCCAGGGTCCTGGGATCAAGTCCCGCGTTGGGCTCTCTGCTCGGTGGGGAGCCTGCTTCCTCCTCTCTCTCTGCCTGCCTCTCTGCCTACTTGTGATCTCTGTCTGTCAAATAAATAAAATCTTTAAAAAAAAAAAAAAGAATGGGCCTTTTCATATATACAGTCATCAAGGAGCACACCCAGTATTTTCTTTCTTTCTTTCTTTCTTTCTTTCTTTCTTTCTTTCTTTCTTTCTTTAAATTTCTTTTCAGCATAACAGTATTCATTGTTTTTGCACCACACCCAGTGCCCCATGCAATATGTGCCCTCCCTAATACCCACCACCTGGTTCCCCCAACTTACCACCCCCCACCCCTTCAAAACCCTCAGATTGTTTTTCAGAGTCCATAGTCTCTCATGGTTCACCTCCCCTTCCAGTTTCCCTCAACTCCCTTCTCCTCTCCATCTCCCCATGTCCTCCATGTTATTTGTTACGCTCCACAAATAAGTGAAACCATATGATACTTGACTCTCTCTTCTTGACTTATTTCACTCAGCATAATCTCTTCCAGTCCCGTCCATGTTGCTACAAAAGTTGGGTATTCATCCTTTCTGATGGAGGCATAATACTCCATAGTGTATATGGACCACATCTTCCTTACCATTTGTCCGTTGAAGGGCATCTTGGTTCTTTCCACAGTTTGGCGACCGTGGCCATTGCTGCTATGAACATTGGGGTACAAATGGCCCTTCTTTTCACTATATCTGTATCTTTGGGGTAAATACCCAGTAGTGCAATTGCAGGGTCATAGGGAAGCTCTATTTTTAATTTCTTGAGGAATCACCACACTGTTCTCCAAAGTGGCTGCACCAACTTGCATTCCCACCAACAGTGTCAGAGGGTTCCCCTTTCTCCACATCCTCTCCAACACATGTTGTTTCCTGTCTTGCTAATTTTGGCCATTCTAACTGGTGTAAGGTGGTATCTCAATGTGGTTTTGATTTGAATCTCCCTGATGGCTAGTGATGATGAACATTTTTTCATGTGTCTGATAGCCATTTGTATGTCTTCATTGGAGAAGTGTCTATTCATATCTTCTGACCATTTTTTGACATGATTATCTGTTTTGTGTGTGTTGAGTTTGAGGAGTTCTTTATAGATCCTGGATATCAACCTTTTGTCTGTACTGTCATTTACAAATATCTTCTCCCATTCTGTCACACCCAGTATTTTCAATAGAATTTCACTCTATTTGTATTACTAGAGAAAATAAAAGAATAAATTTGCTTATATAGTATGACATTTTATACTTACAGAAATTGTATTTTTTACTCTGTAAGAAAGTGTATTTTAATCTATAAGAAAGTATTCACTGCTGGAGTATCTTTCAAAAGATAGCTAAATAATCCTGACAAACTATTTTAGAAGTAATGCGTACAAAGTGTGCATTTAAAATGACATTCTGGAAACAAAGGAGCACCACTCCTGGATGCTCAACCGTCGTGGGCCTCAGTCAGTCCCCTTGTGCCCGTCCCCGCAGGGATGGCGTTAGTATCACCCGCTCCCCATCCTTATTGCAGTTGCCTAAGCATTGCCTGCCTCTCATGTCTAGTCTCTCCTTTTAGCCAAAGAAATGAACATTCCAAGGAGTTGGAAGTGAAATCTATGATGTGAAACACTTTGCCTCTTGTGTACTGTGTCATAAGCAGATGAATAAACTGAATTTTTACTTTATAAACAGAAAAAATAAAATAAAATAAAATAAAATAAAATGACATTCTGATATTTACGGTTATTGAATTCTGTGGCTAGTGCTCAGAATAGGATAAAATAGAGCCTCACAAAATGAGATTATAATGTACTTTGTCAGAAGAGAGCCTTCTAAGGAATTATCTGTCATCAGACGACAGATAATTATCTGTCAAACAGATGACATCAAGTCGTCTGTTTTTATGTCTTCCGCGTTGGAGGTCTCAGTACTGCTAAATGTCATTTTACGTACTCCTCCCCAGTCTAACCATACATAGCCTTTTCCCTCAAATCCCCTAAAAACACAAAGCTATCCCCAGAATCAATTTCAAAGATTTACAATTAGATCCTTAGTAAAAGAAAGTATTGAAAAGGTAAGGTAGAGTTCTGAGACTATTTATTGGCTCATATAAATATGTGTATATAGGAACAAATGGTATATTTATGTCTATAAGTCCTCAATAAAAGTTTTGTTCAGAAAAAGAACCAATAGGTATATGTTGAATGGCTATTTAGTATTGAGAAGGCTAATAAAGAGATAAATGAGATACATTCTTGAAAAGGCAGTATACAAAATGATAGTGAAAAGTATGAAACTGGCTAACATTAAAAGCTAAGTTGTATGATATCAGAGTCTAGAGGAAAGACAGATCAATGAAGGCCAAAGAGGTCAGGAAGGTGGGGTTTGAACTGAGCTTTGAAGGGTGGGTGGACCTTAATAGAGAGGAGGGAGAAGGCAGACGTGGGTACATAAAAATCTGGAATATGTATAGGTATCTTCATGGAACAATTATAAAGCCAACCTAACTAGATGTAACAGTGAGTAGTAGAAAAGAGAGGAAGATCTGATTGGGTATAGTAGGATTTGTGTGAAACAAACCAAACCAGAAATTATATCATCCATAAATTTCTTCTTTACTTAGCTGTCACAAATTTTAGAGTCAAATTTATTATGCACATTTTTTTTAATTGAAGTATAGTTGACACATAATACTACATTAGTTTCAGGTATACAACATATATTCTAATCTTCCTGAGCTACTTCCTTTAGAATGAATCTGTTGACTTTTATGTTCATCTGCCTTTGCAGTGAATTTTAATCTGTGAGCCCCCGAAGCCTTTTTGGAAGTTAACTGGTTACAGTTTTTAGTGTTGTCATCTTTTTTTTTTTCCCCCACCATTTCAAATTTCAGTTGAGCCGAGTTAGTCTTGTTTTAAATTTACTGTAGCTTTTTGAGTTAGGGAGTAAGGCCTCTTTGAGAAAACAGTTCTCAAAGGTGGGTTGGAGGATGAGTTGAATGGAGGAAAGTCTGGGTATAGGGGTTAGTATAGGCAGTACCTTGTTTCTCAGATTTTAGTGGTGAAATCTATAGATTCATTTTAATGGGAATCTAATTAGTTTGAGTCTTTGGTGTTAGAGTTAAAACTGCTTAATATATTGTTTCTTAAACATCATTGAATATAAAAATAGGCAAAAACTGCTTTAACAATTTTAATAAAACTATAAAACATAAAAATAAAATTAACATTAATATATCTACTGATGCTAGGTTGTTTTTTTTTTTTAAGATTTATGTATTAATTTTAGGCAGGGAGGAGCAGAGGGCAAGGTAGAGAGAAACTCAAGCAGACTGCACTGAGCGCAGGGCCTGACTCAGGGCTTGATCTCACAATCCCTGGATCACGACCTGAGCTGAAAACGAGAGTTGGATCCTTCACCAACTGCAGCACTTAGGCACCCCAATGCTAGATTTTGTAGTGGAAAGATTTAGATTTGGATCCAATTATATATTTTGACTTCACTGATACTAATGCAGAGTCTCTGTTGTAGAAGTAGACTGAACAAAATGATATTAATAACTTTAAGTCTTTCTCATCTTCCTCAGGATAATCACCACATTGAATAAAAACTGGTAGTGTCAACTTGATAATTTTGTAAAGTTGCCTTGCTCACATGAAGATAAAGCTAGGATTGAAATTTTTATAATATAGATATCCATTTATTGCTAGAATTGGGAAAAAATTATTAAGTACACATTTACCCCTCTATTTACAGCTAATAAACAATTGCAAGTTGCTCTGCAAAGACCACATTCTCATTGTACCTCTGCTTACATCATGAAGATGGCATTGACTTCTTTGTCACAGGTCTTTATATGTCCAGCTTACCTATGCCATGGTGTGAAAATAGTATCATACTCTGGGATGACTCAAATCTGAAAAATTTTCTTTATCATATAACTATGAAATTTCTGTAGTTCAATACGCCATGATGTTGCTTGGTTTTCATATAATACAAAAACAAACAAGTGTGTATATCCATGAGCGATACACTGGTTACTTATAAGGTGATAATACAGAATACGCTTATGTCAACATTTTTTACATAAAAAAGAATGCACAAAACTTAAACATATCTTGCATTAAGAAATAGTGGCCTAGGAAGCTTTACTGACTATTTTTTGAATGAAGTTGACCCCAACATTAGGGATTATATCATGTAAATCATGTATTTGTTATAGTGAGCTCTTTTAGAGCAGAAACTTATTCAGGACACCTTAAAAAAAACAGTGGGTTTCTCTTCTTTCTGTGTGTCTGTTCATTCCTTTCTATTTGTCTTTCAACTGTTTATCACCCTATTGAGTAGTGCCTTTCATCACAAGGTATGGCATGTATTACTAGCCAGCATATGAATTAGTTGTCATTGAGGGGGTCAGATGTCCACCATTGTCCATTCAGTGGCTTCTTTGGGGGGGGAGGGGAAAGAAAGCCTATTCAGTGCTGCTTCCCTAAGTGAAAAAAAACTATGAGCACATTTTTACCTAGAAGTGGTGTTGGACATATCAGATATAGTGACCTGAGAGAAGTGTTTTTCCTCTATGAACATATCACCTCTTTCATGGTCATGGGAAATGCAAGTATAACTTATATTTATTACCACCCCTTACTCTTCAACCTTCTGCAGTAGGGCCTCTCCTCCCCCTATTTTACTGAAATTGTTCTCATTATGGTCTCTAATGATGTTCATATTTCTGATATAAAGCTGGTAGTTCTCAATTTTTATTTTACTGCATCCTTCTACAGCATTTTATACTATTGCTTATTGCATTTTTCAACTTGGGCTCCATAACATGTGCTCAAACGTTTCATTCTGTACCTCTGTGATTACTTGCTGTTTTCTTCATGGACTTCTCTTTATATGGTCATCTCTTAAATATTAGTGTTTTCCAGGAAATAATCATCAGCCCACTGCTCTTCTCACTCTGCATACTTTTCTGAGTGACAGCTTCAATCACCATCTACATGATAAGTCTCCCAAGTCTCTCATACTCTTTCCAGACCTGTCCCATGAACTTCAGCCTTGTAATATTTAGCTGCCTGCTGGACAGCTCCACATGGATATCTTAAAGGCATCTCCAATTTTAAACATCCTAAGCTGAACTCATCATCTTCTCCTTGAGTGCAACTCCTCCTGTATGCCCTATCTTATTTGATGGGACCACCATTTTCCCAAATGTGAACTCTTTATTCTCCATATTCAATTAATCCCTAATTCTTATCTTGTCACCTTTAAGCCCCTCCACTACATGATCACCATATTGAACTATCTTAGCAACTCCACTCTCTATTGTACATGTGAGGTCCAAGAGCCTTAAGATGGCACATGAGACCATCCATTGTCTGGATGTTACTTCTCTATCCTCAGAGCCTAGAATCTCCTGCTTTTAATCAGCACTGATTTGCTTGTAGTCACACACATTTTTTTCATCTTTTCTCTCCCATTCCTTACAGTGTCTCCTTTGCCTGGAATATACTTTTCATCCAGGCTAATTCATCCCCATACTTCAAGAATCAGGATAGGGATGCCTGCGTGGCCCAGTTGTTTTAAGTATCTGGCTTCAGCTCAGATCATGATCCAGAGTCCCAGGATGGAGGCTTGCATGGGGCTCCCTGCTCAGTGGGGAGTCTGCATTTCCCTCTCCCTCTGCCCCACCCCCCTGTTCATGCTCTTTCTCTCTCTCTGATGAATAAATAAAATATTTTTTTAAAAAAATCAGTTATGGGGGTGCCTGGGTGGCTCAGTTGGTTGGGCGGCTGCCTTCGGCTCAGGTCATGATCCCAGGGTCCTGGGATTGAGCCCTGCATTCGGCTCCCTGCTCAGCAGGGAGTCTGCTTCTCCCTCTCCCTCTGCCTGCTGCTCTGCCTACTTGTACTCTCTATCTGTCAAATAAATAAAATATTTTTTAAAAAATCAGTTATAGCATTGCCTTCCCTAGAAAGGCTTCCCAGAGATGCTTCCCCTAAGGCTTAGCTAAGTGTTCCTTTTCTGTCCTCCTAAAGAGTATATCCGTAATCATAGTACTCACTGTAACTGTGTTCTAATTAGGTTTACATGCTACCCCCCATCTAAGTGAAAATATCTTGAGAAAAATGGCTGATACTTTTCATTTTTATGTCAGGGGATATAATATAATCTGGGTTCTAAAACTGACTCACTGACAACTGTGTAGCGGACTACAGAAGAAACCCTAACACATTTCATCAGACTAACCTTTATGTGAAAAGGCCAAAATCACTTCATACTATCTGCATGAAAGAAGAGACTGCCTCATTCATCTCTGGCACTATGTGAGGCACATAGTCATTATTCAAGAAAGCATAATTGAACTAAATTTCAGGCCAGTTTTTGGGCAGAGGGAAATATACCTGACATGGGAATAGACCCAGGTTATGATGGCAGGGCTCCCTTTTTCCTGTGAATAGGTCTACTTAGGAAACCAAATTAAAGGTCATTGGATTACTTCTAGAAAAAAAAATGAGTGACCAGTTTTACTAGATACATGATTCAAGCCAGGCTAGAATCTCTAGAAATAATCTCTTTCTACAAATCTGTCTAGACAGCTGGCATCCTAAAGCAGAGAAGTAATAGAAAGCAGCCCAGCAGTATTTCTGTACCCACTGGATGACAATAAGAAAAATAGTTATACAAGATTTTCATTGCTTCCCAAGGGCATAAAAGTATCCCAGCCCATGATGTTTTATGAAATAAATAAAAATTCTGAGCATTGTTAAATTCTGATTTCCTAACTGATCTTTAGTCTTTGTTTTTATAGGCTAATCTGGAAAAGACTTTCTGTTTTTTGTTTAATTCTTTCTCATTGTCCCAAAAGTGACTAAAACATGTCATCATCTTCATAATGAAGCTTTTTAGATTTTTAAAAGGATAAGATCTTGATACTGAAATCTTTGTTATGTGGCTCTTATAATATCAAATGTAAATTTAGTCCTTTTATATTATTGCCTCATTTAGTCCTTGTAACTACTCTCTTAAGACATCTTTAAGTATTATTTTCATGTTCACAAAGGGGTAAATAAGTTTAGGAAATCTGAATTAATTCATTGTTGACTATGCCATCACTAGGTATACTATAATGGAAAAAAAAAAAAAAAGACAAATCGGGTACCATTTTCTGTCCTGCTTAAATAAGGGCCACAGACTGTTTCCTGATCGGAAAGTAATGACTTACAAGTTTGCTGGTTTTAGAGCACAAATACACTTGTCTTTATACACTGTTGTCATTTATAATGGTATTTCATGAATTTTATATTCAAAATTCTAAAAGTTCTATTCTTAAGTAAACCTAGACATTGTCTCTAGACAAGTTGAAAACAGTATGTGCTTTTTATCTGAAACCTGGAGATTTTATATCCCACATAGTTTGTGACTCTAATTTGCCAAGTTAATCATGCTCAATGCCAAAAATTCAGACAAGGAAAAATATAAAAAAGAGAAAAAAATCACGATCTCACCATTCAGAGATAACCACTGCTTTTATTGGTGTATATTCTTCCAAACTCCTGAAAGTTGTAATTCTTACTTTCAAAAATAAAAATATGAGGGGCACCCGGGTGGCTCAGTCGGTTAAGCATCAGACTCCTGATTTCAGCTCAGGTCACCATCTCAGGATTGTGGGGTTGAGCCCCGTGTCTGGCTCTGCCTTCAGTGCAGAGTCTGCTTAGATTCTCTCTCTCCTTTCCCTCTGTACTTACCCCAGCTCATGCATGCTCTCTCTCTAAATAAATAAATAAGATCTTTAAAAAAAAAGAATTTACTCTTTTGTAACTTGCCTTTTCCACTTTATAATGTGGACCTCTTTCTGTCAAGCACATATAGATTTATATGATAATTTCGAATGGCTGCATTGTATCCTCATGTATGTGGGTTCCATCCTTTATTTACTAATTTCATGATGGATAGATAGGCTATTTATGCTTTTCACTAGTATAAACAGTGTTGCAAAGAACACTGATGTACAACAATGCCTATTTATGTGTTTGTCTGGTAATGCAAGGACTGGCTTTATCCAGTAGACTTAAGACTCAGGAAAGATTTTTTGAGAATTCTTGTATGAGAAGGAAGTTGCAATGAGTAGCCATTTTTACGCATTTATAGGCTTGGCCTGCACTTAGGTTGTGCATAGCTTGTCTTAGAAACTAAAATTACAAAGGAGCTTCTGTGAGTTATGAGTATGACATTAACAAGCTGTGTTTTAACTCTGTCCCAATTGCTCATATTTAGAACAACTGCTGACTGGCTTCTATCTCACGGGACAGTGTATGTTTTAAAACAATGGCACTGGCAGCTGCTAAAATGTCTGTGATACTAACCATACAGGTTGCCTTTCTCCATACAACTGGTTAAGTAATTAAGCATAAGCTAACATGGGGAACACAACTAATGGGAAGCACCTGTTTATAGACCTGCAAATGGTAAGTTGTAGATTAAGATCTTCTCAAAATCATAGCCAGTGGCATATTTCTATAATCTGGTGCTTTGGGAAATAGAGGCATCACGCAGGGGAAAGGCTGTCATTCTTACCTTACTGCAGGAGCCAATACCTGGGGCTACTGAACCTGTGGAGTTGGGCTGATTACTCTAAAACATCCAGCCTCAGCAAGAAGTAGGTAGTCCAGACCAAAGAGATAGGTTGTACATTTTAAAAACAAAAGGAATAGATATGTAACCTTGCAGTGATTCAGAAACAAAAGCAGATGACAGGTAAGTATATTCTAGGTTAACATATCAGCAACAGAACTCAGGCAGATCACAAACTGCCACAGAAAATGACAAGAGTATTGTCCATCATATAATCAAAGTTAGAGAAATGGCTGATACCTAATAATCTTAGTCATAGGGATCTATGTCACACATAGAATAGAAAGGCACAGAGATGACAGATGGTAGGAATGAATTGACCCTGTATCCACATTGTCATTTCAAAGATGGTTTATTTGCACCAACCCAAATGATTGCTCAAGCTCTCATCCTTGCCAAGTTCTCTTGGCCCAGGTCACTGAAATCTGTGTATGCCTTAATCAGCTCTTATCCTGCCACTCTTGGTAGTGCTATCTAGGCTTCAACAACAGAACCTAACCAGATGATTCCAGAGAGCCCCATTTCTGCTGGATGGTGGTTTTTTTTTTTTTTTTTCTTCTGGGGTTTTGTTTTGTTTTTCAAAACAGAATTGCTGTCATTGCAAGCCACTATTAAAATTAAAACCATGTGTTTGTAGAAACAACTATCACTACAAATCTGGCCAGTTCAATATATGTCCTTTTATTATTTTCTTCCTTTTCCTAGAAAAAAGATTAAATATGTATAGACATTCTGATTCCCCCTTTAAACATCCATTGCTTTTTATGCCCACCCCCCAACTAGAAAAAAATTTGTTAGTCAGCGGTAGAAGAAACTGGAACTCATTTTTTTCTAATCAAAAACTAGTAGCTATCTTTCTGTTTCTTCTTGTTAGGATACCACCTATATTTTAAGGCCTAATTGGGACGAAGTTTTCCCTGGCGCCCAACTCCTTCACTCAAGGAGTTATGATTTTTCTCTGCTCTGAACTGCCAAGATGCTATAAGAGACACATAGTTTTATGTTATAGTTGTTTGTAAGTTTATCCTTTCTTCTCTAATAACTTATAAGAGTGTCTTTCATGGTACTCTGTAGATAATTCATGCAATAAAAATGTGTAGGTGGATGGAAGGAAGGGAAGGAGAAAGGGAGAAATTATTTCCTTTCCTTTCTTTGTATTAATGGCAAATTATATCCCCTGTGTTAAGCAGTGTAGCAGAAGGTGAATTCAGGGGTCAGTTCCTGATTCATTGCTAAAGATTGGATGATTAGTTAATGGACAGTTTTTGAGAAATCACTATGTGTAATCCACTGTGAAAGACACCTGAGCAGCTCTGTTATTTGTGTGGTTTCTGTTGGTTTGTTCTTCAGTGGAAGTTTCACATACATGATTTACTTGGAGATTTTTCTATTTTCTAACACTATTCATATTTTTATATGTTACCTTTTCCCATATTTTCCAGATATGTAGGCATCATTATCAGACTTTCAACCTCATAGAAAGAAAAATTGTCTTAAAGCCCAATTGCATTTTTGCATTTCCTAGTAAAGAAGCAAATATAATGCATGGCTAATGTATAAAACCAAGGACTTTAAAAAAAAATATTCACTAGGTTTGACATTGAGTCCAAAGATAATCAATAGCAAGGTTTGTGGCAGTTGAAATACTGAACAATATGCTGATTTTTCTTCTGAGCCACAATTTTTGTAAAATCCCTTGAAATACTCAAGTGTAAATGCTAGTCATTTAAAATCCCAGGAGGTTGGTTATACATGTTATGAAAATATCATGTTTGTGATAGGTAAAAGTAAGTATTGCATATTTCCCACATTTGTAGCTTAATATGGATTAAGTTTTTAATGCCTTGAAATACTGTACTCAGTGGTTTTACTTTTATCACATATTTCAATCTTTCTAAAGTTGCTATAATTGAGTTTATTTGAAAATGTACCTTTATATTACTACAGGACTTGATAGTTTGCAAAATATGAGGTTCATAATAGAGATAGAGAATAGCGTTACTACCTGGCAGGGAGGATAAGAAGAAAGTGAAATATAGAAAAGTGATTTAATCTCACTACTGCAGTATTGTAAAATATAATTTGTTTTTCCCCTAGCATAGCAGAGTTTCATGCTGATAACAAGCTACTGAATTAATAAATCCATTGCAACTATTGAGACTTTTCCTTTAATAACATAATGAATGCTGAGCATTAAGAAGAGAAAAAGAAACATATTCTTTGTACAGATGTTACCGCTCACAGATCTATATCCCTAAGCATAGGAAAAATACCAACATTGTACCCTGAACAACATCAGTATGAAAAGAATTTGTGCCTCTCAATTAGAATACTGTATTTTCCACAGAAAAACACACTATTTCCTGAAATACATTTGCTTATTTTCCAATTGGAAAGACATTTAGGAGTCTATTTTGTTATCATTACATGTGCTTAACTCCAATTACATTTAATGGGAGTTGTGTATTTATAGTCACAATAGCCTCTGAACTACTTTAATATTATTGCTTTCCATTACCATTCTTGTTAAAATAGCTTTTCATCTTTTCTCCCAACACGAACTACCACAGTAATCTGGGTTTCTGTTTTCTTTGTGTTGATTAATTTGCATGTGGTAAAGGGTATGGATTACACAACATGATCTGATTCTAGCTTTAAGAACATTATGATGCCAGTGAGATTAAAATAAGGCTAGAACTATTTAATTTTTAAGTAGAGGTATTTGATTGGCTTCTAGACATCCATTTTTGCACAGTGACCTATATATACAATTTTGTTGGAACAAAATAAGCTGATATAGTTTCACACTCGTGGTACCTGGTGGAAGCCAAATTTATGAAACATAGTATAAAATGTGTGATAAAATAAGGTTTACAAACTTGAAGCACTAGACTTGATATCAACAGCCAATGAAACTATATCCTTAATTCCAATTCAAATTTTTGACAAGGCAAAAATAATGAGAATAAGCATATTAAAAATCCCTTATAGAATTGGTTTTGCTCTTTTCCTTAGTGCTGGCCTGTGCTGTATTTCCAGAAGAAAAGTGGTCAGCTGGCAGAAAAAGTGATCAGAAGACAGGGAAGGAGGCTTTTTAAGTTTTTAAGAAAATGAAGAACCTGAAAAGAACTCTTAAAAACATCATTAGGATAAAAACAAACAAACAAATAAAAAAAATCATTAGGGACTTTAGCGTCACCTGACTCATTGGCACTCAACAAACAGACATCTGCCTGTCCTTACTATGATAGACTAGTTGGTACCCATTGGGTTAATATTTCAAGCTGTGTTGTTTTCAAGATGTGTGATTATAACATGCTGTAGAGTTCCAAAATATTTCCTAAAAATACATGTTGAAATAAAATATAAATTCTGGAAGATTACCTCCACCAGATATTAAAATATATTATGAATGAAGTCAGAAGGTATTGGCACAGCAGAGAGAGTCAATTATCATATGGTTTCACTTACTTGTGGAGTGTAAGGAATAACACAGAGGACATTGCAAGAAGGAGAGGAGAAGTGAGCTGGGAGAAATCAGAGGGGGAAATGAACCATGAGAGAGACTGTGGATTCTGAGAAACAAACTGAGGGTTTTGGAGGGAAGAGGGGTGGGGGCCTGGGTGAGCCTGGTGGTGGGTATTAAGGAGGACATGTATTGCATGGAGCACTGGGTGTGGTGCATTCACAATGAATCTTGGAACACTGAAAAGGTATTTAAAAAAATAAAAATAAAAATAACCTTGGGGGAGGGGAGAAGGTATTGGCACAAAATAGTTGGAAAGATGTTTAGGTCAATGAAACAGAAATGTACATGAGTATAGATCACTTAACATATGAAAAGAGGTTGCATGAATCAGTGTAGAAATTCATGGTTATTCAACAAAGGGTTCTGGGATAACCCATTTTCTCTCCGCAAGAAAAAGAAAGAAAGAAAACAAAAAATCAATGTGGAAACTTAACTGACATTGTACAACAAAATAAATTCTAGATCATTTAAGTAGATTAATGTGGGGAAAAAAGCAACCTTACAAAACAGAAGAGACAGTTGAATGTTAATCAGATGTCTCTGGCTGGAGAAAGGCTTTCTAAACTTAAAAATAAAGGGACAGATCACAGTGTAAAAGATCAACAGATTTAGCTACATAAAAAGAATAAAAATGAGTTCTAGTCTGAGATAGTTGTATTGGAAGACCCTGAACTCACCTCCTGCATAGACACATTGAATCTACATCTACATACAGAGCAATTCCTCCTGAAGAACTAAAGGCTAACTGAACAACTTATGCACAACAAAAGAATAACATAAGAGATGGAAGCATGGTAATTATGAGAACCCCCCTGATGCTGCAAACTGCAGTAGGGAGGGATAGTACTCAGGGCCTCAGAGAGGATTCCTCCACTCTGGGACACAGAATAAAAGCTCCAGTTTAAAAGGGAAACTAGAATATAAAAGAGCCAGCCCTAGAGCGTCTGCCAAATGGCAGGGAAGCTTGGTGGAATGCTCTCTCTGGGGTCAGAGGTACTGGCCAAGTGCCATTTACATTTCCTCTCCACTTTGATATGCAGACAGAAGCAAGGTCCAGCTACCCTAGTTGGCTTCCCACCTCAGTGAGTCCTGTGCCCATAGCCCACATCAGCCTCAGCCTTACCCCCAACGTGACACCAGTGAAGTATATACTGGGAGATGGAATGCCTTCACTCAGTTCAACTCCAGAGGACTTGCCAGGACACCCCATTAATGGAGCATCTGAGGACCTCCCAGCCAGGGGCCCCCTGCCTAGAGTTGAACTAAGACATCCTGGCCTTTGCCCACCTAAGCTCCACCCATCCCACCAGGACACCCCCTGCATGGAGCACCCCAGGATCACCTAGCTCATTCCTGATGTAGCTCCTGCTATCCAGACAGGAAGCTGCCTGGACAGAACATCTTGGGACCTCCTGGCCCATGCCTGCTTCCAGCCATCTTGCCAGGGTTCCCCCTAGGAGGAATGCCCCAGGAGCCCCAACCTGCATTTGCTTTGGCTCCAGCTGTCCCGCCAAGATGCACTATGTCCCGCCCCACCTTCCCCGGGACCCCTAACCCTCTTCAACTCCAGCCATCCCACTAGGGTGGCCCTGGTGCATTTTGCCTCAAGACCCACATTCAGTGCCTGCTACAGCTGCAGGCAGCCAGCCAAAGCAACCAGGCACACATAGAGATGTTCCTACATAAGGCCTTCCCTTTAAAACTAAGATAAATAGCTATTCTATGTAATTCATAGAAAGAAGCACAGAAAGTCAAACAAAACGAGGAGACAGAAAAATATGCTCCATATGAAAGAATGAGACAAAACTTCAAAAAAATAACTATGTGAAATGGAGATAAGCAGTTTACCTAATGAAGAGTTCAAAGTAATAGTCCTAAAGATGCTCACTGGACTTGAGAGAAGAGTGGATGAACTCAGTGAAAACTTCAACAGAGAGACAGAAAATATTAAAAAGAGCCAATCAGAGTTGAAGAATATAATAACTGAAATGAAAAATAAACTAGAAGGAATGAACAACTGATTAGAGTATGCAGAAGAAGAGATCAGTGATCTGGAAGACAAGGTCATAGAAAGCACCCAAGATAAACAGTAATGATAATAATAATAATAATAATAATATAATTATTATTTTTAAAAATGAGGACAGGTGGGTCCTGGGATCAAGCCCCTCATCAGGCTCCCTGCACAGCAGGGAGGCTGTTTCTCCCTCTGCCTGCTGCTCCCCCTGCTTGTGAGATCTCTCTCTCTCTCTCTGTGACAAATAAATAAGATCTTTAAAAAAAAATTAAAAATGAAGACAGGTTAAGGGAACTCTGGAACAATATCAGATGTACAAACAATCACATTATATGGGTCCCAGAGGGAGCTAAGAGGGAAAAGGGCAGAAAGCTTATTTGAAGAAATAATGCTGAAAATTTCCCTACCTGGGGAAGGAAAAAGACATCCAGGTCCAAAATCACAGAGAACCACCAAATAAGATGAACCCAAAAATATCCACACCAAGACACGTATTAATTTAAATATCAAAGATTAAAGCTAAAGAGAGAATCCTAAAAGCAGCAAGAAAAAGCAACTAAGTTACATATAAGGGAAATCCATATATATGATTTTTCAGTGGAAACTCTGCAGGCCAGAAGAGAATTGTATGATATATTCAAAGTGCTGAAAGGTAAAAACCTGCAGCCAAGAATGCTCTACCTGACAAGGTTATCATTCAGAATTGAAGGAGAGATGGTTTCTCAGACAAACAAAAGACTTTATCACCACTAAATTGGCCTTGCAGGAAATGTTAAAGGGACTTCTTTAAAAGGAAAAGGCCATAATTGGAAGAAAATTATGAAAGGAAAAAATTTCATAAGTAAAAGCAAGCATAGAGTAAATGTAGTAGGTAAATCACTTACAAAGCTAGTGTAAAGTCTCAAAGACAAACATAGTAAAATAAACTTTATTTAAAAAATAGTTAAGGGACTCACAAATAAAAAGATATAAAATATGACATATACATAAAACATGGAGGGGGGATTAAAAATGTAGTGCTTTTAGAATGTGGGTTTTTTTTTTTTTTTAGATTTTATTTATTTATTTGACAGAGGGAGAGACAGCAAGAGAGGGAACACAAGCAGGGGGAGTGGGAGAGGGGGAAGCAGGCTTCCTGCTGAGTAGGGAGCCTGATGTGGGGCTCAGTCCCAGGACCCTGGGATCATGACCTGAGCCAAAGGCGGATGCTTAACAACTGAGCCACCCAGGTGCCCCAGAATGTGTTTGAACTTAAGCAACCACCAACTTAATATAGTCCGCTATATACTTAAGATGTTATAAATGGACCTCATGATAACCGAAAACCTATAGTAGGTACAAAAAAGAGAGAGAATGGAATCCAAGCATAAGACTACAGAAAGTTATCGATCACAATGGAAGAGAGTAAGAGAAGAAAGGAACAGGGAAGAAACCCAAAACCAATCAGATGACAATTAACAAAAGGGAAGTAATACATACCTATCTATAATTACTTTAAATATAAATGTTCTAAATGCTCGAATCAAAAGACATAGGGTAAAGGAATGGATTTAAAAAAACACTTATTCATATGCTACCTATAATAGACTCACTTCAGACCTAAAGACACATACAGACTGGAAGTGAAGGGATAGAGAAAGATCTTTCATGCAAAAGAAAATGAAAAAATGGGGTATTAATACTTATATCAGACTAAACAGAATTTAAAACAGACTGTAAGAAGAGACAAAGATGGACATTACATAATGGTAAAGAGGTCAATCCAGCAAGAGGACATAACAGCTGTAAATATCAATACACCCAACATAGGAGCACCTAAGTACATCAAGCAACAATTAACAGACATAAAGGGAGAAATTGAAAGTAATACAATAATAGTAGGGGACTTACTAAACACCCCATTTGCATCAATGGATAGATCATCCAGGCAGAAAATCAATAAGGGAACAGTAGCTTTGAACAACACATTAAACCAGATGTACTTATCAGATATATACAGAACATTCCATCCCAAAGGAGAAGAATCCACATTCCTGTCAAATGTACATGGAACATTCTCTTAGATAGATCACTGGTTAGGCCACAAAACAAGTCCCAATAAATTTAAGAATATTCAAATCATATCAAGGGTCTTTTCTGACCACAACATAGGAAACTAGAAATCAATTACAAGAAAAAAACTGGAAAATACTCAAACTCATGGAGGTTAAACAGCATGCTACTAAACAACCAGTGGGTCGACCAAGACATCAAAGAGAAAATAAAAAAAATACATGGAAACAAATGAAAATGAAAATACAGCAGTCCAAAATATTTGGGACATACCCAAAGCAATTCTAAGAGGGATGTTTACAGCAATATAAACCTACCTCAAAAATAAGAAAAATCAAATAAATAATCTAACCTTATATACCTAAAGGAAATAGAAAAAGAAGAACAAACAAAACCCAAACTTAGTAGAAGGAAGAAAACAAGAAAATTAGAGTGGAAATAAATGAAATATAGAGTAAATTTTTTTTTTAATTTGAAAGATCAGTGAAACCGAAAGTTGTTCTTTGAAAAGATAAAAAAAGATTGATAACCTTTAGCCAGACACATCAAGAAAAAGATAAAGGACTCAAATAAAATCAGAAATGAATGAGAAGTGACAACCAACATCATAGAAATACAAAGGATTATAAGGGACTACAAAAAATTATATGCCAACAAATTATATGCCTAGGAGAAATGGATAAATTCCTAGAAATGTACAATCTTCCAAAACTGAATGAGGAAGAAATAGAAAATCTGAACAGACTGGTAATGAAAATAAATCATTAATTTTAAAAAAGTGTGCAACAAAAAAAGTCCAGGACCAGTTATCTTCACAGTTGAATTCTATCAAACATTTATTTTTTTAGGGGCACCTGGGTGGCTCAGAGGGTTAAGCCTCTGTCTTCAGCTTGGGTCGTGAGCCCAGGGTCCTGGGATCGAGCCCCACATCGGGCTCTCTGCTTGGCAGGGAGCCTGCTTCCCCCTCTCTCTGCCTGCCTCTCTGCCTACTTGTGATCTCTCTCTCTGTCAAATAAATAAATAAAATCTTTAAAATAAATAAATAAATAAATAAAATATTTATTTTTTTAAAAGATTTTATTTCTTATTTGAGAGAGACAGAGACAGAGCACAAGCAGAGGGAGCTGCAAGCTCCCTGCCAAGCAAGGAGTGGGATGCATGACTCGATCCCAGGACCCGGGGATCATGACCTGAGCCAATGGCAGATGCTTAACTGACTGAGCCTCCCAGGCATCCCTCTATCAATCTATTCCAAAAAAATAGAAGAGGAAGGAAAGCTTCCAGATATATTCTTCAAGGCCAGCATCACCCTTATACCAAAACCTGACAAAGGCACTGCAAAAAAAAATTACCAATATTCCTGATGAATGTAGATTCAAAAGTCCTCAATGAAATATTAGCAAATCAAATTCAACAATATACTTAAACAATTATTCTCCACAATCAAGTAGAATTTATCTAGTGATATGAGGATAGTTCAATATCCACAAGTCAATCAATGTAATACATCACATTAACATGACAAAGGATAAAGACCATATGATTATTTCAAGAGATGCAGAAAAAACATTTAACAAAATTCAACAACTGTTCATGATAAAAATTCTCAACAAAGTAGGTTTAGAGGGAACATATGTCAACATAATAAAGGCCATGTCTGAAAAAAACACATAATGATCATCATACCCAATGGTGAAAAACTGAAAGCTTTTTCTCTAATATCAGAAACAAGACAAGGGTGTCCACTCTGGTCACTTACATTCACCATACTCCTGGAAATCCCAGCTGCAGCAAACATACAAGAGAAAGAAATAAAATACTTCCAAATTGGTAAGGAATTAGTAAAACTATCATTATTTGCAGATGACATACTACTATATATGTAGACAATTCTAAAGATTCCATCAGAAAACTATTAGATAAGTAATAACTTTGATGAAGCTGCAGGATACAAAATTAATATACAGAAATCTATTGCATGTCTTCTTTTTTAAAGATTTATTTACTTATTTTCGAGAGAGAGCATGACCAGGGGGTTAGGGCAGAGGGAGAGAATCTTTAAGCATACTCCCCACTGAGCAGTGAGACTGAGTTGGGGCTTGATCTCACAACCCATGAGATCATAACCTGAGCCGAAACTGAGAGTCAGACACTCAACCAAATGAGCCACCCAAGCACTCTGAAATCTATTGCAATTCTATAACACTAATAACAAAGTAGCAAAAAGAGAAATTAAGAAAACAGTCCCATTTACAACTGCACCAGAAAGAACACCGAGTAATAAATTTAACCAAAGTGAAAGACCTGTACTTCAAAAACTATAAAGCATTGATGAAAGAAATTGAAGACTCCAAATAGTCACATAATCATGAGAAAGAAAAATGAAGCTGGAGGTATCACATTTCCAGATTTCAAACTGTACTACAAAGCCCTAGTAATCAAAACAATATGGTACTGACACAAAAATAGACACATAGATCAATAGAACAGAATAGAGAGCTCAGAAATATACCAATGCTTATATGGTCAGTTAACCTGTGACAAAAGAGGCAAGAATGTGCAATAGGAAAAAGACAGTCTCTTCAAAAATGGTGTTCAGAAAACTGGTAAACAACATGCAAAGGAATGAAACTGGACCACTTCTTGCACCATACAAAAATATAAAGTAAAACTTGATTGAAGACCTAGGTGTCAGACCTGAAACCATAAAACTCCTAAAAGAAAAGACAGGCAGTTCTTTTTATTTTTTTTTATTTTATTTTTTTATTTTTAAAAGAGCCTCCATACTGTCTTCCATAATGGCTATACCAATTTACACTTCCACCAACAGTGCATAAGGGTTCCCTCTTCTTGTGTCCTCACCAACACTTATTATTCCTTGTCCTTTTTTTATACTAACGATTGTGACTGGTGTTAGGTCATATCACATTGTGGTCTTGATATGCATGTACCATACAATTCAGTAATTTCACTACTGAGTATTTACATAAGGAAAAAGAAAACACTAATTTGGAGAGATATAAGCCCCTGTGTTTATTGCAGCATTACTTACAATAGCCAAGATACGGAAGTAACCTAAGTATGAATCAACTGATGAACGGAGAGAAAAGATACACACACACACACGCACATGCACATGCACACTGGAATATTAGCCATAAAAAGAATGAGAGCCCACCATTTGTAACAACATAGGTGGACCTAGAGTGTATTACACTAAGTGATATAAGTCAGACAGAGAAAGACATATACCATGTGATTTCATTTGTATGTGGCATCTAAAAAACAAAATGAATGAGCAACAAAAAGCAGAAATAGAAACAGAAAAACAGACTTGTAAATACAGAGGACAAACTGGTGTTGCCAGAGAAGAGGGATGTAGGGAGATGAGCAAAAAAGGGGAAGAGTATTAAGAGGTTCAAACCTCCAGTTATAAAATAAATAAGTCAGGGGGATGAAAAATAACAGCATAGGAAATATAGTCAATAATATTGTTATAACACTGTATGGCGATAGATGGTAACTACACTTATCATGGTGAGCAATGCATAGTATATAGAATTGTCTAATCACTGTATTGTACACCTCAAACATTTAACATCGTATGTCAACTATAATTCAATAATGAAAATGAAAAATCAAGTATAAAAAAAAAAAAGAAATCATGTGTTCCTAAAAATCCACAACACAAACTAAATAGGTAACAACAGACTAATAGTCCTAACAAATATTGAAATTGGTTACTATCTTTAATATGTAGATTCCAAGATAAAAACAAAAGCAAAACCTAAGACCCCAGTAGAGTAATGACCAAGGGACCTGACCAGCATTTAAAGGAGGATACATAAGTAATAACATATGGAAAATTCCACATCACAAGGATTTGAAGAAATGCAAAAAGAACAAATCAGATACCATTAATCACTTTTAAAACCACATTTTAAAAAGATTAATACCCAACGATGTGCTAACACAAATTAATATACTTACTGGCAATTGGATTTAAATTAATACAACTATTTTGGAATTCAATTTGGACTTAATTTTGCCTACTTAACAAAGCCACTTCCATACCTGGTATATATAAAGATACAAGGATGTTCATGGTGAGGCTTTTATAATAGAAAAAGATGGGAACAACATAAATATCCAGCAGTAGAGAAATGGTTAACCAAATTGTGGTATATTTATATAAAATAAAAAGATTATGTGGCCATTAAAATCATGTTTTTAGTATCATGTTTCAGGAGTTTAATGACATGGAAAATGTCTACAATAAAATGTTAAATGAAAATATAGAATACCAAATTGCACATATAGTTTAAGTTCAAATTATATATGTATCTTGTGGTGCCTGTGTGGCTCAGTGGGTTAAGCGTCTGACTCTTGGTTTCTGCTCAAGGTCATGATCTCAGGGTCATGAAATCAAGCTCAGGGTCATGAGATCAAGCCCCTCTTTGGGCTCTCCACTGCGCATGGAGCCTGCTTAAAATTCTTTCTCTTCTCTGTGTGTGTGTGTGTGTGCACGCTCTCTCTTTCTCTCAAAAAATACGTATTTTAAAGACACTATCACTATTCTGCTAAGAGTGGAGAGAATAAATCTGGTCAACTAATAGGTCAGTTGGCTGTCTTCCACCAAGAGATTAAGCCCAAGCCTAATTCAGCTGCTACCTTCCTGTCAATTCTAGTTAATGAGAAACTATCAATTTAGGATCCCCCAAATCACAGAGGAAAACATAAACCAAACAGCTTTGGAATCATGGGACATAAGGGGGAAAATGTAAGTTTATATGAGACAATTTTACTATTACAGTCTAAAATAAATTATCTTTCTTTCATCATTGTTTGGAAAGCAAACGTTTACTCAGTGTCTACAGTGTCTTCTGAAGCATCTTTAGTTTTCTTAGCATAAGCTGCATAAACCCAGTTCTCTGCTCTATTTGTTGGAAATAATGCATACCCATTGAAGGTCAGTCTACCACACCACTACTTTTGAAGAGCTCTGGAGAAAACGAAGTTCACAGTAAATCACAGAGGTTTTCTTTTACTTTGTTTTCTCACATTAAAACTGGATATTTTCTAATATAATATACGGCATATAACAAACATATTTATTATATGTTACCCTGCTGGGAGGGTAAAGTGCATTATCTTAGGTTAACATTGATACATATACATGCCTGTGAATACCAGGTAGGAAACTCTTCTTCCATAGACAACAGACAGACTCCTAATTTGAGGGGAAATGAATAACGGACATGGCCTTTTTATCACAGTTTTTCAATCTCAACTTGTCCTACTCTTGAAATATACAGGATATATCCTTGTACCTTTGGCATACACTCATGTTGTTAAAGGATTAATTGTACATTTTCAGGTTACATACCATAGGCTTGAGTACTCGTCTGTCCCACATCGTGTTTGGTTAAGCTTTATCTATAATATGCTTATTCCTCAGTTATTTTACTTGACAGAGTTTTCGGTAAGAAGGAAATTAGTGATGTAAATTTAGCTATTGGTCTGAAACTTTGGAACATTCAGGTATTTCTTGGATGATGTGCTTTGTACATAGTTGCTAAGTAAATGATTGCATGAATGAATTTTAGATCAATACAATAATAGGTTTAATCCATTTACTACTGTAGGACTCAGTAGGAAAAATTTTGAGATGACTGTCAAATCAATTTATATTCAGAAGAAGAATAAGGATTCTTCTTCTGAAGAAGAAGAAGAAGAAGAAGAAGAAGAAGAAGAAGAAGAAGAGAAACTGACATTGGTTTGAACTGGTTAACCTGATACTCAGAATGTGCGGAAGCATGTTAAACCTGGGCCATGTATTCATATTCTCTTTTTGTGGCAGATTGGAATATTGTTTTAGTTTTGGTCACCCCTCCTCCACAGAATGCACATTTTTATATAAGTGTGGCCCTCTCCAGCTTCACATTATGAGCAAGACATTCTCAGAGACAAGCCTTTGATGATCAAAAAGAATACCCGGGGCACCTGGGTGGCTCAGTTGGTTAAGCGGCTGCCTCCGGCTCAGGTCATGATCCCAGCGTCCTGGGATCGAGTCCCGCATCGGGCTCCTTGCTCGGCAGGGAGCCTGCTTCTCCCTCTGCCTCTGCCTGCCACTCTGTCTGCCTGTGCTCACTCTCTCTCTCTCTCTCTCTGACAAATAAATAAATAAAATCTTAAAAAAAAAAAAAGAATACCCAACTCTGGTGGATTTGGAACGTACATCTTGGGACTGACATCTCAGGCTTTATTGCTGCATTAATCATTTTTTACAAACAATAGAATGTCTTTTTTTTTTTTAAGATTTTCTTTATTTGACAGAAAGAGGGAGAGCACAAGCAGGGGGAGCAGCAGGCAGAGGGAAAGGGAGAAGCAGGCTCCCCGCCAAGTAAGGAGCCTGATGTGGGGCTCAATCCCAGGACACTGGGGTCATGACCTGAGCCAAAGGCAGATGCTTAACCAACTGAGCCACCCAGGCGTCCCAAAATAAGGGTGACTTCTCTAGGATTTTGATGGATTCCTGTTTCACATTTAGGTCTCTCATCCACTTTGAGTTTGTTTTTGTGCATGGTGTAAGAAAGTAGTCCAGTTTCACTTTTCTGCATGTGTCTGTTCAATTTTCCCAACATGATTTGTTGAAGAGACTGTCTTTTTTCCATTGGACATTGTTTCCTGCTTTGTCAAAGACTAGTTGACTATAGGGTGGAGGGTCCATTTCTGGGTTCTCTATTCTGTTCCATTGATCTGTGTGTCTGTTTTTGTGCCAGTACCATTCTGTCTTGATGATCACAGCTTTGTAATACAGCTTGAACTCCAGCAGAGACATTTTAACAATATTTGTTCTTCCAATCCATGAGCATGGAATGCTTTTCCATTTCCTTGTGTCTTTCTCAATTTCTTTCATAAGTGTCCTATAGTTTTCAGAGTAAATATCCTTTACCTCTTTGGTTAGGTTTATTCCTGGGTATCTTATGGTTTGGGGTACAATTATAAATGGGATCAATTGATTAATTTCTCTTTCTTCTGCCTCATTGTTGATGTATAGAAATGCAGCTGATTTCTGTGCATTGATTTGGGGTCAGTTTAGGTTGTGTGTTTGAGACTTTTCTTGTTTCTTGAGAAAGGCCTGTATTGCGATATATTTCCCTCTTTTGACTGCCTTTGCTGCATTCCAAAAGTTCTGAACTGCCATGTTTTCCTTCTCATTTGCTTCCATTGTTTAAATTCTTCTTTAATTTCCTGGTTTACCCATTAATTCTCTCATAGGATGTTCTTTAGCCTCTATGTATTTGTGTCCCTTCCAAATATTCTCTTGTGAATGAGTTCAAATTTTAAAGCACTCTGGTCTAAAAATATGCATGGTATAATCTTAATCTTTTGGTAATGGTTGAGACCTAATTTGCGACCCAGTCTGTGACCTATTCTGGAGAATGGTCCATGCGCACTTGAGAAGAATGTGTATTCTGTTGCTTCAGGATCAAATGTTCTGATTATATCTGTGAATCCCGTTCAGTCCAGTGTGTCATTCAAAGCCTTGTTTCCTTGTGGACCTTCTGCTTAGATGATTTATCCATTGCTGTGAGTGGAGTGTTAATGTCCCCTACTGTGATTGTATTATTATCAATGTGTTTCTTTAATTTTGTTATTAATTGGTTTATATTATTGGCTGCTCCTAAGTTAGGGGCATAAATATTTATAATTGGTAGATCTTCTTGTTGGATAGACACCTTTATTATGATATAGTGTCATTTTTCATCTCTTATTATAGTCTTTGGTTTAAAATCCTGTTTGTCTGATATAAGGACTGCTACTCCAGCTTTCTTTTGATGTCCATTAGCATGATAATTGTTCTCTACCCTCTCACTTTCAATCTGGATGAGTCCTCGTGTCCAAAATGAATCTCTTGTAGATGGTATATTGATGGGTCTTATTTTTTTTTAATCCAATCTGATATCCTCTGTCTTTTGATTGGAGTATTTAGTCCATTTGCATTTAGATTAACTATTGAAATGTGAAATTATTGCCATTGTATTACCTATAAAGTCACTGTTTCTGTATATTGTCTCTGTTCCTTTCTAGTCTTTGTTCCTTTTGGGATTTCTCTTCATGCAAGGGATCTCCTTTAATATTTCTTGCAGGGCTGGTTTAGGGTTCATGAATTAGTTTCGTTTTTGTTTGTCCTGGAAGCTCTTTATCTTTCCTTCTATTCTAATGATAGCATTGCTAGATAATGTATTCTTAGCTGCATATTTTTCCCATTTAGCACGTTGACTATATCATGCCAGTCTTTTCTGGCCTGCCAGGTCTCTATGGATAAGTCTGCTGCCAGCCTTATGTTTCTCCCCTGGTAAGTTCAGGACCTCTTTTGTCCTGAGCTTCTTTCAGGATTTTCTCTTTAATTTCTGAAATTTACAAGCTTCACTGTTATATGTTGGAATGTTGACCTATTTTTATTGATTTTGAGGAGGATTCTCTGTGCCTCTTGGATTTGGATACTTTTCCTTCCCCGGATTACAGAGGTTGTCAGCTGTAATTTATTCAATAAAATAAATAAATCTTCTCTCCCCTTCTCTTTCCTCATCTCCTAGGACCCCTATTATTCGAATATTATTGTGTTTTATGGTATAACTGATTTCTTGAAGTCTCCCCTCGTGATCCAGTGGTTGTTTTTCTCGTTTTCTCAGCTTCCTTACTTTCCATCATTTTGTCTTCTATGTCACTTCTGCCTCATTCTTAGCAGTTACAGCCTCCATTTTTGACTGCATCGCAATAATAACATTTTTAATTTCAGCCTGGTTAGATTTTAGTTCTTTTATTTCTACAGTAAGGAATGCTCTAGTGTCTTCTCTCCTCTTTTCAAGCCCAGCTATTGTCTTTTTAATTGTTAGTTTGAATTCTAGTTCTGACATCTTACTCATATCCATATTGATTAAATCCTTTTCAGACAGTATTACCTCCTGTTCTTTCTTTTGCAGTGAATTTCTTGCTCTAGTCATTGTGTCCAGAAAAGACAGGAAGAAAGAAAAAAAAAAAAAGAAAATGCACAGCCAAAACAGCAATAACAATAATAAAAACTTCAGGAAGTGTTTCTGATGCATGCTGTGTATACTCTGCTATTCTGTTTTGACTGCTCTTTCTCACTGGTCTTTCCTCTACAGAGTTTCTCCTTATTTGTAGTGGGGAGTGTTTAGACACTTATGTAACTGTGCTTTGATTCGTTGCTGAAGTTAAGCCTGTAAAGTAAGAAAGAAAAGAAAAGAAGAAAAAAATAAAAAGAAAAACAAAAAACAAAAACAAAACAAGCCTGATCCAAGACAAGAGAAGAAATGCAACAAATGTGGGTACAAACAGACAAAGAATAAACTATAAGCCTGATTCTAAAAAATAAGAAACAAAGACGGAAAGAAGAGTAGGGAAAGAAGAAAAGAGAAAAAAAATAAGAAGCCTGATCTGAAAAATAAGAGTAGGAAACAAGCAAACAAATGAACGAAGGATTATAAGGGATCAGTTTAGTACCAAAAATATATAAAGAGAGAGAGAGACAGATTGAGAGAAGGGAGAGAGGGAGGAAATATAGAATAATTCTCTCCTGTGCATGCCAAGAGCTAGATTTGGGCCCTGAACCTGCATTCCAAAAACTTCACTGTCCTTTCCTGAGTTCATTTTCACCTGAAGTTTTATTTTCTCATACCAAATGCTACCAATAAGTGAGTCCTGACACCACATCATTTAATGCTCTGAGTCTGGGTTTTTTAATATGGTATTTGTCTTAAAACTAGTGGGCTGTGAGTGATGGTACGGGAAGCCAGTGGCATTCCTGAGTGCAATTCCTATTGACCTTAGTGTGCAGGACCACCAAGCCATGAGCTTTTTTGAGATAGACAGTCCTCTGAGAATGGAACTGTCATTCTTATATCTGATGGCTTTTAACACTGAATGTTTAAATAGTAGCAAAACACTGGTAATGGTTATATTATAATCTTATTTTAAATGTTTTCTAAGTCCCAAACCAATCTGTATGTAAACTTGTGACATCTAAGAAATAAGCTTTTTATTTAGGAATGTTATCTTTACATTTTTTGCTGAAATTGTAATCTGTATCACAAACTAAATAATGACTTTTTAAAATGGTATCTTTAAATGAATATCTAAATAATCCTTCACTCAGATATATCTCTGAATAGGGAAAACACCTTTCTTTCGCATCTCCCAGTGATATTATTGCATTTATAAGGCACTTTAAGCTTATGGCTGGTTGGCTTAATGCAGTCGTATGTGGTATTAACAAGGCCAAGATCATAGAAGCTAGTTAGCTTTTTTTCTGTGTACTAACAACAGACTACCAGGAATCAGTCCAGAGACACTAGCACAGAGCAGAAAGGGACCACAGCAAACATCACCACTTCTTATAGTCCATCCTCCCAATGGGACAGGCAAAATGTGTTCTTTGGGCATCATTATTTCAGGGAGGATGTGGTTAGTCGCTTGGGAGGCCCTGTCATCTACCTCTGAAAAAAGCAGTCTTGATATTTAGGCATTAACTTTGCATTATAATCCCTATCATCCTAATGGTTTGCTGTGACCTACATCACTAAAGCAGAAATAATAGGGTAGAATGAAATAGACATACCTCCCAGGGATGTTGAGTGAATTAGCAAATTAACAAGTGTAAAGTGTTAGCATTTATGTAAGTGCTGGTGGTTGTCATTATTTTCAGGGACCTAGTCTCATTTCAAATAGAGAATCTAAGTATATTATGCTTTTGTCAGAAAGGGATTTTCACCCACATCAATTGTGTTTAAGCTGAACATAAAACAGAGGTGATAATAACATAGTAGTGATCATCACAATGCAGAGCTGTAAACCTTTTTTCTATTAATGCTAAAACTATCTTGAGCAACTATCAATGCTTTTAAAGTTTGCTTTCTAATCTTTGTCCCAACAGTTATCTCTGCAGTGATTATTCTTCCTGGGATGGGTGAGGGGAATAGGACCTATTCATTATTCATTCCCATAATGACTTGTATAGTGTATTGGATATGTTTATATCATACAATCAGGCAAAGATTCAGTAGCTGGTTTGATTGGCACATATTGCCATCACCGTTAAACAATAAAAATTCTTTTCTGCTCTGCCTTCCTGGTGTCCTCTAGAGGTAGCCCATATACAGATTGAAAACTCATGGGGATAAAAAAAAAGAAAACTCATCAGGAATTGAAAATTGAAGTGCTTTCCAACAAAAGGCACTGTACAGAGATCCTTTCAATTTGACATCTTTACCAAGGAATTTTGTTGTTACCTGCAATTTCCAAGGGGACTGTGCTTGAGAGGATTCTTCCATTTCTTTCATCACTCTGATTTCACTTACCAAGGAAAGTTATTTATTGCTGATTGCAGGACTCTTGAACTCAGCCTGGGAACTGTAGCATGAATCCTCGGATCTGGGCTCCTTGTTACTTATTTACATATTCATTTGAAGTGATTTTCAGGACTGTTTGAAAACCTCTCTTGACCCAACATTGTATAATAGCCAAGATCTAAAGCTCACGTGTTTTTGGTTCTTTTTGTCTTACAGATAACAGACGAGTACCTTTGGAAAGGTCACGCTCTCGCCACAATGGAGCTATCTCATCTAAGTGAATCCTGATGCCAAAGAATTTGAGAATATTTAAGTAAACAAAATCATACATTTTGAGGAAAACAAAATATCCACTCAAGGGATAGAGAATAAATTAATGCATTTCCTCAAGGATCAAGCTAAGCTGGATGAAATAGCATGTATTTGTATTTGTAAAGCTATTGCAAGATGCCTCTCACAATTACACTAATACAAACACAGTTACAAGGATTTTTAAAACAGGTGTTCCATTTTAGTGTAAAGATGTGTATTATTTGTTATTGTGTGTGACCTGATGATAATGATGAAATGTATATGAAATTCAAAAACATTCAGTCTGTCAAAAAAATTACAATGTTAATCAAATTTGCAGGTCATCCCCCTGGAAAAAAAAAAAAGGAATAGAAAGAATTATTTAATATCTGCTTCTGATTCCTGTGACATAGAGAAAGAAAAGGCCAATGAAAGTGTGTGTGTTAATGATTTGGAGAGGTACTCTGTAAGACAAGCCATTTTGGAAGCTTAAAGAAAGTACTGCTTCAACCCTATGACTTTATTTAGAATCTTACTCAAGTGAAAGCTGATGGATTCATCTGCTTTGGCTGAAATTAAACTTATCATTAATCTAGAGTTTCAGTATGATGTTGCAGGCACTTACCTTTGCTAAAAATAAACCAGAGTTTAACAGAAGCAGTTAGAGAAAGTGACTTAAACTTTATTTAAAGAGGTATTTTCTAATTATGCACATAGATCTACTTTATACAAATACCATATGACTATTTTTTGAGAAAAACCTCACATTTTAATGTTTATTCTGGGATGAACCTGAATATTCTGTTACCTTTATTAAGATTTTTTAAAGGTAAATATTGATTCCTGTTCTCTGTGGTTATTTCTTCTATTGCTTCTTTCTCCCATGACCCCCATGAAAGCAGGGAATAGAGTTTCTAAAAGACCTGAGAGGAAAAAGATTTCTCTCTGCAGGCAGCAGAAAACTGTCTGAAAGGTCAACTGTTTTATCTCCCTTTCTGTACCCCTTTCCAATTCTACTGTGGTAGTTTGAAGAAGAAAAAAATTATATGTATGTATGTGTATATAAGTATATGTTTATATCTCCTGCTACAATAATTCCACATCCCAGTAACTAAGTGAACTTCTCAATCATCATCATACTTACTTACCTTACATTAACAAATTAAAATGATGCTGCCAAAACAACCCTACATTTTTCTTAAATAGATGAAGGCATAGAAGTTAAACTTAACTTACTTATCTATTACTTTAAAATATGCATTGAAATAATGTGGTATAACTTCTCTGGAGTGTAATCTTAAAACTAACCCATGCAGATGATTGTCATTACTGTAAAAAATTTCTTTTATGTATATTTCTTATAGAGAAGATCCTATTTCTACTTCTCCAAAGCACATTATAGATATTCAGAAAGAACAAACGAGTGGCTTGGCAAGTCACCATCTGAAATAATGTAAACAAGTGACCAGTGATTCAGTCTCCTTTAAAGAGATGTATAATGATTCAAAGTACTACCTTTTCCTCCAGTGCATTCTTACTTGGGCATGATATTTGAAAAATCTCTGAAGCTGCTAAAATAGAGATCAAAAAGAATAACAGTATCTGAGATTTTACAGTTTTATCCTATCTTAAGATACACATAGGCATACACAAACAAGTTTGAGGGACATAACAATTTCACACACTTTTTCTTAACAACAAAGATATACAAATTTATGTAATTAATTAATGTGTGTATTTTTGACTTAACATAATCTTTTCTGAAATCTTCATGCTATGGCCTTTGGTAGCCTTTCAGGCTATAGGAAAGTGATATTTTTGAAATACCAATCCTGACTAAAATTTAGGGGCATTTGCCATGCCATATTATCAAGATGGTCAGAAAAAAAAAAAGATGGTCAGGAAAGAAATATTAATGTGTATCACCTCTTCAAGATGTGAACTTGCCTTATTTTTTAGTTTGTGAAAAGAATGAAATACTATTATTGCTAAATTATATATTTGTATTTGGACAAATCCCACACGGTGTTCACAACAGTAGGGAACCTTTCAGGGTCTTTCATGAAGTTCCAATAGTTGAGTTAAAAGATTTGCTTCCCAGAGTTATAACGGTCCTGCTTTAGCCATTTGCAATTTTGTTTGAGATTGAAAATTATCACCAAAAAGTACATAGTAACATTTTTAGTATAGAACCAAATTATACTGAAGTCTTTTGGTAGGTTTTTTACTGCCACAGCGAGAAGCACCAATTTATGCAGATTTTCTTCAGAATGATTTTTAAAAACACAAAGTCCTTAAAATGTTTATTAGTTGCATTCGTCTCCTTTGGCTATTGTAACAAAGTACCACAAATGTGGTGGCTTAACACATCAGAAATGTATTCTGTCATGGTCCCTTTGGCGAAATGTCCAAAATGAAGGGCATGCTCCCTCCAAAGTCTCTAGAGGAAATCTTTCCTTGCCTCTTCCCACATGTAGTGACTATTGGCCTTCATTGGGTGATGGCTACATCTGTCTCTGCTCCATCTTGACATCACTCTCTCCTCTGTGTATCTAATCTTCCTATTTTTTCCTATTAAGGTTCACAGGTTCTAAGAGTTAGGATGTGGACATACCTTTTTGGAGGCACCCCTGCAGCCCAGTACAGTCTGCCCTCTGGCCCCCAAAATTTGTATCTGTCCCATGTGCAAAATATATTCACCCCATCTCAATATTCCCAAAAGTCTCAACCCAATATAGCATCAACTCCAAATCTAAAATTTCATCCAAACATCATCAGTTCAATTGTCCCAAATCTCATCATCTAGATCATCTAAATCAGGTACAGATGAAAATCCTGGGGCAAAATTCCTCTCCAAATGTGAATAAATGAAGCAAAACAAGGTATCTGCTTCCAGAATACAATGGTGGAACAGGCATAGGGCAATAGTTATACACGTTTCTGTTTGAAAACAGGGAAAATGGAAAGTAGAAAGAAGTCACATGGCCTGGTGACCTTCAAATTTCCACCAGGCAAAGTCCCCTTAGGTTTCTTGGCATGACAATCCTCCTTGTTTCAGGACTCTATCCTGTAGGTCTGCAGTTCTGGCCTCTTGGCCCATGGATCAAGTCTCTGCCCATGGTTTGCACTTCTGCCTCTGCTCCCCTGCTTGGGCCTCTGCCTCTGTACCTGAAGTTCTGCTCTGAGAATGACCTTTAATACTGAAGGGTAGCTCGTGTTTGCAGCTTTATCATACTCTTTCTTGCCTGTAAAACTTTGGTAGTCTGACAATCTCTCATTTTGTCCTGTCTCAGTCCTTTTCAGGCCAGGCTAAAACTGTTTCTCAAAACTTTGTGGGCCTCCCATATATGTCAGATTGATTCAGTATTGAGATAAGCATCCTCACAGATCCTTGCTGGATAATGCCATCTCTATTCTTGGCTTCTGTTGACATGGTTGAGTGGATCCATGAGTCAATGCCTAATCTCTTCAACACTAGCCAGAAGTTGGCTTTATCGCTAGAGCACACTATCCTAATAGCGCATCAGCTAATTTTAGCATCTTTTGCATCTGAATAGGCTCAAAATTTCTGAATTATTAAGTATTGGTTCCTTTCTGCTTAACAATTATTACCTTGATTTACCTCATTCCCCTTGTATTTTACTATAAGCTCAAGAAGAAAATGGACCCTACCTCCAACACTTGGTCTGGAAATCTCAGCTCAATATTCAAGTTCATCACTAACAAATTCTTTTCACACAGCTGTCGGAAACAATTCAGATAAGCTCTTTCCCACTATATAACAAGGATCACCTTCCCTCTAGTTTCCAATAAAATGTTCCTCAGTTCCTTCTGAGCTCACCAGAAGTAACTATAACATTCATATTTCTAACAGCAGTGTATATTTTTCTATCAGATGCATCACAGTTCTTCCAGCATCTATCCATTATCCACTCCAAAGCTACTTCCACGTTTTTAGTTATTCATTATAGGAGTACCTTACTTCCTGTTACCAAAATCTGTTTTAGGTTCCTGTGGCTGCTGTAACAATACACAAAACGTGATAAATTAACACAACAGAAATTTATTCTCTTATTGTTTGGGGGGCCAAAAGTCCTAAATTGGGGTCTTGGCAGGTCTGTACTCCCTTTGGAAGCTCCAGAAGAAAATCTGGTCCTAGTCTCTTACAGTGTGACTGTCATTTTCTCCTTAGCTGTGACCAAATCTCTCACTGTTCTGTTTTCACATTACTTTTCCTTCTGTATATCTAATCTACCTCTACCTCTCTCTTACAAGAACACTTGTTGTGGCATTTAGGACCCACTTGGTTTATACACTAAAAATCTCATCTCAATATTCTTGACCGAATCACATCTGTGAAGACCCTTTTTCCAAATAACGTAACATAACAGGTCCCAGGAATTAGAACATGGGCATATTTGGGGGAAGCCATCATTTAGCTCACTACACTAGTCATTGCACATAAATGTACTTTGCACTTCTTAAAATGTTCTTGGTGCTTAAGCCAAACTCAAGGTTTCCTCTAGAAGCTATTATTTGTATAGGCTACTGCATGCTTTGATGTTAAATAGCTGAGCAGGCTATTCCAAAATTTGGTTGATACTTTTGCTACTATGGCCAGTGCTTAGCTTGAAAAAATAATTGGTTCCAACTCTGAGCTCTGGTATTTCCCTTCTGCCCCTTTTATGGAGTATTTGACCAAATGTCTTCTATGATTAATAATGCAGGCATAAAACTACCTCTGATACAGAAGGGTTCTTTACAAGCTGACTTTAGATATTGTGAATCCCTCAGCTGAAGGGAGAGGTGACAGCAAAGCCTGCTTTGAATGGGTATTGGGGGAGACTGTACCCATACAAGACACCCAGAAGTATTTCAGTAGCAACATAACTGTGGATTCATGCTCTCATTTTGCTTCAGATTAACCACCTGCCTCTTCACAGGACCAAGAATGACTTGCAACCTTTATGTAATGCATACTTACTTATTAAATAAAGTTAAGATAATACATTAAATGTTGTCTGCCTATGATAATATTAAGGATGAGTGAAAGGCATAAACTGAAGTATAAAGACAGGATGTAAGAACATCTTAGAAGGAGAAACTTCAACTGTACAGAAGTTCAAGAGTGTCCCTGTTGGGTTTTTTTTAAGATTTTATTTATTTGAGAGAGAGAAAGCATGAGCAGGGGGGAGGGGCACAGGGAGAGGGAGAAGCAGTCTCCCTGCTGAGCAGGGAGCCTGACCCATGACCCAGTCTCAGGACCCTGGGACCACAACCTGAGTCACAGTCAGATACTTAACCGACTGAGCCATCCAGGTGCTCCTACAAGAGTGTTTCTTTAAAGATCTGATCAGGGGGAAATCATGGGATATATTCAGATGCACATACCTGTGGGAATCATAAGATTTTTTAAAAAGTATTCTTTAGCACTTCTTACCGGTGTAGTGTAGAAATGTTTGCACAACTTAAAAGTCCAGAAAAGTCAGAAGGGTGATTCATATCTTCCAGGGAAACTCTTTATACAGAGAAGGGTTGTTGGTTTTGGGTTTTTGGTTTGGGTGGGTTTTTTTGTTGTTTGTTTGTTTGTTGGTCTCGATTATAGAATGAAAGCAAATGGACTTCAAAATGCTCAGAGGGGTAAAAATCTGGAATAAGTGGGGCACCTGGGTGGCTCAGTGGGTTAAGCCTCTGCCTTCGGCTCAGGTCATGATCCCAGGGTTCTGGGATCGAGCCCCACATTGGGCTCTCTGCCTCAGCGGGGAGCCTGCTTCCCCCTCTCTCTCTGCCTGCCT